>NC_092421.1:39175212-39913546 GCF_040894005.1 Engystomops pustulosus
GTAGGTTTCCTTTAAGCCTGAGTGCCGACTCCCCCATTGTAATGTATGCAAAAGTGAGTACAACCCTAACATTTTTGGAAATGTATTTTTATTTATTTTCATGAGACAACACTTTCATACAGTGTAAAGTATGATTGGTATAACCAAATTTGATGTGCCCTCAAAGTAACTCAACACACAGCATTTTTTAAAGGGTAATTATTTTTTTTTTACAGGGTTCACTGTGCGGATCCAGTAATGATTCTGTTTTATTATACGGATTGTCACGGATGCAGCAATACCAAATATGTGGGGGCTTTGTGTATTTTCTTTCAGTTTACTGAATAAAAACTAATTTGGAAAAAAAAATCTTGTTCATTTTAGCATCACTATATTTTCATATTCATAACTTTTTTTATTTTTCAACTGACGAATCTGGTTAAGGGCTTATTTTTTTGCAAGAAAAGTTGTTCTTTTTAGTAGTCTAAGTAGTGCCTAACATTTTTTAATCACTTTTTAAAGCATTTTTTTAAGGATATTAATAAAAAAATTCTCTATTTGCGTGTTTACCGTACAGGTCCAGTAATGATTCTGTTTTATTGCACAGATTGTTATGGACGCAGCTAAATTAAATATGTGGGGGATTTTTTTGTGTATTTGTGGTTTTTCTTATACTTTCTAAAGTGTTGTTATGGGAAAGTGACATTTTAGGGGCTTATAATTGTATGAATGTTTTTTTTAAAGTTTATTTTAATGTTTAAACTTTACATTTTTTTAAACTTTTTTTAACGTATGAAAACTTGAACTTGAACCAGCGATGCTCTGACATTTAGTACCTTACAGGTTATGATCTGCTCCATCAGGAAGAGGACAATTTCTCCCGGACTTATTTTTTCTCTGCTAAATTCAAAATCAAATGTCTTAAGCTCAATGCAGCACAACTCCACACTGCCCCAGTATGCACAGCCTCTCTCTCTTCTGTATACACAGCCTCTCTCTTCCCCTGAATACACAGCCTCTCTCCTCCCATGCATACAAATCCTGTTTCCCCTGTATACACAGCCTTTGCCCCCTTTATAGACAGCCTCTCTCCCCTGCATACACAGCCTATCCCTACTTTCCTGTATACAAAGCCTCCACCCCCCCCCCCCATATACAGAGTAGATAGGAGAGTGGATGCAGGTGTGTATCAGAACATTCTTCAACTGCTCATGTTTCCTTCCTTGTGTTCATCACTAAATCAGCCAGGAATCTTCATGCAGGACAAATCTCCCCTATCACACTGGGTATAGAAGTTCCTTGAAAGAAAAAACATTGAAACAATGAAATGGCCAGCCCAAAGTCTTTATCTAAACCCAACATAAAACTTCTGGAAAATCCTTGGTGACAAAGTTATTGCCAAGAAACCTGTGACAACGGGTGTTATGGATAAATGATTATGATTAAGGATAAATAGACCCAAATGGCAAAATTCAGGTATGGTTACAATCCAGTTTAATACCCCGGCAGTTAACTATTTAAATGCTCCTGTCAAAGTCGCTGGTGACATGTAATTTATCTGGCACATGTGTGCTGCCATTTTGGGCAGGATGAGTGCTCCCCAATGACGTTTTAGGAATCAATTAAAATTTAAACAGTTAACTGGGGGCGTGATCCGAATTCAGTACCTGAAGCCTTGCCCAAACAGGATTTTTAAGATCTGGTCCGCTCATTCCTAGATATAATCTTTACCTGTGCTACAGTCATTGCTGCTCTAATTATGAGCATCACATTTTTTGGTAAAATGAAGACTTCAAGTTGATATACTTTAATAATCTGTTCTAGTGGCATTGTGTACTGCTTACAAAAAATCCATTAAATGTTGATCAATGAAGATAACTTTATTTCTGAAATAATCAAGTGATCATACATTGTTATATTACATCATACGTTCTTTATTTCATACATTTTTTCTTATTCATATTTATATAGATAGAAAAAACTAATAATTACATAAAAGAAAAACAAAAACTGAATTGTAGTCAGTTATACCCTAGTTCTAATGATGACCCATTTTCTGCTATACTTATAACATCTCCGAGTTGTGTCTGTCATTAGCCTTAATATTCAGGTTAGTTACCCAACTATTCGTATACAAGAGGATAGATTAATTATAAGTGATATTTTCTTCTCAGACAGAAGATTTCTATTCTAGATCAACATGTCTTATCAGTTGACCTTGAACCACATTAATACTAAGGCTCTGCACTGTGACATCTAATTTGCTGAGATCAGAAGTAGTGTAGACCTGTTGTGTCTGTGAGTGGCGGAATATAATTGAAGTATGAATGACTCCAGGCATGGAGTGAGCATGTGCGGACACTACATGCTCTTATATTTAAGGGGAGGTTGAATCTCTGCCTCCCAGCAGCACATGAAAACAGCTATCTGCAGCTGCACAGATATGAACTTCACATCTCAGCTTCAGACTGAGCTAAAAATAATTTAGACTTGATAAACACTGAAAAGCCAACAGTTCACAGATATTATCTTAATTCAAGGATGGACTATCTATCAGTTCGAAAGGGCATCACCTGCCCACCTTACGATGCTAACTGTACCAAGATACTAGAGTCTCTGAGCACCTGGAATGATTCCGAAGTCAGTTCATACAAACTTGTAGAACTGCCACCAATAGCAACCACGGTAAGTTCCTTATCTGATGCTTTTATACAAATTTATCTTCTTCACCAGCAAATAACTTTTTGTCTTTTTTACTTCTACTTTACTTTTAGCTTGTAAGTTATTTGATATTGTTGTATTTTTCTTCATATAAAATGTACCATTAACCTATTGATATCTCATTGAATTTTGCACAATAAGCAACAAAGGAAATGTTTTAAAATAATGTAATTTGTTAACATTTTAGTTAATTTTGATATACAATATAACAATTTAATGTAATATAATACAATATATTATATTAACACAAATATAAAATGAAAGTATATAAAAAAAAGGTAATGATGAAGAAATTTCTATAGCAGGAATGACAAATTTTACTGAAGGACTATAAGGATCTGAAGCTGTAAATGTGACGTTGAGGTGAAACATGCAGAATGAAATCTGTGAATACCACAGGATGTGCTAAGTGGTCAATGCTGCAAATCCAAAGGGAGGGGGGATGTAGGTCAGTGATACATGGGAGCATCCTGCACCGGCTTGTCAGTTTCCTATACATTAGCTGTGTGTATTGAGCCCTAAGTATTAATGAGATTTGGGGCTTTAAGGTAACAGTGCAGCCTGTAAGCCATGTAATACTAAGTAGTTACCAGAACCCTAGCGGAGGGAAGTTGTGTTAGATGAAGTAGCTACACATGATTATTGCTGGATTTATATTTATAGTTTTCACTATTTTATCAGATATTGGGGCAGATTTATCAAGCTGTCTGAAAGTCAGAATATTCATAGTTGCCCATGGCAACCAACTACAGCTCAGCTTTCATTTTACCAGTGCTCATGAATATTTTAAAGGGGAGCTGTAATTGGTTGCCATGGGCAACTAGGAATATTCTGACTTTCAGACAGCTTGATAAATTTGCCCCATTATGTTAAAAGGATCATTTGAATTCTTTAGTCTGACACAGCTGTTATCTTGCTTGTATCAAAATTTACTACAAAAATACTTTATATTAGGTTTTAAAGAAAATTTGAAATGATTGATGTTAGCCATAAAATACTATTGAGATTCAGGGGTTATATTGAATATAAAGTAATTTACGAAGGTGTAAAGAAGGTCCACAAACTACATCCTTATCCAACAACTCTTATAATTAATATTAAAAGTAAGAGATACAGGCGGTTCCCTAATTAAGAACACCCAATTTACAGACGACCCCTAGTTACAAACGGACCTCTGGAAGTTGGTAATTTACTGTCCTTTAGTCCCAGGCTACAATAAACAGCTATAACTGTTATTAAATATGTCTGTAGTTAAGAGTTATTGTTAATCCTGGTTCTTATGACAACCCAACATTTTTATAATCCAATTGTCACAGAGACCGAAAAAAATTTGGTTGGGGTTATAAAATATACAGTTCCGACTTACATACAAATTCAACTTAAGAACAAACCTACAGACCCTATCTTGTATGTAACCCGGGGACTGTCTGTATATGGGAATATTATAAGAGATAATGTGTAATGTACTGAAATAATGTATATGTTTTCTTCCTTGAGAATTCTATTTAATGAATTCCCTCCATTACCCAAAGAGAGGTGCAACTTTTGTAGGATATAGCAATAACCAATTGTAGTGTAAATATAGTATAGCTATATAAACTCAACACAAATGACGTAAGGTAATATAATGGGTAGATATAATAAATGGGTAGATTTACTATTATTTTTATATATATATTTGTGGTAGAATATTCACTGCCATTTTTAAATTAACTATATCACGGGTGAACCTAAACTTTTCCCATCCAGTAGTAATATATGAGGTTATTTTTTTGTAAGTGTGTTCTCCATGCAGTGTCTCACACCCATGCTGACATCGGGTGTGAAGAGACACTATTTTTAAGAGTCAAGTTCTGCTTTGTAGCAGGTGACTGCACCCCTCATGCTGCCCCTAATTTTGCTGCAGGTTGTACTGTCTAAGGCAAGAGGTTCAATTCGCCTCATGGCTGATGTACCCCTGGGTGGTATAAACCTCTTGTAAAGCATTGTGAGTGCAGTTATTTCACTACTCATTGTACAAAATTCCCTTTCTAAAGCTGTTCATATATATAATATAGCTGTTATTTGAGGGATCTCAGCCGATACTCACATACACGTATGCAGGTAGGCTGGGCTCAGCCAAGCAGTTAATCTGATACAAATACTCTTATTAGGGGAAGTAGATGATTCCAGACAGTTATATATAACTTCTTAGGCTACCTGCACAAAACAGTCTTTGGGAAACAGTTGGGAAAATGGCTGATAAAATAACGGGAATGTACAAAGATCCATAAAAATATAGTTTATTTAGTGCAGCTGTGTGCCCTCTGTTCCATGCCCATTTGGATCCCCTTAAATCTGTCAGTGAAGAGTCAGGTGGCCAATATACATATTAGATGGTTTACTAGTTCTTCTAAAATCGTCTAATAGGTGCTTATGGGTAATATGTAGGCGAGTCTTCATAAATTCTCATGTTTTTTAGTGGATAACCTGATGTTTCTAGCTGTCTGACAGATGATTAGAAGTGGCTTATATCTCTGAGAATAAAAGGATTGAGCAGTCAAAGTCCACCATCCACAGCTGTGGGCGAATTAGGAGGACCCCATAGGAAATAGATAACAATCATATAATAACTGAAAAGCCAAGTTAAATTTACTCTAATATTAATAGTGGACTAGTTACTTATAACCTAAATTGAATTTTTTGACCACTTTGTTCAGGTGACAGATATGTACTGGTTAGTAACATTTTTTCACCAAAATAATACATTTCTGCTGATATGTTGATCCTTGTTATTACATTTTAGAGAATAAGAATAGGAAATCCTAAATCAACACAAACAGAAAAGCAACACAAAATGTTAATAAATAAATGTACTCAATGAGATTCTGAAGCACTACACACTTACTGACACACACACATATATATATATATATATATATATTACAAAAAGTGGTACAGGAGCTTTATATACATGGCATTTGGCTACTATGCTAATAGTTAATATAAATACAATTATTACCCTTGGAAAGGTATACTGGCCCCCCGCCTTTCTACCATGTAGCCTCCGCGGTTCTCTAGAGAGAGCGGATCACAATAGTCAGGGATGTAAAATGGTGTTTTTGCTGTTCTAGTGGTGACACATATATGTCCACTGTGAAGAAGTAACCTTTTACATAGTGCTTATAATTCTGACTTTCCTTGTTAATCTGATTCTATAAAAATTAGCATTGTGACACACTAATTACTTAATTTAGGTGGAGTTTAAAGGGGTTGTGGTAATGATTTCGGTGTTAAAAAGGGATAGAAATGGTTTATTTACTTATTTATTTTTAGATCAGATTTACTTCACTTGTTCCTGGTGGCAACTATTCTGATACTTTTGGGTCTCCCGCTGGTTTGTACTTCCTTTCTTTGGCTCAAGAAAGCTTAGGTGGTTATTAAGAAACATCAGAAAGAAGTGGCAGGGGATCAGTGACATAATAGGATCATTTACATTTCTTTTTCAGAATTTTGAGCATTTTTTTTTCCAGACGAGCCCTAACAAAATATTTAGAACACACAGAAATATTGGGATAGATTCCATGTGGCAGATTAGTATTAATTCTTCACTGACAGACAGTAAATTACAGTAACTCATATAAATGCAGAGCTCAAAGTGTTTTAGGCAAATTTAGTGCCAGACTCAACATTGATTTAATATTGAGTTATCATATTAAATTCTAAACACTCTTAAAACTGACAAGTAATGGCAAAAGATGTATCCCCTAAGATTTCCTAGTTACCCTTTATGTTACTGAATGCTACACCATGCAGGTTAAGATGTACTAATGTCACTACCTGACCCAGCTAAGCACTGTTATAAAATGAAGCATTCATTGCTAGGGATGAGTGGTTGGTTTCCTGAATGCTTACCTCCGCTGGTAAAAGCAGTGATTGGTTCTGGCACTGATTGAGAGTGTCACCTTTTAATGTCCCTGGCAGCGCCATAAAAATGTGCCTGTACTGCAGGGATTTAAATGCTGGCGGCGACTTTGTTGAACAAAAAGTTAATTAACACTTGGTGCTGACACCTGTTGTGGTTGTCAACGGTCTGGGTGAGACCAAACTATGTTTGGCACGGACCTGAACATTGTGGTTCAGCTCCACTCATCACTATTCCGCAAAGCAGATTGGACTTGCTGCGGCAGGGTACTTACAGGTTGTTCCACAGGTGCGACTAGCCCCTGGTGGAAGCCGAGGTCGAGGTACCTTAGCAGGAGACAGACTCATGGTCAGGTCCAGGCACAGGGTCAGGGCAACGTCAAGTTGAATCCGGGGTCAGCAATGGGAGGTCCAGGCAGATGGGTACGGGAACACAGGCACGCAGGTCACAACAACATGGAGGAACTCTGGTAACACAGGAACGCAGGTGACACAGGAACGCAGGATAATCGCTATTTAGCTTTCTCTAATGCTGTGAGGCACAAAGATCCGGGAGGGGACACAGAAAGGAGCTGGAATTTAAGCAGTATGGCTGGCCGGCCAGCGCCTATTATCGTTTCACGAGTTGTGCCCAAAGTGAGGGACAAAAACAATAGTAGGAATAAAAGCTAATTAGAGTCACTGACACGTAATAAATTAGGTGGAGGTGATGGAGGAAAAAAAAGTATCCACCAAAAAGCTGGCTGAAAACAATAATAATGCCCCCTTCCATCCCATGTATTGGTGTACATAATGGTGTTTATTTACTAAGGGTCCGCAGATTGCACTTTTGCTGGATTTTCAAAGTTTTCGGGATTTAACTGGGGATTGTGTCGCACGCGGATTGTGGCGCAGCTGTGCTGGCTTTCATGCAACAGAAATTGGGGGCGGGCCATCGGACGTTCTGACTGATTCGGCAGGATTTAAGATTCAAATTGTGTCGCAAGACAATGCAATTACATACACCGTGAAGAAGGTGAACTCCAGTGGAGCTGTGCAGGAAAGCGACACATGCAGGAACTCCGTGGATGGGTAAGTAAATGTGTCCCATTGTAGTGAAATGTCTATTTACCTGCATAGAACTAAGCTTTTACCCTCGCCAGCCTCTATGAAGTCTCCAATATAAAGCAAAGTTTCAGTCCACTGTCTTTCTCCTTATTTATGCCATTAATAACCAAATGTACATCTAGTCCCATTCTTACCCAATACTATATTTTAGATTTAAAAGACCTTACACGCCATTCACTCATACCTTCAAAACATTTTAGATTGTGAAAAAAGGGCCATCAATTACCTAGTCCACCATTCGGACTGTGCCACTGCATTCTATGGCTCTGGGGCCGGCAGGTGGTGCCCCTAGATACGGTATAATAATGTCTTTATCATAAAATACAGTTCCTGGTTCATGAGTTAAGGTTTGTGGAGTGTCTATATAGACGAGAACACTAGTCACAATAACAAACTGGTGGTTTTTAGCTAGAGTCCTATGACCAGTTAATTATATTAGCTCAGCTTTTTATCTAAGAGAAGTTAGCGCAATAAAGTCACATGTGAATGGCAGTGAACTACTGTCCTATAAATCAGAATGATAAGAGCATTTTCTCTCTGTACATACATGAAAAACAATGTATAGTTTATAAGTGTTATTGACAGCCATGTCCAAGAAAAGTTGACAATTATAACATAAAATTATTAACATTGCTGGACATCAGAAGCTGTAGATGTGGTCAAGGAGCCTTCCAGGGACCAGATAGACATTACTTAAAGGTTGTGGTACTTATGTTCTGTCTGGCAACTATTTTTCTTGGAGGACCACTTTATATATTAGAAACCTTATCCTCCATATTTATGTGTATGAGAATTGGATCACTTTTTTCTTTTTTTTAATATCAAAATATTGTATATTTGTTTTTTTCCTTTAGACTGCTACAAAATCAAACAAGTACATATTCACAGAGCTGTTCGTTTTCGGTTATGGAAAATTCAAATATTTTCAAAAGTTACAATTTCTGTTTGCGATGCTGCTCAGAGAGGTAGACAAGGGTTAAAAGCTGGAGTAGTTTGTTTGGTTGCTCTCAATCATATCATTAACTTGCTCTAAAGCTTCCTGGGCTCTGGATTCCTGTGCCAGTTATTGGTTTACTTACTTGTGTGTTCATTCTAGTTGAAATGGATTCGAACTTCTGCTATGTTTTCTGACCACCTTTGGATTTTGTAATGTGCAGCCATTTGATTGTAAAGATATTTTAGTACCTCTAAATATTCTCTGGACTATGATTATGTCTATGACATACGCTCTCTGTTTGACTCGGCATGCTGACCTGGCATTTGTTTTCCCTTCTCTCTTTCCCTTACATTATTTAATGTAGAGAATAGCGCTCAGTTGTGTCTGACATCTATGGAGGATGTCAAATAGGCAGGGACAGTGATAGGGGGTTTTATATCAGGGCTCCATCTCCCCCTTCAATAGAAATGTCATGATAGGCTACAGATTCTCTTTAATATTACGGTTAGAATTTTTCATGTGCATATAGCAAGAATCAAATTAACTAAAAAAGAGAAAGCCTTTAATAGAAATGAGATTGAATCAGTGGTTATCTAATGAAATCCATCTCTCTGATTGCAGGGCACTGATCCCATCACATTTGATGAGTCAAAGACTAATTTTTTCAGGGCATAAATCTTCTTATGAGATCAGGGATTTACTTTCAGTGTCAATAGCGTTAAGGCGTCTAAATTCTTAAGATTAATATCTTTTGCCATATAATGTGTAATGAAAATAATTTGAGCTTTAAATAAGGTCTGCATTAAAAATCAACAAATAAGTAACATTTTTATTTCTTTAAAAGATTGATATTTATATAATAAAGCATTATTTGTGACATACATGACAAGAGACTGAAATGTAGATGAGTATTTAAGCATTTTATCCTCCATTGTTTTACAGTCAAATTCTGCCCTATTACAAAAAATTACAAGCCACCAATGCACAAACACCAATCTGTGTGTCACAATCACTATTTCCTCATATATACAGGTTTATACCTTGAGGTAGATGACTCACATTGACACTATTGCTCAAGGCAAAGTACAGGACAACAACAGAGGACTAGATGAGGATAAGTGAGTATTTCAAGAGGGAAAATATGCAAATAAGTTTTGCAGAATGGGATAAGGAAAACCACACCTCTTTTACCTACCTTATAAGGCAGCTCCCTTGACATCAAGCTTTTATCTTAAATCCCACATCATGTCATTAGGCTTCCTGAAAGTATTGCTTGACATCAAGGGAGCGGACTTATGAAGTAGCTAAAAGCTAAAAGCATGGTTTTCCTTTTCCTATCCTGGAATACTTATTTGAATATTTTCAGAGAATTCCATAGTGGAGCGTTAATGGATATAAGTCTCCACACACCTACAAGGTGGCCTTAATTTTCAAAGTCTTGGTAAAGGGACCTCTTACTTCCTAAACCTAGTCAAAAGCCTCTCTGTTCTTTCTGGAAAAGATATACTGGTTTGGTTTTAATACCGCATCATGTCATTAGACTTCCTGGATGTCATGCTTGATGTCAAGGGAGCTGCCTCACAAGGTAGCTAAACGAGGCATCTCATCCTGGAAACCTTATGTGGATACTTTCCCAGAATCCCATAGTTGAGCATCAATACCTATAAATCTCCACACTCCTACAAGGCGGCCGTAATTGGCTAATTCCCCGAAAGGCTGCATTTATACATCGCGCTGGATAGGAGGAGGGTGACCTCACCACTCCCCATAGAGATGCCAGCACAAGGCTGTGCACATGGGGAAAGATAGGATATGTCCTATCTTTTCCCCGTGTGCAGGGCAGTACTGTGCCACACATATATGGGACTGTATCACTCTGTGTGCCCATTAACTATGGGAGACTTATGTACGGCCTCAAGCTTGTCACACTCACGTTCGAGTAAATACAGCATAAGGAGAACACTTCCTTAACCTATACCAAGAAGGAACAGTAGAGCACAGAATTAGAAAATTCACAGTTGTAGACAAGCCATTTATTAAGCCACATGAGGGCAGGGAGATCTAAAGAAAAATAGACAATGGGGCTTATTTACTAAGGGTCCCGCAGCCGAAACGTTTCGGCGATCGTGCTGAGGATTGAGTCGCACGCGATCAGATTTAGATGCATCGGCCCCAGCTTTCACATGACAGACATCGTGGGCGGACCGTCAAACGATCCGACGGATTAAGACTAAGCGCGGGATTTAACATTTAAATTTGTGTCACAAGCCAAGCACTTACATGCACCGGGAAGAAGGTGGTGAACTCCGGCGGACCTGAGTGGGGAAGCGATACATGCAGGATATCAGGCACAGGATCTTCTTGAATTGCAGCAGGATCGGGGATCGTGCAGGACCAGGTAAGTTAATTTGCCCCAATAAGTTAGTTCAGGTATGGTAAATGGACAAGCTGTTGCTTTGCTGGCCACTGTTTTAGTGCTGAAACATACCAGTGCAAAACACCATTGGTCAGGCAAAGAGTGGTTAAATACAAGGCAGGGTCAGGCATGTGCAGGTCTTACAAATGTGTGACTCAAATTGTTGGTCAGAGTAAGCACCACAAATTTATGTCAGGATCAGTGGATCCTCTCAACCACCACGGGAGGTGGTACTAGCCGACACTTGGGACCGGAGTGGCACCTGGTCTTCACCAGAGCCCGCCACAAAGCAGGATGTTAAGAGAGTCTGGCTCTGTCCACCTCCATAGGCTCTTCTGCAGATGGTACAACTGGAGGCTGGAGCGGCCTTTGGAAAGCAGGAGACAGGCGAGGAAGACGTTGTTGGCGGACCTGGGGTTGTTCGAGGTGTAACTCATCATCACGCTCCCTAAACCGCACGTCAATCTGGGTTGCTAAGGTGATGAGACCACTCAGGGTAGACGGCAGATCCCGAGCGGCCAGAATGTCCTTAACAGACAGGGCCACATCGTTCCAGGAGAGTTCCGAGGCCAGGGTATGGAACTGAACAGCATATTCTCCCACGGAAGAGTTCCCCTGGCGCAGATTCAACAGTGCAGTCTCAGCAGAAGAGGCCCATGCAGGTCCTTTAAAGACGGACTGGAATTCCGCCTGAAATGCTGTGAGAGTAGCCACGACCGGGTTGTCTCTGTCCCAAAGAGGAGTAAACCAGGCCAGGGCTTTCCCAGAGAGGAGGCTGACAATGAATGTCACTTTGGATCGCTCCATGACAAATTGAGTAGGCATGAAATCTAGGTGCAGGGAGTACTGGGTTATAAAGCCCCTGCACAACTTGTGATCTCCATCATACTAGCCGGGCACAGAGACGTAGCCTGGGTTCAGCGGCAAGAATACAAGCCGGGGTAGCAGGAGTCGCAGGAGCAGCCTCAGGAACCTGTTGCTGATGCTGGGTAGCTAACATCTGTTGCATGACCATCTTGACCATGATGGTGGCAAGATCGGGCAGACCGCAAAGAGGAACCTCGGCGGGATCCATGGCTGGATCTTACTGTCAGGATCAGTGGATCCTCTGGACCAGAGCGGGAGGTGGTACTAGCCAACACCTGGGACCAGAGTCTAAGTGGCACCTGGTCTTCACCAGAGCCTGCCACAAAGCGGGATGGACTTGCTGTGGCAGGGTTCCACCAGGTCGTTCCACAGGTGCGACTAGCCCGTGGTGGCAGCCGAGGTCGAGGTACCTTAGCGGATGACAGTCTCGTGGTCAGGCACAGGGTCAGCGCAGGCGGCAGAGATGCAATGTCAAGTCCAATACGGTGTTAGCAACGGGAGGTCCAGGCAGATGGGAACGGGAACACAGGCATGCAGGAACACAGGAACGCAGGACATGGGAACTCAATAGCAGGAACACATGGGAGCAAGAACACAGGATACACGAGAACACACTGGAATGCAGGAAACACAGGAACGCAGTAATATCGCTGGGGAGCTTTATCTACGGCATAGGCACAAAGATCCGGCAGGGTTTGCAGGAAGAGGCAGGGTTAAATAGATTACCTGAAAATGGCCAGCACCAATAAGTGGCATTCTGGCCCTTTAAATCTCCTGAAGCTGGCGCACACGCGCCCTAGTAGTCGGGAACGCGCGCGCGCGGCCGAAAAGGACAAAGCAGGAGCCGGGACCCGTGAGTTGGCGGGGAGAGCAGGGCACAGGTGAGCCCACAACCCGCGATGTAGGTCACGGGCCACCCGTGACAATTTATAGTTAAAGCAAAGTGTGATCACACAGGAGGTGAGCACGTCAACTACAAGTGCTGTAAAAGAAAGGAGTAAAAAATAAACAAAATACAAAATAGTCAGCAAGACTGAAAAACCTTAAGAAGATCTACATTAGTAGGTTAGGTATGTCTAGTAACCCACCGCCACAGTAACGCCCACGATCAGTGCTCCCGGTTGTTAACTCTTTAAATTTTCCCGGCAAACCTAAATAGACACTAAATGAACATGTGTTTCTTCTAAGCCTACGCAATGCATATATTTTTATATTAATGAGGGTTTCTTCATCTTGACTTGATTCTAGACAATAAATAAATAAATAACATTTATTTATAAAAATATGTTTTGAGAAAATTATTGCTGGAATTTTATTTACCATTCCAAAGCTTTGATTGGAATATGGTTGTGCCTTCTGCTAGTTGGAAGCATTAGACAGGCTGCTCATTCATTAAAAGTCTTCTGTGGAAATTGGCCTAAGGCTTACTGGTCTACCACAAAGTCATGCTGAATATGACACAATGGTGCTTCAGTGAAAATACAGGATACATGTAAATGATACATTTAAGAAACTGACCATCTATTTAATAATTCTATTAGATACCTTTGCTAAAAAAAAATTATTTGGATCAGCAAGGGGTTACTTAAAGAGCTTTTGCCAAGTTGGACTGTTATCTCGAAAAACAGGATATGGGATAAAAATCTGGGGTCTCATTGGTGAAACCCAAAAGAATCACACGAACTCAGAAGAACAAAGGGATCAATCAATTGAATGTAGTGGCAGGTCACACATTCTGTTGCTCTATTCAATACTGTGGTAGCGTCAGAAATAGAGCACAGCACTGGGCTATCTCTGGCACACTGAGACAGTAAATGGGAGCACAGGAGATAGTTGTGCTTGCCAATCTTAGACGCTCCGAATGCTCAACCAGCTGCTCCACCAATTATCATACCTGCCAACCATCCCAGATTCAGTGGGACAGTCCCATTTTGTCCCGGAGATTGTCCTGGGCTGCTCCTCTCTCCCCCACATAGTCCTACCTCCTCCTGGTCACGTACAGCCAAAGCTATTGGGCCAGGAGAAAGCTGGATCAGCTCTCTGCTACCTCTGGCCACAGTAAGGAGGCAATATTACACAATGCTTGTGTCCCTCTTTGTACCTCTTTCTCTTGCCCAAAAGTTGGGAGGTATGAATTAGTGATAACAGGAACCCCCTTGTTGCGTTTGGCAGGAGTCCATTCTCATGATAAATGGAGGTTGTAGAAGTTAGACCACAGATCAGATTATTAGAACCCTATTCTTTGGCAGAAGAGGAGAGCAACAGAACATTGAAAAGCGACAATTTTTCCAATTATTGATGATATGTTTTTTTCTGGCTTCATTAGGAAACTCCTAGAGAAATTATACACCATGCCTACCCTACAGCTGATGTTCCAGATCATGTCCATTATACAATTGGAGCTGTGATCCTTGCAGTGGGAATAACTGGGACACTCGGTAACTTCTTGGTAATCTATGCTTTCTGCAGGTATTTCTATACTATTTCAATATATGCTGAATTAAATGAATGGAAATAAATTAATAAAATGCTGAAAGTGTACAGGTAAAAAATTAGCATATGATACCCTGTAGATTGACACTAGGGCCGCAGGGTAGATGCACATGGTCAGGAAAAAAAATCTGTAGCAGATTACAGTAGCTTTGAAATAGACAGGGAAGACAATTTCCACATATCTGCCATGGATTTCTCCTCTCTGTTTGGTGGGGGTCCTGCAGTCAGCTTTTCGAAGAGACCAGTTGAATGCTGCTGAATTAATTACATCAAATTTAGGCTAGAAGCACATAACTTTTGTCAGTCCATGAGTCACTGACCACATCCTGGCTGGATTTCACAAATGGACCACAGTGTTGAGGGATTCCTTGCATCATAGATCACTATGATACCCTTGGGTGGATTTAACAATGTGCCTCAGGTTCCACCAGTCTCTAGCTAGAAATCACTTGCCTTTTGCTGTACTAGATTTATCACTGTGATGATGAATTCTGGTGTAATATAAGACTGTCAGCTGCTTTAGACCTAGTTTTAGTTGGTTTAAACTGTGTGCCAGAATTTTTGGGATCCTCTTTTTCCCGAGCTATCAACCCTGAGGCAGCGATCCATACATTATTCATCTTTGTTAAAAAGAAAGCTATTGTGAATTGTGAGGCTAGGTCATCTGGTTCCTTTAGAATAAAAAGTCAACCTGTATAAATTGTCCTGGTTTCAGTTATTTTTATAAACCCAATGAAGGCTTAAGTCCTGTTCATCTGATACTGGAAGTCGTTCTGCCTGTGGATCTGTCTTGGATCTACACTTTTTTTTTTTCTTGTTGCCCATCCCCTTTTACAGGAGGCCAAACCCACTTTTCAACGGCCAATCCCCACTAAGTTGGACAAAGTGGAAAAGTGCCAAAAAAAAAAGTTCAAAAAGGTGGCAGAAGGAATTTTTGACAATTTTTTGGGCATACTGTAAATCTGCCATAATTCTGGCACAAGTTCGTTAATAAATTCTCCCCTGCAAGTCCCTTCTTACCCATAAAACAACAGTGCTGAACTTGATTACAGTTTGTCGCTGCTGTTCCTTTGGGAGGAAGGGTCACTTTGTATCATATATCACTATCATGGTTGGAGTCCCATCCTTGCCAATGTGTTTGTGAAATCTGGACAGTTAACAGTCAATGATTAATGTGTCAAGTGCTTCTAGCCTTAGACTACATTCACACGAGCGTGTGACCGCCCGGCTGTAGCTGGACAGGCACACATCCGGCACGCTGGAGAGGAGCTGTCCCCTCCCTCCCTTCTCCATAGAGATGCACAGCAGATGGCTTTGCACACGTGGAAAGATAGAACATGTTCCATCTTTTCCCCGTGTACGGAGCGGTATGGTGTCGCCCGTCTACTGTATCATTCCGTGCATCCCATTACTGTCTACGGGAGACGTATGTGCGGCCACAAGCTTGCGACCGTACATACATCCCCCAAACGTTCATGTGAATGGGGCCTTACTTAAACAGGTACAAAGGAACAGTGGCACAGTTAACTGTAACAGCCATCCAGGATTCGGCTATATATAATAAAAAATAACCTCTGACAATGCATGCATTCTGATATATTCCCCCATAGCAACACCATGAGCTTTACTGCTTACCCTGGAGACAGGGACTCCCTGCATCATAGCTCTCTTCCATCCACTGCACTGTGTATGCCATCTGACCAACACACAGGTTTACTTCCACAGCACCCTTGTGTGCAGGGGGGCTAAAAGTGAACACAAATATAGATTAAACTGCAACATACGGCAACAATTCCAAAGTCTGAGGAATAAGAAGTGGTCAGATACTAAAGCTACAGATTATTTCAGCACTAGATGTTATGTATGGTACTTTGAATCCAAGTCCAAAGATTAAAGTTGGACTAATTTGGAATCTTCATATTGGGAAGTAGTAATCTTCTGAAGCTCGCCATACGTTCAGCCCAAATCCTGCAAATGAATGAATGAGGCCAGCATTAATTTCCTCCTACGATAGAAGAAAGCCTGCTGTAAGGCAATACTCAGGCGGGATAATTAAAAACTGCTGAGTTGAGAAAACTAATGTGGAATAAATTTTGTAGCTGTTGCAGGATGTGACAACGTAGTCAGGTAATAATATACTGCATTATGTTCATCTACAGGAGTCGGAGCCTGCGATCACCAGCAAATATGTTCATCATCAATCTTGCCATCAGTGATTTCTGCATGTCCATCACTCAGGCACCGGTGTTTTTTGCTACAAGTTTACATAAAAGATGGATCTTTGGCGAAAAAGGTAATGGCGAAATGGTTTCTGAGCTTGTTTAAAAGAACAGTTTTATCCTAAATTAAAGTTGGCCATATCCAAACCTATCAACGATACTGTTGGACTTCTTTTATTATCGATATGACATATAAGGAAAGAAATTGTATGACTCCAAAACCAGGACCATATCTCTTGACAGGTTGTGTGTGGCAGCTCTATTGAAGTGAACAGGGTTGGGTTACAATGCTAACACACAACCAGGTATGTAATATTGTGAAACCATTAAATACCCCCAAAGGAGTATTTCACTCTAAAACATTGGATCAATGTATGGTCTACATAAATATATAGAATTCTTCATATTGATTTCACTTAAAAAGGTTGTGTGGGAACATAAAAATATGATCTCAGCTGCCAGACAGCCTGTTATTTGATCTCAAAAAAACTTTTTAAGGTTTTGCCCACATAAATGCATTAGAAAATAATCTGTTACAGATTTGCACTATATATTAAGCATAATTTTGCAGATTTGCAACTGTGTCCACAACGGTTTTAAGGCAGAATGCTTAAAATAAGCCTTTTAATAGCTCAAAAGTCTACTGTGTCAATCTTTATTCTGAGTTCCCTCAGGGCTGGTGGGAGCCTAGCTGCTATATTGGGGCATATTTACTCACCTGGTCCAGTCGCGATCCCTGATTCGGACGGTCCGACGAGGATGAAGTCCGACGCGATTCATGAAGATCGTGCACCCGAGTTCCTGCATCCGTTGTTTCCCCGCTAAGGTCCGCCGGAATTCACCTTCTCCTTTCCGATGATGTAAGTGTGTTGCCTTGCAACACAATTCTAAAATGTTAAATCTTGCACGTAGTCAAAATCCGTCGGGTTGTCCGATGGCACGAAAAAACGAAATCGTCGGGAAATGTTTTGCGTGTTCAGTGCTGGTGGGAGCCTAGCTGCTATATTGAGGCAAATTTACTTACCTGGTCCAGCCGCAATCCCTAATTTACTTACCTGGTCCAGTCGTGGTCCGATGAGGATGAAGTCCAGTGTGATTCATGAAGAATGTGCGCCTGAGTTCCTGCATCCGTTGTTTCCCCGGCGAGGTCCGCCGGAGTTCACCTTCTTCTTCCCGCTGCATGTAAGTGTTTGTCTTACTACACAATTCTAAATATTAAATCTTGCACGTTGTCTGAATCCGTCGGGTTGTCCGACAGCACGCCCCCCCCCCCCAGATTTCTGTTGCAAGCCGTCGCTGATGCTCAAAAATCTGATCGCGTGCCACACAATCCCTGTCACGAAGCAGCACAAAACAGAAATCGTCGGGAAACCAGATGAAAATGTGCTCCGCGGGGCCCATAGTAAATGAGCCCCATTATCTCCAATATACTTCACACAGATAGTAGAGAAATTTGGGGTAAATAAGTGTACAGAAATATATCTTTTATTTCTAGGATTTTTAACAGATCTTCCAATATTTGCCTGTTCTACGGAGTCTTGAAAAGAGGCTGCAGCCTCTTAGTAAATGTGTAAGGGATTTCCGTGGCTCTGCCCTGCTTTACACCAGGTTTGACTTGTTTAGACCAAATCAAAATTGCTCCAGAAAACAGGTGAAGTGTGTGCCATTCTATGGCAATATTGATTGCTGCTGGTGCTCCTATGTTGTAGAATTATGCTATGCAACAAGTGACTGGTGTTTTTTCAGCTATAGACTTACAATTCTTTAGGCATCTGTTTTGTTAGACCTCCTCTGAATGATTTAAGTCTGTCCTTACCATTTATGACAGTGAATAACACTTGCTATTTCTGTTTTGTAGAACAGCTCTAGTATTTTGGAGAATATGTTAAACGATTTGAGCCTTTTGAGGAGGTAGCATCTGGGGAATTGGGTGTGGTATTGGGAGTATATTTGCCGCATGTCTGTATATTGTATGGGATTTTATGTATGTGTGTATAATGTGTATATGGTCTATATGTGTGTGCATTTGCGATGTGTATATGTGATGTGCATATGGTGGATGTATCTGTGGTGTGTATATGTATGTACACACCACATATGTATGTTTACTCTGGATGTGTGTATATGGTGTGTATATGCTGTATGTGAATGCATGTATATGAGTTTATAAATGTGTGTGATTGTCACGCACATGTGTGAGCATACAAATAAGTATATTTTTTTAACAGGGAAGAGGGGAACCATTCAGAAGTCTGCAATTGGGCCCTGTCTCTACTAGTTGTGCTCTGACTCCTGCCCTTCCAGCCTGGCTTTGTGTGCTAGACCTTTTTGCGATAATTTAGGTGAGATAATTTAGGAAATGCTGCATAAAACTTGTCCACGGTGAACGTTGAAGGGAGATAGTCTTAAGCTCCAAAACATTTTTTATGCGCATGCGCCATGAAAAGTTGGAAATAAAGAAGAAACAGATAAAAATTTTACATTTGTGCCCCAATGTAGTCAAAAATTCCCCCCTGCTCTGGTCTAAGATACATTATAATGTTTTTTGTATTCATATGAACTATTATTTATGCAAAGTTTGTTGAAAAATGAATGATCACTGAAGTATTGGATACACATAATAAAGAATATGACTATTGCCATCTTTCAGCTTGTGATTTCCCCTTTCCTCTTTCCATAGGTTGTGAATTGTATGCATTCTGCGGTGCGCTTTTTGGAATTACGTCCATGATTACATTGATGGTGATTGCTGTGGATAGGTATTTCGTAATCACTCGACCACTTGCCTCCATTGGAGTGATGTCAAAGAAAAGAGCAGTGTTAATCCTTTTAGGTGTCTGGCTGTATGCTTTGGCATGGAGTCTCCCCCCCTTCTTTGGCTGGAGTAAGTTTGGATGACTGGTTTGACAGATAATTTTAACTTTGCACTATGATGGGCCTCTCAGAATCAGACAGGATTTGCATGACAGGTTAGAGAAGCAGATTATGCGCCTGTTATTCATTTTCTGATATTTTATCAAGGATTAGGCTTCTATTGAATATGGTCGTAACATTCTATTTTGAGATTCTCCTGTACAGAATAATTACAAAAGTGGATTCAATAAACGCCACCGCAATATATGTAACAATATATGAGAATCTACTGACATCAATGTGATTGATTTCAGAAATAGATTCATATAGTAATCCAAAAAAAGATCAGATATGAAGCCTCTAGGAATGTTCTAGTTAGTAAGGTTACATATGAGTAATATATTTATGAGAAGTAATGGTTTTATTGTGTTTATTTGAGATATAAAAAAACAAACAAATAAAAAACACATAGGGGCACACTTACTTTTCCAATCCCGTCGCGATTCTAGAGGTGCGTTGTCCGATGCGGATGAAGTCGGGAGCGATTCATTAAGATTGTGTGCCCGATATCCTGCATGTATCGCTTCCCCGATGAGGTCCGCCGCAGTTCACCTTCTTCCCGGTGTATGTGAGTGCATGTCTTGCAACACAAATTGAATTTTAAATCCCGCGCTTAGTCCGAATCAGTCAGGTTGTACAACGGCCACGACTTCCGATTTGTGTCGCATGAAAGTCGGCCCGACTGCGTCAATATTCGATCACGTGCGCCAAAAACCCCTGTAAAATGCGGCGCAAAACAGTGTGTGGACACTTAGTAAATGTGCCCCATATTGTTTAGTGCAAGAACTGCACCTATTTCAGAGCTAGTACAACTGATTTCAGGTGCACAAGAACTAAATTCTGCCCATTGATTTCTTTTTACTTCATTGACGTGACTGACTTTGTGAAGTTATTTGTGTTATAATTACATAATTATTTGCACGTTACATAACGTTATATAACGTTGCTTAAGAGCAAAAGATTTTGACCCACAGAATTGACACAGGGATTTTTTAGCATTCAATAGTAATAATAATAGTAATTAATCCCCTATTTCTTGGAAATATGCAAATACATTTTTTTAGAAGGAAAACCATGCTTTTTTTCGTACCTTGTAAGGCAGCAATCTTACCATAAAGTATGACATTCAGGAAGCCTAACGACTGCTAAACCAGTATATCTATTCCCGAAGGAACAGATTCATCACTGTTTCAATGTGGTTGTGTTTCTTCAGTACAGTGTAGGGAACTGGTTTGGCAGAGTGAAAGGCTTTTGATTAAGGTATTAGGCTTCCTGAAAATCATACTTTTCCTTGTTTTCCTTGTTCCATCTAGGAAATACTATTTGCATATTTCCCAGAATCCCCTAGTGGAGCATCAATGGCTATAAGACTCCACACTCCACAAGACTCCACGCCTGCATGGTGTTCTTAATTGGCAAGCTATTCATAATGAGAACTCTAAATCCCTGACTCCCATTTCTTGGGATCTTTAATTAACGGCGGCGCGTCAGAAGAAGATTTCGGGACACCGTGTCTTGCTGGTGCCGGTGTCGGGCTGGTGCCAGTGCGGATGCTACAGCCCAGACCGGGCACTAACACCCGGGATTGGAAAAACTCTGACCCCAGGTGTTTAACCCCTTACACGCCGCGGTCAAGCACGACCGCGGCGTGTAAGTGTGTCCACTGTCGATCGGACCCCCCGGTGTGCTTACCGGGGGATCCGATCCATTCTGCCTCAGCCCCGGGGTCCGGTGAGTGACCCGAGGCTGTCGGCTCTTCTTGCCGGGTTCTGCCTTCCTGGCAGGACCCGGCTTTAAGTATCTGAGCATGCTCAGCATGCTCAGTTACTTACACTTTACACTGCAATACATGTGTATTGCAGTGTAAGGGCTTGAACAAGTGATTGGATAAACGCTTGTTCAAGCCCAAATATGGTGATCAAAAAAAGTTATGTGCTCTAATATGATACGACTGAAAAGAACAGCTCTTTTTGCAAAAAATAAGCCCTCAACCGGAAAAATACAGAAGTTATGGCCCTGAAAAGTTGTCGATAGTAAAAACAATGCGATTTTCTAAAATATTGGTTTTGCTCAGTAAAATTGAGCAAAGATAAGAAAAACTATATAAATGAGGTATCACCGCCATCGTAATGAACCAGAGAATAAAGATATAATATTAGTTTTACATTATGATCATTATGATCACACTGATGTACGAAGCGCCGCTCTAGATAACTACAATGAATATCTATGTATATCAATTTTTTATGTTAAAATCATAAGAGAAGATAGAAATGACAGATTAATATTAATATGGTCTCTTTCTTTCCTTTTTAAAAGGTGCTTATGTCCCAGAAGGACTCTTGACCTCCTGTACATGGGACTATATGACCTTCACACCATCTGTTAGAGCATACACAATGCTCCTTTTCTGCTTTGTCTTCTTCATACCTCTTTTTGTCATTATATATTGCTACATATTTATCTTCAAGGCCATAAAGAATACCAACAGGTGATTTGTATTAAGCTGTTGAAATGTATATTGAGTGATAAACATATCATCCTATAGAAATTGGTTTTGTAACCGAAGACTACAAACATCAACACCAGCACTATGGCCAACCAAACACAGCAGCTTGTTCTATTGCAAGTTTAATGAATTAACTTTGCTCCTTGGAGATGGTTTTGGGCAAAAATAAAAAAATAGTAGACATAGAGGGCATTTGTCATGGCTTGTACAGGTTTACAAGCCATGAAAAAGTGGAGATTCCTGACGGATGGCCAGGAGTTGTGACTTCCCCCATGCCTTGCACCACTCAGGAACTACAGACTGATGGGTCCTGGAATACAGTTAGTGTATCTGGCATCAGGGCCAGCCCTTAGGGTGGCAAACTGGGCATTTGCCTCCTGCATGTGGACTTTTGTGGGCAGAGGATGTATTGATCTTTTAATACCTCTTGGTTGAATGTCCAGGTGAAGATGCTTATCGTCCATCTCCTGTCTATATATCTATTATCTATCTGTCTATTTATCTATCTACTATAATTTATCTGTTTTCTATCTATATATCTGTCTATCTGGCCATTTATCTATCAATTTTTTTTGTCTATTTATCTATATATCCTCTATCTACCCATTTATTTCCTACCTATTATCTATCCATCTATCAATGGATCTTCTATATCTCATATCCATCTTCTATTTATTTATGCACCTATAAATATATCATCTTTCTATAAATCTATATAATCTTTCATATTTATCTTCTATCATCAATCTACCTATCGTCTGTCCATCCCTACAAAATATTTCTACAGTCCCATGTCCTTGCTATACTACTTTTTGTTAAATGCAAAGTGTTATTACTGTGCAGGGATAAAGGAACCTCTTACTAAATGAGTCTGTTCATAATTAGTTTTATTTTGGGGCTCCACTTTTACTTTTGCCTAGGGTCCCACTTAGTTTAAAACTGACCCTTTCTGGCATGACATATGGGGAAGATGGAAGGGGCACAATGCGCCAGCTTTTGATAAGTTCCCTCCATAGAGATGCAACAGTTAAAGTGGTTTTTCCTTGAACAGGGGTTTTCTGTCTGCTCTATTACTCTGACGGAGTGACGAGGGGCCCCTTACGGAGGTACATGGGATCTCATCGGACCCCTCGTTATTGTGATCTGTGGGCGTCTCATCACTGAGACCCCCATCAGTTAGGCCCTATCGTGTGAATAGGGCCCAACTCGTGTTTAACTAGTTACTTGTTAACATGACTCCGTTGATAGATTTTGTCAGGTATTTAATGCTACCTTATCTATTACAGAGCTGTTCAAAAAATTGGCTCCGATGATAACAAGGAATCTCAGAAACAATATCAGAAAATGAAAAATGAGTGGAAAATGGCAAAGATTGCTCTAATTGTCATCCTCCTATATGTCATATCATGGTCTCCTTATTCAACTGTGGCTCTGGTGGCCTTTGCTGGGTAATACTATCCTTCATTAAATGTCATTCAGAATTTGGAGTAGTTACTGTTGTCTACACTCATGAGACCACGCCTTTCATACTTAAGTGTGCACCACATATCTGTTACAATACATTTTACTAAATAACGTCCAAATATTATTGGAACTTTATTATTTCAACTATATAAGTCAGCTACGTTTTACAAACTGATAAGACCCATATAATGTAAATAACAGCCTTAGAAAGACAAAAATATAATTGCTTCCTAGAAATGAAGCATAGCAAGGGCTAAGTTTACACAAGTTTTTGATACAGTTGTGAGTAATAAAATGAATAAAGAGTATTCCTTGTGTACAGTATCCTTAGATTGTTATATATAATAGAGTTGCCACTGGAATCTGTAAATCACTTTCTATATTGGTGCCAGGGGCTTCTTCTGGGTTCTGTACAGCAGACATACTGTACTGCAAAAATAAACTGTTGCCTTATGCGTTATGGTGCACCCTTACCAAGGGGTAACTGAGGATATCACCGTGGAAGGGATATGGCCTTCCAGGCAAAAAAAAAAAAACCTTACACTTGGTCACTAGGCCAGATGTTTCCCTCCCCCTTCTTCCTCTGCCCCACGAAAAGCAAATGCTAATTAATGTAGACATAATGGGGGAGATTTATTAGAAGGTAATCTGAGGTAAATCTGTTCTAGTTGCCATGGAAACCAATCAGAGCTCAGCTTTTATTTTATAAACAGCAGTAGGAAAAAGAAAGCTGAGCTCTGATTGGTTGCTGTGGGCAACTATAACAATTCTGGTCACAGACACTTCTGATAAATCTCCTCCAATGTCTTTGCCATCCCTTGTGCTGTATCTCAGGTCTTGGTAATGGCTGATTATGTAAAATCTATACTTCAAATCCATCTATGTCATAATTCATAGCTTTTAAGCACTACTAAAATTTATAACCGGGTCCTAAGCAACTTCAGGGGATCAGACACCAAGAGTTTCAGAGTCAGGAAGTCAACAAAATAAGAATTAGACAGTTGGATCAAAATTGATATAAATTTACCAAATGCATGTTGAAACTCTCTGACTAACATAATTGTGTTATTTCATCAATTTATGACAAAATATTGGCTAAATTTCAAATGTGGCCACACATGCACAAAAAAGATTTATAGTACATTCTCTGCACTTATGTGGTGTTTTATATGCTTTATAACAAATGGGGACTTACCTGTGAATTGGTTGTATCTTAACAGTTAAAAAGACCCTGTCACTAAACTAACAGCTCCCTCAGGTCAGGTATGAAATGTCCTTTCTAGAATGCCCTCTTTTTTGTGAAATTTCACACACATTTATCAAAAATCTCCCCCAAAATCTGTCAAATATGTCTCTTCCCATCCCAGGTTTACCCATGTGGGTAATTGGAGGGAGTCACTTCAGAAGCCCCTATCTTTGGTTCTTTAGTATACAGACACATGTTTTGTGACCTATAAAAGATAATCATCTCATTTTTCAGATCACATCAAGCTTATGGGGTCTGTAAGCTACAGAACTGGACATACAGATGTGTCTTTAGTTGCTCGTGTCTCTGGTTCCATAGCTAACAATGCCATGATCTGATCAGAAATATGACATGATTATCTTTAATAAGACACAAAAAGCATGTTTCTAGGTACTATAGAACCCAAGATAGGGCCTCTAAAGTGACATATCCCCTGCAACCACTAAACTATTTAATCTTACGTGCAAATGGGATATAAAGAAGATTATTTTCCAGACTTTGGGGGGGGGGGGTGGCTTTTTTTTTTTTTTAGAGGTAAACGGGTAAGATTTCACATAAAAGAGGAAATTCTATAAAGGACATGAGGGAACTAGCAGTAGTGGGGTACAACCTGGTGACAGGTTCTCTTTAAGGGATTGGGGTCATAAAATGTAAAAATGTATGCAAATTCATTCTGGTACAAGACATGATAGTATAAAGATGTAACAAAGTAATCTTTCACCGTCAACCACTGATCAGTATGGCACACTTTCTGTGTAGTCTAACTTTGGCTTCCAAGTATAATCTTGGCAAGATAAAAAAATTCATTAAAAATTTTTTTTTGTCAGATATTCCTGTCTGGAACATATTTCTTATCTGGGCTTATATAAACTGTAATTCATAATATATTACATTCAACTATTATATGAGGTTAAGATGTTGGAACACTACTATAAAACTACAACAACTATATTTGTTCACACATTTGTGATAATTGATTTATAACTTTATATATTCACATGTTTTTTTCCACAGATATGCAAATATGTTAACGCCATATATGAACTCAGTACCAGCTGTGATTGCAAAGGCATCTGCTATTCACAATCCTATAATCTATGCCATCACTCATCCTAAATATAGGTACGTCTCTTCAGAGAACATCACGTATAACAGATTTATTTAGAAATGCTTGTACAGTATATCCTATTTTATAACATTTAGACTATGCTTTTTATTTCCATGACAACATGTAGATTAGCCACATGTAATATGCATAAGTGGTGATCAGAAAATGCCTTTGAAAGTAGCCTCAAGTCAGATGGGTTTAGTGGCATACTGGGTAGAACATAACAATTGACTGTGATCACATGTGTATAAGTAAATTAAGACTGATGTTGAAATATAAAAGCAATGGTGCTTGATTTCTTAGGTAAGCAGTATAGACAGAGAATAAGTGCCTGAGCTTCCAACAAACTCTGTTCCTGCGCTAAACCACAGGCAACAATTGTGTGACCACCCTACCCTGGATTAGTGTACTGTACAGTAAAACAAGCAAAGAGACACAAGACTAACAAGCCAAGTTAGACAAACTGGGTAATAAAGCAAGAGGGCAGCGAGGTACAAAATCATTAGGCAGAAGAATAATCAAGGTTCAGGATAAAGTAATGCAAGGAAGGTGCAGAGGGAGTCAGTTCAAACAGTTTTGACGTAAGCATTTGCCACCTATTTCCCTTTGCTAGATTTTGTCATATCTCAGAAAATCTTTGCAATGTGATTTTTAGTGCTGGTCACCAATAATGAGTGATAAAGCCAAATGGCAACCTATGAAAATCCTACAAGAGAGTAATTCCTAAATTTTGATGCAACACTAAAAAAGTTAGCATTTATCTGGCATCTGCTTAATCTAAGACCCAATGATGGATTCACCTTTGCAGAGAAATTTTATCACATACTTTAATCTCTGATCTAGTCGGATATATACCATTGTTTCTGGTTTTCTATCAAATTGAAACCCATTTACGCCGCACAGCCTATAAGTAGCTGCTCACATCAAGGCATGGACATGTACAGTATACATACAGTTTCAGCATCAGGGTTGGTGTCTCTGGTTGTGAAATGTAAACATGAGATATAGATGTGTATGAGTCTATCTCATAAATATATTCAGCTCAGGTTAATTCCTTTCTGTTAGTTTTGGAGAATGTACTTTGTTTACACAGCCTGGCACAGCAGGTACCCCCTTATTGTCTGCCTGACGTTATGAAAATCTTTCTTGGCATTGGACCCAGGACAAAGACAATTGCTCATGTCTAATAGTGTAAGAGATGAAAACCAAAAACTATGCTCTTAAAATTTGGATCCATTTGTTACCTTCTTAGGACAAAAGATGGCTTCTTCTGATCTAAAAATAAGATTCTTAGTATGAGAAATAAATACACTGTACGCTGTATGCTGAGAAAGTTATACGCTGTATTAAAGTTATTAAGGCAATAATTGCAATGGGCTGAACACAGTTTTGACGTTTGCTGGGCATAAAAGGTATTTTACCCATAAATGCATCGCACTGCATAATGAAAAAGGGATGGTTAAATGCTTCAAGCTAATAAAATTACTGAAAAAATATATGTACAGTACAAAATTTTCTCATTATTATTATCTTTAATTTCATTTATTACATACAACTCTATGTAGCACTTAGGTTTTAATGCCACCAGAGATTGAGATTACCAATGATAACGACTACAGCTTCATGATTTCTCACCCCTTCCATGGTCATTGCCATTATTTATAGCTGCCTGGATGCTTCTTCATTACATGGTGTCGCAAAATGCTGAAACTATACACTATTTTTACATAAAACACTGATCCCAAATTGTCATGTTATGCACAATTTTGTGACGTAGAATAAAAAGTGAAAGCGAATGGGAGTGGCGATGAGGGCAATGTGCTGTATGATATTTCATGCAAAGTGGATGATGGCATGGACTGGGGTCTTTTTCCATCATTATCTACAGTACTAAGGGCAATAGCTCACAGTATTGTAGATAAGGATGGAAAAAGACACAAGTCCATCAAGTCCAACCTTTAAGTTAGGTAATAACTCCCTAGATAAACATCAAATATACAACGACCAATTTGCACCAATGATTATTGGGTCATTTATTGGAAACTACCATTCCTAGAAATGATTGTTGGCCTGTATAAAGGTGCTGGCGAGCAAAATACACATTCATTTGTGAGTGATGAACAATTTGTTGAATCCTGTTTGACAGTTGCAAAGGCTGCACATATATGCGGTCAATGAGGGTGCAATGATGAAGAACTAACCATCCTAAGAACGTTCCTACTCCCCATCAATGCTTTACTCCCCTGAAAAAGGGCTTTTATGCATCTTTCTAAAAAGGACAATATAAAAATCTACTAGATTTTTTACATTATACAACACTGATCATTACAAATTAGTAGTCCTAGGATCTGTCCTATTCAGCTTTTCACTTTTTATTTTCGTAAATTGTCTATTCCACTGTGTAGGAAGTGATTGGAAGGGTAACAACTTTAAAACTGATCAACAATTTTGTGTCCTAGGATGGCAATTGCAAAGTACATCCCTTGTCTGCGGTCAATACTAAGAGTATCCCGTAAAGACTCTAAATCCTACAGCAGTTATCCATCATCTAGGCGTTCCACTGTTACGAGCCATTGCAGTCATTCTTCTGATGTCAATGGGCATCCAAAACTGAAGGGACGTTTACCCTCTGTCTCAGACAGTGAATCAGTAAGAAATTTTAATTATACTACAATTAACACTGTATACTACAATAATTGCAGATTGTAGCCGAAAGCAGATGTAAATTTAACTGACCTAATATTCAGCGGTGGCCAATTCAATTCTCAGAGTCACACATGAGTCGATGTTTTCCACCCTTTCAACTTTTTGTAAAGGAAAAAATAATGAATTGTGAAAATGCAAAAACAAAAAAGAAAAACTTGAACTATTGGTAAATCTTGAGAACCTAAATCTTTAGTGTCTTTTATATAGCAGCATGACTGTGAAAAATTAATTTATAATTCATGTAGCTGCATTGGGAGAGTCTCCTTCAACAGCTGATCTCTGCATCTTAACCCCCCTCCCATCAGTTTCTAAACTTATATGCAACTTACCTTATGTGAGCCCAGTGATATTAATGGAGTCCCACATATAAAATTTTACTCACATGGCCCTGTCTCCTTGTTCCTGACAAGTCTCACTGCAAGGACATGCTTTTGTCTGGAACAATGAGAGAGCTTTGTTACATCATTGGGCATTTTATGTCATGTGACCAGGGTGATATCTTCTAAGGTCATTTTACCCAGTTACATTGTCTACCACATGTATATATCTGATCACATGAAATCACAGCAGCCTCCATACATGATGGAGAGGAGTAGAAATCTATGGAAGCTGATGTGATTTCATGTGATAAGATACAGGCAGTCCCCTACTTAAGGACACCCGACTTACAGATGACCCTTAGTTAAAGACGGACCCCTCTGCCCACTGTGACCTCTGGTGAAGCTCTCTGGAAGCTTTAGTATAGTCCCAGACTGCAATGATCAGCTGTAAGGTGTCTGTAGTGAATTTTAATTGATAATCCTTGGTCCAATTACAGCAAAAAATTTTGAAACTCCAATTGTCACTGGGGCAAAAAATTCTTTTGTCTGGATCTACAATTATAAAATATACAGTTTCGATTTACATACAAATTCAACTTAAGAACAAACCTATGGAACCTATCTTGTACGTAACCCGGGGACTGCCTGTACATACATGGGGTTGACGTTGCAAATGTAACTGAATAAAGGGACCTTAGTCACCCTCGTCACATAACATTAAGCACTGAATGCTGAAAAGTGGTATGGGACATAGGGAGGCCAATTAGGACACACCCCCTTTGATGCCAAGTGATATCAAATAAAATTGATTCATGGGTATGTAAAGGAAACAATTTTTAGTTAAAAAAAAGTTATGGGAACCTGTCAATAGCTGTATTTGTAAAAATGTGGTGACAGGTTCCTTTCAACAGCTGCTTTGGCTGTGCCTTCAAAGAGCAACCATTGCACATATTCAGAAATTATAGTCATATGAATTATCGAAGCAGTGACATGTGCTGTCACTGAAGTGCACCAATAACCGTAATTGATTGTCCCCCGGCCCCTATATTAGCCACGCACCCCCCATTAGTCAAATAACAGTTCTATGACACTGTTAAATGCTTTAGTATGTCTTTTCATAGTAACTGTGGTCACAGACCATCACTGCTAAAACTCTAAAAACAGGGTTGTCAAAGGGACTATGCTGTATGGTTAATATATCCCTGTTATTTCAGAATTCTTTCAATTCAAGTAAAAAAATCTCTGTTTAGTTTTAGTTTTTTGTGAGAATTTTTTAGCATTGCATACAATCAGAAAACCCATAGAATGACTCAGATGTGCCCACAGCCAACAACTGTAGATAAGTAACTAAAATGCATTAATTGCAGTACTGTATTTTATCAACTACAAGACAAACTTTTTAGCACAAAAAATCTTGCTAAAAAGTGCCTTCATAGTCCAAAGGTAAGAAGGATCCAGCACTGCCAGACGCTCATGACCGCTGCAATAGAGAGTGGGTGAGCTGCTGACATAACGCTTCACATGATCTCCTAGAGAAGAGACTACGCCCTTCTCTCCTGGGTGTCCTGACATAGACACTGCCTACAGGACCTTGGGTAATGTCAGAAGCATGTAACTGTAGAGAAACGTAGCACACATCCTGTGATGAATTTTAAATTATCATTTATTTCATATCATACATTTCATAATTACAGCTCCACCGGGTTTATGAAAATAAGGAACTTTTTTTAACAACAGATCATAAAGTTTCCTTGGTGACGTTTCGGTCTGAATCGACCTTTGTCAAGCAAGATCTGAAATGTGGACAGTAGCTGTGTTCCAGTTCGGGTGGAGAGAGAAGCACGATCTGAAATGTGGACAGTAGCTGTGTTCCAGTTTGGGTGGAGAGAGAAGTTTCTCTCTCCACCCGAACTGGAACACAGCTACTGTCCACATTTCAGATCGTGCTTGACAAAGGTCGATTCAGACCTTAACGTCGCCAAGGAAACTTTATGATCTGTTGTTAAAAAAAGTACCTTATTTTCATAAACCCGGTGGAGCTGTAATTATGAAATATATGATATGAAATAAATGATAATTTAAAATTCATCACAGGATGTGTGCTACGTTTCTCTCGACTGTCCATTTGGGCTAAGTGCCCGACGTAAGCACCATCCATATCCCACTAGGAGTGCGGTACCCCTGTTTCCTGAGAAGCATGTAACTGATCACATGCTTCTTATATTACTCAAGGTCCTCATACTGCTGAAGATGGGGCAGAGAATTTAGAAGTTAAGGACTGAGAAAGGCGAAGAAGAAGAAGAAGAGTGTATATGTTTCTGTGTATAGCAGTGCCTAGTCAGTGTGTGTGTTTGTGTGTGCAAACCAAAGCCAGTGTATGTAGCAGTATGTAGCAGTGGGTTCCTATGTATGTGTGTATAGCAGTGCTGAGAGTGTTCCTATTTCTGTTTGTGTGCATATAGCTGGGCTGTGTGCATGAATGGATGTAGCAGTGCTGTGTGTGCAGATATATGGATATAGCAGAGCTGCATGTATAAATGTATGGATGTAGCAGAGCTATGCATGCTTTTATGTGACCAACAGAGATATTTTAATTGGTGTAAAATATATTTTTCCTTTTTTGGAAGACTAAATCTGGGGTGTGTCTTATAGTAAGAAGCACCTTATAGTCTGAAAAATACAGTATTTCTCAATATATTATTGAGAAAGTTGCTAATAAATTCTGTCCATTCATGATCCATGTAAGCTTGTGTTCTTTACGCATCAGCCACATTATGAAATAATGTTTAGTATGTACTTATTACAGGGTTGGACAGATACTGAAGCCGATAGTAGCGTAACCTCCAGACCAGTTAGTAGACAAGTTTCCTATGAGTTGAGCAAAGACACCACCGACAGCAATGACATGAAATCTAAGGCAAAGCTAAAAAGTCATGATTCTGGAATTTTTGAAAAGGTGAGAACACATTATAGAATTCTGTGTGTATGTATCAATTTGTCTTTCGTTCACATCAAATCCATATTACTTGAAAATGGCTTGAAATATCACATAGCTTTTCTTGCTTAGTGAATATAGGGATCAGAATTTGGCTCTGTGAATAGTTTGGCTCTTAAGAATTACAGCAACATAATTAGCATCATTTTAAAAGTTGATTTTAGAAGGAAGGCCATGGATAACAAATATAAGATGATTATCACAGTCACGGTGCCTGGATCTATAAGTAAGTGCCCCTGGTTTATCAAGATGGATTTTTATCTCCTTTAACCCCTTCCCACCGATGCCCTTTTTCATTTCTGCTTTGCCATTTTATGTTACCCTTCAAAAAAAAATAAAAAGTTAGGTTTTTAAAGAACAGCCAGCCAGCCCCTTCCTTTGACCCTATGCCGGATCTTTGTGCTCTACGGCTCTGAGAAAGCGTTCCCATTATGCCTGGGTGATTCCCTTTGTGACCTCTTGCTACATTTCTGACTCTGATCCTTTGCCGCCTGTCCTGACCTTCCGCTATGTCCCTGTCTCTGATTCCGTGCTTCCTGTCCTGACCTCCTGCCTATCCACGACCAAGTTTCTGCTCTGTGATTCTGTACTTAGCCTTCGCCACCACCACGAGCAAAGTCGCGCCTGTAGAGTGACCTGGTGGTATCTCGCCGCAGCAAATTTAATTCACTTTGCGGCGGGCTCTGGTGAAAATCGGGTGCCACTTAGACTACGCTCCCAGGTGTTGGTTACGCCATCGCTCACGGTGGTACAGTGAGTATGCTACCCCTGGTTCCAGACAGTATTTAATTTTTAATGCTGTGTATTAGGAATCAGGAAAATAATTCCAAAAGCAGTGAGCTTGACAAAAAAACGTTTTTGCACTATTTTCTTGTGGGCTCTGTTTTTCCGGATGACAGTTCCCCCTTAATTCTTTGGGTTGGTGTGATTACGGAGATACCAAAGTTATATAGTGTTTAATACATTTTTAAAAATTAAAACTTTCTGTATAAAAAAAATATTTCTTAATTTTGCAAGGACTTGATAACATTTACAATGATAACATTTTTGGGACTGTAGGACTTGTTTAAATTTTTATGCCAAAAAGTGGCATTTCAGACATTTGGGTGCTATTTTCCATATGGGGTGATAGATCAGGACTTTTAGGATGTGGCGATAATCAACCTAACAAACATTTATTTATTTATTATTTTTAGACCCCCTAGGCCAGTGGTGGCGAACCTATGGCACGGGTGCCAGAGGGGGCACTCGGAGCCCTCTCTGTGGGCACCCAGGCCATTACCAGAGAGGACTCCAGGTTTCTTCCTGAAGTCCCAGACAACCCAGAACTTGCTGTGCACAGAGCTATTTTAAAGTGACAGAGCTACCTGGGACTATTTCCTGCTTTATTGGTGTCCTCAGGGTGCTTTTATCAATGAAAGTTGCGACAGAGCAGGGAGTATAAATTTCTCTGGTGGCACTTTGCGATAATTAAGTGGGTTTTGGTTGAAGTTTGGGCACTCTGTCTCTAAAAGGTTCGCCATCACTGCCCTAGGCTGAGCATCACAGGTGTTATTGCAGGGTGTTTGTTACAATATGCAGCATATTCCCGATCTGTATGGAGAGGGCTATTACGTTGGTTTGATAGTTTAGCCTATTCCATTCCTACAAATGGGTGGATTCCCAAACAGTTATAATCCAGGATTTTAAAGATTAGTGTATGGAAGGTATGAGATTATGAGCTTTTGCCGTGATACTGGTGACAAAAAATTGTGTTTTTGTGACATGAATTAATTTGTTTTACAAATAAATTTAATCTATTTTAATGCAGCCATCTACCTGAATTGTATCACCATACACAGTATACTTGATACTCTTAGATCATTTAAAGAGTTTCAGTACATGCCATCAAGACTTTCTTTATGTTATTATTTTAAAGAACTCCATGGACGCAGATGACATTTCATTAGTAGAAATTGGACCATCAGATCGAAGTTCTCCTCTTGCTGTAAGTATCATGGACAACCAAAAAAAAAGGAATCAGGAATTTAGTAAGACTGTTTTTCGTTCTAGTTTAAACAGAAGTGCACTACAGTACTATTGAGAACACTTACCATTGTGGTTGCCTATTTTTGTCAATCATACTTAACCCATTAAAGTATAGTATAAGACCCTAATTGGCTCATCTATATTATACTTACTCTGTTAAATTTTGTCATTTACCTGCAGGAGCCCCATGTCTAGTGACTCCTCTGGAGGTCTTATTCTCATGGGTGGAGTGGCAGGTTGAGCACGCTTCCTGGTGCTCCATGGCATCTCAGAAATTGCAGAGCACTTTGCTTGGTTTTGCAATCTCCTGTTCTCCCATAAACTGACTATGTGAGTGCCTGGGATAACTGAGCACTATTCTCTGCAGTTGCCGAAACCCCCATGATATTGAATGGAGTACTTGCTAGGCATGGCCAACATGCCATTCCAGCCACAATGGTGAACATGACCGCCCCTTATTCTCAAGATTACTGGGGTCTTTTCTCATGTTTGGTTGATGTCCTAGTAATAGGACCCTTACGAATGAGCTTGTTTTAGCTATTGTGTGAATAGAGGACAATCAGAAGGTGCTGGTAGCGTCATTGTCACAGTTTATTTGGTGTATAAATTGTTGTATAAGTTTTTTAAGATGAAAAATTTTTTAGCAATGAGAGCTGACAATTCAAAAACAAATATATGACTAGATAGATAATTAAAGATGAAAAGGCAGCACACAAAAGAGGAAAGTTGAAAAACTGTTTTTTTTAAATCCATAATTGACAAGATAAATCAATAGATAAGATAGAGGCCACTTTTATAATAAAGATATTGAAGTATTATAGAGAATACCTGAGACGCTGATTAGTGCTTACAAGTAGCAGCAGACTAGTCAGAAATGTGTCATTGTATAAATTCATATGGTAACTGTGAGCATTTCTTATGGCCACCAGTGGGGGCTATACCCTTAGAGAGATTCATATAGACAAAGTTGACGTGCTATTTCAGCTAAATTATGTCAGTCCTACATTAGTATATTAAGACATACCTGCCAAACGTTGCTGCATAATAAGAAACAGCTGTCATGTGTGTATATATTCTAAGACTCAGCTATAACTTAACTAAACACACTGAAGCAATGTGTTTAAATGTTCTTTTTACTTTTTTAACCCTTAGACAGGAAAGTATTTAAATGGCTACAGCCAAAGGAAAGGCGATCCTATAACCCGTGTAGCAGCGTCAAGAATTCCCAGTATCATAGTGACTTACAGCAATCCACAGGGAGGCCAAGCAGCAGCAGCAGAACATAGTTCAATCCTGCCTTGCCATCGAACAAACAGCCAAGATCGGGAGAAAGATCTCAGAAGACTAAAGCAGAACTCGACGATGGTCATTACTGACACTATACCAGAAAATAACCTTGAAACGTCCGCAGATCAGTCACCACCAAGTAATGCTTTATGAAACCCCCATAAATGTAACACAACTGGTTTATATATCAGCGTCATTGCTATCATTGCCTCTGGTTACACTAAACAAACAATAGCTACGAAAATGTGGCTAGATATAATATAAAGCCAATATATAGTACTATACATTCAACATAACCATCAAATACTCAGTAGTAGAGATTGGATTAAGACATTGCTTGGGAAGGATAAAACATTGCTTTAGAAAAGATATAAGAAAGCCTCTAAGGCTCTACAAAACTATATGTAAATAGATGAAAAATATTTTCATAGGGTGGACGTATTGTGGAAGATATAATGAAAGATGTCTACCAAAAAGCGATCTAAACACACATAATGAAAGGTGTAAATGATAAATAATATCAAATTATGGGCTGCAATATTCTAAGTGATATCCAGGTATAATGTTAGAATGTTAGAACCAATTGTTTTCATAAATAGCTTTTTAATGTCCACCATAGAAAACATGCAGAGGTGGACGCACATGCTCAATCCTGCTTCTCTCTCTCTGCTCTCGCGAGTATGCAGAGTATGCAGAGAGTTTTGTGGCGGTTGTTATCATCATATAGATGATATATCTTCTCTGCCCGTTTTCTCATGCTCTGAGCACTAGTAAGTAGATGTACCCACCTGTGTAGAAAATGTCTCCAATTATACAATTTTTTTCTGTTCTATTTTTCAGTTTTTCGTATTTATTTAAAATTTTCTTGCCTGGGCCATTCGTACCAATAAATATTCCCCTTGGGGATCAATAAAGTTGTATCGTATCACAAATGCGTAGCAAACAGAATTGCAACATCTCCCTTAAAGTAGACAAGAAAATAGATTGCTGTATTAAAACTTGCACATTGTGCACCAGATAAATATCATTGGCACAACCGGCACCTATTAGTAACTCTGTCACTTCCCTCCGCTCCCCAAGAGTTACACTGAGCAAAAAAGGTTTCTAGCCGCCTGTGCAAATCAGTCAGTAAGAGATGACCATGTGACTTCCGCTTCATAACAAACCCCATTGTTAGTATTTTTTAATAAAACTGCAGAGATCCAGATTCAGGCTGGATTCACATGACCGGTGCCCGCCGTACCGTAGCACGGCGGGCACACGGCAGCGCGCGGGGAGAGGAGGAGGGGGAGAGTGCTGCTCACCCCCGGCCCTCTCCATAGGGATATATGGCGCACGGCGCCGTATGCCCTGATAAAATAGGATATGTCCTATTTTTTCACGGGGCATGGAGCAGTACGGTGCCGCACGTGTGCAGCACCGTACCGCTCCCGTAGGGCGCCGCGCCCATTGCCGTCTATGGGGGACGTATATCGGCCGTATATACGTCGGCTGTATATACATCCCCCTTGCGGTAGTGTGAATGCAGCCTCATATGGACATTAAATACCCTAAAGTTAACTCCACATATTGCTGATCTTCATGTGGGAAACAATATGGAAAATGTACCCAGGTTGTTGCCAAATACTGATGCATTTCAATGCAGATTTTTTAAGTCAATATTGACTTGTGGAAGCTAATAAATCCACAACAAAAGTCAATTCCTGCACTAAAAATATGTACTTTATACATTAGATTCTACACACAAGTATTAAAAGAAGTCTACAATTCGTTTTTATGCATTGTGAACCAAACATACCTTGAAAATGCTGTAGCTACATTGATGCAGCAGCATATCTTGTTTAATCCCTGTGCTGAGTGGTTTTGCTGAAAAAGCAATTATAAAATTCAGGACCTTGGGAAAGCTCGCATGCATACTGGTTGCCCTTCATAAACACATTACACAGAGCTTTCTGAACTGTCCAGACAGGACTAATCAACCTGAGCTGGATGATACACAGCAGCTGGTGAATGGTGCAGTGATTGATAACTTCTGCCTGTCAGGGACAACTTGGTGAATACAGCGTTCTCTGTAGCAGTGCATAATTAGTGTAAGAGAAGACGTGCGGAAGCAGCCACAGTATAGACTGAGCCTCATTATCATAAATTTTATGATAATAGCAAAACCACTCTGTTCAGGGATTAAGCAAGATAGGTTTCCACATCAGTGTAGCTACAGCATTCTTAAGGTATGTTTGGCATAAAATCAATTTTCTTGTTTATAATAAACCTGGTGTGCAGGCAGTCATAGGTGCTCATACAAATTAGCTCAATAAATAATCTGATTTGTATATGCAGTTTCGGTATGCATGCACATATGTAGAGAGGAGCAAACTATTCACTGCCTTGTGGATTCTGTATTTTTCTGGCAACAAATTGAATCAGAATTTTTCCTACTTTTATAATGGCAGATAGTTACTGCTGCCAGTATTCATCCATAAATGAAGTAACCTAAAAAGCACAATCTCAGAAAGTCTGTCCTTTGCAGGGAGCATTGAACAAACTTTATGTCTAGTTTGCACGGCTTAAAAAGTCCCCAATTATCAAACTACTTCTAACCATTGTTTATGGTCACCAGGCCCATGGAGCACAGCGCATTTCCGTCGGGTTACACAACTATTTCCGATTAGTGCAACATTTAACATAGTTTTTGGCGCACGTGATTGGATTTTGGCGCAATCGTGACGACTTTCATGCGACAGAAATTGGGGGCGTGGCCATTGTACAACCTGACTGATTCGGACTAAGTGTGGGATTTAAAATTCTAATTGTGTCGCAAGACATGCACTCACATACACTGGGAAGTAGAAGGTGAACTGCGGCAGACCTCAGCGGGGAAGCGACACATGCAGGATCTCGAGCGCACGATCTTAGTGAATCGCGCCAGACTTCAGGACCGTTTAAGTAAATGTGCCCCTATAAGTCCTTTATTTGCTGCCTGTTGAACTACACAGGAAGTTTAGTTTTTTTTGTTTTAGTTCATTATATTACATTTTTCCAAGAATTTGAAAGGAAAGCCATGTTTGCAGGTTGAATCAGTGGCAGAGGCAGTATATGTTATGTCAGTTGTGTTACTGTAGTATGGTATGTGGTCATTATATGGTAGCGTTGATATGTAGAAATTCATTGTAAATTGATATGAAGAAATTCATAATAAAATTAAATTAATAGGAGTTAGTGATGACCTTTCCTCAAGATAGACCATCTCTATCCGATTGGTGGGGGCAAGCTTGGTGCATGGAAACTACTGCATCTGTTTCTGTCCTACTGAATTAAATGTGTTGTGCCTGTCATGATGGTAAATGGGCCACTAGTGCCCCCAAAACATACTGATTTGTCACCATCCCTCATAAGGATGTGCTTTTGAACAGGACCTCAAATTCTATATTTAGAAAATTGTATATAACTGTATTTTGACTTGCCTTTTTAATTGAGATCAGTCTAATGCATTTTGTGCAACTACAGTCTGTCTAGATCAGTAACTTTCTTGTGCTGTCACCAATTCATAAATTCCGGATTAAAAATAAAACCCTTTAGTTACCCACCAAAGAAAAGTAGCAAAAACTCCAACAAATGACCAGCCGATCTATTGAAATGTCAAACAAATATGCCACGTGTGAATGTACCATTATTTCCAATTGCACTGAATCAAATAAGGACCATTTGTAACTTTGTCACTGATTTCCTTACTTCCAGGTGTATGTGTGTTCAACAAAATAAACTTATTTATGACAATGCTACTAGGAACAAAAATAAACTCTAGAACACAATGTAAGATTTATGCCATTTAATCATTAAAACAAATTCCAAAATATTATTGAATTATAAGTGCAAAGCCTGCATGGCTATCAAGATGAATATTGTATGTGATCACAACATCTTTTGGAGCTTCTGCCTTAGATGTCATCACAAACTATAAAAAAAAGTCCTGCATGCAAAATGTTGGACATCAGAACTGAAACCAAGTAACACACTGTAGTTTTTGCGGGATTTTTAGTTGTTTTTGTGCAATCAAAAATGGTAAGTAATAATGTACTTGCAGATTGATTTCCATGATGACAACCCTGACTACCTGCATAAGCATTACAACCAGATCCAGCGGCACGTTCTCTGCACAGGATTCGGGTCCGGACGGGATTTATGAAGGTAGTTCCTCCGCCGTCCACCAGGTGGCGCTGCTGCGCTGAAAATCATCTGAACGCGCCGGAATACACCGAGCTGGACCAGGTGAAGGTAAGCGCTTCCCAAGCGACACATTTTCAGTTTTTAAATGCGTCGGTTTTTCCGAATACGTTGGGTTTTCGTTCGGCCACGCCCCCGATTTTCGTGGCGCGCATGCCGGCGCCGATGCACCACAATCCGATTGCGTGCGCCAAAATCCCGGGGCAATTCAGGTACAATCGGCGCAAATCGGAAATATTCGGGTAACACGTCAGGAAAACGCGAATCGGGCCCTTAGTAAATGACCCCCAATATGTACACTCGTTTTTGGTATGTCTCAATGGGATATAGCAGAACATACAAATGGAAAATTACTATGTGAGAACACACAGTGGATTGAGTCAAGGGGGTTTCTGTTACAAGGCTGCAATGATCATCATTATCTCCTCTCTGAACTGCTAGATCTTCCAGTTTCCTCCATCCACCATTTAGGTCTTCAGGAAGGAAAGGGAGGAAGGGCTAGATGATTATGATAAAAAAGAAGGGATTCACAATTCCTCTATGTCTGGATACAGTGAACCAGATAAACTTTTAAAAGTGAGTGAAACCATTAATGGTAATTATAAAAGGAGTTGGGAAATAGTATTGAAAAGGTTATGTGGAGCCATCATTAAGTAAAAATTTGTGTCCTGATGACAGGTTCCTTTATGGTCCAATACTCAGTACTTGGCAGTACAGAATAGGTGCAGTGGTTCTAAAACTGCTAGCATCATACATTGCAATGCTTTAATGGCTATATACATATTTATCAACCTTTATTTCTTTAGTCAGTATATAAAAAATACAATAGAGATGCCCGCCCCCTGTGTATAACACTTATTCACTGATCAGTCTCCACTCCCATATCTAGCAGGGTCAGTTGTTAAAAGACAAGATTGTGTGATAAATTACTCTTTGAATATAAAACAGTGGAGTGGGGAGAATCTACTACATTATCTTTTCACATAGAGAAGAGCAAGTTCAGGCATGTGTGATAAGGAGAGATAGCTCAGTTTGCTTATTTCTGTGAGACCACAATGTATTTGCATAAGAAATTGGAAGTATTACTTATAACTGGTGTTATGTCATAAGAGAAAACAAGGCAAGGGCTTCTTATAATTGACTCAGCTTCAGGGCAGATACAGGAAGAAATTCGTCTCTGCCAACTGCTGCTGAGCAAGATTTCTGTCAAGAGCTTCAGAACAGCTATAGTACTCTAGGAACCAAGAGTGACTGCTACAAATGTCTCTTACATATATTGACCTCTTCTCTTTCATTTTAGAATACGGATTCTCTGACGTGTCTGTCTTTTTAATTAGCACTTGAGCCAGCTCTGCCTTGTAGGGCATTACATGTTTTCTTATTCTAGATATTAAGACCCCTCTGGGAAAAGCAATAAAAGATTATCTCAATGTAAAACTTAACTATTAAGTGACTAATTGTGAGATATCTAAGCCCTTGACCGAAAAATGATTTAATCCTCCTATTAACATGTGATCATTTCCCAGCTGCCTCAAAGCTACAAGGTTAAAGACACAACTTGACACTGTCAATTTAAAAGCTTTGCAACTAGAGATGAGCGAGCAGTAAAATGCTTGGGTGCTCGTTATTGGAGACAAACTTTTCCTGATGCTCGAGAGCTCGTCTCGAATAACGAACCCCATTGAAGTCAATGGGAGACTCGAGCATTTTTCAAGGGAACAAGGGTCTGCACAGGGAAGCTTGGCCAAACTCCTGGAAACCTCAGAAAATGATGGAAACACCACAGAAATGGAAAGGAAACAGCAGGGGCAGCATGTATGGATGCCTCAGAGACTGCTTAATCGCACCATTATGCCAAAATTATGGGCAACAGCATGGCGATGACAGAGTGACCGAATGAGGCTAGATAGCATCTAAAACATCCAATAATTGACACTGACACTATAGAAGACGGCATGCAGAGGCAGCGGTAGCAGCGGCAAGCTAGAGAGTGGCATGGCGACATACCCCAAATGGACTCAGGCTTCAAACCAATGGGTGGCAGAGAGGAACCAAAGGAGGTGAGCAAGAAGCGCTGAAATGATTTCCTATGTGAACAAAAGGTTGACGGTATATTTAGTTGATAAGACAGCATGGTGGTGACATAATGACCAAGTTCCATAACGTATCTGGTGAAACACCCGAAAAATGAGCCTGACACAGCTCGTTTGATAAGGGGACGACATGTGGAGGCAGCCATGGAGACGACTTCCATGATTAAGAGCGACAGTATGGGGCATTCATATTGCGCTACTATGATTGAAACTTCAGGTCTCCAGCATGGCGGCGACAGATGCGCAGAGTTCCATTATGTATCTGGTGAAACACCTGAAAATTCTGCCTGACAGCTCGTTTGATAAGGGGATGATGTGCTGTATATCCTCTCGCGCTCCAGCGTCTGGGGTATAGACAGTTGAAATTTGCGCATGGAGGCATTGGTGGACGCTGTGGAGGATCGTGGAGGCGAAATGGACAGGAAACAGCAGGGGCAGTATGCATGGATGCCTCTAAGGCTGCCTAATCTTGGGATGGAGCTGGCGGTCCACTGCCAGGCGTGCTTTCGCCTGTCCAAGCCCCTGTCTCTCAGCTCCTCCCCACCCAAAATGGGCCTGGGGGCCAGAAGCGTTTACTTTGAAAAAATTATCATTTTCAAAGTAGGCGGGGGCTACAAACAGCACTTCTAAGAACCTTTTGTATAAGATCAAGTGTAGTACTGTTCTTATAAGTAATTGGCTTGGTTATGGCGGGTGAGGGGAACGTAAACAGATGCGCAAGAAGCGCTGAAATAATCATCGGTAAATGATAAAAGTTTGCCAGTATATTTTGTGGATAACACAGCAGGGTGGCGACAAAGTTAACAAGTTTGATGTGGAAGCCATGAAAACAACCCAAAATTCTTCCTAACACAGCTCGTTTGCTAAGAGGACAATGTATGGAGGTAGCTATATGGACGACTTTGAGAGGCAGCTATGGAGATGATGTGTTGAGGTAGCAATGGAGACAACGTGTGGAGGCAGCTATAAAGACGACGTGTGGAGGCTGCCATGGAGACAATTAAATTTGGATAGTGCCTGTATGTGGCAGTCCAAAAAAGTTTTCAAACCAGAGGACCGGGTGGGTGGCCCTCCAGAAAAATTAAATACATAGAGTACCTGTATGTGGCAGTCCCAAAAATTGTTTAAAACAGAGGACCGGGTAGGTGGCCCCCCAGAAAAATTAAATACATAGAGTACTATAGCTAGAGCCAGTTGGCCCTGGCAAAAAATAGCCAGTTTCCTCTGCTTTAGTGTACAAAGAGGAGGAGAAGGAGGGAAATGAGGAGGAGGAGTGCATACATTATTCAGGTTGAGCTTCTTTCACCTGGTGGAGAATGTAAATCCTGAGAAATCCAGGCTTTATTCATCTTGATAAGCGTCAGCCTGTCAGCGCTGTCAGTCGACAGACAGGCTTGTACGCTTATCAGTGATGATGCCACCAGCTGCACTGAAAACCCGCTCAGACAACACGCTAGCGGCAGGGCAGGCAAGAACCTCCAAGGCGTACAGCGCCAATTCGTGCCACATGTCCAGCTTTGAAACCCAGTAGTTGTAGGGAGCTGTGTGATCATTTAGGACAATGGTATGGTCAGCTACGTACTCCCTCACCATCTTTCTGTAAAGATCAGCCCTACTCTGCCGAGACTGGGGACAGGTGACAGTGTCTTGCTGGGGTGACATAAAACTGGCAAAGGCCTTGTAAAGCGTACCCCTGCCAGTGCTGGACAAGCTGCCTGCTCGCCTACTCTCCCTCGCTACTTGTCCCGCAGAAGTACACCCTCTGCCCCTAGCGCTGTCAGAAGGAAAATACTGTTTCAGCTTGTGCACCAGGGCCTGCTGGTATTCATGCATTCTCACACTCCTTTCCTCTCCAGGGATGAGAGTGGAAAGATTTTGCTTGTACCGTTGGTCCGGGAAAGTGAATACCCAGTAATCGGTGCTGGAATAAATTCTTTGAACACGATGGTCATGGGATAGGCAGCCTAGCATGAAATCTGCCATATGCGCCAGAGTCCCAACTCGCAAGAATTCACTCCCCTCACTGGCCTGCTGTCCATTTCCTCCTCCTCCAACTCCTCTTCTTCTGCCCATACACGCTGAACAGTGAAGGACTGAGCAATGCTCCCCTCTTCTGTCTCGCCAACATTCTCCTCCTCTTCCTCCTCATCCTCCTCCACCTCCTCCGATATGCACTGAGAAACAGACCTGAGGGTGCTTTGGCTATCAACAAGGGAATCTTCTTCCCACGTCTCTTGTCTTCATGCTGACCAGAGCGGGATGGTGAGGCTGATGATGGCGGCATCGCCACTGACCATCTGTGTTGACTCCTTAAAGGTACTCAGCACCTGACAGATATCATACATCCATGTCCACTCCTCATTGTAGACTTGAGGAAGCTGACTGACCTGACTACCAGTTCTGGTGGAAGTTGACATCTGGCAGTCTACAACTGCTCTGTGCTGCTGGTAAACTCTGGATAACATGGTTAATGTTGAATTCCACCTCGTGGGCACATCACAAAACAGTCGGTGAGCGGGCAGTTGGAGGCGGCGCTGCGCTGCCCTGAGAGTGGCAGCATCTGTGCTGGACTTCCTGAAATGCGCACAGATGCGGCGCACCTTTGTGAGCAAATCAGACAGATTGGGGTATGTCTTGAGAAAACGCTGAACTATGAGATTTAACACATGGGCCAGGCATGGCACATGTGTCAGTCTGCCGAGTTGCAGAGCTGCCACCAGGTTACGGCCGTTGTCACACACAACCATGCCTGGCTTCAGGTTCAGCGGTGCCAGCCACAGATCAGTCTGCGCCGTGATGCCCTGTAATAGCTCTTGGGCGGTGTGCCTTTTATCGCCTAGGCTCAGCAGTTTGAGCACCGCCTGCTGTCGCTTAGCAACGGCACTGCTGCTGTGCCTAGAGCTACCGACTGATGGCGCCATGCCCACGGATGGTAATTCAGAGGAGGTGGTGGAGGAGGGGTGGGAAGAGTAGGAGGCATAGTAGGCCTGAGAGACCTGGACCGAGATAGGCCCTGCAATCCTCGGCGTCGGCAGTATATGACCAGCCCCAGAGTCAGACTCGGTCCCAGCCTCCACCGCGTTAACCCAATGTGCCGTCAGCGATATATAGTGGCCCTGCCCGGCAGCACCCGTCCACGTATCCGTGGTCAGGTGGACCTTGTCAAAAACGGCGTTGGTCAAGGCACGGATGATGTTGTCTGACACGTGCTGGTGCAGGGCTGGGATGGCACATCAGGAAGGCTGAGGACCGAATACCGAGGGGCAGCTGCCGCCATGAGGTTGTGAAAGGCCTCGGTCTCTACCAGCCTATAGTGCAGCATCTCCAGGCTAAGTAGTTTGGAGATGTGGACGTTGAGGGCTTAAGCGTGTGGGTGGGTTGCACTGTACTTCCTCTTGCGCTTCAGCGTCTGGGGTATGGAGAGCTGAACGCTGCGCATGAAAACATTGGTGGATGCTGTGGAGTATCGTTGAGGCGAAGGTGTGGTTTTCACACGGGAGGTGTTTGGGCCGGGGTCCTGGGCAGGGGGCTGACTAGCAGTGGCAGCAGATGACACAGGGGAAGGAGCAGTGGTGTGCCCGGCCGGAGGTGAACGGCCTTGGTTCCATTGAGTGGGGTGTTTAACATTCATATGCCTGCGCATACTGGTGGTAGTTAAGCTGGTAGTGGTGGAACCCCTGCTGATCCTGGTGTGGCACAGGTTGCACACCACAGTCCGTCGGTCATCCAGTGTTTCTTTAAAGAACCTACAGACTTCCGAAAATCTAGCCCTCGCCACGGGAGCTTCACTACGTGAAACATTTGGCGCTGATGCACCAGCTCTTGCCCTGCCTCTCCGTCTGGCCCCACCACTGCCTCTTCCAACCTGTTCTCGTCGAGGACTCGCCTCTGTCTCACAAGCACTGTGTTCACCTGGCCTATCAACCCAGCTTGGGTCTGTCACCGCATCATCCTCCGATCCCTCAGTCTGCTCCCCCCTCAGACTTCCTGCCCTGACAACAACTTCACCACTGTCTGACAACCATGTCTCCTCATCGTCCGACACCTCTTTACAAACTTCTTCCACTACGTCATCATCACCCACAGACTGTGACCGGTGGAACTCTGGGAAGGGTCCAGTTCCTCAGAGTATGCCAGTTCAAATGCCAAATTTTCCTGGGAGGGGGCAGACTGGGGGGAAGGAGGCTGAGGTGGAGGAGCTGGAGGAGTGCTGATTTCGGTGACATGGGTGGACTGCGTGGAAGACTGACTGGTGGACAAATGGCTAGAAGCATTGTCCGCAATCCACGACATCATCTGTTCGCACTGTTCAGGCCTCAACAGTGCTCTACCACGAGTCCCAGTAACTTGAGACATGAACCTAGGGAGTGTAGCTCTGTGGCGTTCCCCTGCTCCCTCATCAGCAGGTGGTGTCTCACCCCGCCCATGCCCTCGTCCTCTACCCCTAGCCCTCGGGTTCAACATTTTCAAAATTAAAGTGTAAACTGTAAAAAATTTTTGTGTTTTTTTGTGTTTTTGTTTTTTTAACAAAATGATGCTATCCTATTGCTATGGCTAGTTTCTAACCTACACTGACAGCACACAACAGGATTTTGTGCTGTGCGTGATGACTTTTAGTTTTGGAAAAAAAAAAAAAGAAAAGAAAAAGCAGACTGTGCCTAATTCAATCAAACCCCTAATAAATTGTCCTACTTAGGTGTTTGAGATGGATATGTGTTTCACTATATGCTAAACAGAACGTTCGCAAGTCTTCCTGCAAATTCGTCACAATATGGTACTAGCTGCACTAATAGTGCCAGCAAGGCCAGCCACAAGCAAATCAACCAAAAATAAAATATATAACGCTATTGTAGCCCTAAGAAGGCCTGTTGGGTTCTCGTATGGCTAGTTTATAGCCTACACGGACAGCACACAACTGGATTTTGTGCTGTGCCTGATGACTTTGAGTTATAAAAAAAAAGAAAAGTAAAAAAAAAAAAGAAAAAGCAGACTGTGCCTAATTCAATCAAACCCCTAATAAATTGTCCCACTTAGGTGTTTAAGATGGATATGTGTGTCACTAAGAGCTAAACAGAACGTTCCCAAGTCTCCCTGCAAATTCCTCACATTATGGTACTAGCTGCACTACTAGTGCCAGCAAGCCCAGCCACAAGCAAACAAAAAAAATATATATATATAACGCTATTCTTGTAGACTCACTCCTGCCTAACAGTAAGCTAATATAACACCCCAACGCTATCCCTGCAGCAGCAGCAGCTCTCTCCCTAACTGCATCCAGACAGAGAATGATGCGAGCGGCGCGGGTAGGGGCTAGTCTATTCCAGGGTTACCTGATCAGGCCAGCCAACCACTGCTATCGACGTTTAAGGGTACCACGTCATGCTGGGTGGAGTGCAGAGTCTCCTGGCTTGTGATTGGCTCTGTTTCTGGCCGCCAAAAATCAAAACGGCGGGAGATGCCATTTTCTCGAGCTGGCGAAGTATTCGTCCGAGCAACGAGCAGTTACGAGTATGCTAATGCTCGATCGAGCATCAAGCTCGGACGAGTGTGTTCGCTCATCTCTATTTGCAACCATTTTTTTATGATAGGGGTTTTTGCAACTGGCTGGCAGTGTTGTTAGTTGCATAGGGCACATAAATGTGCAGTTAATGGAACTCAAGTCTTAGCGTTCTTAACATACTACTGAGTTGACCAGTAGGGACAAATGATGGCACTTAGCCAACATATACAAACAAGCTCTAATGCCTGTATAATTTCATTCAGACTACCACTGATGTTAAAAGTTCCATCCTAAGTGTAAATTCTAAAATTTGGTACCTTACCTGTGACTTGGAATAGTTGTCATTACCGAAACACCCGGAGTTCTACATTTTAATGGTGAGAAATTATAAACTTTGGTCATGTCAAAAGGGATTTAGAGACTACTGTTTATTACAGTGCAATCTGATAATGGATATAAGACATGGACGTCTTAGACCAGTAAATGTTATAAAAAAAAGTCACAGCCCAGTACAGGTTAATACAGGATGCTAATTTACCATGCTGACCGGAGACAACTCCACTTCACACAGCAGACTGATCAGAGTTTTTCAACACGGTCTCACAGGACGCCTTGGACACTGCCTTTAATGGAGCTTTAGTGTCTGCAGCCAATGACCAGAAAAACACACAGTCCAAGTACACAGTGGTAGTTTCCTGATACCAGGCTAGATGGAAAGCACTATGAATGGAAGATGATAGCGATAATTCTAATTGGGTGGTAATCACTAGGATCCGGGCAGTAGGTGGGTTCTGGGTCAAGGCGTTTCATATGTACCTCGGTGGAGCTTTGTTTCTTTTGTGATAATCTTTGGAAAAGTAGAATGAATTGTTAATAGCATTCTTGATGCATTTGGGGAGATTCATTATGCCAGCTTTCTGGTGGAGTAGACACATGAATCTCCCCCTCCCAGACAGTTTTCTGGCTTCTTTAACCCGAATGCCACTTTGGGCATGTCAGGTGTGAAGGGGGGTGGGAGGTGGGCAGGCGGAGATGTAAACGCCCAGCCCACCTGATTTACTACAGTCTTCACTGAAAAACCAGTGGAGACAACAGCAAACAAATCTGGTAGTTCTAACCTGGTTCTGGTTCCAAACTGCTGGAGTTATTAGTAGACATGGTTGACGTAGAGCCAGCGGGGAGAATTTTGAGACTAGCGTTCAAAATTCCAGTCTTAATGAATTAAGGGTGTTTTAAAAAAGTTTTAATATACAACTGTGTTAATTATTCATTAACATTATTCATTTCTTTTGACGTACTGTGGAATATTTGTTTTTTTATTAAGATTTTGTGAGCGGTCATGAATAGAGATGAGCGAACACTAAAATGCTCGGGTACTCGTTATTCGAGACGAACTTTTCCCGATGCTCGAGTGCTCGTCTCGAATAACGAACCCCATTGAAGTCAATGGGAGACTCGAGCATTTTTCAAGGGGACCAAGGCTCTGCACAGGGAAGCTTGGCCAAACACCTGGGAACCTCAGAAAAGGATGGAAACACCACGGAAATGGACAGGAAACAGCAGGGGCAGCATGCATGGATGCCTCTGAGGCTGCTTAAACGCACCATTATGCCAAAATTATGGGCAACAGCATGGCCATGACAGAGTGACAGAATGAAGCTAGATAGCATCTAAAACATGCAATAATTGACCCTGACACTATAGGGGACGGCATGCAGAGGCAGCGGCAGCAGGCTAGAGAGTGTCATGGCGACATACCCTAAATGGACTCAGGCTTCAAACCAATGGGTGGCAGAGAGGAACCAAAGGAGGTGAGCAAGAAGTGCTCAAATAATATCGGTACATGATAAAAGTTTGCCAGTATATTTTGTGGATTACACAGCAGGGTGGCGACAAAGTTAACATGGAAGCCATGAAAACAACCCAAAATTCTGCCTGACACAGCTCGTTTGATAAGGGGACCATGTATGGAGGCAGTGAACTAGTAGTAGATTAAAGGTGCTGCAGTTAAAACTATGTTAGTTGGATCTTGGCATGGAGCTGGCGCTCCGCTGCCAGGCGAGCTTTCGCCAATCCAAGCCCCTGTCTCTAGGCTACTCCCCAAACAGCACTTCTAAGAACCTTTTGTATAAGATCAAGTGTAGTAGCGTTCTTATAAGTTTAGGATATGCCGGGTGAGGGGAATGTAAACAGATGCGCAAGAAGCGCATGATGCGCATGGAGCTGGCGCTCCGCTGCCAGGCGAGCTTTCGCAAATCCAAGCCCCTGTCTCTAGGCTACTCCCCAAACAGCACTTTTGTATAAGATCAAGTGTAGTAGCGTTCTTATAAGTTTAGGATATGGCGGGTGAGGGGAATGTAAACAGATGCGCAAGAAGCGCTGAAATAATATCCCTAAATGGTAAAAGTTTGCAAGTATATTTTGTGGATTACACAGCAGGGTGGCGACAAAGTTAACAACTTTGATGTGGAATCCATGAAAACAACCCAAATTTCTGCCTGACACACCTCGTTTGATAAAGGGACGATGTATGGAGGCAGCTATATGGACGACTTTTGGAGGTAGGAATGGAGACAACGTGTGGAGGCTGCTATGGAGACAATTTAATTTGGATAGTGCCTGTATGTGGCAGTCCCAAACATTTTTCAAACCAGAGGAGCAGGTAGGTGGCCCTCCAGTAAAATGGGATAGATTGAGTGCCTGTATGTGGCAGTCCCAAAAATTGTTCAAACCAGAGGAGCAGGTAGGTGGCCCTCCAGTAAAATGGAATAGATTGAGTGCCTGTATGTGGCAGTCCCAAAAATGTTTCAAACCAGAGGAGCAGGTAGGTGGCCCTCCAGTAAAATGGGATAGATTGAGTGCCTGTATGTGGCAGTCCCAAAAATGTTTCAAACCAGAGGAGCAGGTAGGTGGCCCTCCAGTAAAATGGGATAGATTGAGTGCCTGTATGTGGCAGTCCCAAAAATGTTTCAAACCAGAGGAGCAGGTAGGTGGCCCTCCAGTAAAATGGAATAGATTGAGTGCCTGTATGTGGCAGTCCCAAAAATTCTTCAAACCAGAGGAGCAGGTAGGTGGCCCTCCAGTAAAATGGGATAGATTGAGTGCCTGTATGTGGCAGTCCCAAAAATGTTTCAAACCAGAGGAGCAGGTAGGTGGCCCTCCAGTAAAATGGAATAGATTGAGTGCCTGTATGTGGCAGTCCCAAAAATTCTTCAAACCAGAGGAGCAGGTAGGTGGCCCTCCAGTAAAATGGAATAGATTGAGTGCCTGTATGTGGCAGTCCCAAAAATTGTTCAAACCAGAGGACCGGGTAGGTGGCCCTCCAGAAAAATGGAATAGATTGAGTGCCTGTATGTGGCACTCACAAAAATTGTTTCAAACAGAGGACCGGGTAGGTGGCCCTCCAGAAAAATTAAATGCATGAAGTATAGCAAGAGCCAGTGGGCCCTGTCAAAAAATAGCCATTTTCCTCTGCTTTACTGTACAAAGAGGAGGAGAAGGAGGAAAATGAGGAGGAGGAGGAGGAGTGGATCAATTATTCAGGTTGAGCTTCCTTCACCTGGTGGAGATTGGAAATTCTGAGAAATCCAGCCTTTATTCATTTTAATAAGCGTCAGCCTGTCAGCGCTGTCAGTCGACAGGCGTGTACGCTTATCGGTGATGATGCCACCAGCTGCACTGAAAACCCGCTCGGACAAGACGCTAGCGGCAGGGCAGGCAAGAACCTCCAAGGCGTACAGCGCCAGTTCGTGCCACATGTCCAGCTTTGAAACCCAGTAGTTGTAGGGAGCTGTGTGATCATTTAGGACGATGGTATGGTCAGCTACGTACTCCCTCACCATCTTTCTGTAAAGATCAGCCCTACTCTGCCGAGACTGGGGACAGGTGACAGTGTCTTGCTGGGGTGACATAAAGCTGGCAAAAGCCTTGTAAAGCGTACCCTTGCCAGTGCTGGACAAGCTGCCTGCTCGCCTACTCTCCCTCGCTACTTGTCCCGCAGAACTACGCACTCTGCCGCTAGCGCTGTCAGAAGGGAAATACTGTTTCAGCTTGTGCACCAGGGCCTGCTGGTATTCATGCATTCTCACACTCCTTTCCTCTGCAGGGATGAGAGTGGCAAGATTTTGCTTGTACCGTGGGTCCAGGAGAGTGAACACCCAGTAATCGGTGCTGGAATAAATTCTTTGAACGCGAGGGTCACGGGATAGGCAGCCTAGCATGAAATCTGCCATATGCGCCAGAGTACCAACGCGTAAGAATTCACTCCCCTCACTGGCCTGACTGTCCATTTCCTCCTCCTCCAACTCCTCCAACTCCTCTTCTTCTGCCCATACACGCTGAACAGTGAAGGACTCAACAATGGTCCCCTCTTGTGTCTCGCCAACATTCTCCTCCTCTTCCTCCTCATCCTCCTCCACCTCCACCTCCTCCGATATGCGCTGAGAAACAGACCTCAGGGTGCTTTGGCTATCAACAAGGGAATATTCTTCCCCCGTCTCTTGTGACGAGCGCAAAGCTTCCGACTTCATGCTGACCAGAGAGTTTTTCAACAGGCCAAGCAGCGGGATGGTGAGGCTGATGATGGCGGCATCGCCACTGACCATCTGTGTTGACTCCTCAAAGTTACTCAGCACCTGACAGATATCAGACATCCACGTCCACTCCTCATTGTAGACTTGAGGAAGCTGACTGACCTGACTACCAGTTCTGGTGGAAGTTGACATCTGGCAGTCTACAATCGCTCTGCGCTGCTGGTAAACTCTGGATAACATGGTCAGTGTTGAATTCCACCTCGTGGGCACGTCGCACAACAGTCGGTGAGCGGGCAGTTGGAGGCGGCGCTGCGCTGCCCTGAGAGTGGCAGCATCTGGGCTGGACTTCCTGAAATGCGCACAGATGCGGCGCACCTTCGTGAGCAAATCAGACAGATTGGGGTATGTCTTGAGGAAACGCTGCACTATCAGATTTAACACATGGGCCAGGCATGGCACATGTGTCAGTCTGCCGAGTTGCAGAGCCGCCACCAGGTTACGGCCGTTGTCACACACAACCATTCCCGGCTTGAGGTTCAGCGGTGCCAGCCACAGATCAGTCTGCGCCGTGATGCCCTGTAATAGCTCTTGGGCGGTGTGCCTTTTGTCGCCTAGGCTCAGCAGTTTGAGCACCGCCTGCTGTCGCTTAGCGACGGCACTGCTGCTGTGCCTAGAGCTACCGACTGATGGCGCCGTGCCCACGGATGGTAGTTCGGAGGAGGAGGTGGAGGAGGGGTGGGAGGAGGAGGAGGCATAGTAGGCCTGAAACACCTGGACCGAGGTAGGCCCCGCAATCCTCGGCGTCGGCAGTATATGAGCAGCCCCAGGGTCAGTCTCGGTCCCAGCCTCCACCAAGTTAACCCAATGTGCCGTCAGCGATATATAGTGGCCCTGCCCGGCAGCACTCGTCCACGTGTCCGTGGTCAGGTGGACCTTGTCAGAAACGGCGTTGGTCAGGGCACGGATGATGTTGTCTGACACGTGCTGGTGCAGGGCTGGGACGGCACATCGGGAAAAGTAGTGGCGGCTGGGGACCGAATACCGAGGGGCGGCCGCCGCCATGAGGTTGCGAAAGGCCTCGGTCTCTACTAGCCTATAGGGCAGCATCTCCAGGCTAAGCAATCTGGAGATGTGCACATTAAGGGCTTGGGCGTGCGGGTGGGTTGCACTATATTTGCGTTTCCGCTCCAGCGTCTGGGGTATGGAGAGCTGAACGCTGGTGGATGCTGTGGAGGATCGTGGAGGCGACGATGGGGTTTTTGGGCCAGGGTCCTGGGCAGGGGGCTGACTAGCAGCTGACACAGGGGAAGGAGCAGTGGTGTGCACGGCCGGAGGTGAACGGGCTTGTTGCCACTGAGTGGGGTGCTTAGCATTCATATGCCTGCGCATACTGGTGGTAGTTAAGCTAGTAGTGGTGGAACCCCTGCTGAGCCTGGTTTGGCAAATGTTGCACACCACAGTCCGTCGGTCATCCGGTGTTTCCTTAAAGAACCTCCACACTTCTGAAGATCTAGCCCTCGCCGCAAGAGCCCTCACCACGGGAGCTTCACTAGTTGACAGTGGCGCTGATGCACCAGCTCTGGCCCTGCCTCTCCGTCTGGCCCCACCACTGCCTCTTCCAACCTGTTCAGGTCGAGGACTCTCCTCCGTCTCAGAAGCACTGTGTTCACCCGGCCTCTCAACCCAGCTTGGGTCTGTCACCTCATCATCCTCCGATCCCTCAGTCTGCTCCCCCCTCGGACTTCCTGCCCTGACAACAACTTCCCCACTGTCTGACAACCGTGTCTCCTCATCGTCGGACACCTCTTTACACACTTCCACTACGTCAAGAAGGTCATCATCACCCACAGACTGTGACTGGTGGAAAACCTGGGCATCGGAAAATTGCTCAGCAGCAACCGGACAAGTGGTTTGTGACTGTGGGAAGGGTCCAGAAAACAGTTCCTCAGAGTATGCCGGTTCAAATGGCAAATTTTCCTGGGAGGGGGCAGACTGGGGGGGAGGAGGCTGAGGTGCAGGAGCTGGAGGAGTGGGGATTTCGGTGACATGGGTGGACTGCGTGGAAGACTGACTGGTGGTGGACAAATTGCTCGAAGCATTGTCAGCAATCCACGACATCACCTGTTCGCACTGTTCTGGCCTCAACAGTGCTCTACCACGAGTCCCAGTAACTTCAGACATGAACCTAGGGAGTGTAGCTCTGCGGCGTTCCCCTGCTCCCTCATCAGCAGGTGGTGTCTCACCCCGCCCAGGACCACGGCCTCTGACCCCTGCAGTAGTTGGACGCCCACGTCCCCGCCCTCGTCCTCTACCCCTAGCCCTGGGGTTAAACATTTTTAAAATGAGAGTTATAACTTTTTTTTTTTTTTTACTTTTTTTTTTTTTTTTTGTGTGTTTTTTTTGTGTTTTTTGTTTTTTTTTGTGTTTTTTGTTTTTTTTTGAGTTTTTAGAACCAAACAATCCTATCCTATTGCTATGGCTATTTTCTAGCCAAGTATCAAAGGAAGCACACTACTATGCCAGATGAGATGACACTGAGTTATTGCCTAATAGAAATCCAACCCCTACTGAATTTTGCCACTTCAGCCTTTGCTATGGATATGTGCGCCACTAAGCGCAGAACACAGCGGTCGCAAGTCTCACTACAAATTGCTCAGAATTGGCAAGTACATGCACTGCAGAAACTACAGCCACCAGCAGATCAACCAGAAATCAAATATATAGAACGCTACTGTAGGCTTCAAGAAGCTATTTGTATTCTCCTATGGCTATTTTCTAGCCAAGTATCAAAGGAAGCACACTACTATGCCAGATGAGATGACACTGAGTTATTGCCTAATAGAAATCCAACCCCTACTGAATTTTCCCACTTCAGCCTTTGCTATGGATATGTGCGCCACTAAGCGCAGAACACAGCGGTCGCAAGTCTCACTACAAATTGCTCAGAATTGGCAAGTACATGCACTGCAGAAACTACAGCCACCAGCAGATCAACCAGAAATCAAATATATAGAACGCTACTGTAGGCTTCAAGAAGCTATTTGTATTCTCCTATGGCTATTTTCTAGCCAAGTATCAAAGGAAGCACACTACTATGCCAGATGAGATGACACTGAGTTATTGCCTAATAGAAATCCAACCCCTACTGAATTTTCCCACTTCAGCCTTTGCTATGGATATGTGCGCCACTAAGCGCAGAACACAGCGGTCGCAAGTCTCACTACAAATTGCTCAGAATTGGCAAGTACATGCACTGCAGAAACTACAGCCACCAGCAGATCAACCAGAAATCAAATATATAGAACGCTACTGTAGGCTTCAAGAAGCTATTTGTATTCTCCTATGGCTATTTTCTAGCCAAGTATCAAAGGAAGCACACTACTATGCCAGATGAGATGACACTGAGTTATTGCCTAATAGAAATCCAACCCCTACTGAATTTTCCCACTTCGGTCTTTGCTATGGATATGTGTGCCACTAAGAGCTAAACACAACGGTAGCAAGTCCCCCTGCTAATTCCTCACAAAATGGTAAAAGATGCAAATTAAAATAAAAAAAGTAGAACGTTATTGTAGCCCTAAGAAGGGCTGTTGGGTTCTTTGAGAATCACTCCTGCCTAACAGTAAGCTAATAGAACACCCTAACGCTTTCCCTGACCAGCAGCAGCTCTCTCCCTAGCGGCATCCAGAGACAGAATGATCCGAGCAGCGCGGCCAGCGGCTAGTCTATCCCAGGGTCACCTGATCTGGCCAGCCAACCACTGCTATCGACGTGTAAGGGTACCACGTCATGCTGGGTGGAGTGCAGAGTCTCCTGGCTTGTGATTGGCTCTGTTTCTGGCCGCCAAAAAGCAAAACGGCGGGAGCTGCCATTTTCTCGAGCGGGCAAAGTATTCGTCCGAGCAACGAGCAGTTTCGAGTACCCTAATGCTCGACCGAGCATCAAGCTCGGACGAGCATGTTCGCTCATCTCTAGTCATGAAGTTTTGGAGGATGCAATTTATAGGTTTAATAGAGAAAATTCCAAAATGAAACCTATAGTGTGATTACAGGGATTTAATATGCATTTTGTTTCATTTTTTGGTATACCAACAAGTATACATTTGATATTTGATAAACATAGACACAAAAATAAGTATGCTATGAAAAAAGCAGACCTTCGAAACATCTTACTCATCTTTGTCTGGACAATGACAACTTCATCCTTCTGACAGCACTTCCATATAATAATAATTTTTAGATTCAACAATGTAAGCAAGTACTAAACTAAAAAAAACATTTAAACGGACAATTACCTATCAGTTTACTTGAAGTTCATGAGCAACATCGTTCTTAAGGACTTCTTTTTGCGACTGCAGAAATATAGGGGTTTATTTACTAAGGGTCCACGGGTGGCATTTCCGTCAGACTTCTCAACATTTTCGGGATTTGCGCCACTGTGAAAGGGATTTAGCAGGGGATTGTGTCGCACGCGATCGGATTTTGGCGCAGCGGTGCCCGTGTTCATGCGAAGGAAATTGGAGAGGCGGCCGTCGAACGATACGACTGATTCGGACTGAGCGTGGGATTTAACATTCAATTTGTGTTGCAAGACAATGCACTTAGATACACCAGGAAAAGAAGAAGGTAAAGTTCCTGAGCGGAGAAGCGACAGATGCAGGATATCGGGCGCACGATCTTCGTGAATCGCGACAGATGTGCATTCCGGTCGGACAATGCACTTTTGGGGATCACGTAGGATGGGTAAGTAAATGTCCCCCATAGAGTTATAAAAGTTATGCAATGTCTTATATTAGAGGTTTTAAATTAAAGGACTTCGAATGTTCCTAAAAGGAACATTGATGTAGCCTGAGCCTGAGCACATACACATAACTCTATATTTCTGCAAGCCCGTCATATAGAGTTAAAATAAAAGATGTTACTCAGGAATTTCTTATTAGGACACATCTACCATCAGTAAACTGATAGGAAGAAGTCGTTTAATACAAGACAATAAAAAAAAAAAACTTATAAAGCATCCACATGTTTCTGCACAAGATGATAGGTTAGGACTTCATGTTTGCATCTTCTTAGAAAATAGGTCCGTAAGTCTCAGCCTGACAGATAACTACAACTGTAATGAGTCCACCTTAAGAGTTCCCTCCCTCCTCATCCCCTCTCCGCTAGAATGACGTCACACTGGATACACGGATCAGATAAATGTGCTTATGGAGCAACTGTTGAGCCACAAGAGCACCAGAGGGGATCTGCAGAACAGCTCCCAGGTAGAATCTAATGCCTTAAAGGCTGTGTGACTAAACTAACACCTATTCTAGAGGCAGGGTCTTTACTCTGCTAACTTTCTGCCTAGCTTTTAGCACTTGGTGAATGGCTCTAAGCTGCGTTTGACAGTCTGATGTTGTTTTTTGTGTGCTTGAGCTTACTGTGCCAGCTGGGACTTACAGTAACCCATTTGTTCACTAATCGCAGGGGATCAGCTGTTTTCATAGCTCTAAAGAGAGAAGAGGAGCTGCCTGCAGCTCAGCACTATGACTGTCTATTACTGGCTTATCTCAGCCACCAGTATCTGCGCCTGGTAACTGCTATCTATATGCCTTTTTATGGACAATGGATTAAAAAAAATAGTTTGAATCATTCCATGTCCGTGCTCCATAGCATATTCTTTATTTATGTTTTAAATCAATATCCGTGCCCCCACCAATTTAGTAATTGATATTACCTGTTGTATTTAGTGAAGAAGTTCTAGATGACATAACTCAGTGTACATGTACTCAAATCCCACGCTAGACGCATCCGATTAAAATGTGCTATCCTGTTAGCTGAACTTCCAAAGATCTATTCTTGGGGTCTGAAGAATAAATCGGATACAAGGTGCAAGGGTAGATATTTAGTACAAGCTATTCATAGACACTGTTAACGAAGATGTCTGTGATCCTAGACTTTTGCTGAACTAATTTACCAAATGAAAATATACAATATACTGTATAGTCCATGGGGTGTGATAGAAAATGAGAAGCCCTGGCGTTAAAGTTATCTATTCACATGTCCTAGAAGATCTACTGGCGATCCATTTGTCTTGTAGATCGAACCTGCACTCACATGGGAGCAAATAATCTTTATGGCTTCTTCACTAATATTTTCAATTAGGGGCTAACTCGCACATCTATATATTATGGACATATAATTTATATCTTCCCTATGGTCACAATACAATTCAGTAGATTTTCACTACTGTGATAAACACAGCTCATCTCTGGATATGTGACTTATAAGCTGATGGGTGTGATAGGCCCCTTTAAATTAAAGGCACATCAATATGTCCCTGGTTTTACAAATGGTTAGAAAGGACTTCATTATGTACCAGTTTTGTACCATTGATTTAAGTGGTTCAATTCTTGTTTTATTATTGGAGTTTGAGTTGAGTATAAATGTTGGAAGGAAGGAAAAACCCTCAATCTGAAAAAGGAAATAGCACTATCATATATACCTATCATAAAGCATAATACACAATATTATTTGAAAGTAACGTGACACAGATTTCATCTCACATTTCTCAATAGACACACTTCCTATTTTGAAAAGTGGAAGAGATACTTAACTGGTACTTGATCATAGATATTAAAAATGTCTCTATACTGAGTGTACAATAACCTTAAACATGTCCCTTAATGATGTCTTAAAATGTTTCAATGAATACATTTAAAATATTTAATAAATATGATGGTCATTTCTATAGCTTAACTTTATAATATAACCAGATGACCATCAGTATACTTTATACTGATGGTCATCTGGTTATATTATAAAGTTAAGTAATTCCACAGTAAACCCATAAACTCACTGAAACCTATTTATATTCCTTGCTACAGCGCAGAGAAAATATACCCAGCTTTCAGAAAAGCTTAGACTCAACTTTCACGCAGTCTATGTGAAGGCCTGATGGTCTGACCAGCTGCCCTGGACATCTCCAAGGAGCTGTATTCTATGAGATCTACTCCTTGACTTCCTCCCCTCAGTGTGCCAGCAATGAATGCTGTACTGTCAGATGGATTACACCCGCACCTGTCACATAACATACATTCAGGGCTGCCCTGTATGACATGCCCCTAAGAGTGGCTCAGACCAAGAACTATAAAATTCAGCCGTAAAATGAAATATTTGGACATACGTAATGTGGCTAATTTGATAAATGTCCGACTTCCCTTTGTGTATAAAGGGCATCTAAAGCTGAACCAAAATCATCAAAGTCTTATATAAAAATACAAAGTTACTAAAGTAACTAATATTGTAAAAATATTGGTAAAAAATTATAAAAAATAACTGCTGATACATTTAAACAGTAAAGCAGACTGGGCTCGGACTGGCTCACAGGGGATTCCACCGGTGGGCCCATTAATTTGGTGGCCCTCACAGTATGTCATAGATATATTATTCAGCATACAGCAATTAAACCACCCAATAATTTTATGAATACAGATGCATTGGATAAAATATAAATATATAAAGAGATTTATCATAAGTCTCTTAGAGCAGAACTGTTCTAGTTGCCCATGGCAACCAATCAGAGCTCAGCTTTCATTTTCCAACAGCCGTTTATAAAATTACAGCTGAGCTCTGATTGGTTTCCATGGAAAACTAAAAAAGTTTAACCTCAGATACTTGATGATAAATCTCCCCCATAATGGATGTGCCCATCCTCCATGGGCCTTCTCAATCACACTGCAATCACATCTTTCAACTGCCTGATGCCTATTACTTTGTGAGATTACAGAGCTTGGAGGGCCACAGTTAAATGCAAAGGCCAGTCAGCAGATTACAGACAGGACTCCAAAGACCATAACAGAAATTTTCCACAAATTTATTGGTCTAAATTTTTTTTTTTTTTAATGCTACCTTACACATTTTTGCAGCATTTTTTGTAACACATAGGGCCACTTAAAGAGGACTTAAAGAGGATCTGCCCCCCTTATAAAAGCTCTAGAAGCTGCTTAATAAAGTCTACTTGAGTGGGCGGGTGACAGGCGCATGAAGCCTGCCAGTCACCGCCAGACTATGACGTGATAGGGGCAGTCAGGGGAAGAAATAGCGCCTCAGACCCGCAAACCCCCCCCCCTCATGAATATGACGGACCGCTGTAAACTCGGTTCTGTCATTCCCAGGGTATGGCAGTGCAGTGCTCGCTAGCTTTATTGCAAGGTTCCGATAAAGCTAACACTGCTGCAGCTCCTAGAGCGTTTTTTTTTAGGGTGACAGGTCCTCTTTAAAAATTAACAAATGTTTAATGGTTTTTGTTTCCAATTTTATTTTTTGGGGGATGGGTTAAAGTTACAAAAAGTGGGGGAAAATACTATTGTAATGTATAGTATACAATATAGTGTATACTATATATTTTTTAGTTTTTAAACTTAAAATGACCATGAAATACCAAATAAATAAAAACAAGAGGAAAGGACAAGGCTTCAATGCAACAACATAAAAGGGAAAATCTTTATTTAGTAAACAACAATGGTAATGCATAAAATAGACTGAGAAGCATCTCAGAAAAGATACAAAAAAGCACGCCAGGTAATATGTCCTAAAATACATAAACAAATGTAAAATGTACAATATAAGGGACCCAAACATGTAATGAACAGTAATGAACGACAATGGGTGTAAAGTAATAATGAGGTAGAGCCCTTATATAGCTAGCAGGTATACTGTAATAATGACAGAGGTCACAGACGCCAAATGATAAACATGGATAAACACATACAAATAGTGCAAAATGAGTGGAAGCTAGTGTGACCAAGAGGAGGACATGATATTACCTGGCGTGCACCCCGACACGCGTTTCAATCGCAGCAGGTCTTTGTCAAGGGATTTCCACCGTTGCAAGAGAAAAACGACCCCTTCTGGGGGCAAATGTCAGGGGCAGAGCTGTACTGGGCCTATTGCAGCAGCTCTGCTTAACCCTTTCAAGTCACCACCGGTCTATAGAGAATAGCGCGACTTCTGACTTTTACTTTCTTTACTGCATAGCCCTGTAGTGGTAATAAACAGCTTCTCCCTTCTCCCTATGGCCTCTGCAGAAATGTCAAAAGATGGCATTGTAGATGTGTCAAAAGTCGTGGGTGGTCACGATTGAGTTAAGGGAAAGCCTAAGAAGTCCTGATAATGTTAAACTAGAGTATAATATAGTTTTTCTTAAAAAAAAAGTCCAAGTTCAAAAGGGAGGTTCCTAAGGCTAGATGCACACCACAGAGAATAATGTCAGATAAAAATGTCATAGTAATATGCAATACTTTATAATGGATAATTATTCAGTATTTCCTAGTCATATTCATATTTCATTGATCACTCAGGCTATAGTTCATGAGGGTCAGCAAAAAACGGATGCCAAACTGATGCAAGAATACCATCTTTTTCACAGCTAAGAAACAGCTTGTTTATGTGCATCTAGCCTAACTTAAAGAGATTCTAGCAAAGCATTGAACCACCTTGATTTTTGGGGGGATTTTTACATTGTGGTGTCTTATTTTTCGGCTACTAATTCAAGTACACTGTGAAGTTGGTGGTCTCTATCATTAGAGACCACCAATTTGAATGTCTGTTATGTTGTATGTCAAAGGTCATGGCACTGATACCTCTGGAATGGGGTTGCTAGACCAGAAATAAAAAAACTAGTGGGATTTAGTGCAGATGTAGCAATGTAAAGGTGAAAGGTTTAAAGGACTTGACAGGTCCTCTTGAACCATACAACTTTACATCATACATCAGAGCACATTATAGGATTGGGGGGGGGTTATCATAAACCTTACACTGCATTGTTACTGTTTTATGCTGCAAATTAACTGCAAAGAAATTCAGAACTGTAAATACACAGGTAGTAGGCTATGTGTGTGGGCGTTGTTACGGTGAAGACAGGAGAATCTGGTATCTACTTGTTTCATAGAACGTATTCTAACTAGAACAGGAAAGCAGACTATTTCTAGGACAGGCTACTAGGCTAAAACTAGCACATAGAAGACGACTATTCTCATCTTTGCTTTTGGGCACAATGATGATCTGGTTCAGGATCGGAGTTCTGGGACTCGTCTGGCCAATCATAGCCATGGCTAGTTGCCAGGAATGTGAATTTGCCATTTTAGTTCTATGGCCACCAATCTAGGCAATATTACTGGGTCAAGCGGCCAAACCCAAACCCGATCATCAGGACCACGCATCTCTAATCACAAACAGGCCTACTGACAGCAAGATCCAATCTCTCATTCATTTGAATACAATACCAGTTACAACCTGAGGTCAGATTTAGCACTTTTTCTGGAACAAAGCAAATCACCTTAAAAAAACTATATGGGGAACATTTAAAGGAACATTTCAAGCACAGCTGATTCAATGAATTATGCCTTCTACAGGGTCTGAAGAGAGGAGCAGGACTCTAGGTTCTAGAAAGGTGCTAGGAATACAATGAAAATGAGTCATGCTCCTCCCTTCAGGCCCTGCACCAGCCATTATTCAATGAATTAGCTTGGACTGGACTGTTCCTTTAAGCTGCCGTTGGATGAAGCGGGCTGAACTCTCTCTATATACAGCGGGTTTCAGCTGTATAAAGCCCGTTCCACACCTGCGAGTGTGATGCGATGAATTCGCATCACACTCGCAAACCGGAACTGAATGTCAGTTCAGTTCAGTTCCGGTTTGCAGCGTTCAGGCCAGGAGATACAGGCAGCACGCGTTGCGAGTGTGGAACGGCCTAACACAGCTGACACCCACCTGTATCTGCCATAGTCAGTGCTGGCACCGACTCATCAGCTCACCTATGTCATGATTAGATTAGTCATGACTAGTCATGTGTTAAAATGTCAGCATGTACCTCAGAAAATGACACCTTAAGTAGCTAAGTACGAATAAGTGTGAAAAAGTTGTAGGCCTCAGAATTTGGCAAAATGCAAAATTTTTTGTTGTACAAAAGATTTAGTTTTTTTTAAATATACTAAACTCACATGTATATATATGCACCTATCGGTACTTGTGATAGGTGCTTACATACTTTTGCAGTGAGATTGTTGTACTTTTCATCTGGACCCGCTGCCTGGATTGTCCGTTGTGTGCTACTTACCCTAAATTCTTTGATGAATTTTTATATATACAGGCAGTCCCATACATACAGGATAGGTTCTGTAGGTTTGTTCTTAAGTTGAATTTGTGTATGGGAATTGAATAAATTATAATTGTAACCCCAGGCAAAAATTTTTTTGGTCTCTGTGACAATTGGGTTTTCAAAATGTTGAGTTGTCATAAGAAGCAAGATTAACAATAAAGAAGATGCTTTTGATAACTGCTATGACTGTTTATAGTAGCCTAAGATTGAAGTACAGTAAATTACTAACATACAGATGTCCGTTTGTAACTAGGGGTCATCTGTAAGTGAATGGAGGGACAAGTCACATGGAATCCTGTTGTCCCACTCCCCAAACGCTTTAAGGAACCTTCAACCATAATACAGATACTAACATGTGGCCACATTGCAGCCATGTGGTAGAAGCTTTCAACTGGTTTTAAATAATGCAAATTTGGTCAATGTCTTCTATGCATAGTTTAAGCCAAATTGTGAGTTAAGCATAGAAAACATCACAAAATAGTGTTTGGGTTTTTACACATTTATGCTTTCAGTTTAAATATGTGGATGTAAAATACAGAACATATCATCACTGTGTAAAAGGGGTTTAAGACCAGGCTCATTAATATGGCTTCTACACAGACCCCCATTTATAGTAAATGCTTGCATTTTGCATTAAATCAGCTCTGTCCTATGTAATTCTTCCTAGAAAAAGGATACATTGAACCATTCCCCTTGTCAAAGGATTGTATCTATGTAAAGTTTGACACTGAACAGTACAAGGACACATCCACAAATGTTAACATACATTTGCCATATAATTCAGATTTTTCAAGAAGTAATAGCAGAGGAATGACACAGGAAAATGTCCTCTGGAATACTTTTATTATGGGGAATACATGACATGCCAGGACAGTTGACAGGTCCTCTTTCATGTATTATAGGCAAGAATTCTTAGGTTTATTCACATACAAGTTGTCACAAAGGAATGTATATAACCCCAAGTCCTCACTATAAAGGTTTATTCAACCCGGTCACTGTCACTGTTTACATGACATACAATAATATTTATTGATCTAGATACATTTTCTTTTGCATATCTGTATATAAAGTTATTCAAACAATGTGCCACCCAATGGCACAGAATGAAGTCACCGATTAGCTTTTTTAAAACTACTGTGAGTTTATTTTGGAGAAAGTATGTGGTGTTTTCTATGTCAGAAAACTGTTCAGTGGAGATAGGGGAGTTGGATGCCTGGAAAGATCCTCTTGACTTGTATGAGGCAATAATAGATCTCTGAGTCACAGTATCCTTGCATGGGAGGTATTTGGTTACATACCTTTTATGGATCCTGCTCAGCTGGGATATCTGTATCCGCATTATACATCCCATCTATTCTTAGGTGGCACTTCAAGCCGAGTGAACAGGCAAGATTACAATTACCTTATAATTTCTAGATCCTTAAGCTTCTTCTGCTTTTCCCTTTTGTTGGACCTTAGTGAAAACAAAAGTTTTCTTGTCTGTTTTGTTCCTTTAGAGCCTTCAAGTGGCTGTACTACAAAAAAGTTGGCAAAAATGGCTTACAATGTATCCCTCGCTGGACCTGGCCCGTGGGGATTCCGTCTGCAAGGAGGAAAGGACTTTAACATGCCCTTGACCATCTCCAGAGTAAGTGCAAAGAGTTGAGACACCTTGAGTGAGTGATATGTGTGACTGATATAAGAACATGATATTCCATAGGGTGAGATGTGTTTGGAGAAGAGAGAGACTGTATGGAGCTTGTGAAATGCTGGAGAAGTTTAGCAAGTAGAAAGATTCTTAACTCTCTGAAGTTTGTACAGGAATAATCTGAAAATTATGGGCATTTTAAGATGCAGTTGTGTTAGTAAATTGTGTAGCAGAGAGAATATGGAATATATTAGCTTAATGTTATAAAGAAACAAATGAAATTAAATAAATGACACATTCAGCCCTGCTACATCAGTCGAGTATATTGTTTGCAGAAATGTTCTATGTTTAAAATGTCAAATGCTTTTGTGTCTTTTGAACCATCATTTTTTGACAGATCTGTAAGGGTGAGCATGACATGGTGTCTAGAGGACAGAATTATTTTACACGGTTTTGTATGTATTTATACACTTTTCTTTGTATAACTTGTGCTGTGGTCTTTTTACTATTCCAAGCTGGAAAGATATATGGCAGTGTAACTCTTTGCTTATATGGCTCTTAATATAACCCTTGCTGGTTGTCAACAAGTTTTCTGAAAAATTATGCAAATTATGTATCTGGCATAGTAGAGTAACTACTCAGGATGACCACTGAATTATGATTTGTGTTTCAGGAGCCAGAGAAAGCTGTGTGTCAGTTCTTAAAGAGAGCCTCTCACTAGGTTTTACCCCACTAAACTACTAACCCAATCAGATAGGTGATAAATTTGTCCTTTTATGTGAAATCTCTCCCATTTATCTATCTATAAAAAAAAATCAACTCCTAATTTTGGCAAAAATGACTCTTCTCATCTCATTCACACATGTGAAGAGACAAGTTTAGTGGTTGCAGGGGGTGTCACTTCAGATTAATATAAGGATCTCATCTTACAGATTACATCAGGCCTGTGGCTTTGTAATTTACAGAACCAGAGCTACAGGCAACTAAAGACATAGTTCGAAATGCAAGATGCATATTAAGATCCAGCTCCCATCTATTTTTTAACTTCCTGTAGGCCCAATTTTATAATTGACAGGGATCTGAACTTTGATGTGGAAAAGATGGGATTCTTATCTTTCATATGATACAAAGAGCATGTTTCTTGGTTCTATAGAACACAAGTTAGGGGCTTCTGAAGTGACACTACCCCTGCAACCTCTAATGTTCGAGTCTCGGACAGCAAAGCAGTGAATTCTAGATAAGAGACACCTGTGGATTATAGGGGGGCCCCCGGGGTGCATGCCCCAGAGCCCCCACCACTTTGCCCTTAAAGGGGCCTCTACCAAATGTGAGCGATTTGGGTGGGTGCATGATCGCCAGAATCGCCTTCAGTTTATTTGGGTCCGGGCTCCCCGGGCTGTGTCCTGCAGATATGATCCGACTTCAGTCTATGGCAGAGCAGGGAACTATAAGTTCCCTGCTCTGCCATAGACGATCGTCGGAGGAATACAAAGACGGCGGTGCCCTGCTGCTGGTGGCGCGGCGTGTGCCGGCGGCAGGGCGCCGCTATCTTGGTATACCTCTGATGTATAAAGACTGATAGACTGACACCTTGAGGGAAGGGAAGGAGGTTGGCGAGCATCGGGTGAACGATGGAAGGTGAGTACAAGTTATTGTTTGCCCCGGGACTGTATATAGTTATAAAAGGATTCTGTATATAGTTAGTTATTATAGTGTCGTTGTATATAGTTAGTTATAGGGGACTGTATATAGTTATTATAGGGGGATGTATATAGCTATAGTTATTATGGCGGGGGCTGAATACAGTGGTTCCTGGGGGAGCAGTATACACAGTGGTTGCTGGGGGGACTGTATATAGTGATTGCTGGGGGGCTGTATACAGTGATTGCTGGGGGCTGTATACATTGATTGCTGGGGGCTGTGTACAGTGATTGCTGGGGGGCAGTGTACAGTGATTGCTGGGGGGCTGTGTACAGTGATTGCTGGGGGGCTGTGTACAGTGATTACTGGGAGCTGTATATATTGATTGCTGAGAGCTGTATATAGTGATTGCTGGGGGAGCTGTGTATAGTGATTGCTGGGGGAGCTGTATACAGTGATTGCTGGGGGAGCTGTATACAGTGATAGCTGGTGGAGCTGTATACATGGATAGCTGGAGGAGCCATATATAGTGATTACTAGGAGGCTGTATATAGTTATTGCTGGGGAGCCGTACATAGCAATTGCTATTCCCTGTCTGCACTACCTTCAATGGGGGTACTACCACATTTTGCACCCAGAGGCCCCACCAAACTTAATCCGGCCCTGATTTTCAATAAGACAACGTTTATCGGGGAAAGCAAATGCAAACATTTTTTTAAGACATTAAAAAATAGAAACGGGTATCCCCAATTTGAAATTGCTGGGATTTCCTGTGATTCTGATCGGTGGGAGAAAGGGATCCCCTGCAGCACCACCCTTGGTGAATTTAGGTATTACACTATTTCATTGCACATGTAATACAGTACATGCCAAATCTTTATTCATTTTACTTACAGAAGAGATGAAAAAGTAAAAAAATTTGATTAAATGTATCTTAGTCTTATTTGCAAATAAAGACACATTTTCCTTCATTCACTTTCTCGCAGAAGATAATTTCCTTCTTCAATTACTTAAAATCCCTGAGACAGGTGAAAGTAAATGCTGCACGTAATTGCTGGTAATACTGAGAGCAGTCATGCAGATAACAAGCCCAGGTATTGCACATGGTAATCAGAAGCGCCTGGAATTGGGCAGATCTGTTTGCAGATTGTGAAATGTCTTGGGTAGAGCACATTCCATGTCTAGAATACACATATGCACAGGGAATGATAATTATACTCAAGATTATATCTATTATCTATGTTTAAAATTCCCACTGTTAAATGGTACCCCGCATTTAAAAAATAATCTGACCTGCCCCATTGTTTCTAATTAGCTTTCTATTGTATTATGGACCCTGAGCAGAACTGTACATCATATACAGAACTTGTCTCTCTGAGGAGATCAGCCATAGAGAAAACCAGCACCTGGACACTTACCAGTCCAATGTGCAGATTCTAGAGATAGAACTTAGGTACATGGCTGATATAATCCACTTTCTCCTTATTCATCCAAGGGAGACATGACAGATGAGATTGTTGCGGCTTAAAGAAAACCTGAGATTTTACCCCATTACCAGCCCCCTCGGGTACAGTATGACATGTAAAACCTGATGACAGGTTGCCTTTAAGGCTAGATGCACAACATAAAATAAGGGTGGCTTCACACTTGCCAAGTTTTGTCTAAGCACCACAGACCATGCAAGGTTGTTATCCATGAACCAAACCCACTTATGGGGTTGGGGCTTCGTGCACCGCACCATATTATGCACAGAGTTTCTGCTTCCCTGGTATGCAGGAGAGCCAACACGGTTATCATTAAAGTGATTCATGGACCTAACTTAACAAGTGCAAATCTGAATTGTAGGTGACTGTTTTTAAAATGAATGGCCCATAACTGCAATAAAAGCAATAGTTTTGAATAGACCAGTGGCAACAGTCATTATTTTAATAGACTATGTAAAAGATCTGTTACAAAGTAGAGCATGTCCTTGTCAGTACCATTATTTTCATTGATTACTTATAGACTATAATTTATGAGGATCCATGAAAAATATAAGAAAATATAACTCTTTTAATGAAGGAGATGCAGCTTTTTTGCATGTCTGAAGCTACTAGAACACAACCTTTTTTTTTCAACTTGTATATTTAAATAGATTGTATACAAAGGGGCAAGTTTAGGAATGTCTAGTTTAACTTTGCACCTCATATTAGCCGGTAAATAAAAATCAGCATTTTTGTAATTTTATTGCCCCCCTTTACCCGAACCCATGCCACTTTTGTCGAGGACACTGCCCTTTTTGTGCACTAATTTCAAAAGTGTCTGTAACAGAATTTCCAGAAATTTCAGACAATTTTCAAACACTTTTGATATATCTGCCCTACAGCTGTGGTTTCAGCAGCACTGTTTAGGAGTCGATTGCCCAAGCCACAAATTTTAGAGGTGATGCTATTCCTAACGTGTTCTCTATAGGCATTATTGCATGAGTGGATCCTCACACACCAATGTCACACGGGCCACAAATAACAGGTCATGGATTTGTTGTTTGCAGCCAGAAATTGCTGGTAGCATTACTTTTATTCTATGGACTCTAATGTAAATAAAAGGTTACATTTGGCTACAATATTAGTGTGTGCTGCTAACATATAAACATTACATGGGCAACTACCATTTATGAGGATGGGTTATAGACATTTGTACATCTAGCAAACTAATGGTACAGGTTTTATTTCTGCAGTTGAATTACATTTTTAAATATAAAAGCAATACATTATCATAAAATTTTTGTGTGTGTCCTGTATATATTCACAAATATAAGCAGACCCTAATATAAGCTAATATAAACACCTAATTTTACCACACATAAAACTGGGAAAATGTATTGCCTAGGGTAGGAAAAACAGTGGTCATAGTCTCCCCTCACTATTGAAATGTATAGCAGCCCCCCCTGTAAAGAAATGCCCAGCAGCCTACCCCCACTAATGAAATGCCCAGCAGCATGCCTACACTAATGAAATGCCCATCAGTGGCATCCCCTCACTAATAAAATATCCAGCACCCTCCCATCACTAATTAAATGCCAAGCAGCCTCCCTATACTAATGAAATGCTCAAAAGCCCCACCTTTTAATATTAAACTCAGTGCTTACCTCTGGCCCTCCCCACAGCTAATCTTTTCTCTCAGCTTCCTGTGTAACAGCTTGGGTGGAAACAGGTCCGTGTACCCATTCTGTGCACGCACTATGATGTCATCAGGCGGCAACACCACTATGACATAGTCTGTCTGTTGGCTGATTACATCTACTCATGGTGTTATACAGGAAGCTGAGTGAAGAGGACCTGTGGAGACCCCTGAGGTGTGTACTAAGTTTATTTTTTAGATAAGCCAAGTGAGACCTTTTCAGCACAAAAATTGTAGCTTATACTAGTGTATATTTTTATATTTCCTAGGTTATTTGTGGAAATTCTTTGCTTGTATAAACATTTAGAAGTATAAACCTATGTGGGGTTTAGGTTTCCCTTTCTTCTCTAACCCTTTCAAGTTCTGTTATCTCCTAATTATAGATGCACAAGATTAGGGTAAGGTTCAGGTGATTAACAAGCTGCAGGAGGTCCCAGGGTGATCAGTGCAGGAGGTCAGAGTCAATCAAACAGTGACAGGTGACGATCCATTTGTGCACTCCTGTCAGAGAGAGCATTGTGCCTCCTTCCCGCCACCTAAAAATAAACCAGGGGCAAATGAGAACATTCATGCAAGATAGCTAGCTGTCAAGTTATCCCAGACACTATCCGGTAATCTCATGTTATAGGGTAACCTGACCGAGTGAGGTCTTTAAGTAACTTTAGTTATAAACAATACATCTCTCATTTCCACAATTTGTATTATTTAGACTACTGCTGTTATGTTGGGCTAATATAGTTTTATATATGTTCAATAAAAAATATGTAAACATTTTCTAACACTTCTAGTCATGTATTTTAAGAAGATAATAGTTTTTAACAACATCATGTAAAAAATGTATCAATAGCAATTTGTTCATGTAATTCTGAGTTATTAGCAAAGATTTAGCAAATTTTGGCAACATTTTCTAAAAGGTGCATTTGGCATGTATTTGCTCAAATTTGCTGGGCTTACTATCCATTTTCATTGCTATGATGGGGGTTTTTACTACACCACTACACTTTAAAAATAAATAAATAAATAAAAGTGAAATAATATTATTTTAGCCTTCTCAGGTTTTAATTTCGTTATTGTAGCAGAAGTCAATAAGGGGGATTTTTCAGGGCTTGTTTGTCTGAAATTTGTCATACAAGCCCTGAAATAAGTGCAATTCCTGGCCGTGCAGCCATTTCCCATTTACTCCTATTCCTCGTGGTTAGAAGTTACTGCCCCGGGACTGCCACTTACCCATCCAGGCGGAGACTATACTATGCCAGGTCCGGCAAAGGCAGCACGCCAGCCCACTGATATTTATCAGGAGGCCAGAGCTGGCAGACAAAAAACTGGCAAACAAGTTCCCCCATTAATTGTCACATACATACATCCTTGTTGATTTATATGTCCTTTTCTATAATATGGGTTTGATATGGTTTAAAAAAAGTACTCAGTAGGTGATGTGAAAGTTCATCCCAGAACTTCTATTGAAGATGGTCTGGGACAGCTGGGTTTTCAGAACAGCTATTTTGTCGATTTGCGCCGCATTTAGAAGGGCTTTTTGTCGCATGAGATCGGATTTTGGCGCATCGGCAACAGGTTTCATTCGACACAAATCAGGGGGCGGGCCGTTGGACGATCCGACGGAATTGCACAACGAGCGGGATTTAACATCTCAAATTGTGTTGCAAGACATGCACTTACATACACTGGGAAGAAGAAGGTGAACTACGACGGACCTCAGCCTGAAAACGACACATGCAGGATCTCGGGTGGACGATCTTGGTGAATTGCGCTGGACTTCATCTTTGTCGGACCGTCCGGATCGGGGATCGCGACAGGACCAGGTAAGTAAATGTCCCATTGGAATGATGTCAGAGGAGCCATTATAATTACAGGTGGTCCCCTACTTAAGAACACCTGACTTACAGGCAACCCCTAGTTACAAACGCACCTCTGGATGTTGGTAATTTACTATACTCTAGCCCTGGGCTACAATAATCAGCTATAACAGTTATCACAGGTGTCTGCAATTAAGCTTTAGTGTTAATCCTGGTTTTTAAAACAACCCAAAATTTTTATAATCCAATTGTCACAGAGACCAAAAAAATGTAGTCTATTTAGTCTAGGGCTATTGGAATATATTATTGCATTTGTTGAACAATTATCCAGACTCTATCATACTGGCTAATCACAAGATGTTTATTCTGAATGTGCGGGGGGAATGTGCGGGGGCTACATACATTATATACTGTATAGGCAGTGTTAATGTATTTTGCCCTTTGTTATATTATTGTCAGTCAGGGACCCCAAAATTCCTAGTGATGGCCCTGGGAGTGAAACATTTCCCTTCTGTACATCATGTGCTCCAATCTTTCTTTTCGCAGAGAGACTATCCTAGAACATTTAAGGAAACCTACCATTTCAAATGGTAGGTGTAAGCTGTAAACACCGAGCACCACATCAGGGTGAGCTGGTGCCGGTGCTTAGTTTCGTTAGTGTTAAAACCGCGGTATCGCGGTTTTAACACTTTTAAAACTCTATAGCAGAAACTGCTTCGGCGCTGCGTGCGCACGACCGTGCGCGCGCCTACATAGGAAATGCCGCAGGCGTTGCGCGCGCACGGTCGCACGCAGTGCCGAAGCAGCTTCTGCTATAAAGTTTAAAAAGTGTTAAAACCGCGATACCGCAGTTTTAACACTAACGAAACTAAGCACCGGCACCAACTCACCCTGAGCTGGTGCTCGGTGTTTACAGCTTACACCTACCATTTGAAATGGTAGGTTTCCTTTAATGTATGGTGAAATATGGCCATATTTGTGATACATTTAGAGTCAAACTTGGAAATGTATTGTAATAGATTCATTTTGGGGTACAAGGACAGTTTAAATATTTCAACAACCCCCTTGTCAGAAGCTCAATAATCCATAGGGGATTATTACCTATTGTTTTCCTGATTTGTATCTCAGTTCTATTAGAGCAGAGCTGTAGCCTGTGAGTGCAGTCTTTTTATACCCCCCTGGTCATTTATTCAGGAATCATTGTGAATCCAGGTTCAGGAGTCAACTAAAAAAATATACAGCATTCTAAGGCATTAAAAAAATTATTGTCTTGATAACCCCTTTAAGAGAAAGTTTTGATGCAAACCAGTTGCAGAAATGTCTTCATCAATCCTGCCACTTATATTTTCACAGGCCAATTACTATAGAGGAAATGTTGTTCCAGGTGCTGGAAAAGCTTTTTTTTTTTTTTTTTATAAATTTGCTAATTTTTCATGCCAAGAATCTTAATAACCCCCAGTGGGTCCATGAAAATCATGAAAAGTACAGAGAAAAAACATGGACAGCACATATCTATAATATAGTGACATTGGAATATGGTCTTAGGGCATTATACTGTACATTCAGTGTAGATTTGACTGTATTGTCTCCAGTATGTACTTTAATGTATCATCAACATAAAAACTATTCAATATTTTAGTATATGTCCTTGGGCCACATTTATTAGGGGCTTGTATGGCTGAAATCTGGCATACACAAGGGGAAACATTTATCATACGCAAAGTGGGTGTAGAGAGGTGTGAAAGAGGGGTGTGAACGGTAGATCAATGGGCCGCCGTGGGGGTAGCCTGTGTCTGTTCAGGCACAAGCTATGACGCAGTTCTACAAGTGCCCTGCTGCTGCAGCGCATTTCTGCCGCCTGTCGGATTTATCAAGAGTCTGGAGCTTTCTGATATATCCAGCAGTTGCCGGGAGATAGGGGGCACCATCATACACTTGTTCACTTAGCGACAGCATGTGATTTTTCTGGAATTTCATAGATCTTTAGACATGTGATTGAAATTCTAATGGAACACAACCAATCTTATCCAAAATTTGAAACCAGTAGTCCATCAGAAACCGTTGGATTGTGCAGCTTAAATCTTAACCCCCTATCTTTAACAGTTACCATAATTGCAGTGATTCATGACGGATATTTAAATAAATAACAAATAAAAATATAATGCGGCTCTAACAAATTGTAAACCCCTCTATATGACATCCATATGGCATAATGCAGTTTTACTGGCAGGGTGGCAACAATTCTTAGTCTTTCTTTCTAGTCACATGGCTATTCTTTATGTCCCTTACTAAGCATTCCCCTACTACATTACTGATCACACTATAAATTGTATAAGGAAGGGGTATTTTAAGTGTATGGAGGTGATGTAATCGACAACCAGCCTAACAAGCAAAGCAATTGCAGTCGGATAAGACATAGATGAGAAACTAAACCAGTACAAGTGACATAGTGGAAAGCATGGGGCTATATATAATACACACTGGACACAGAAGTCTATTTCAGAAGTGCGAGTCATTACCTTAACCTTGCTGGAATGTACACCGAGGACAGAACAAACCAAACCAAATACATGTGCTGCCAAGGTAGGATTTCGGAAAATTCAGAAACACAGACAGACATACCAACGAGAGTGTTAACTGTGCCATCAACAGATCTGCAAATTCTGCAAAAATAAAGCCTCATCCAATTTACTTTATACTACAAGTTACTGTATGCTTATTGAATAAGTAATGACCTCTAGTGTCCTCATTATAGCCACAATGATATCCTTTCTGCATTGTTAAAATTTTATTTGGATTTTCAGAATTTGAGATTAAGAGATACTCCAAGTTTTATTTAAAAATAATAAATGAATGAAAATAATTTTGGAAATCTCTGCGATTTATCTGGTCTTAAGGACCATGAGATCAGGATAGAAATTTTCCCCAAATTGGGACAAAGGGGATTAATGGACTACTAACATCAGATCTACTGATGGTAGAGAGCCCAAAATTACATGCTCGTTATTTATAAAGTCTTTATAAAAATATGACAATGAGACAGTGGTGCTCCGGTCTACATCACCAGAGCTCCATCTGGTAAGATATGCACGACCCTACTCTCTTCATTTTAGCATGGTCCCCCTGCTGATCATGACACCACCAGTTGTCTGCAGATTGGTGGGCTTGTCCATTAAATTGAAGAGAGTGGGGGAATTCATATCTTAAATGATGGTAGAGCTAAAGGCTGATGGATGAGCATTCGGCTCATTTCATTATTTTTATAAAGTATTTTTCAGAAGAAACTAGCCAATCCATTACATAAGAAAAACTGTAATTGACTTTACAAAAGAACGAGCATGTAAGTTTGGCAGTCTACTATCAGTAAATCTGATGCTAGATGTCCTTTAATACCCTTTATGAGAAATGTGGGAATGTGTCACCATGAGAATGAGCAGACCCGTTAAAATTAAGAAAACCTGTTTGCTTGTGTACCCGGACATTTTTTCCTTACTTATATTTGTGCTGCTAAAATCTTATATTGTTTTCTGTCCATAATCATGGGGGTTGCCATCTTGCTTGATCTGTAGTAACAAGGTTCTGTGATATTATTCATGGCCACAGGCAGCACTAGGTTGAGGCCAACTCAAGGAGGCCTATAGAAAGTTTTCTAGGCATAATCTGTGCAGATAGTCCTTGACATCATCTATCAGCAGTGGCAGTAATGATGGTGCTTTATATATAGTTGTTTAATTTAATATACATAGTGAGTGTGGCATGTACTGTACAATAGTTTTTTTTTAAAAAATTATAAAAAAATAAGTTACTTTCTAGTGATATTCAATAATTTCCCTTCAATTTCAGAAATCAAAAGCAAAATCATACAAAAATGTGGAGATTGCTTGTGGCTAGTGTATCCAGCAAATATTAAAATATTTCTACAGGACACCCATGGAGGCAAATTTGTATGCTGTCATAACATATAAAAAGTTGTTATCAAAGGCCTTGAAGGGAGAATTCCATCTCACAACTTACCTCCAAGTAAAACCAGATTTCGTAGGGCCCTGTATAAAAAGTTCATGCTCAACTTTCCTGTTTCCCTATCATCTTTTTAGAGAAAATGATTTTTTTTAACTAGTGCACCTATTTCTTCTTTCTATACTCACAACCATTAAGAAAAATCAGCCTTTTGCACTGTGTCTAACACTGAGGGTGGGTAAGTAAGGGTGTTGAGAGAGAAGCTGCTGTATGTAACACTGAAGATAATTCCTGAGTGTGGGATGAATGAAGAACTTAAGTGAGATGCTGCTTTATGTAATGCTGAAAAGAACTCCTGAAAGAGGGGTGAATAAGGGGGGGGGGGCTGGGAGTGATGCTGCTGTATGTTACTTGTAAGAGAATCCCTGAGGAAGGGAGTTGATGTTATCTTTACCCAACTGACTCATTCTCACCTCCATCAGGAATTCTCTTCAGCGAGTCACACAGCCTGCATCTCTTTCAACTCTCTAATTTCTGAGGGCCTGGTTAGCAGTGTCAGCCTCAGTTAGGAGGAGGGGTAGCTTAACTATATGTTGGAGCTTGTCCCACCTCCATTAATGGATCTTTAGTAACAGAGGGCATCAGTAATATTATTTTTTTGTAAGAATAGTGGCTTTAATCCCATGGATAGGTACATGTGGTTTGTGAGGTAAGTTCACTGTTGACAGGTTCCCTTTAAAGAAACAAACTGAATTTTCTTTAAAAAGGCAGATGGCTTCAAAAAGAACGGTATGCCTTGGGAATTAGTTAGTGCCCCCTTTAAAGTGACACGGCACCAATCACAACTTTGATCCTTCTGTGTGTTGATAAAAACCCTTTAAATAAAGACCCATCAATGTTAATAATTCCACGGTTCCAATGGATTACTATGGTGACTGGGTTAGCCAATGTTACATGCCTATTAAGTATACTCCTGGTGGGAATGAGAAACAATTAAAAAAAATCATAAATATGATGAACTCACTTTGTATGTGGCTTTCACTTTATGCTTGGCAATGATCTTAGAAAGGACTGTGTGGCTCGGTCATTCAGAAAACAGTCTAATAGGTCAAGGATAGGCAAGCCTCCTTTACTTCAGGCAACCCAAGTCCAGTGAGTCCTATCGTATGAGTAATTTAGTCCAGGCTTGGAAATTACCATTCTATGTTACATATCAGTCATTTGCGGAGATGTCATTTGTTTTTAAAGTGCTAATAACTTGCACAATCTCCAACATACCTTAAAAATATCTCTTGTCAGGCAGAACCACTCAAAGACAAAAGTGTGTATTTATATCTCTGATCTTTCTTCCAAGAAAACAGCTTGGCTTGTTACTGATATGTAGAAGCGGTCATAGTTATATTATTATAATTTGTTAGATCAGGTGGGCACTTTGCCTGGTTTGTCACTTGACTCCTCTCTGTCTCTGTTAAAGTGGCTCGTTTCTAGGACATATCATTGTTTGTATCCCATACAATAATGAATAACTGTAGATGTTAACCCATAACTAGTATATATGTCTGTTGACATTGAATGATGTAAATTCCAAAGTTTGTTTCTCTTAAAACAAAAAAAACATGTTCATCTTGAATTACAGGCAGTGTAATCTGTAGGTTTGTTCTTAAGTTGAATTTGTATGTAAGTTGGAACTGTATATTTTATAATTGTAACCCAAGACAGAATTTTTTTGGTCTCTGTGATAATTAGATTTTAAAACTGTTGGGTTCTCATAAGAACCAGGATTATCAATAAAGCTTAATTACAGACACCTTTGGTAACTATTACACCTATCATTGTAGCCGAGGGCTAAAGTACAGTAAATTACCAACATCCAGAGGTCCGTTTGTAACTAGGGGTCGTATGTAAATCGGGTGTTCTTCAGTAGGGGATTAATAATCCCTGTAGTTTTATTATTTTTAATTTTAAATATCCCAAAATTCTGTTTAATCATTATTAATCCGATCATTAGTACAACTAAAGCTTCAAATTGTAAAGTTGTGATAGACAGGGGATTATACCATATGTATAATAATTTGGAGACACGGCAAACAACAAATTGCTTACATTTATCTTTTGTTTTATGCAAAAGTGGTATAACATTTGGCTTTCACCAAAATAACTCAATAATATATTCATGTACAATGAAATATATTACAATGTTTCCGTCATCCCGACCTTTTTCCAGTAAGATCTGTATAGTAAATGGTCAAGTGTATTGTATCCGGTCTAGAAATCGTAGACTATTCCTACTTTCAAGCTCCTGATGAATCGTTCTTATCAAAACGTTTTTTTTATAACATTGTATGCCGCAATTTCGTCAATATAGTCAAACATTATAATAATAATAATAATTCTTTATTTATATAGTGCACACAGATTATGCAGCGCTGCACAAAGCATGTCAAATTGGTCCCTGTCCCCATGGGGCTCACAATCTAAACAACCTAACAATATGATTTGGAGTGTGGGAGGAAACCGGAGGACCCGGAGAAAACCCACGCAAACACGGAGAGAATATACAAACTCTTTGCAGATGTGACCTGGGTGGGAATCGAACCCAGGACCCCAGCGTTGCAAGGCAGAAGCGCTACTCACACAGTCACCCTATGCCCTACATTTTGCTTATCAGTCTAAGGCGATCCGGCATATGTCATTGGAGCGCCTCAATTTATTCACTCCCCCTTTAGTCGTCCAGTTCCGCCTTGGTCCCTGATGTAACCTGCTCCCTTCACTCTGAACAGTGGGACCAGGCAGGACTGGAAGTGCAATTAACTACTTTGAGTGCTTTGAGACACTCCGGTGACGTAAGCTAAAGCCCCTTCGACTGATTAGCATAATTTTTATAACTATATTGCAGAAGTTTTGAAAAGAACGATACATCAGGAGCTTGTAAGCAGGACTAGTCTACCAGTGAACCAGATGATAGATGTCCTTTAACTGTCTGGAAGCTGGAGACTAGCTGCCATCATGTATGCAATAGACAGAAAAATAACTATTTACAGATCCTGGGCTACATATAAAAACAGAATAAGACATTACAAGGTAATAACTATAATATATAAAACTATAATATAGTAAGACCCTTCTTGCAAGAGCTTACAATCTATGAGAAGAAATCGCTTTAAGTTGTGACTTGTATTGATGAGAAAAAAGGAAGAGGGGATACATACAAATGCAACTGCTCTCACTCTGCACATGCTAATGTTTTCCTTCCTTTCTAAATAGGCTTATTAAGATTATTCCTGTGTATGGTGTTAAAGTTGATCTTGTTCTTGCAAGGTGGATTTAGCAGCGGTTTAGGAGCTAATGGCCATTTACTTGTGGTGAGTGGAGGAGCAAAAAGCCAGATAAGTAGGGAAGGAAGCAGAAAGATAATGAATGATTGGACTCACATGGGGTCACTTACATGGCTGCTTGGCTAACTTTACAAACAGACAGGAACTTTACAGACATGGAGAGATACAATATAATGATAGTGCCAGGCTCCAGCGGTAGTGGACCCACTGGACCACCGTGGATGATGACGTAAGCCGACACCTGGGAGCGGAGTCTAAGTGGTACCCAGTTTTCACAAGAGCCCACCGCAAAGCAGGTTGGACTTGCTGTGGCATGCTACCACCAGGTTGTTCCACAGGTGCGACTTTGTCTGCAGTGGCAGCCAAGGCGAGGTACACATACGTCAGACAGAATCGTAGGCAAGAGGTCAAGACGCAGTAGCACGGGATCAGAGTCGGGGACGTAGAAACAGGTCAGGACAGGTGGAACAGGATCAAAGCCAAACATGGAAACGGGGGTCACAACGGGAAATCAGTACACAAGCGCAAGGCAGGGTTTCTCAACGGCATAGAGCACGAAGATCCGGCAGGGTGTGCGGGGAGATGATTGGTTAAATAGGATTCTGGATAGAGCTTACAGTCTATGAGGATGAGGTGGTGACACAAGAGCTTACAGTCTATGAGGATGAGGGGGTGACACAAAAGCTTACAGTCTATGAGGATGAGGGGGTGACACAGGAGCTTACAGTATATGAGGATGAGGGGGTGACACAGGAGCTTACAGTATATGAGGATGAGGGGGTGACACAAGAGCTTACAGTATATGAGGATGAGGGGGTGACACAAGAGCTTACAGTCTATGAGGATGAGGTGGTGACACAAGAGTTTACAGTCTATGAGGATGAGGTGGTGACACAAGAGCTTACAGTCTATGAGGATGAGGTGGTGACACAAGAGTTTACAGTCTATGAGGATGAGGTGGTGACACAAGAGCTTACAGTCTATGAGTTTGAGGGAGTGACACAAGAGCTTACAGTCTATCAGGATGAGGGGGTGACACAAGAGCTTACAGTCTATGAGGATGAGGAGATGACACAAAAGGTATTAGAGCTTGTATAATGGTCGAGCTATTCTTAATAAGGGAACAGAATACGGTTAAATAATTAAATAAATAATAATGCAATGCAGAAAATAAAATGATTGATCAAGTTATTTCTCTCCCATGGCTTTTGCGTTTTTATTGTATGTGTTCTTTTTTTAACATTGAACTCAAATGGTTTACAAAAATCAGCTTGAAGTCCACATCAAATCCAACAGCAAACTCTGCTTCTTGTTATGACGTGGATTTGTTGCAGATTTTTCCTGGACATTGTGGCATATATGGGGAGGGTGTATAGTTAAAAAAACACATTCAGAAAAACTGTATGTAAATCTGCTTCAAAAATGCCCTACAAGTAAATTTAAAACAGGATGAAATAAGCTCACATAAACACACCTATTTAATGCAAATTTACAAGTTCAGGACTCAACACATTAAATAGGACGAGAGTCCTTGCATCATACAGATCATGTTGTAAGTTCTTACAGTAGGCATTGGACTAGCATTTGGGTTGTTGCCATAGACTGAACAATATGCAGCCGGCCTAAAGCATATTTTGACCCTTTTGTAGAAGTTTTATACTTCCATAGGGGTTGGGGGGGGTCGTTTGTCATAAAATTTAATACAAAATAATCTTTACTATATGTTTTTACTACTAAATCTCTAAAAAGTACAAAAAAGTACATTAATACCAACAAACCCCTTTGCAAGTGACAAGAAGCTGTATTGTAGACTGTTCCCCAATTCCCCATTTACCAGCATGTAGTATCTGGACACAGCATGGAGAGTGGCATTGCTGTGATGACAGATCAATTAGCACATTTATTAGCCCGGGCCGGTATGGATCGACCTCTTTATCTCTCTTGCATCTCATATGGATAGAACTGACAGATTTATTTTAGTCTTGGTATCAAATGATATATCTTATATCAAACGTTTATTAGGAGATACTTTTGAAGCATGCAAGTGTAGCCAAGGTAGAAAGATCTAGAAGATGAACCTGCGCCTATGTCTTTAATGCACAGCACCTCCAGGAATTCCTGCCCGGCAGGGTCTGCAATGTGAAGTCTCACTTGAATGTGATGACAGTCTTGCTCTGTTTTTAGCATAGCTGCTCTGAAGGTCAGGAGAACTTTCCTAAGTGCAGAGGGCTGGTGAGATTTTCTCTGTAGACTAAGTGACTTTTTTATGCTCGCTTCAAGTTTACTTGGCATCTAAACATTTTATATTCTACTGTAAGATTTTCAGTTCTCATTGACCTTATGACTAATAAACTAGCAATGATTTATGAGGATTTCATTCATTTCCTAAACATTTTCAATATGATAATTTAATCTAAAAGGAATAAATAGGGATGGAAAGGTGTAGTTAAGTGGGTAATTGTTATGACCTGGTAAATGGGGGTCTCTGGGAATACCTTTTTAAGGGGGTTTTACAAGATAAAAAATATAGATGGCAAATCTTTAAAACATACCAGATTGGATGCAGTCTGACACCTAGCCCTCCTATCAATTAGTTACCCTTAGTTGGCAATATACAGAGAGGGGAAAACAGACAGCTCCATTCTCTGCGCCGTGACCAGACCTAGTTACCGCACATTAGCTCCCATTAACTTTAGCTGCCTGGTTCCTTCTTCATTCTCTGTGTATTAAAGGGAACCCATCATCAGAAATTGGTCTAATAAACCACTAGCATTATGTTGTCAAGCAGCCGAGCAGCTTGTAGATGAGGTTTCTTTCATAGCTCGGTGTGGTGGCATCATCCAGAAAATTTACTTTGAAGTGAGATATAGATTACCTTATAACAATATAACTTTTTAAATTTTCCACATAAAGAGCTCTGTGATGGCTTATTTTCTGCGTAAGAAATTGCACTTCGTAGTGACGGTATTTAATATTCCATGCCGTGTACTGGGAAGTGGGAAAAAAATTCCAAATGCAGTGAAAATGGTGAAAAAACACATTTGCGACGTTTTCTTGTGGGCTTGGATTTTACAGGTTTCACTGTGCGCACCAAATGACATGTCTACTTTATTCTTTGGGTCAGTATGATTATGGGGATACCAAATTTGTATAGGTTTTATAATGTTTTCATACATTTAAAAAAATTAAAACCTCCTGTACAAAATTTTTTTTGGGGATTTTGCCATCTTCTGGCGCCAATAACTTTTTCATACTTTGGTGTATGGAGCTGAGGGTGATGTCATTTTTTGCAACTTTTGATGGTGTTTTCATTGCTATAATTTTTAGGACTATGCTACCTTTTGATCACTTTTTATAAATTTTTTTATATTTTTCAAAATGGCAAAAAAATGCCATTTTCAACTTTGGGCGCTATTTTCCGTTACGGGGTTAAACGCAGTGAAAAACCGTTATTATATTTTGGTAGATCAGGCATTTTCAGACGTGGTGATACCTAATGTGTTTATGATTTTTACTGTTTATTAATATTTATATCAGTTCTATGGAAAGGGGGGTGATTTGAATTGACTTTTTAAACTTTTTTTTAATGTTTACTCTTGCTATTTTTAAGACTCCCTAGGGTACTTTAACCCTAGGTTGTCTGATCGATCCTACCATATACTGCCATACTACAATATGGCAGTATATGGGGATTTTACTCCTCATTCATTACAATGTGCTGATGGCACATTTTAATGAATGGACTAAAACGAGACAGCTTCGGGCCTTCGTGAGACCCGAAGCTGTCATGGCAACGGATCGCTGCTCCCCGTGACGTCATCGGGGAGTGACGATCCGTGGCAAGATGCGCCGCCATCTTTTTGAAGCCACCGCCAGCATTGCCGGCGGAGATCGACATGAAAGCACCCGCGGGTGTTACCGGTAAGCCTTTGCTGCAATATCCAGCAAAGACTTACCGGCTATGGAGAGGGCTCGGCCTGCGTGTCGGGAAGAGGGCTAGTATGGCGCACGTCGGGAAGGGGTTAACAGTGAAGTCAATCTTGCCCTACCTTAAAATGCCCTCTTCCCTGTAATTGATGGTTCTGTGTCCAAGGAAATAATTGATCAAAGCTCCTGAAGTCCGGTGCATGATGTCAATCACATGGGAGGAGGTGTTCAGAGGCAAGGAGAGCTTGACTTCAATGATAAACTCTCTGCCTATCTGACTTTATAAGAGGCAAGGAGAGCTTGACTTCAATGATAAACTCTCTGCCTATCTGACTTTATAAAATATAACTTACATCTAACTTCAAAGTTGATCTTATGGATGATGCCACCACACTGGGTCATAAAAATACATGATCTAGAAACTGTTCTTCTCCTTGAAAACATACTGGTAGTGGTTTATTAGGCCAATTTCTGAAGACAGGTTCCCTTAAACTTTTGAGAACATCTGATCATTGGCATGATGAGTAGATGAGCAAACTGCACATAGAGTGCTATCTGCAAGCAGCATGTTATTGAGCAGGAGTAAATGTGAAAATTGCACATGGCGTTCTATCTACAAGAAGCATAACAGAGAGCATGAGTAGATGTGAAAATTGTACATAGATTGTTATCTGCTAGCACCATGTTTAAGAGCAGGAGGGACTGAGCAGATTACATATTTTCTCCCATCAACGGGCAGCATACTATGGAGCAGGAGGAGCAAAGAAGATTATTCATAGTGGACCATACTGGAAACTAAAAGCTCCATCCATTGTCAACTGGATTTTGATGGGCTACCCAAGGCATATGTTATCAATATCTTTAGTCTGGAGATCCACTTTAAGTTGTTCTGTCACAAGTTCACAAGTGCGAATGCTGAATATCTTTTACTTCACCTCTTGGACTCTGGTTACTGTTAAAAATATTCTCTGTCAGGTGCATAGTAATTAAATCCCAGAGGTAAAGAGCATGGGGGATAGTAGGATATGGTACCAGTGCCCTTCGAGAGACCCTCAAATTTTTGTTATTGTGTGTGACCTTTAAATAACACGAAATATGAACAGACCTGGAGAACCTAGCAGTAAGCAGGACTTCTGGTTCTGGCAAGAAGTCAGAAATGATAGAGTCCTGACTTATATAGACACCGATAAGAGTAGTAGCTCTGTGCCACTACATGGATACACGATGAACAAATTGTCTGCATGTGACATTAAAGTATAAACATGCATAAAAGGGGAGAAGATTAGGGCTGCACTTGCCTGTGACATTTATATTTAAGATAAAGGAGGCTTATTTTTAAATGAACACCAAATGTGTAATGAATGACAAAAGTGAAACAAAAAATAGATTCCAATGCTCTATGTCTGTTTCAGGGTCATTTAAAATGCTACAGAGTAAAAATCTTGTAGACGTACTAAAAACCATGGTTTAGTATATTTAAAAATAGTTCATTTATAGACTAGCAGATAAGGAGGTCCTTGGGAGGTCCTTGGGAAGGGGCTTAATCTTTAACCTCTCACAGACAGTGCAAAGGAAGGAGCTTCTTTCTCCAGCAATTTGTTTTACAGACATTGGGCTTACTCCTGTGTTGTTGCTTGAGAGGAACTGGTCATCTCTCTCATGCCAGTTTCTGAAGGCTAGCTCAGTAATTTCTAAAACTGAGCAAAGTAGAACAACTTTGCCACCTACTTGCCTGTTTCTGCATTTAATATTCATTCATTAACATATTTTAATAGACATGTTTTGTGTTTGACATCACCTAGTAGTGCAGAACTTTCTAGGGGGAGAATCCCACAGTTTATAATAATGGGGTTCTCTCCCTAGCTCTGGGTGTGGGTTTTAAAGAGCTTTTCCCATGAACAAAAGTCCTTTGGATAGGGCCTAACTTGCTGATCAGTGTGGGTTTCAGTGATGAGACCCACACAGATCATGAAAACAAGGGGTCCGATGGGGTCCCACATACCTCCGTCGGACCCCTTGTTCCTCCGTTAGAGTAATGGAGCAGTTGGCTGCACGTTACCGGTCTGCTCCATTAATCTCTATGGAGCTGATTAAAATTGCTCTTGTTTTAAGAGTGAATGTCAATTTGGGGGGCAAAGAGCATGACAAGTGGAAAAAGGAGAATTATAAGTGTACAATTATATGAGAAAGATTCTCCTATGCTCATTGATTTCTGTAAAGTGTATTTAAAAGCTTAAGACCAATAAACCCCTAAGAAACTATAGCCATAATTGATTTCTTGTTTACAAAGCTATAGGTGTGCTTGGAATATGTTATATATGTTATTTTCTAGTGGCACCATTTAATATTTTATGCCTTTATATTTTATGTACTGGGAATCCAAAAAAAAAAAATTCCAAAGGTGGTGGGAAATGGCAAAAAAAAACACAGTTACGCCATATTTATTGTATGGCTTTCAATGTGTGTTTGAGATTTCACCTGTTATTTTTTTGACCAGTATGATCCCAGTCATACTAAATTTACATAGTTTATCGTATTGTATACCGTATCGTCATTTCAGTGAAATGAATGGGTGGGGTATTTGTAGGAATACTCTAAGGCAGAAAGTACTGTGGAGGGGTCCATGGAGGTTATGAATCTGCTCCAAAATGACTTAAAACCAGTAGATTTCTGTTAACCAATAATAGATAAATGGCACTAAGTGTAAAACTTCTAGTTCGAACTCTTAAGGAGATATATACAAACCATGACCCATATGGGTAACACAGAGTAGTAGATCAGTTTGGTTGTATTCTATTCTTATAGTAGCAAAGTGTGACTTCCAGAAAAACAGGTGAGATGATTGGCACTCCCAATTCTATATCTGCGAAGTGGAGGTTTATTCAATAAATATACTCACATAAAAAAAATGATGCAAGAGAGGGACGGTTGTGAGGACACCTCGTGGTATAGAGTGACAGTTGTTTCACGGTATGTGCTTCTTCCAACTCTACTAAAAAGTAGAAGCATAGGCCACGGAGCAGTTGTAGCTCTATACAGTGCATTCTTTTGTTGTATGTGAGTATGTTTATTGAATAAACCTCCAGTTTGAAGATATTGAGAAGAGGTACCTGGAGTGTGGGGCCACAGGGGCATGAGTCGTGCGACCAGCCACCAGGGGAATAAGCACAGGAAAAAAGGGGGTGCAACCCTAGTATGATATTGTATGTGCAAGTCAAATAGAAAGATATTGATGCAACTCTCACCTGAACTCCAGTGAAAGTAGCCCTTGAATATAAACCCTAGAGGTAGATGGCGGCCGGTCCTTATCACATCCGCGTTAAATCCAGGCCAGTCGTCCTTGGTAACAGTGGTAGAGAATGCAGAAAAGCCGTAAATGAGGAGAAGGTGGCAGAACCAGCGCTCGAACAAAACCACAAAGGGATCAGTGCTTCATCAGTTTGAAGTCACTTTTATTGGGACAAATACAGTATGTGACGTGTTTCAGCTCCGGACACCACACTTGCCCACAACCCTGGAAATGAAGGAGACCCTGGCAGGCATGTGTTTAAGTCCTAGATCCCAGAAATATATCCAGTATCTGGCTAGAAAATACTATAATTCCATAATGTACCAGAAAATCCCCTTGAGGCAATATCTCTAGGACGATTTTGGTTCCAGGTAGTCTGAGAAGGACTGGAAATCAGCCTTTGAAGGCAGACTCCTGTAGTTTAACAACCTGATATTCTGTGTAGGATGCATATGAATATCTAGCACATGACCCCTTGCTATATTCACCATAAAATTCATCCCTGGTCCCATTCCTGCACTGTGCTTGGTTTGTGAAATCTTACCATTGCGCAATATGTGTTTTATGGTCCCAGGACAGTACTAGTCTGAAGAAGGGTTACAAATTGGCATGTAGTGATATCATACCAAATATGCCACCACCTACAAATATTAGACATGATTTGCCTTAAAATACCTATTTTTATGCTTGCCAGCCATAATCATATTAAGAAATCCATGTTCAATACTCAACAAAAATGTGATTGTAGAGTTGTTACTCACCTAACACGTGAGGGTGGGGTGGGTGACAATGAGAGCGCTCCTGCAGATTTTGCATTGTGATCCAAGAGCTTAATGTTATGAAGCTGTTTGGGCAGTTCATGCTCATAAAAATGATAAACACACTTCTTCCCTTATAAAACAGCATTTTATATTTATGTAAACTATTCAGAAAAGCTTTTAGGGGGTGTCACCAGAGCCCCCTGGTCTCTGGCTTTACTACCTAGCCAACGGCCCCTTCAGCACCTCCAACACACCTGATGTTTCCGCTGTCACTTCCCCTAACACAGTTCTCTCTTTCTTTGCTAATCCCGAAGTGGTATTGACGAAGGCTTGCGCAGCCACGTTTATAGTGTGCACACAGGAGGTCATCTGCTGGGGGAAGCGCTGGAGCAGTCAGAGGTGAAGGTTTATAAAGGAAAATAGATTTAATTTTATAACTTAACACATCACTTTTATAAAATAATTTAGAAAAAACGTAACTGTCTAGTTAATACACAGACTAAGAAAAATGTTATCATTTTTAACTTAATGCAGCCCCTTTAATAAATAATAATTCCTCTACGTATATAGCACACACAGATTATGCAGCGCTGCACAGAGCTTGCCAGATCAGTCTTTAATCTTCAATGTAAATACCTCAATTACAGAGAAAGTATGTAGGTGGCAGATTGTCCATTCTATTTCTGGACCATAAAATAAAAAAAAAACAAACATGAAATTATGAGTTATGAAATACTGCCAGAAATATGTTAGGGCATCCACATGGATGCTTCATGCTGGATTGACAACCTTTTCAGTATGCCAGCAATGCGGTCATGATAAATATTTTAGGGATGAACCTGAAGATCACTGTGAGTCTACGAATCCTTTTGATTCTAGTGAAAGTAAAGCAAGACGTCCTTTGCATTATGCAGTAATGGTCTTGTGAGATCTGTGAGAAACTGGAGATATAAATACCCCATTGTCTTGGGAACGCCAGGCAACCAATCAGACATGTGTGTACGCTGGCTACATTTGAGATACTCATCATCATCTCTCTCTCTCTCCATGCTGCATAGCCGCCTTTTGTTTATTCACTAATTGCCATTTAAGGTGGATCATAGGAGATTATTTACTGGATGCCTGTACGGTGTAACTGCAGCATTCATAGAAGTAATTCATTATTAAGTAATGTACTTACAGGCAACATTCTGAAACATGGACTTGTATGACAATACACTATCATATTCTTAACATGCCAAGAGTGTCATACCTTACATGTCATGGTAAAGATATTTAGATACAAAGCTGTGTCATAATACATTCATCAGTTGATATAAATTGATCAAAATAATTGTTTGTGATTTTCTGAATACAATAATATGTCTCCCAAGGCCAGATTTAAGGACACCATTTTAATTAATATTTCCCATGGTATACCCTAAGTGGGTAAATAAAAGCAAATGTGTTATAGCAAAACCTAAAGCCTTTTTATGCACAAGGACAAGGCAATTATTGGGAAAAAACACAGCTGGTCTATTGCATCCATTCGGGTTCCTTTTTGGGTCTGTTGGTCTGTTTTTTGTTTTTTTAACTTACTCTCAAGAGTGTATCCTTGCTAACACCCGTTTTTCACAATGGTGCTTGGATGACTATTTTTTCATTGCCTCTATTAGACAACGTATCTGTCAAAACGGTTCTAAGACAAACTCTTCTTTTTAATGCAACAGATGTAAGGTCCTGTGTATCTAGACTGACGGCAAGTTCTTGGAAATCCAAGATTTTGGATCTTAGTAATGTTGTTACATTCAACTACAACTCCCTCAAGTGAAATGAAGAGCATTGATATCAGCAAGCTTACAGATTTACCCACCCTTACCTTTCTTAAAGTTTATATCAGTGGCGCAAGATGATCAACTTAAAAAAATGTTTTTTTTGCTCTATAAAAGGCACTGGTTCACATATATTAAAGCCAATAACCCAAGGCATACTGCCAAACTGGTTACAAAGTGGCTTACAGTCAATGGCCCACATTTGCACCAGTTTTCTGCCTGACTTTGCAGACAAATTGTCTGTTTATAAATTGTCTGCACCAGTTTTGTGGTGCGGCTGCGTTGTGTCCGACAAGATACCTAAAGGGTTGTGATAGTGCTTAATTAGAGATTGTGGCACAATTCTGCAGCAAAAAAATGGTGCAAACCCTCTGAGAAGTGTAGGGGGCGCCTGGCGCCTATCAAGAAACACTTGACGGATATTGATCAGGATTATGACAGTGGTGACATGCTGCCACCTGCTACAGTTTCTTTAGCCCTATAACTGTTCTGAATATGTTCAGTTTGAGTGTGGATTTCGGTATGGTATGTTGAAGTTGGAAATATGTGAATCCTTGTACCCAAAAACAGAACCAAAAACACAGGTGTATAAATCACCTATCCACTGGCTGTATTCCAGTGTGTTTCTTCACTTCTGGTGTATCATTACCAATTCATCATTAGATGAGCAAAAGAATGCGTTAAAGGAAACCTACCACTGCAAACCTACCATCAGAAGTAGATCTGATGGTAGATTCTTCCTGCCTGCATTTCCCCTAATTTGTAATTAAATAATCCTGGAACATAACCTTATTTAACCTAATTTGTTAAAAGACTTAATTAACAAATTACTAAAATAAACTGCAGACACTACTGAGGCGTGAAATAGCCTTAGCTCTCAGTGCCCGGCCAGGCTAGTCCACGCCTCAGTAGCCTCTGTCGTTAAATTTACATATTACTGAAATAAAGTGTTTAACAAATTAGTTTAGGATTATTAAATTACAGATTAGGGCAGAGGCAGCGGGAGGAATCTACCATCAGGTCTACTTCTGATAGTAGATTCCTCATGGTAGGTTTCCTGAAATTTCTTCTTGGTAGTTTTATTTTCTTAAGTATGTTAATGGTTAAGTGTGTATTGCCTTTTAAAGAATTATATTCCCCTTTTCTGATGATATTAGTATTTCCTAAACTAGATTTAAATCCAGCATTCTCACATGTTATAGACTGGTCGGTAGCCAAAGCTATAGCAATATAAATCTACACCTGATATACTAATAAATGTATGCTGTTAATTTTTAAGAGATGTCACCAATATTATATGATGTAAAAATTTTGATTTTTCTAACTCCAGGTAACTCCAGGCAGTAAAGCAGCACAGTCCAATGTAAACCAGGGGGACCTGGTGGTGGCTATTGATGGAGTAAGCACAGATGGCATGACACACTTAGAGGCCCAGAATAAAATCAAGTCTGCTAGCTACAACTTAAGCCTCACTTTACAAAAGTAAGTCTGATTTAAATGACAAAAAAATGATAAAAAAAACAACACTATTGTAATTTTTATGTAATCTCTGGTGCCACGGCTAATGGGGTAGATTTATCAAGCTGTCAGAAAGACCGTTGCCCATGCCAACCAATCACAGCTCATCTTTCATTTTACCAGTGCTCATGAATATTTTAAAAGGGAGTTGTGATTGGTTGCGGTGGGCAACTAGAAATATTCTGACTTTCAGACAGCTAGATGAATCTGCCCTAGTATGTGATACAAGGGACACATTCTGGTATCATTTTCCTTTCCCCATTGGTAGCTTAAGCTATTGTGGCTTTCTACTTCCTATACAAAAGAAGTGTTTTTCATTATTACTACCATATCACTGGAGAAGAATTGCTCCTTTCCAGAAAAGCAGGATAAGATGCTATTTATATTGGCCACTGTGTAGTGAATAGACAATCTAAGCATGCCCATCTGAAGTGTGAGAAAATTTCCATGCACTTTACTGAAATAAAGCTTGAATAAATCAATAAATTATACATAAGATATATGTTATACTGTATAACATATCTAATCATCTAATCATCACAAACACAGATTAAAAACTAATGTGGTGGTGGTCAAGGTTACAGCAAAAATATTACCTTGTGCAAGAGATACATAGGGGGTCATTTATCTTAGCATTTTCTCTTATTTTTGCCACGTTTTTGGCCACACTTGATATATTTGCACTTAAGTTTGGGACATTTCCACTCACCTAGCAAAATTTGGCACACAAGTATGTTTATAGTTGCGTCTGATACATCTTTAAAATCCAGATGAGAACGTATGAAAAAGTCATAAATAAACTTCAGGCCTGACCAAACATAGGAAAAACTAGTAGCAGAATAGTTTGAGACTTTGTGCAACTTTTTAATAAAAGTCACAAAAACCCCATAGACTCAGCTGCTGATATATCAACCTTTAAGATAATTCAAGGAATACTACACGATCTACCACCAGATAAACCACCACTACACTCTGACATGGATTTTGGCATTATCTTTTTGTAGGTGGGTGGTGGAGATGTTACATAGAAAAATAGCAAGGGATATCAAAAGTAATGTTTTTTAAGATGCTCGCTACAAATTGAAAGAAATCACTGCTTGGCATTTCCACCCCACTGCAATGCACAAAACAATAACATCTGCATAACTAAGCATGCATGAGATGGCCAAGATGATAGTCTATAAAATAGTGGTGGAATTACATTCAAGGTTTTAGTGGATGGGGGTGAGATATGGGGCCTGAAAATTACAAGTTAAAACATAGTTAAGCTTTTGCTCGTCAGTTAATATTTTCAAGTGAAAAATGAGAATACAATCCATAAATTGCATATTTAATCCTTCTATAAAACCTAAGTATTAAAATAAAAGAAGTGTTTTTGACTTTGTTACCTTACATTGTTGAAATATATAGGGATATATTAGAGACTGTCGGAAGGTCACGTCATTAAATTAAATGTTTTATTTGGTATCTCTGGTCACAATGCGTTTCGGAGTTCACAACTCCTTTATCAAGTGAAATGAGAATAACTCTCTCCCGCTCCCCAATGGCTGATTAGCCAAAGTCAATCAGTTATGATTGTTATACTGGGGTTATTCATGTTATATGATAGTTAAGTATATACTACAGCTTCCAGTTAGATATTTATATGTTCCATGGAAATCATTCTTATTCAAACTTTCATCTTTAAAAAAAATATAGGTACCAAAAAATCAATAGAAAACACGCTACAAAGCACATTTTTAAGCTGAAAATAAATTTTTATTGAGAGCAGACAATACATCTAGTTCATATGGCACCACTTTGATTCTAACTAGCAGCGATAAATAGAAAAACGTTGTGGTTTCTGCTTCGAACAATTTCTGGCGATTTGCAGCTACAAAGGAGAACTGAAAATTCTCAAGCCATAAAGAACTCAGGGTAGATTATATGTAATTCCTAGGTGATTCCATTGTGAAATTGTGGATGGAAAAAACTAGACATAAAATAACTAAGACTCAACAATAGGAAGCAGGACGCTGTGATCAATAAACAATTTCTTTATGGTTGCTCTGAAAAATGCCAGAATAAAAAAACCTGCCTCTGTGTGATGTGGCCTGTAGGGAAAAAGTAATAATTGATGATACATTAGTGAATGTGTTTGTTACACAAAACCACATTTCAGATGTAAAGAATACATATAGTATCTGATACAGTCCCATTAGTGTTGACAGTGTCGTGAAGTACCATCTAACTCCAGAATTTTTTTACAAATAAAAATGTCTGCCATGGTCTCACCACTCAAGCGATTCAGCACATTAAAAATAACATACGAATGGAGGTAAGAGTTGCGTTTCAGCACTCAAAACTTTAGGTCTGTGCCTATGCATAGAAGGACCTTTCAGGTCATTTTGACAACTAAGCCAACAGCACAACATTATGTATCTGGGTTTCAGGCTCCCCCTGCCTGTTTAACTCTATACCACCTGTTACCCAAACCTAGAACTGAGCTCCCTAGCATATGTGTATTCTGCCCCGTGAAGCCAAGATTGCCAATACAACACATATGGACTACAAATGGCGGTAATGCACATGTACCATGGTTTAAAATGCTATTTTTGAAACCGCACACCTCCTGGAGACACCATGTGCCTTCAACTATTGCATTGCAGAAAAGTTAATACTCAGTGTCGGAGTAACTCACCAGATGATCTTCCGGTGAGCAAAAGCTCTAACACAATATTGGACCCAATAGATACAGCAGAAGACAACTTAAGTTGGAGTTTGGTAGGATCTTTTTACCTAGGGGTTTATAAAGGGTGGGCGTGAATACAAGCCTCAAAGGTTCCCATTTAAAAGCTATAAGAGACCTTACAAAATAAATAACTAAAGTAAAGTACTGTATATTAATAAAGTATATATTTTCATTCTACATTTTTATTCCCCTTGTTATAGACATATGATAAATATCAGCTAAAACCACTGATTTCAGAGGGACCAATTGACCATATAATGTTTTTTATTCACCTTAACCCATTTGTTACCAATGGTCATTAGTGCCTGAATGTCCAGCTCAGCTTTTGACATTCTGCTTTGCACTTCTCTAAATGACAATATTTGTGCAAAAGCATTACATTTAACAATCTTGCTTTTTTTCATGACATGTGAGACTAACTTGATGGGATAGTTTTATCAATTACATATTTTTTTCTTCATAAAAAATTTAATACAAATGTGAAAAAAGAAACTGTCATTTATGATTAAAGTTTTTTTAATAAGTAATAACTTTTACCATATGTTATAAACATGTACAGCATCATTCCATCACCCTTTCCCAGGTTCAGGAGAGTCTCTGCTTTAAAGGGGTTATCTGAGTTTAATAAATAAATTAGGCCTGGGCAGGGGTGGGCATTTTAAAAATAATAAATGTGTACTTACCTCCTCCGGCGCTGCTGATGTCCAGCACCACGGTCCGTCTGATCAATGCCCCTGTTCGTTTACAAGGGCTCAGAAGCCGCACACATGGAGCTTCCAGCGGCTGATGTGGACTGGCCACTCCCACCCCTCCCTATCTCTCAGCATTGTAGAGAGCCGGGAGATGGTGTCGGAAGGGATGGAAGCTCCCTGTGTGTGGCTTCTGTGCGCCTAGGGGTACAGATCAGACACACCGGGGCGTGGAACTTCAGCAGTGCCGGAGCAGGTGAGTACATGTTTATTATTTTTAAAAAGCCCGCCCCAATCAATCTCAGATAACCCAGTTGATATGATATAAGGATTTTGTATGGTTGCTTAAGAGAACCGGAGATATCCACTGCTAAAGTTACAATAGAAGATAGAAAGCTGTACATAAAAATAATTTTTAGTACAACTTTAAGGGTAGATATCTCTGGTTCAGCATCCATACACAATCCGTATATCATATTTAAATGAAAATTCTCCTGTTTAATATGACACCTAGATGTAGTAGGAGATGTTGTTGTTTGAAGTTGGTCACTGTCATTAAGTTTTTCATTTGCAAATAGGACTTATATAGCTGTATGGCAGTCGTGAAGAAGTTAATGGCAGATTTTGGTCTGAAGAAGGGCGATTCATGTTGAAATTCACTTTGCTCGTGTTCTCATGGGAAATAAGCCCCATCATTGCATTCCACTCCCTACATAAATCAGGTGTGGGGAGTTTGGAGAAATAACTAAACTAATGTATATATGTCCACTTTAAAAGGGGTTGGCCACTTTATCTCACGTTTTGTGTACGTGTGGGGGCAGGAGATTAGGTAATGTACCAATGTACATATATTACAAGTTATGCTCCGATTTGTTCAAGGACTGTTAGAGATCACATGACCCTCCATCTGCAGCCATTTTATGAACAGGAATGTCTGGCTGATGAGGTAAAAGACAGGAGGATTCACTTTATCAAGAAAGCGGAGCAGGACTTTTAATAGATGTAAGGGGCAGCAGGTGGCTTAGTGGTTGGCATTACAGCCTTGCATATTTTGGGACCTGGGTTCAAGTCCCAGGGTCAACATCTGCAAAGAGTTTTTATGTTGCGTGGGTTTCTTCAGGGTTTCCTCTGGTTTCCTCCCACACTCCAAAACATACTGGTAGGTTGATTAGATTGTGAGCCTCATGGGGACAGGGACTGATTTGGCAAGCATAAGCATGTAGTGCTGCATAATCTGTGTGCACTATATAAATAAAAGAATTATTATTATTGGTAAATGACCTAATATCCTTCCCCCGACACTAAGAAACATTAAGGTTGGGAAATGTATCCTGTGTCTGACCTCATGCTATGTATTGTAACCCACACATGGATCTAAATGGTCTCTTCACAGGTCAAAGCGCCCAGGACCAGTTCCAATAGCCACACCAAGAATTGACTCTCCATTGCCAGTAATCCCCCATCAGAAGGTACGTATCCCACATAATATGTATATAAAATTGCATTTCATAGTCCTCTATGAATTGTTTCTATATTTTATATGTCATTTTGATGTTTTATTTTTTTAATGGGAATAAAATCAGTTATATCGTTTAATGGATCGTTCACCCAACACAAAACAAAATCAAGGTTATACACAATATACAGCAACATTTAAATGTAATTTGTACAAATCTCAACCACAATATTGTGCCTGTAAATTTCTGCAAGCTAGCTGCTGGTTATGAAATGTGTGTCCCCAGACTGCAAACAAACTAGAAAAAAGGCCTGCAGCAGTTCGGCCAGCAGACGGGGAGTCCTTGCATCACATTTCTGTATGATGCAAGGACTGACAGCCACTGCACTGTGTTCAGTCTATAGGATCGGACCAGCACACAGATCTGTTTCCACAGGCCAAACAGGATTATTTCCAGCTGGACTAATGGGTATTGACTGAAAAAGCTAAAAGATACTTGTGATATCGGAACTGTGACTCTTATCTTTGGAGATTACTAGTAATGTAGCAGGTCAGCCCATTGTCCTAGGCCATGCACTGTAGCAGGTAAATTCCATGGCCAAAATCTACATTTCTTATTTTCCAGTAGACATATATACAAAATGAATAGAAGTCACTACTCGCCATTCGTGGGCAGTATGTGTAGAGTTTTCTAGAGCATTTTCTATTTATATACATTATTACACAAGCAACATGCCAATGTGAGCAGCCCAGTATTGTCTATGCTTTAGCTATGTGCATGTCTAATTAATAAATTGCTATGGTGACTTATTTCATTGGCTATAATTCAGGGTATATCAATTTCCTTGGTTCTTGAAACACAATCCCACAACACGTTATTATATTTTTGCCATAAAATTTGCAACCTCTTGTATGCAGAGGTCCTATATTTACATATCCACAAAGTTATTGGCAATGGATATTGCTATTATTATAATTGTTTCTCTTGTGTAGTCACATTCACATATAATATACTGAAATTATCATTATATTGAATAAAATATCTAAAAACCAGACCACAGACTAGTTGCGTATGAGTGAGTTTGGTTCGACAAATATTCTTCATGTTTAAGGATTTCACATGACCAGACCTAGAATCACCAAACTAAAAGGATACGCGGTGTTCTGTGCGCTAAATCACGGAAGCAAGTTTGTTGCATCAAACTCACTCATAGGCAACAGATTTATGAGTGGTTCCATCCAACTAGGCTGCAATGTCAGACAACTTACATTGCCTCTTGCTCCTAGATCCACTCTTTGCTTTTGCAACATAAAAATAACAAAAACTTTATGTGTGTCTCCACCCTTTTCCAAGACATTCAAAAAGTTTTCAATTGCCAGGAATTGTGGCAATAGACAATTATTTATCCGAAATTTCTGGAAATGGACAGATTTCCATATCGTAACAGCCGTTTTAAAAAAATCTGGTTGTGTACTTTTAATATATGGATTAAAAAACCAAATCATTAATAAAGCCGCAATCATGACAGGTTCCTGATTAGGAACGGGAACATGGCCCAGATTTGTTAAAGCCCCTGCACCAGTTTGTATGAATTTTTACACTCTTTTCAGTGCAAACTGCTTGTGCATGTATTTATAAAGTGTCCGCAACAATAGCTGCGCTATTCCCGGTGCGACACAACATTATGCACTGTAAAGGGTGCCATGGTGCACAGTCGGACTTTACGCCAAATTTAGCATGCAGTGACCATCAGAATTGTGTTTCCCACTTTATGTTACGATAAAAACTGGATTCTGCCAGAGCAGTGGGGGATTTATGAAGAACGGGTGGCACAATTCATGAATCTGTTGCACATTGCACCATCTACAGACACATTTATGATAAATGTGGGCCAGCATGGGTTAATAACGTACTCTTTTTTTTGGACCGATTTGTTGGTGCACTTTCAATTTTTGATTCTACTTTATTAAGTCCATGATGTGCACCTGCTGCTGTTATATGGTGCTACTGGATACTTTTTGATAAATGCCCATATATTAAAAGTGTATAAAAATATTCTTATTATTCTCAGACTATTGCAAAGTTAACACAAAGAGATGCTGCCTTAGAAAAGAAACCTTGTATGATGTGCTAAAATGTTTGGCTTGCTAGAAGCAACATATTGCATCTGGGATATGAATAGTTTGCTTGGAATGTTGGTTCGTCTAGAGACTGTTACAAGTTTTGCCTCTTCTGCATGTTTACTCTGATTACTGTGTTCTTCTCTCTTGGCCTGCATGTACGCTACAGGACCACGCTTTGGAAATTAATGGCAGAACAGTCTTCAGTGCTCTGTCTAACACAAGTGCTATGCCAATGAGTGGTGGCGTGACCACCAATGGGACAATGTCAGGCTACCTCAACAAGCAAGAGATCCAACATTCACATAGCAACTCTTTTGTAAAGACATCACCACTTAGATCTTCCATGTCGTCTCATTCTATTTCTTCTGAAACATCATCCGTCAGGCGTAGCATAGGCCCCAAGCCTGATGTTTTAGTCAATGATGAGAACACTACCAACAGTCAGTTTAGCCCTGCTAAGAAAAGACTGTATAACAATCCCATTGGGCTTTATTCAGCAGAGACTCTTAATGAAATGACTGAGATGCATAACATGAGTCTCAAAGGAAGGGCTTCAGAAGGTTTTCTCCTTAGAGGGTACGTAACATGAGGATTGTGTTCAATTTTACAATGATTTCACCTTAAGATATTATCACAAATTTGGGTTTCTTTTTATTTTAAACACTTACTACTATTTATGCCTGGCACAATTCATCAACTTTTTGATTTAGTTAATGAAACTTCCATGTAAAAAATGGCACTTGAAGAACACAGATTTTCTCACAGATTGTACTTCAAATCAAAACTTCAAGTCTAAAAAAAATCAGGTGTGTCTGAAGTTTACTCCAATATTTTGTAAATTAATAACAAGAATGGTGATAAAATCTGTGGTCAAGAAGTCCACCAAGGACCACTGCGTTATCTCCATGTCACAGATAGGTATTGGGGTGCACTGAGCAATCTATTATGGGTTGTTATACCCCCGTACAAAGCTCACTACTTCTGTACCCCATCTGAAAGAAAATATTTTGAGGTGAGCTACAGTCACAACTGAATTTTGTAATGGAGTTAGAATCTAAACTAAAGTGGTTTTGCAGAATTTTGTATATCTTAAATTGGGATGTCCACTTTAAGCACATTACAGTGAATAATTGATATTGTTTGTGTAATGAAGTTATTACATTTTCCAATATAATTTCTGTATCAATTCCTCACGGTTTTCTAGATCTCTGCTTGCTGTCATGCAACAGGAAGCTTCACTGTTTACGTCCTGCAGATAAACACCGGTCCATGGTCATGTGACACAGGTACATGTCTCAATAGCATCAAACAGCTTACTACAATGTGTGCGATAATGAGACATTGGGGCAAATTTACTTATCCGGTCCATTCACAATCCAGCGGCGCGTTCTCAGCGGTGGATTCGGGCCCGGCCGGGATTCACTAAGGTAGTTCTTCGATGTCCACCAGGTGGCGCTGCTGCGCTGAAGTCCGCCGTGGCGCGGCGGAATGCACTGAAGTTCACCGGCCTATACCTGGTGCCTATAAAGTGCAAGTCCCGCAACACTTTTTTCCAAATCCGTCGGGTTTTCATTCGGCCACGCCCCCCGATTTCCGTCGCGTGCATGCCAGTGTTTATGCGCCACAATCCGATCGCGTGCGCCAAAATCCCGGGGCAATACAGGGAAAATCATCGCAAATCGGAAATATTCAGGTAACACGTCGGGAAAACGTGAATCTGGCCCTTAGTAAATGACCCCCATTAACTTGTGTGAGATCACATGTCCATGGACCGGTGTTTATCTAAAGGAAGTAAGAGATGAAGATTTCTGTGGACTATGTAAAGAATTGAAAATAAATTGGAAAATTTTAGGTATTTCCATTACACAAACCATATCAATTATTTGCTACAATGTGCTTAAAGTGGACAACCTCAATGTAAACGTTTTACGTTATTTGCCACTATGTAGCTGTTCAACAAATCTTACGTTTCAACAAATGTTGATGAATTTGGTCAAAGACAATAAAAGGTTTTTCATCCATATTTATAGTAGATTTGATAACTGTTGGTGTTTGTGAATGTATAACGGAGTAAGGGCTACAACCATATATATGGGACTCCATGCATCATATATTGCTTGTCCCTTGCTCTGCTAAACAACAGGGCATGGTCCATCATTTATGGACTGAACGCAGACATGGGTTTCAGCCCTAAAAGACTGGTATTTCTCTGAGGCATGAGCTTGTTGGAACAATGTTCAAATAGCAGTTTTCATCTTTCTAGATACATGAGGTATACTGTATACTAGGTATAGAAGTCTCCCTAAAGTCTATAGTTTTTATGACTACTAAGTATTTATGCCTTAAGTATTTATGCCTTAATTACTATGTGTAACTAAAAGCTTAGCGAATCGATTTCATTTCCCAGCTATCGGCTAACCCTACCAGTTACCAAGTTGGTAGTGGTTGTATATCTCTTCTTTAATCTCCCATTCCTTATAGTACAGTGCAAAGCCTAAAATAACACAACCTTCATTTATGTATATGTTTCTTAGACAAATTCTATGTTATTATTTATATTCCATCAAATGAAACAAAGCTGAAACATAATTCTGTTTTCCTTGTCGCCTCTAAATTGACATAAAAAGTGTATATATAGTGTTCCTGTACAAGTAGGGGCTCTACTACTGCACTCACTGAACTCCTTGTGGAATCTGGTAATGGATTCCTTGGCGAACCCAACAATCTGCTGCAAATGGGCATTACTGCTGCCGAGGCTTTAGAATAAAAGAAAACATCTGGACTATGTGCACTTGTATATACTCCTTCACTTCCACTTTATAAATAACAGATTCCTTTTTCCACCTTTTCCCCCGGATCATAAATTTGGTTACCCTCTAAACGTTTACCTTCTGTTCTACCTTAAAAATGTCAGATGACGTGCATGGATGAGGTTCAGAGGATTAAAACAGACACAGGGTCCTTTTTTACCAAATGATACTGTTACACCGTGTTTGACTGTAAGGAGATGCTCAGCTGTTGAACACATACCAAAAATGGCTATATGACTATCTGCTTACAGGCTCCGGCGTGTTCTTAATATATCTCAGTAGATAATATAGCAGAGCAGATATTTTAGAGGCTAGGAGAAATGGCAGAATAGTTCTCTGTGTAAGAGGGGAACACCATGCACAGTGAGAAGTAGCAGGGCTTAAAACTAAGAAAATGACAACACAAACTAGACAAGAAAGCAATGCTAGGATTTATGATACACAAGCCAGGTAAGGGGACCAAGCCATTGGGCTGCTAGGTTATGTGTCCTGGGCTTTAAACACAAATTACTAACATGCCATTATGTCTAGGCAAGAATATCTAGATACAGGCAGTCCCCGGGTTACGTACAAGAGGTTTGGTCCGGAGGTTTGTTCTTAAGTTGAATTTGTATGTAAGTCGAAACTGTATATTTTATAATTGTAGATCCAGACAAAAAAATTTGGGCCCCAGTGACAATTGGAGTTTAAACATTTTTTGCTGTAATGGGAACAAGGATTATCAATAAAGCTTCATTACAGACACCTTACAGCTGATCATTGCAACCTGGGACTATAGTAAAGCACTTAGAAAGCTTCACCAGAGGTCAGAGGGGTCCGTCTGTAAGTATGGGTTGTCTGTAAGTCGGGTGTCCTTAAGTAGGGGACCGCCTGTAAAGAGTTAGGGCATCAAATGATTTTGTGGCCTTCATCAACCACAAAATAACTATTTGTTTGCATCTTTTGTTGCCCCATTTTTGCCATCATTCTGCTATTCGACTCAGGCCAACTCCACTTGTGCATGAACCGTGGTTCATTGTTGCCAGATCATGTGCCAATGACAGAAACCAAGGCGCAAACTTGGACAGAAATAGAACCTGTAGCTAGTTTAGCATCTCAGGTGGTAGATAGGGCTGTAGAAAACATGGCCTTGAGCATGAGGCCCATTGAAAGATAGGAGGATGTGTGCTGGCTGCTGAAACAAGACAAGCGGATCCATTACATACAGGGGAGGATTAAGACTGCCATAGTCTGCCATATTCATACTGGGTTGCATGAATATTATAGACAGTACAAGTCTGGAATCACTTCCTACATATGGTACTAGAATCAAGCTTCTTGGGGAATGGAGGATGCGCCCCTCCTGCTGCTTTCAATCTGTGTTTTCAGAAACTTTAGGGGATCTTCAAAAGTCCTGAAATGGGTCTTGTGTACATGTGTATTGAGAGCAGGAACAGATGTACAAGGTGGGTGAAGACCTGTCTCAATATAAAATTTGGGGGGTGGTTTGGGTGGCCATGGGCCCCCTAGAATCATAGGGCCCTGTGCTCCTGGCCAAACTGCCTATATTATAATCTGGTCTAGAATGGCAGTGCCCGTCACCTTCAGTCTCTGTTTGTATACAGATACTTAGCGGTGATGTCACATCAGCAGGCGCATACACACTACAGTGTACAACTGCAGCACAATTACAAAAACATATTCTGTGAATCTATATGCCAAGTGTCAGGAAAAGTGTTCTGGCTGAAGGCCATATTTACTGAGCCAAGAACACCAGAAAACCGGTGCAATTAACTTGAAAAATGTGCCTCTGTGTTTTTCCCTTCCTTCTTCACTCTACATTCCTTTCCTTATTCTCTCTTTCTGCCCGCTTAGCATAGTTTCCTACAGGAACTATTTAACCGAACACTTGATGGAACAACTTAATGGCAAACATAAGTCAGTACAGTAATACATTGATTAATATAGCGTGCTTAAGGATGTCTCACTATGGTATGTATGAGCACTCGCTCTCTGGAGCAGCCATTGCTGCATAATCTATGTACAGCACCGCATTGTACGTTCAGTGGGAGAGATTTACTGCCTTCTCTGACAGTTTTCTGGTGAAGACGGCATACAAATCTCCCCTTCCCCTCCAGTTACAGGTCTTTTCTGCCCTGCACGACACTTTGGGTGTTTTGGGTCAGGGAACAGGGCGGGTGGTGGACGAGCAGGAATGCTCCAGAGTGCCAGATTTACTATAGGCTGCTGAAAAACTAGACTATAGTGGAAATCTGAGCCTCTTAGTAGATCCAGGACGCTGCAGAGAATTTTCAATCTAGTGTTTAAAATGATTGCGTCAATAAAGAGTTATACAAATTATTATAATTAGCCTGGCCGCTTCGGGGACACCAACGGGGTGCCTCAAAGTGCCTTGCATTGTAATTTATTTTTAATTTATTGTTGCTTTAGCAGTATCTCCCAGTACCAACAGTGCACAAAGCAGCTGACAGGCAGAACCGGATGGGACCGTGAGCGCAAAGGGGGAAGAAAATTAATTAAAAGACGAGGCACGCATGTCCCCGTCTCCTAGGGTGCGCACGCGCCGGCTCGCAAAGATTTATAGGGCCAGCATGCCGATAATTGGTGCTGGCCTGACATAAATTCCTGCCCCTTCCTGTGACCCTTGCCAAATCTGTGTATCCTGCGTTCCTGTGTTCCTGATCCGTGTGCCAGTCCGTTACTTTGTTCCTGATCCGTGTGCCAGCTTCTGCGATTCCTGACGTGAGTCCTAGTGTGCCTTCCTGTGCTGTTCTCCCGCTGTCACCCCAGATACAGACTCCTGCATTACTACCTTTGGCTGCCACCGCGGGCTAGTCGCACCTGTTGAACTGGTGGTACCCCGACGCAGCAAGACCATCCCGCTTTGCGGTGGGCTCTGTTGAAGACTCCGGTCCCAGGTGTTGCCTAGTACCATCTCCTGCGGTGGTCCAGAGGGTCCACAGACTCACAGTCCTGACAACGGGGTTAAACACAGAGAGTAACCGTTATTATATTTTGACAGATCAGACATTTTGGGATGTGGCGATTATGTTTAGCATTTTTACAGTTTTTTTATATTTATATCAGTTCTAAAGCAGTGATTAGAATTTTTAGTTTTTTTTATTTAATTTTTTTAACAAAATTTTTCTTACTATCTTTCAGACCCCCTACGATACTTTAACCCTAGACTGCTTGATTGATCCTACCATAAACTGCCATACTGCAATATGGAAGTATATGGGGATTTTCCACATGATGTATTATAATGTGCAATTCGCACATCGTAATAGATAGCCTAAAATCAGCCTGTCATGGTAACAGATCAACGCTCCCTGATGATATCTTGCGGAGTGACGATCTAAGCCAATATGGCAGCGCCCACTCAAAACCGGTTTCTCACCGCAGTTATTACCGATACAGCAACCACTCACCATGTATGGAGAGGGTTCCTAGCAGACGTCTGCTTATATATTTGGGCATCTTCAGGCATCATGTATCAGATGTGCCTGCACGCTCTGAAAACCCTTGTAAAACCCCTGTAATTGGAGTTTTTGACCCCATCACTCACTAGATACATATGTGTGTGTAAAACAGTTTTTAGCCTCAGTGGTTTCCTTGTCTTGTGTTGAATAAATCAATACAATTATCAGTTTTATAACCCTCCAATGACCGTAGTTTCCTCCTTCTACTCACTATACAGGGATAAAGTATAGTAATATGCAGAATTATTGCACTGGAACTCTGGGCTTAACATAACATACTGTGTCCTTGGGGGAAATGTCTCTCAAAAATACTTTTCATGGCTAGCCAGCAGCCATGAACCTTCTATAAGTCTTACTGGATAAAAGAGTAATCCTCACATTTTCTGTCTATTACTCATAGCAGCAATAGAGCAATACAGTTGTTTTCCTCTTCTATTTGTGGATGGTATGAACAGCGTGTAAGCTTTGGTTAATGTCAAGGGTCTTTCTGTTAAGTGCCATCATACAATATAGATACTACTCCATGCACCATGCAAAGAGAAAGATTTCTAAAGCACTTTAGATGTCCTTTCCATGTAGGCAATCAATGTTTTTTTTTACACAATGTTACTAGGCAGTACATGGGTTTGAATGACTTCTGATAAAATGATGTGGTCTACGCAGATGGTAATGCACGCTAGATTTATCTTGGACAAACCCACTTTATTTGAAAATATGAAATTCTCTAATCAAAGTTGAGATCTGACACCAGATTTATAGTGCTGGCATAACCCGTGAGCTTACAATTCTGCTCAAGTCAGAGAATATGTTCTCTTCTCCTAGGAGGGCAATCTATGTTTTGGTTCTGTATTTATGTAGTAAGCTTGTTTCTGGTTATGCATCTATGTATTAAGCTTGGTTCTGGTCCTACGTCTGTGTAGTAAGAATGGTTTTGGTATTGTCCCCATGAAATATGTTGAGGTTTGTTATATTACTGTTTTCATGCACTGAGGGAAAATAAAAGGAACATTTACTAGTATAGGAGACACTGAGGGGGTTATTTATGATATGCTGTTGCTAGTTGCGTCATATCATCTAATCCCCTCCGCCTCCCTGATGTATCTGGTGAGTTTCTGTGAGCAATTCATGCAATTCTGTGACAGGACCTGCCTGGCATAGATCTGCGCCTTATCCTATGCCCCTCCAGCAATGAACAAGTGCAGGGTATAGCGAGTGTGCAGTTTTAAGGCAGAAACACGCCATAACAGCCAACTCTGTCACTGTTTGTGCCACTTCTACCCCACCCTTCACACTCTTTGACTCCCACTTGCCATGGAGTTGGCATAAAGGGGGAATAATCTTAATTTCTGCCATTGTGCCATTAATTACGAATAATTCAGGTCTTGTATTCCAGAAAACTGATGTACAAGCCCTGATAAATAACCCCCTAATAATCAGGGCAAAAGAAGAGGGTACTTCCTAAAAGAAATGGGGATTGGACAAGAGATAGATGGAGGCAACAAAGAAGGGGTCCGTAACCCTGAAAGAAGAACACAACCTAAGGCCTTAAGCACAAAAACATGCCTTGGTGCTAGATATTTTTTGAGTGGCGTACATTATATTGGCTCATGCACATGGGTATAAAATTCCTAGAAGATGGTGCATGAGCAGACTCACAAAAGATAGAGCAGATCCTATTCTTGACCCGGGTAGTGTTTTTCCATTGACATCGGCGATGAGTGATGGGCCACAAAATAATTGTGGCTTTTATTAAGTATTGCACTACAAAAAAAAAATTGAAAGTGGGGGGTGCAAAGGGTTAAATTGGGGGGGGGGGGGCAAAATGAGTCGGCACCCCATTAAGAATTTTTCCCGAGGGCCCAGAGAACCTCAGTTATACCACTGCTCTTATCTATTTGTTTAAAATAATATCTTTGATAATGATTTTAAATAAAGCTATAAAGAAAAATACAGGCAGTCCCCGGGTTACATACAAGATAGGGTCTGTAGGTTTGTTCTTAAGTTGAATTTGTATGTAAGTCGGAGCTGTATATTTTATCATTGTAATCCCAGCCAGAACTTTTTTGGTCTCTGTGACAATTGGATTTTAAAAATGTTGGGTTGTCATAAGAACCAGGATTAACACTAAAGCTTCATTGCAGACACCTGTGATAACTGTTATAGCTGTGCATTGTAGCCTAGGACTAAAGTACAATAAAATACCAATATCCAGTGGTCCGTTTGTAACTAGGGGTCGTATGTAAGTCGAGTGTTCTTAAGTAGGGGACCGCCTGTATCTGTAGGAGTTTGAAAAAAGTTAGAGGCACATAGTGGTGGAGAATGAATTAGAAGCCATCAGGTCTCAGGCAGTAGAGTGCAGTAAATGAAATGTAAAATTTCTCATATGTCCGCTGTATGAATAAAGGTAAATGTGTGTGTATATACCCTTTTACATGTATACAATAGATGGTGCAGAAGGGGCATTTGATGTCTGATGTGGAAAGGCGGTTGTATCTCTGAAAATAGGTTATGGGTTTTCTAAGCTAAATTTAAGAGAGTTACACCCTTCCACAGAATAGAGAAGCCGTACTTCACTCAAAATAACCCAAGGCTTATGCAAACTTCAAGCAAGAGGTTATAGTTACACAAACAAGTATTGGGTGATAGACCTCTCTAGTTCTTCTAATTTCCGTCTTTCTAATTCACAGCACTGGACACAGCCCCAATATTAATCCATGTCCTCTGACAATTTTTTGTGTTTATTTTAACTTTTTCTATTTACTTTGTTTCTTCTTTGCCTCTACAGATCATTTCCAACACTGTTGCCAAGTTAGTATAAGCGTTGTTTTCTTTTGTGGGTTTTTTGTGCTCGTGTGGCCTGTTCCTCTGATCAGCATGTACTTGTGGTGATAACCCATATCTGTCTGAAAATCAGGGGTTACAAGAGCATGCTGATAAAGTTTATTATGTTTCATAAATAATCTCTTGGAAAACCTACTTTTGGTGTGTTTGGAGTGTCTCAAACAAGGTAAACCAATAGCAGACTGCATTCTTTTACATTTTACAGCAAAATCTTTATTAGCCGACCACCTCCTTTTGGAGAGTCTTATTAAGTATAGGTAAGCCCTATAACATCCCAGATAGATTAAGGAGGTAAAACTGTTCTAGTTGCCCATAGAAACCAATTTCTGATAACATATAAAAAGTAACTGCATATCAATGCCATTACATTTGTAATATACTACAGGTCTCTACCGCATCCTTAACATGTCTTCCCATAAACCATGTAATGTAGTTCCCATTATAGTGGTCAGAAAAAGTTACTAAAGGTCAGCTTCCATTTGGCCACAAAACAAAGAACAGAGCTGTCCGACTCCTGGTCGATTCTCCATTTATCTATGGAGGTGCTGTGTGTGATCCACAACAATTTGATATTAAGGACCTTTTCTCTGATCCCTCAGATAATCCAGAAAATGATTATATGAAATGTGACACTTATTGCACTTTGCATCTTAGTTTATTACTGCATCAACAATGACAACTTCTCAGACCAAAATAAATTGGTTTCATAACCGATATAGTATCTTCTGTAATTATTAAACTGCTAGTCTCAAGCCTGGCATGGTCTTAAAAAGACTATTATTATGAGGTTGTTTGAGAAAAGAAAAAAAAAATATTTTTCACGAAATGTTAATCTGCCATCAAAATCCATCATGGATAAACCAGGGACACTTACTCATCCAAGCACTGTGACTTTGGTATTATTCTTATACTTGTTATCCTTAGCCTCCTTCCTTCTAAAATCAATTTTCAAAATGATTTTAATGAGCCTAAAGGGCCCTGGGGGCAGCTTCCAACGCCTCTCAGTGCTATGGCTTCACAGGCTGTTACACTGTATCTGCCTGCTCTTTTATCACTCCCCTCCCTCTGTCTGATGTAATCTCATGGCAGCAGAGCAAGTTTCAGTACACAGTGAGAGAGGATGTGCAGAGGGAGTAAGGGAGATGGTTAGCAGTGTAACAGCCTGTGAATCTGTAGAACAGAGGGGTTCGGGTAACACACCCCCAGGGCTCTTCTGACTCTTTAGCATAATTTCAAAAGTGTATCTTTGAAAGAAGGAGGCCATGGATAACAAATATAAGAAGATTACCACAGTCACTGTGCCTGGATCTATGAGTACATTTCTCTGGATTATCATGCTGGATCTTGATTGTAGATTTAAAATTTAACTAATACATCCAAATTGGATAAAAAGTATGAATTTTGGTCCCCAAAACATTTAGTATCTGGATTTGTTCATGAACGATAGAAGGATAATGAATCATGACTCAAGCTGTGGCAGTGAGCCTTCTACATCGTGTCACACAGAGGAGGTGAGGGAACTCATTTCCATGTTGGAACATCACAGCTGCTGCAGAATCAAAGAACTTCAGGGAGCCGCTGCCAGGATATGAATGGAGTAGTATACCTCTTTCACAGCACAATACAGCAAAGTACAGTGTTTAGGCCACTCAACAAAAATAGTGTTTATGCCACTCAACAAAAACTTGATTGCACTAGATTCTTTTTTTTTGGGGGGGGGGGCATTTTCTATGTTTAGTGTTCCCTTTAATGATAAAATGCTGTTTATGATAAAGCTTAAAATATATATATATATGTGTGTCATCCACCGGAAAGTAACACACAGGCACCATCTCTAATAAGAGTCTAATATTGTTTGGTGTGTTTTATGTAGAATAACATGTTACAATTGCATGTGATAGGATGTGATAACCTTGCTATACCCAATATTTCTATGGATGATTCCATAACTTATCTCAAAGAGTAGTTGTCATTTCAAATATTTTCTTTAAATTAATATTTCAGGTGAATATAAAAAAACATGTAACATTTTATTTAGGGGAAAATACCTGTCTTTCCATCTCCTGTTATCAGTCCTATCCAGTCTGCTAAACTTCTTAGATCACTTTCCAGTGAGAAGCAGATGAGCTACTAATATACAGACAAAGACGCAGAGGTCTTGGAGCAGATTAAGAAAGATCATAAAAGCCTCACAAGAGCTTTTTCACATCTACGCCACCCAGTATTGCCAGGACCTTAGTGTTCAGTATTGCCAGGACCTTCTGATAAGCTGCTAAACACTTACTGTTGTCCTCTGTAGCATGACTGTGTCTGTTTTCTACCTCTTCCACTCCTTCCCTCAAAAACACATTTACTAAACACAGATCTGAGCTGTGGACTGAGCTGTTAGGCAGGCAGGAGAGGACTGATAAGTGGGAATGAAGCCATTTATCCTCTGACAAAATATGTTGCAAAGTTTTTTATTTTCACAAGGACTATTTATTTACAAGAACTTTTGAAACATATACTCTTTTATACCTTTTATCCTTTTGTATTCTCCTTTTCTTTTACACCAATCACTACTTCCTTCACCTCCTCTCAGCTCTGAGTATGTGGAAAGATTCAACCCTAATGTCCTGAAGGACTCCGCCCTCTCCACCCACAAGCCCATTGAGGTGAAGGGTCCTGGAGGCAAAGCCACTATTATTCACGCCCAATATAACACCCCAATCAGCATGTATTCCCAGGATGCTATTATGGATGCTATTGCTGGTCAAGCACAGGCCAGAGGCAGTGATCTCACAGGGTAAGCAATCTATAACACTTTCTTGCATGCTTGGTAATAAAGAAAGCACTTCAGTCCCATTCACACCATCCTTATTATCAGCCACACTTGGTACAAAAATGTATGGAATGTTAATGGCAAAATACTAGATTTTTTGTCTCATAATAGTTCATATACAGGTTTAATTCTCAATTAAAATTTTGTATTTAATATGAGAAATGTTTGTACAAATTTTATACCTAAGACAATTTTATAGAACTACACGACTAAGAAAGAACTATATTGAACTTTACATTTTCAAAGTGTCCTTGTACATGTAGAGCACACATTTTGTTCATTTAGGATATTTGGGTGTAGCTAGAGGCTTGTCCACCTGTATTGCTAAATAACCATGCAGTTTTGCAGGCAAGACTTAGCAAGACATTAGGCTTCATTGGGAATCATAGATAAGTGGGGTTTCAGCCACACATTTGGTTGAAGAAATTTGTGGAAATGCCTTAAAGGACATCTAGCACCAGGATGAAGGATTGTAAACCAAGCACACTTACATGCTGATGTGTGCCCCTTCCGGAAGGATCCGCTCTTCTTTCAGATTCTTATGTTCTTGTTTTTAGAAAATGATGAAAATAAGCCTGAGGGGCTCCATAGCTGTTAATGGATCCTGCAGACTTCTCATTTGAATAATTTCTAAAGCCTTTTTTGTTTTGGAAAAACAAGGGCATAAGAAGCGAAAAGAAGAGCAGATCCTGCCAGATCAGACACACGCTGGTATACAAGTGTGCTTGGTGTACAATCCTTAATCCTGCCGGTAGATTTCCTTTAAAGTAAACCTACTTTATAAACCACACCTCTACAGGATTCTCAGAAAATATTAAATTATGTAAAAGGGCAATTTCCAGGACAGTTTGTTTGTAATGTGTCTCAAATCATCCAAAAGTCACCAACTGGACAACTGAAATTCTATGATCTCTTAAGCTACATAACAGTGTCCAAAATTGACTGTGAAAAATTGATGCTGAAACCTTTTTTTTAGGGCTGATTTGTTTCCGTCTGTCAGCAATTTCTTTATAGTCTTTGAGAGATTGTTAAAAAGGCTTTGGAACATCTTTTCTCTACTTCTTTGAGAAAATGTATGAATAAATTGACAACTGGGTGTTGCCACTCATAACTGTCGTCATAGCTGAATCGACTATGTCAGACACGCCCCATTGATAACATTGTAACGTCCAGTGGTTGATTTATTCATATGTTAATAGAGGAATGGCATAACCCAAACAGAAATGCCAGGTTCAAATACAAAACAATAAAGAAATATATTTTTTTTTAAACAATCACCCATTCTAACATGTTAAGTACTCACTGTTCTACTTTATTACCACGTCTTTATCTCATAAAGATATCACCCTCTGTTCTCCTTCTAGGAAAGCTGCAGATAAACCTCATAAATCTGAATATCAGTCATTGTTTACACCAGTTTACTTTTCTCCCATGATTCCTGACACATAGAACTTCCAACTATGCTGAATGATAAACCGTCAGAACCTAGATTGATTGAGTGACCTAATAATTATATATACTTAGGAGGTCGAGTAAAATATCGGAATAGGTGACATTTCTAAAGTTATTGTCTTCGGCAGCTCCAGAACAGTAACAAAGCAAAGATTCCCTCTCCAGCCCTAAAATAAATATAGCTAATCTCTGCCCCCAAGTGGCCACCAAGCACTACAACTAAAGTCAAAATTTCAAAGGATCTGGAGCCAAAAGCCCATTTATATACATGGATTCAGAAGCAACTATTCGTTCAATGAGAATTTTTAGCACCTAAATAAAAATTATTACTGTCATGTCCAGAAGCAAAAATAGTCCTTCGTCAATTTTAATCAATGGTGTCACACTGCAAGCGCACTCATAAAATACAAACTTCAGAACCACTTACCAGCAAGCTGAATGTGCAAAAAGCCAAGTAAAATGATAGCATAAACACATACCATAGCTATAGTAAACTGCCTGCAGATGCAGAATTAGGTACAGATACTGTGTCAGGGAAATACTGTCTACAAGACAGTCACAGTCTAGAATCAGCGTTGCAGACGAGCTGACACGGACAGTTTCAATATGCTGCAGAGAAAAAAATAAACTGGACATACCGTGCACAAGTAAAAGAAGCTCATTAAGTCATCACAAGTGGTCTGTAGCCATTGAGTGTGCAGTGATTGTATATGATCTGTGTGTACAGTCTATGAAAGTCATGGGGCTTAGTAGTAAAGGTTATCGCAAACATATCCTCGTATGTAACTACAGTGCAAAGAACAGACTTCCATCGGGCTAGACTAAACAACGGAGGTAACGAGGGAGATTATTTCAAAACATTGTGCCTTTCTTAGGTGAATGTGTCGAATGTATATGTTACCATCGACTTTATTCTATCAACTCATTTGAGCAAGAATTATGCCGGTTCACGACAAGATCCTGGACCCATTTATAAAAACATGCAACCAAGTTGAGAGTGCGATTCCAATATTATGTCAACAGAAAGGTTTCTAAATTTGTAGTTCACAGACTGCTTGGGACTTTCCTTTTTTTTTCCAAGTTGTCATATGAGAGCTTACTTTTAACAGTGTTCGGATGACCCAAGCCCAAAAAGATCACTAATTGGGTCCACATAACACTAATTAACAGCATTATGCTCATAGGTGTACTAGGTCCTATTTATAAATTCAGTCACTGTGACATCCTATCAGTCCAACATAAGTGTTTCACAGGGAAAGGGGGGATGTCTCCAATCTCCAGCCATTATAGCAAAGGTCCTTTTTACATGATAAATTGGACACTGGCAAGTCAGGCTTGTGCATAGCTCCTGTGTCATGTAATACTGCCTGCTCAATTGAAAGGTCTAAATGGCCAGGACTTGTGTTCTTTGATCCTAGCCATTTACGCATAAAACTATTACGGTCACATGCATTTCTCTTTAGGGAAAGGACATGCTTACCATGAGCACCATGGGATTGAAAAGGCTTAAATGAGGTTGATCTAGAAGTAAATGGAAAACCCTAGGTTCACCAACTAGTGACTTGTAATTTTCAAACAGTTACCTTTTGCTGATACTATGGTGTATTTTAGAGGAACCTCAAATGAGTGCCTTTCTAGAACATGCTTCCAGGATCACAACCATAAAACTGGCAGTTAAAACTTGAATTAATTCCTATTAATTGGTCGTTTGTTATAGACTTTTTACCTTTTTGTTGTGTTTAACTCCAATCTACTTAAGTTTTGCCCTATGTAATTTTTTTTAAAGATTAGATAACAATAATTCCCAAATGAAGCAAAGTGTGGGACACATTTAGATATCTTTTTAACTTATCAAGAAGTAAAAAAAAAACATAATTTACCATTTTCAGAAGTCTTCCCTCAGATACTACAGTGCACACAATGCTTATGCTTGTCAGAGTCATCTGTAAAGTGTCCACCTGCAGTGTTGTTCCATTTGCAGTAACTTTTCCTACCTCTTTGTTGTATTGTCTCATTCTTCTCACATAGTCGCTGCTTTAACTCTGGGAAAATCAAGAGAAGAATAGTTGTCAGAGATAAGTGAAAGTCTTAGTGAAGCACAGATACGAGAATGAACAAATATACATAAAAATGTAAACAACTGTATGATTAAATATTAACAAATCTGATAAAACAATTGCTTTACCTTATCTATGAGTTTACAAGTGGAGCGCACATTGACTTTAATAACTAGCGCTCAGGTCAATAACTTACGCTCTGTGTTTTAGGTTCACTATGGCTACATCATAGCCGTACCAGTTTTGGGGACCCTTTTCCTTTTGTATATAATAACACAATTTGTTCTTCTCTGAGGCAAATATGACTTGTTAACTATGCTTATGTTTTCCTTTACTGACTATATTCTTCTTTTTTTCCTTTTTTTCCTTTTTTATCCATTCTTTCCTTATTCACTTTTCATACTAACTTCACTCTGTTGTGCCCATCACATCACCATAATGATGGCTACCAAACCTCAATGCACTGGTCCGTTGGGTTTGGTCGTATCAATCACAGTGCTCCCGAAGCGCCCGCGCTGTAAGTAGACATTTTTTCACTTAATCCTACAAAGGCTAGGTTTATTCCTCTGGATATTCATCATGTTTTTTTACATTCCACAGGGATGTTTTTGTATGAAAGAGCCATTCTAAGTATTCCTGCAACTTTAACTTTCCTGCAACTTTAACATTAAAATGTATTAACCTGTTACATTTCAGATAAAACTGAGTAATACACAGCACTGATGTAAAATAATTACAGGTAAATCAACACAAATGACCACTTTTGATACAAAGCTCACAAACATCCCTTATAAGTTACAATTGAAAGTCTGAGGTGATAATTGGAAAATATACTGATAAAAGCAATCCACTTCATGAAGCCCCCAACCTTCTCCACTAGAGTGTACTTGATGCTCGTGTTGGACTGGGAAGGAGACAGAATTAGAGTAGGTGGGCCATTTGGATGCATTTTAAGATGGTAATTAGCCTTTAATCTTGCTTCCACTAAAAAGTACGGATATGCTGTTACTTTATATTTGGTTTGGCTCTGTACTCTGGAAACCTAATTGATCCTGTCTATAAAGGGGCAGCATTTCTTCTACTTTCTGTCCCTGCACAGCTGTACCCATGACCTCCAGTCCTATCTAATTGCCTGTACCGACAGCTAGCCTAGAGTACTGCAAAGGGAGACACCGTGACCCTTTGTAATCAGGGGTCACGGCATATTCTAACATGCAAATGAATAAGATAAAACATCTATGTGTATAGGAAACAACTTCCCATTGATGCCCTTATTAGAAGGATCTGTCTTTGTGATAGACCCCCTTTAATAAGATGTATGTAGACTTTGCTACACCAAAGTTCACATTTTCATTCATTTACATTTTACCATGTGTTCGTAGTCTATGTCAGTGATTTAAAGGTTGAACTTTAACTTTCTAACTTTACAGCATAGGAGGGTGCGGTCATTTCATAGTTTACCCCCCAATTCTAAAAAGGTCAGCTGACCTTCTCTTTCACTGACCACACTGGCCATAATATGATCACAGTCACATTTAGACACTTCCATGTGCTTGCTTTAGCCTGTATGTTCCTGTCATATGTCTAAATACTGCTCTCTTTCTACCATGTGTGCTTCTCTAGCATGTTTTACATATACCCCATAGTCACAAATTAACTGGCACTAAATATTCACTACCTTACCTTTGAGAACTATGGTTTTGTTGGGTTTTAATGGTATCCTTCCATATACATTATTTCTAATTTATTTATTTATTATCACTTGTGAAGTAGGAAGTCTGTTCCTTACTGCATCCATCTCAGCAGTGTCTCTTGGACAGTAGGCACATACCATTAAGCTAGGTTGTGTAGCTTTCAGTAATTGCTAAAAACAATAAAAATAAAAAAATTGAAATGACCAAGTTAATGAACGAGGTTAATTTAGTTTTATCCAGAACAGATATAGTTTAATTGCCTTTGCTTTATATAAAAGTAGTGTGTGGCTCTTTTTAGCTTTTCATCAACAAGTGTGGCCAACAATGCATAATCCATGGTTTGAGGTAAAAGAGGTAAAAGTCGATATAATTCCTAAACGAATTATACAAAAAATTTATTCTATTGGGCAGTCCCCAGCCATCATCAACAGGGGCAATAAAGATTCATTTAACCTTTATATATGTTTTACAAGCTCATGCCGGGAACTTTCAGTCAAACCTGCTCCGGGTAAAGTACATTTAACAAAATTGTTAAAAATTCCTAATGTGGCAATATATATACCAAGAACCAACAGTCTGTCATATATCTGTTATGTCAATGACACAATCAAACCTTCATGTCACTACATATCAATGTAAACTTATGAAATAATGTAGTTTAGTAATGAGGTTTGATTGTGTAATTGATTTTTATTTTTCATTATTATGTCTATGCAAATATTTTATAAAAAACAATGCAAACAAAGGCTTCTTAAAAAAAATCAAATATATTGCATTTATCAATAGAAATAATGATTTGGTGCATACATATAGTCTCATTTACGAGATCATTCTCACTTTTTGAATATAAAATCAAAAAAAGTCTAATATTACATGCATTCAACCAATTAAGAAAAGTGGTACTCTATCAAGAGAAAGAAACATTTAACTGTGAAGTTAAAAAACCTTTGTTTGCATCTTTATTGCCAAGTAAAAAACATAATTTTAGTGAATGCGAGTTTAATTAACTTGGGAGTTTGGGAGTTTAAATTCACTTGGTGACATTTTTTGCACTAAAGAATAGTAGAATACAATTTTCAAAATGTCTTGAATCTCACATATTCATTCATTTTGGACATACTAGCAGAGTCTTTTTTTTTTACTAGGAACAATGTTTTTGTTTTTTTTTTAGACCTACAAGTTATGCACCTGTGGTAATCTGGTCAAAATAAATGTGCAAACTGGAAAGTTGTTAAGACATAATACATTATTTTTTTGTCAAGATCTTGCACCTTGGTAGTGGTTATAGGCTAGTCCAACTCTTGGTATGGTATGAACTAAAAAACGGAATAATACCTTGCCAATCCCACCTTTCCTGGCTTCCACTGATGATGTTCCATTCCTGGGCTACAGTCATGACTTTGCAGTGGTTGCATTTCCCAGGAAATTGTGGTACAGAAGTGCCAATGGATTGATTAGGAAAGTATTATTTAGTTATTTTGTACCATTTTAAAGGAAATCTACCACCAGAATTAAGGGTCGTACACCAAGTGCACTTACATGCTGGTGTGTGCTCCCTTAAAGAGAACCCGTCATGCAAAATAACCCCCCTAAACTAAATATATTTTCATAAACTGCCATTAGAGAGCATTGCCTCTATCCCTTCATTGTCCCCCTACATGCCTGTAAACCTAAGCAATGAGGTCCTAAAGCTGTATGCAAATGACCTGTGAAATGTCCAATGAAGCATTAGCATATTCAAGCTGTCCACTCTATTCATGAGTGGGAGGCACAGCCACACCCCCAGTGCTTGACTGACAGCCTGTATAATGATGTGAGGCTGTATAATGATGTGCTTCCTGGTGCTGGTGGCCACGCCCCCTGCAGCCTGTGTGTGTGTGTATATAGGAGAGATACAGCAGCTCCAGGCAGCCATGTTACAGCAGAACATGTCAGATTCATGTGTAGCTGATGTCTGTGTCTCTCACCTGTATATTAGGAGGATGCAGCATGTCAGCAGATGCAGCACTCACACTAGCCATGCTTTACTATACATTACACACAGACATGAGCAGGGGGAGGAGAGGGGAGGGGTAACAGGGGTGACATCACTGCCTCTGACCATGTGACCATCCTCATTTACATGATAAAGAATAGATGATTTTACAATGAATAATGTATGAAATAACTAGATAAAGGCTGGGATGGGATCCTTGTGAGCTGCTCCAACAGGTAGAGGTGACAGGACTAGTGGCACAGACCTGATGACAGGTGTCCTTTAAACCCTTGTTTTTATGAAAGGCTCCATACCTGTTAATTGAGCCCAGAGCCATTCAGGCTCATTTGCATAATAATGGAGTGGATCCTGCCAGAGGGGGCACACACCTGCATGTAACTGTGCTTAGTTAACAGTCCCTGATCCTGGTGGTAGATTTCCTTTAAAAGGTTTAAAATTTTCCAAGCACATTTTGGCAAAGTTTAGGGGTTGTCAAAATAGTCGCAATTCCTGGTTGTATGTATAGAAATATTTGTTTGAATAGGTCACTATGACACTATTCCTGTATACAGAATCATATTGTCAAGTGTAAGAAACATGGCCAGTGAAGCCTGAGCTAATTCTTAAAATTTTTCTAAGTATATTTATTACCTTATTTTAAAAAAAATGAAAGACTTGCATATCCCTTTAAAAGCTTGAGATGCTACAAATCCACAGGCCATAAAATTAAAAGTGTTTAATCATATATATCGTTCACCTTCTTCTCAGATATACTTCCACATAACATGGACATATGAATTACTTGTAGCAAATATTCAACTACCCTCTTTCTACATTGCAGTAACCTCCCAGTTAAAGATCCTCATGTAGACATTGCTTCTCCAGTATATCAGGCTGTGCTTAAAAATCAGGGCAGAAGTGAACATGAGATTGACGATTGGGCACGTCGTGCTGCCAACCTGCAGTCCAAGTCATTCCGTGTCCTTGCACAGTTGACAGGAACAGAATACAGTAAGTATACTTTCATGCCTTTTATACTTTCATGTCTAGGATTTTAATTACTGGAATGTTAACTACTTTTGTATCCACCACATAAACAAATACTGCACTGGACATTGAGTAATAGAGAAAGCATTGTTAATGTTAATATACTATGATATAGGCCAGGATGAGCTTAACAGACAAGCTGAATAGATTGTGTATTCTGTGCTTTCTAAAATCAGCAAGTTAGAAAACAGAATGGGCTAAGCTAATTCTATAAAGTATCCTAGCAGCCAGCATATAGTAGAACAGTAGGATCTGCACATATTGCATATTGTGTCCTGTGTGTAGGTACATTAACATGTTATAGAGCAGGAGGAGGTAAGCAGATTGTACATATGCAGGCAGTATGTTGATTTAAAAATTTATAAAGATTCAGTATAAGACCGCATTCAGACATTGTGGGGATTTATATACATCTCTACAGATGCCTATGGCGCCTGGGCTAGGTACGGTGGGCACAACCATGGTGCTGTTTCCTATGGAGAGAGGAGGGGTGAGTAGCTTTTCCCTCCTCCTCTCCAGTGCGTGTAAATGCACCCTGATTTATATTTCATTGATGTAAGTATTTGCTTATTTCCTTAAAACAATCTGCTTAGCTACTCCTGTTATATAACATATTGCTTGCATAAAAGATTGCAATGTGACAGGATTAAAGATGGGCGAATTGATTCTAACGAAATGGAATTCGTTTAGAATTTCAGGAAAACTTCAGTTTGTCACGAATCCGAAGTTTACGTTGATTCGTGGGAACAATTTTTCCCTTGCTTATTTGGTGAAGTTGGCCTCTGTAAGTGCCGTGGAATTGAAGAGTGAAGCAATTCTAAGAGCCGCGGCTGTCATGTGCATGTCATGCTAAAACACAGCATTTTTTGAAGACCAAACCACGCTCCCTATGCATGTTTAAGCATGGCACAACGTTCTACAACACACTACAGGCTCTCTGCAGCCAAGATATACCTGTTTTTTTAACGTTATTGGGTCAAATAGAATTATGATGGAAAATTCGCCCATCTCTAGACAGGATCCATTATTAAAGAAACACTCCATTCGGAGCTAATGCATTGAACAATGCCTGGTGCGGGGGCTGAAGGCATTCCCTTCAGGGCCTGCACAAGGTATAATTCAATGAATCAAAGTTGTCTGGAGTCTTTCTTCCTTTTTCAAATATTTGAAAGGTTTATCTAAGGTGTTCCCTAATGTTTAGACCACATGGGCTGGAAATGTAGCTCTATGGTATGGTGGCATACATGGTGTCTAGGGGTAATATTCTTCATTAGAAGTTAAGTGTCTATGGAAAAAAGCTCCATTCATATTACACTGAAGCACCATTAAGGCCCTAGGAATTTCTAAGAGTGACCTATTTCTACTTCACACAACAGCCAGAATAGAATATAACATAAGTAGGAAGTATAAGGTGCAAATTGTAGGTGATCTGGATATCATATTTAGATATTTAAGGTTTTTGTTGTTGTAAACATTTACATATTCATTTTTCTACATACTTAAGTGCTTTTTTCACTTCACTTGCAGTGCAAGACCCTGATGAAGATGCCCTGAGAAGAGCAAGGTAGGCAACTAGCAGCAAAACCATGCGGCCATCTTAATTGATAACCAAATGCCTAAAGCTCTCATGCAAAATTAATAGACAGAAACATAAACCAGATTTAACACTTTGGTTAATCTGCTATTGGCTTCTTAATTTACTATAATCAAAATGTGACTATTTCTTCTTAAAAACATAAATTCTAGCAAATTCATCTATATATGATGTTGTGGCATTGAGAAAGCAATTTATTTGGATAGTAACTTAACTTAACTTACAATAATGTTTTACCACTTAATTCATTTACACTTCAACATTTGAAAGGAAAGTCACAATGGCTTGTAACTATTTAAGTCAGTTTTTAATAGAATAGGGCATGTTCAATCTAGCTCAGGCAAGTGCAGACCTCCTTTCTAATCCATGAGTTGTGAAGTAAACCAACTCTTGGAAAAGAGCTTTGTATTATTTTTGTGATTAGGCCTCTACATACCTAGTGGTGCCTGTGTGTATAGTCAGAGTCAGGGCCGGTTCCAGGTTTACGTAGGCCCCTGGGTTTAATTTTGCAGTAAACCTACATGGTGGCAATAACATTCTTCTAGTGTCAATAGGCATGAAAGCATAATTTTATAAAAAGGGTTCGCAGCCCTAATTCCAGTCTTCTGGACTGGTTTGGGCCAAACTGTGACCTCCTCAAATGAAGGGACATCACTTGTGACATCAGAGGTGTATAGCCCTGTGTTAGCGAGAAAACTAAAGATTGGCCAAAGTGAGTCACTTGACACCCCCTGACACAGGTTCTCCTCAAATAAAGGTGTCAACATCCACAATTAAAGCATACCTCACCTTTGAATATTTTTTTCAGAAATCAGTAGCACACTTTGGGGAAAAATTTATCATACAACGGGTCCGTACAGCGACGTTTGTTGAAAGCCCCACCCCTTCCTGCCATTTGTCATTTAAAAAAAAAAAAAAACAACCTGCAAACTTTCAACGGTGAATGTTCGCTTGCTATAGCAACTGTGCAGGCACAGGGCAGGAACACCCCATGCCAACCCACTCTGCCACTGACCACACTCCCTTAACTCACCCTCCTGGAATGGAGGTGATGTGAATGTAAAAATAATTGCAAATTACTAGCGGGTTGCAAGAAAATGCGATGTACAAGTCATGATCCTATTCCCCGTGTGAGCACTGCTTCTTTTCATGGTGGTCTCCTACCAAGTGTGCTTTTCAGTTCTTCCCTAAGCTGCGGGTAAAGCTACTGCAACTCACTGATCCCCACAACACTTCATAGATTTTGTATGTTATCTGTGTTACATCAGTAAAGTTCTATCTGTCTTGCTAGCAGGATAGAATTCAGCAGGGATATTAGAATTGAACACATTTTTATAGGAGAAGAGCCAAGGATAATTGATATTACATAGAAAACACATTTATATTACAATTTGTCTGGTGGAAAGGTTAGAGAACATTGAAAGCAGCTAAGACATAAAGGCACCAATTATTTGACACCCAAATCCATCAAAACTAGGAATGTTCCTGCATAAATGTTATCAACAAGACACAACGAGACACAACAAGGCGTGTACATTTCCAGCAACTCAATTGGCATATTAGCAAACATTTTCATTGTTATACTTTAGTATACCGCCAACTTGGCATAGTGAAAAATCCAAATAAATTGCCATGTATACAGGCAGGGGAGTGAAGGTCACTGTCCCTAACCCCTTTATTCCTCCTTTCTCTCTCTCTCTCTATTTTTCCATGCCACAGGGAAAAGTTTGAAACGGAACGTAACAGCCCACGCTTTGCCAAATTGCGCACCTGGCATCATGGCCTTTCGGCACAAATCCTTAACGTTAAAAGCTAAATGCCCACGTGTAACACAATATCTATTGAAAGGCAATGAACATAAATATCCATTGCACACCATATACATAAAAAATATAAATATATAAATAGAAAAACACAAGGGCTTGTTGTTACAGTGCCTGACTTTAGCTGATTTGACCCCCCACCCTCACCATCTATGATACCATGATAAGAGTGGATATCTGCTTTGAGTTTGCATTGAATATGCTGTTTGGAATCAGAGAAAAACTAGCTCTTGTATTTCATTTCTTATAAATAAAAAACCTGTAAACTAACATGTATCAGGATTTGTGTGATCACTGTATATGCTGGTAATTTAGTATGTAGGGCTGAAGCCTTTGCTGTAGAGTGAGGTACATGCCTGCTATGCAGGTGAATAATGGACACTGGCTTGATGGATTAGCTGTTTGACTATAGAGCATGGATGGCAGACGCCATGAATATGTGCAGCCTAAATAGCTTAAGTGCTTTTACTAGCACTGCTAGGGATATGAAGGAGTGATAGGCCAATATGAATTTGCATTGTTGCTAGATGACAGCTCCTGAAGTGAATTAGAACCTACGGGTTACATATAGCATTAACAACCCTGGTCAGCAAGATTGCTTATAGCAGAGTTGTGCCTTTTATTACTCCATGGGGTAGGTGCTGACAATATCTGTACATTTAAAAGCCCTGCAACGATTATGCACATAGTTGTCTTAATTGAGTTTTAAGCTTTTACCTTTGTACAGTGTGTGTAGATGGTTTTGCGCTTAAATGATGATCCTATGACCATCATTTCTTTGAGAGCAGTTTTTAATTTATTAAAAGAGCATTAACCCTAGAAAGTAGCTGCTACATGTAAACATGACATAATCTACTATTTGAAGCAAGCTCTTAAAATCCTGAACTGTTTTATCTTTGGCTGGAGACTAAGAAACCCTGACTTAGTATAGGAGGCAGGACTTATTGATTTATTTGTCCCATTGAAGGCAGATTAGAAAGAGAAGGTTCCTGCTGCAGCCAGTTGTCTTACTCCTCAACACAAGAGGAGGTCCTGGGCACATAGTGAATACTTTTTTACTCTTTAAACATGAGTTACAGGGTGAAAGGATAATAATCTACTGGGAAATGTATTGTTTATGGCATAGCTATTAGTTCTAGTGTTCCTTTAGGTGTACTGAGAAGTTAGAATATGGCTTTTGTAGCTTCTCTAAAAGAAATTAAACTAAATGAATGTAAACAGTGAAGGAAAAGTCTTCCATAGAAAGGCAGGTCAGGATCACTATATCAATGAAACAGTTTTCTGTAGACAATTTATAGTAGAACGGTAGCGGTTTTTCAGGAATTCTACTGTTAGATCGATGGATTGATGATGTTTTCTTAGGTAGTTTAAGACAATGATGTAATATAAGATATTCTTGTATTGGTTTTGATGTTGGTTTGCTTTAATGTTTGAATTACACTTTAACTTTCTTGTATTGCTTTTGCTTATGATATCCTGTATTAATCGAGCCACAATATGTGCTTGTGTTGTGAAAATAAAGTGGTTAATAAAAAACAAAATATTCTTCTTTGTGGACTGTTTGACAATGATAAAAAAAGATACAGGTATCCTAAAGTAACTACATGGGGTATGAACTATTAGGCAGCTGCTTTATTGGGACATAGACTCGAAAGCTTACATATGGAAGTATTCAGGGCACATTGCAGCCGTGTAGATGAATCACCTTATGTAGTCATTTAGAGGTGGTAGACTGTCACCAAATGCATGCTCGTTACCTTAAGGGTTACAGGGACTGCTGCCATGTTCTGGAATGTCTACTACACTGAAATAAAGACTTTATAACTTCATGCAAATGAGCCAGGAGCGCTCACCCCTCCGCTAGCTGAGCGTCTCCTGGCTCCATCTGAAGATAAAATATGCACGCCACCTCATTGATATTCCCCAATGTCACCTGGCTGTCTGCTAACCACCACCTCTTGCACAGCCGCACTTCTCTCCAGCCAGCTGTGCAAGGTAGTTAGCTGAAGCGCATGCACAAGATTAGTAGACAGCCGAGCAACATGGGGGAATATCAATGAGGGGGTGTGCATATTTTCTCTTCAGACAGAGCAGGAGGCGCTTGGCTAGCGAAGGGTTGAGCGCCTCCTACTCATTTGCATAAAGTTATAAAGTGTTTATGTTGGTGAAGCAGACATGCCAGAATGTAGCAGGAGTACTCCCCCTTCACCCCTAAGGTAACAAGCATGCATTTGGTGAAAGCCTCATTGTTCCCTGATAAGAGAAACAAGAATAGCATCCAGGACCATTACATGAACCCTGCTGTTCCTGGGACTGAATATCATGAAAGATAAAGCATAGCACTAAATATGACTTCAGTCTTCTAAGATATGAGTGGTTTAACTTGACCCAAGAAAGTTTAATAGACTTGTTCCCATACATACAGATTAAAAAATAAAAAGTTAAAGCAATTGCAACTCCGATCTTTTCCGCATTGCTGTATAATGGTTTAACAAATACACTTGGTACATTCGAATACTGATCACTTCTGAGTTTAGACTTGAGTTTAATCACTTTACAAATGACACACCCAATTATGTACATTTGACACCAGAATGCTCTAAAGTCAGCTAACAACAACATGTACATGGAGATATGAATCAACAGCTTTTTATGGCTGCTAACTTACGCTGCCTGTGGTTTTACATGGACAGAACTGAAGACAGGTTCCCTTTAAGGTTGTTTGCCATGCAAAGTCACCATCATTCAGAGTCATAAGAACTGATATATACAATAGAAATAAAATGAATGCAGTCAAATATCTAGCTGAATATTTTGCAAAGTAGAACATTTGACTAACGTACCTAGGCCAACTATTGTTTAAACTTACCAACACAAACAGAAAGAAAATCATTGTACATGTACAAAACTATCAACCAATTTAAAGCAATGGATCTTCTACTAGAGTGATTCCCATTTTAAAAAGAAAATTCCACTTTCAATTTTAAATTCCTGAAATGATCCCAACTCTTCCAAATGACACATATCAGGAAACAAATAACCTTCATATTAGATTTCAATTACCTAGTGAGATAAGCTTCTGCCACACACCTCCGCTCTTTCTATACAGAACACACATGAGCTTGGCCAAGGCAATTGTAAATGCCTACTAGGGTTAAAAGAGATAGGCAAGTCTTCCAATGACAACTTTTTCTAATGTGTATGGCCAACCAAACTCTTCCATAACTTCAATGAATGTATCTCTTCTAAACTACAATCCCCACACACAGTTCAGGTTCGGGGGAACCGCCATGGCCCACTGAAGCATATTTGGGAAAGTACTACATATGTGAGGAGTCCTTTTAAGACACAACAAAAGCATTCTTAGTCATCACTTCATGTTGTTCAAATCTTTGGCTTTGTTTACCACCTAGAAAAGTTGTTTGGTTGCAGGCAGCAACTCAGTCAGATTCAAGTGTACCATACCAGCTTCAGTAGATAAAATGTAGCACGTGGGCAACCTATCCTTCCTGCAATCCCAAACTGAACCAATAAGCCGCAAGCTTGTGCATCCGTCAAGATGCTTCCATTGGGCTGCCAGTCTTAATCTAAAACAAAACAAAAATATCGGCCTTCAAGGTAAATCTGCTTGATTGCATATGATATAGGGATATACCGTTTTCTGCTGTGGCCTGCGCTTGTTTAATTTCACTAACATCTTATCCCTTTCCCTCATTCTCGCTCACTATATCTTAATTCTATTCATACTTAACAGATAAGCAGGCAATGCAATTCAGTAGGACTGTGCAATGCACGTATTGAATGCAGTAAATGTCAACTGCATGCATCATAGAATATATTGTTATTAAAATGATAGACTAGTGGTATTCTTCAAGTCAGACTGTGAGCACCTTGTAAGATCTGAACTATGGCATGGATATTTATGGCTTGCACCGAGTCTTGAGATGTTTTGGGCATTAATTGCATTATTAATTCCCATTTCCTTTGCTTATGTTAACACACATAATTACACCAGTTAATGTGCCCAACAGGGTAGTAATCCTTACCGAAATGTCTATGGTGGTCATGTCCAAAATGTATGGCCATGTTTAAGGCCATCCATATCCCTCTTTAACTCTTGTAGTCATTCTCGATGCCTATACATACATGTGTATCTTATTAATTATACATTCCCAAAGTAAATTTACTTAGATTTATATAATATTTGTCTGAATTATTCCATGTGTCTGCCTATTCAAATGATATTTTTGTCTAGTGGGCTATTCGCTTGTCAAATATATTGCGTTATTCCTTATGCAGGACTCAGAAAGGTGGTGAATGACTTTGGTCTTTGGTGTTAATTTTAATCCCTCGATTTTGCTCCACCCTGCAAGGTCCTGCACAAAGTAGAATACAATGCATTTTATAGAAGAAAAGAAATATATAATAAAACCATTATAAATTAAATGTAGTTTTGAACAAAGCCAGGAAATGGTAAAACTGAAACTCATATCGAGAACAATTGGTAACATTGATATAGGACAGACTAGTAGAACACACTCAAGTCAACAACTTTTCAGAATATTTCCCTCTATAGAAGAGATTTGTCGTCAAAGGCCGGTAGCGTGGGCTGTTCGTCTTTTGTGGCTGAGAAGAGAAAACGGCTAATTTTTCCTGAATATCAGTCATACATTAAATTATGCATGTGACTTAAATAAATTAGAGGTCTGCTTCTATATGTCCTCTTGTCTTTCTTAACATTGTGTTGTCTCGCTACCATTAAAGTGCCTATAACTCCCACTCCCAAATTTTGTTAGGTTTCTTATAAAGGTAGATATTAGGAATTATTGTAAAAAAAAAAAAATTAATAATTACATTTTTTCTTTTCAATTTCTGAAATGGCAAAAGAGAATTACACATTAGTGATACATCAAAATAACTAATAAAATTTTTATAAAAACTACTATTTAAAGGGTCACTTAAGTGTTATTATTGATTAATAATTGATATCAATTACTTATTGATTAACATTTAAGTGACCCCTCAAATAGTAGTTAAATAGTATATGTAAAAGATTATGATATGTTTTGGTCACATCTTTCATTGGCCAATTTAAAGGGGAGGGAAGCTTCCACTTTTCCCTTTGTTTATTAGAATTGCAGTGTATAGGAGTAGGGGTAAATGTAGTATTTAGGAGTTAGAGAGACCAGCAAATAAATTATAATTGGGGGCCTCTTTGGATCTGTTAAATGGAAGTCATAGCTGTTGTACACAAATATCCTGAAAATGGTTTGTTTAAGAATGGCATATCAGGAGTATGATGGATATATATATATATATTTAATATACTAAAGCATATTCACAAAACAATCCCTCTCATTTATTGCCTTGTGAACAATTGGTGACAGTAGTTTATGTCTGCCATTGAATAAAGTGAAAAATAAAATTCACAGCATAGTATTTTTTAAACAATAGAAACAAAACTTGTAGACAACTACGACTTTGGATTTTTAGGCAAAAGATTTAAAGAATTCAAATTTAATTCACAATTACTGGCACAGAGCCAAAAATTCCAACCACATGAACAGGGAGGTAGTGGTAATGCCCTGCTTCTGCACAATGACTATAGTCTGTGCCTGGTGCAGCTGCAGGATATAGTACACTTCTATACAGGAGCAGGATCTGCAGTAGAATGGTGTTGGCCATATGATGGTGCGCCCAACTTGCCAGAGGTGGGCCAATATCCAATGCACAGAACGGTGCACAGAGCACCAGTATTTGATATGTTGGCCCTATATATACACATTTAGGGGGGTATTTACTCCGGCCTCTGCGCCACTCCAGTGGCATAGAAGCCCTGAAATAATCGCAAATGCCAGCTTATTACTAGCACTTGCGATTTTTTCCCATTTCCGCCACCTTCATGCCAGGGTGACATGGAAAGGGGTGAAGGGGGCATGGCTTGCCAGGGGTTGGGCGCAGCTGGCGGGGACAGGGCTGGCGCGGGGCGTTTCTGTCCCCGCAACTACGCACTCAGTGTAGCGGGCAAATTTTCTTACCTGAAATTTTGCCGATTGCATTTTTTTATAATACTGCACAGGCAACCCCTGGATACATTAAGAGGCTGGAGTATCTATGTATTTGGCTGCACTGAATGCTTGAGTGCCGGCGTATGATAGATAACCCCCTTAATATCCACGTTGGGAGAATTTATTATTTTCAGGCACCTAACATACTAGTTTTCTAAGCATCAATAGCAAAGAATAACATGTTACTATTAACACCATAGTTGACCATAATACTTCTACTCAGTCCAGTGTTTGTTTTAGTCACTTACATTTATGTTCCTGTTTTTACTACCATTCCTCTTAACGTTTGTCAATTACCTGCTACGTAATAGAAACATTTCCCACACATTATGTATAGGTGAAATTTTTTTTTTCTATTTTAAATGTAAGATGATTTTGGGCAAAATCAATGTAAAAAAAAACGGCCTAATGCTGCTAGGAGCCTTACCATGCTACTGATTAAATACCTGGACTACTGATTCATCTGGAACACCCTGCTTTATTTCACACGCTTTTCACTTACTTGCTTTGAGAATGATCTTTAACTTGTATTGCATGATTTTAGGAGGTTCTTGGTATATTATTGTTTCACTTTTCTGTTTTCCACCATTTCTTTCATCTTTCCACTTCAGCTTCACCAAACACATTAAAATCCATGACTCACAAGCCAAGGAAACTTTATAACTGCAGTAGATTTACTTTTTTTCGAGCGTTTCTCCTGCAGTAAGACGTAGTAATTACCCAGGTGTTTCCTCCACAAGAAATTTCATTCTGTCCGCTGATCAGCATCAGCAAGAATTCCAGTATACCGTACAGGACTATACCAGAAGGAAAAAGCTGATGAGTGTCAAATCACACAATTTTGATCATAATTTGGTCAGATTTCAGTCGTAATGCTAAGCAACCATCTGTTTTTGTAGTTCTAGTGTCACGCTAGTTGTGTCAGGATGTAGCTCAAAGCTGTGAAAATTATATGTAAAAGTCTAACTCCTTGCAGGAATCTGACGCAATAGTATGTCGGCTTGCGGCAAGGGGTGAATGGAGAGGGCGAACGGGCTGAGTCTTCTCTATACAGACTGAGTGTTTGCTGCATACCACTGCAGATACCAATTGTTAATACCCTCAATCGGTGCTGACACCAATCAAAGGTGTTGACCCTTTACACACCATAAAGCATGGGCACCATGACCTAATTGGGGCGCAACTATTTGTCATTGTGACAGCCTGGGGTCTTTGTAACAGATCATGTGCAAAAAATGCCATATACTGCCATGCTTTAATACGGCAGTATATGGTAGGATCAATGAGACAACCGAAGGTTAAAGTGCTCTATGGTGTCTAAAAGAAAAAGTAAAAAATAAATTGGAAAAAATAAAAGTTCAAATCACCAATAACTCATAAAAATAAACAAAAAAAATGGCAGGTTTCACTGCATCAAAAAGTCCCAATTTATGAATATATGAAAATGGATTTTGCAACTAATACAAACTAAAAGGTGATCGAAAGGTCGTACAGCCCACAAATGCTTTCAATGTTAGAACTCATGCACACAGCTTTTTTAAAGATGTAAAAACGTCCACTACAAGTTTTTTTGCATCAAAAAAATTGCCCAATTGACTTACGGCTAAGTATCAAGGAATCAAATTTCCAGGACCAATGGTAGATGGAAAAGTTCTACGGCTTGACATGAAGCCAAGAGTATAATATTAGGTATAGCTCAGTAAACCTATCAATTATCTTGACTGAGTGAGTCATGGCTGAAATGTGCATCACACATAGCAGGTATGTCCATCATCTTAAACGTTTGGGATATTTGCATTGGGCAGGTAATAAGCACGTTCACCTTATGCTCTTCTTTCACAGCGGCAAGGAAAATGCACCCAAATCTCCAGAAGCAAGGTAACTTCTGCCGTTAATTGCGATACCTTCAATACAGCATATCGTCTATTACTGTAGAAATGATTAAACGGAACCTGTCACCAACGGAACACCTGTTAAACCCCTAAACATACTGTAGTACATGCTGTCCAGGCATATCCTTATAACGCTAGTGTGCTGGCCGCATGCTGAAATATCACCTTATATTCCAAGTCATCTACTAGTCAGGGGTGTGGGCTTTAGGGTTGACTAGTCAAGTGTGCACCCAGCCTTCGGCCAGGTGCCTCATCAAAACTCCACCTTTATTTCTCTTTTCAGGTGATTCCTGCCCTTCCTCTGCGATCTCGTCCGAAATCTCGGACATGCACAGTGAGTTTAGTATCTCCTCTCCAGCCCTGTGCGTAGCCGGAGGGAGAAATGCACATAGAGAATGCGCCCAAAGCTGCGCCCCAAGCTGCGCACTAGCTTATGCGCTGTGCACCTTTCTCCCTCTGGATGCACGCAGAGACAGAGAGGATGGAGAAGAAAAGAAAAGAAAAGAGAAATAATGGTGGAGTTTTGATGACACACCTGGCCGGAGGCTAGGTGCACACTTGACTAGTCAACCCCAAATCCCCCCACCGCCCCAACTAGTAGAACACTTGGAATGTAAGGTGATATTTCAGCATATAGCAGGCACACCAGCGTTATAAGGACATGCCTGGACAGCATTTACTATATCCTCTAAAGGTATGTTTAGGGGTTTAACAGGCATCTCGCTGGTGACAGGTTCCCTTTAATAATGAAGTATTGGTACACAATGCATTTCACTCAAGGAATAAACAAAGTCTTTGAAATTCAACTAAAGGGCTAAATTATGTGCTGAATGCACACTGTAATTTTTATCACCCAGTCCTGCAGGAACTTCATTGCCACAAAGTGCCCCTAGGGTTTGGCAACCTTCTAAGACTTCAACCGTGAATGGCAATTCTATCCAGACAAATGCATTACCTGCCAGAGGTTATACCGTGAGGTTTGGTGCCGACAAAAATCCAAGACAACCCACTTATACCAGCCAGAAAGTACTTAAACCTTCACCCCCTGTTACATCCTCTTTTAAAAGGTATAAGGTAACAGGCATTAACCTCATAACATTTTGAATATTGTAGTTTTCGTTCAGCACCTACTACATTCCTAACAATGCTTTTGTGGCATTTTTTTTCATTTACAGATTTTTATCATTTATTTTCATGTGATTTATGTTCTTTGAATAGGCATTTTTAGTTCTTCTGACCACTGGAGTGGATATTTACTTTAATGAGAGTCCCTATTCCTTGACTTATTGACTGTCGAGGGTATTTGTTGGTTATAAAGTTATTGGTTTATCATAATTTAAAGAGGACCTGTCATCCATATAAAAGGCACCAGGAGCTACTTACTTATCCTTCCCCATTATGAATACGCCCGACCACTTAGAGGGCAGTTCAGCGTTTCTATTGTACATCGCGGCAGTGTCTGCTAGCGTTACTGGAGGGTTCCAATAAAGCTAGAAGTGTAACACTGCTACATCTGTTGTATGGGTAACAGGTCCTCTTTAAGTGCTCAAGTCTGACTTTCACTATTAGGAGGATTCAAAAATGCCCCCAAAATTTGGCATAAAAATGCTGAAAACCCATTTTAAGGAAACATTTGAAACTTTTTAATATTTGATGCCTCTTTTTTAAAAAGAGAGCATAATATAGGGCAAGGCCAGATTTCCAATGGCCCAGTAACTTTACTGCTGAAAAATGTAATGTGAATATACACTAGCTCTTAACCAGCATTAATGTAAATTTCTGTTGCAAAGGGCCAGAGATGGGAGTCGTTATTAAAAGTCATGTGCCTCTAATAAATTTGGCACATTTCACTCCAACACCCAATAGATAAATGCTAGCGCAGGAAACATTGCTGAGAAGTTATTGGGATATAAAATGGGCAGTAAAAAATGTGGCAAACCATTTTTCAAAAGTTCTGCAGACTATGGTATATTTTCTACATAGAGGCAACGTGCAGTATGATTTATTAAAAGGACAAAATTTCATTCCAAACAGTGAACGGAACAGAAACGGTCAGACTATTGTAAAAATTTGTGGGCAGTGTCAAAACCGCAGGATTTTTTTTTTCCATGGAAAAATTTTATAAACATGAAATTTGAATTCATAAAAACATGATTCCAAACATGGTAATTCATGATCATACATTTCCTGTAGACACACATTCGGGGAGATTTATCGGAAGTGTCTGAGGTAAAACAGTTCTAGTTGCCCGTGGAAACCAATCAGAACGCAGCTATAATTTTATAAACATCTGTTGCTATGGGAAACTAGAACAGTTCTGCTCTCAGACACATTTGATAAATCTTTCCCATTGAGTTGCTTTTTTATACTCATAGTTTGGTGGTTTAGAAAGCCTAGTATAGAATCTGGTGGCACCTCTCCTGCTTTATTCTGCTGCTTGTAAATGCTGCTTACGTGCACTGAATATTCCAGATATCCCTAAACTTTCTTGCACTCTATCACTATATTTATCTATAGCTGCCTTCATTGGAGTTATACACATCATACATAATACTGAACATCAGAGTTCAACCACATAAAGCTGTACTAAGGTGAAAAAAACACTTCTCTATAGAATGTAATCCAAAAATGTTTGACGGAATTTTTTTTCATCCTTCCTGTGTACTGTTAACAATACTTTCCTCTCCTATCTATTGTATATTTTCTTCTTTACAGACACAGTATTTTCCATTGCTTTACATGTCTGATTATCTAATTTTCCTCTTCCATCTATTATGTGCACCACTTTATCTGTAGACTGTAATCTCTATGTCATTTCCCTCTACTACATAATGTTATCTTGGTTTTTTCACACTCTGAGGACCAAGTCTTGTGCTTCCCATGTATAGATATACCAGTTAGTGCAACGTGCCATTTTATCTACTGCAAACATATTACATGTATAGATTATATCATTGCGGTTAATGCTTAATGGCATACAGTTAATGCAATTATTGTCGATGCCTATGACTGAGTGACATACTGTAAAATGCAGGAAAGCTCACAAACTCCCAAGATTACTACAGCTTCTGTTTTGTAGCTTCCAATGACAAAAATAACTCTTCCAGACCACCTTAAAGAAGTCCTTTCCACACCTTCAACAACTCCAACTTTTTGAATTATTTTAGAAAATAATTAACATAATGGCCCAGAACAACATCCAACCTGTTTCAGGTTATACACCCTTAATCATGAAACATTGGACATTATTCTGGGCTATGATTTCAAACAGTTTCTAAAAGAGCATACTTTACTGTCAGGTGGGTGGTCCTGGACCATACCTATTACATATTAAAAAGGATATTCCCAGCTGGGCATTCACATTTTATTTAATTGATCTGCCATAAACACACATTTCTTTAATTACATGTTATTAAAAAATACTAGTGTGAAGATAATTTTCCATAAATTTAGTCGTTCCTTAGACTACCACTGCCCTCATCCAGCAGTGACCAGACATGCGCTATTGAGGCCTCCCTGACCACCTGCATTCAGCGTTCATTACCACAGGACAACTGTAGAACATGCAGTAAATCCTTGCCATTTCAAAAACTTTGTTTATTTTTGCAATCACTCCAGCAGCAGTGGTCGTATCCAAGGACAACAATCTAGTGACAACATGGTTCATTTATGGGAAATTATATTCACGCAGGAAATTTTTTTTAAATAACCTCCAATTGAAGAAATGTATGTATATGGCAGAAGAATTTTATTAAAATGTCAATGCCCAGGTGACAATACCCCTTTAAGTGCCAAAAGCAGTAGCACTAATTGCATAAGAATCAGCTGAGACACACACAAATAATATGTATTATTCACACTCTTCCTCTCCCTAGTCTTACCTTATTTAAGGTTACAACAAATTGGGTGTCAAAAATCGTTTCAGAAAAATGATAAGATGTTTCTGTCGTAGGTATTTACTGTCATCTAAAACTTTTTACGCTTAATTTTCATAATTTTCTTATGTAGTCCATATCCTAACTCCAGTGCAGCCATATGTTTCTTGTATTGTTACAACAAATACTGCATAATCCCCTTTGACTTTCAGTTTGCATGGGATTTTACCCTATATTAGTGAAATGGATATCTATTGGCACTTTACAAAACAAAGTTAAGCTTGTATTCAGGAATGTGCATTGCAGGGATACTTGGAATGGCTTTGCAAAACAAATCTTATAATGATACATTTGGTATAACAGCACTGCATACTGAAATTATCTAATATATCCTAGACATTTTATGTCAATGCAGAATATATGACTGATTTTTGCTCAATAATATCTTGGCATATCAAATGACCTTATAAGTACAAGTAAGACCTCATGCACACAGCCGCGTTTGTTGCTCATTAGGTGGCCGCACTAACAGCAGCCTACTTACAACCCCCATAAACTAATATTGTGCAGGGTCACGGTGTGGTAAGACCTTAATTATGCCAAGTGTCAAAATATTGAGCAGATCCTTTTCCTGTCCGGATTGTGGACACTCCCCACCAATATCCACACACACATTCGTGTGCATGAGCTCTTACACTGGTTAAATATGCCTGATATATAACTATTTTTATTTCAGGTAATGTAAATAAGCTTTTCTCATACAGAGCCACAACAACACTGTATAAACAAAGTTTTCTTGATGTTAAGTACTGTTGTGCTCTCTATTCTGCTTTTTATTGCCTAGTGATTTGAGCAGAGCGGCAGCACACTTGCAAAGAAGGGAAAGAGAATTTCTTGCCCTAAACAATCCAACACTATGACATTATCTTATAAGCTAGAATGTTTACATGCAAGTTTTTTGTGCTCTGTATCAGAAAAATTGACCTCAAACTGCTATAAAGATATAATTTCATAATTTTGAGATGTTAACCTGATGTTAAGAGTTAGAAATTTGCTCTAAAATAATGCTTATGCTTTACAGAAAAAGGACTTTTCCAGCTTTGGATCAGATCACTAGAGAGTTTTGATCACCATGATCAGCTTCTGGTGCCAGAATTGGAGTTGGAAGTCCAGCTCCATCCTCTTTGCAGTGGCCTACCCCAAGAACTGAAGCTGAAATCCCATTAAAGTTAATGGAGGCTGCAAATTAGAGAACAGAGCTGGACTTCTGTCCCTTCTTTGTGCTATTATTTCGATGCTTGAGGGTGGAGGTCAATGATATCCCAAAGCCGGAAAAACCCTTTAACCACAGAACTGAAAATATGTTGTTTTATATTAATGCTGTTTCTTAACTAATTTAACCACAATCAGTAGCCCAGTTGAGCATGCACCAGCATCAGCCAGCATAGACCATGCCAACGTGTCAGCTGCTTCTTCACATCAAACCGCTACTGCTGAGCAATACATCACACATCATACAGTGTCACCGCTTCCAGCTGCAGCTCCCGCCTATGTCATGCCTGATGCTTTTTCACCTTCCATTGAGAGGTAATACATCTTATATTTGTGATGTGTAATTTTTTTTTGTTCACCATCAGGTTTCAATAGTGCTTTCTTTACAAATTGTTCTTAATATTTGTACCACCGGTCACAAACAAAAATTTTAAAAGAAACTTACCACTTGGAATCGTGCTTCTAAGCCGCAAATACCGTGCACCAGCTCAGGGTGAGCTGGTGCTGGCGCTTATCTTCCTTATGTTCTTAAACAGATGTAAAGCGTTTAAAGGAAGTAGCTTCACCGCACCGTGGTCCACGCTCGGCGCACCATGCGCACAACCACTTCCTATTCAGACACACGCACGGTCGCACGTATGGTGCGCCGAGTAGTGGACCACCACCGATGTGAGAGTGATGACAAGTGTTGAGAAAACCTGAACTTCAGCAAAAAGGGTTTGGCTCAAACCCCCCAGTAGTAAATTCCACAATTGATGTCAGCACTGATTGTGGCCATTACTAGTGGGGAACTGTTTTTTTTTTATTTAAATTCCAGTTATGACAAATTGTAATGGGTCCAATGACATATTCTCACAATATACCATCTATTTGTGTCGATGAGCAAAGTCCTTTTACTCCCCATTATGGTGTTTATTACATTAAAGATGAGTAAATAAGTCCATAAGTTGAAATCCCTTCATTAATAACACTATGAGAAGAGAGCAACAATAAATAGGGACTCTCAGGAGGAACATACAATTATTACACACTATTAGATGTTTTGCTTGCCCTGTCGTCTGCTGTATCCTGCAAGCTTAAGATGTTCAAGAGTGTTACCATTTGCTCAACTCTTTTTCCAGGGAACCTTGTGATACACATTTTGAATTGCCTACAGATTAATATTTCAAAGGTGTTAAGACTGCCAACTATAAATAAATATAAAGGAAATTTTGCTAATTTTGTTTTCAGATACCATGAAGTCAAGTAATGTGGTGTCTGTCTATGTAACTTATTGTAACAGCTTTGTTGTTTGTTTGATTATAACGTGCATTACTAAAGAATTGTGTGTTAAGATGTGGTTCTACTTACTATAAGTATATATATATATCCTCAATATACACTCCATTGTTTAATATTTTCCTGAGAAGCAGAACTTTAAATACGGAACATTTAAAAATAAAAGTCTTATTTGACAAAAAAAATTTGTACACGTTACATTTTGTCCCATCTAGTAGTGACAGTGCAGGGACGAATTCTATACTGCTTCGAGAACATTGTACTGTAGTTTGTGTTTCCATACTAGGAGTTAAATAACAGGGTCACTTACAGTAGGGATAAGATAAAACTTAAGTTACTAGGAAATGCTCCACCAATTCCAATGTGCTCAGTCGGACCGTGTGCCAAATATAACATGGAAAGTCCGACAGAAATGTGATAAATGTGTAGACTACGTTAATGGTGCAAAAAAAGTGCATCTGGCGCCCTCTACACTATTCACGGGCAAACTGAACATGCAGGGCAGTTTGTACTATACTTAATAAATATGCCCAATTGTGTTTCAAATCTCACAGAACGGATTGGTTGGGAATTGTGGGGATAGTTTAAAAAAATATTAACTGCATCCGAGTAAGTGGAGCAACATCTATTACAAAGAGTTGGTGGACATAGTGAAAGTTAAGCAACACATGGTGGATCTATCATCACTTTGTATGGTTTCTTCTACTAACATCTTTTTTATCTAAGGTGAGACATATTTGTCTTAAGTGAAATATGTTTGCCTCATTTGAAAACTAAAAAGAAGGCTTCTAAAGATTATTTCAGAAAAAATTATGATATAACAGTATGATTCATTGGCCTAAGGCTACATTCACACACATGTATGGAGGACGTATATACGGCCGACGTATGTACGGCCGATATACATCCCCCATACACTTCTATGGGCTGACTGCATCGCACGGAAGCGGTACTGTGCCTCACACGTGCGGCACCGTACCGCTCCATAACCCGGGAAAAGATAGGACATGTCCTATCTTTTCCCATATTACAGCGCCGTTGCCCATACTTTCCTATGGAGAGGGGCGGGGGTGAGCTGCGCTCACCTCCTCCTCCTCTCCCCGCACTGCTGTGTGCCCGCCGTGCTACGGTGCGGCGGGCACACGGCAGTGTGCATGTAGCCTAAGGCTGTAATTACACAACCATTGAGGGGACATATGAACGGCCGCAAGCCATGCGGCACCATACACGGGATAGAGATAGGATATGTCCTATCTTGCCCGGTGGCCATACGTTCGTGTGCATGTAGCCTAACTATTCCGAAGCAATTACTGCGGTTACTTTTGGCAACTAATATGCTAATTAGTCTCAGTTTTAAATTGGGTGGTCCTGGGTTGGAGCAGACAGCCTGAAACCACTTACCTAACAGACAGCCTAATAAGCATGATGGGAATAAATGGTATGACACGCATTTAAGGATACAAATATGGTGAAAATAGTTCTCCTTTCTATTATACAATGGAAAGTGTATGAGAACATTGGGCAAAATTGGAGGTGGCGTAAGGGGGTTCAAAGCTGCCAGGAATTGTTACTCATTCAAGGCTTGTAAGCCATATATCTTTTACGTAGTAAGTAGATCATCATCTAAAGTCTTGTAAATGTTTGTTACCATGTCTTACCATGAGTGTTATTGTCGTATTTGTGTTTGTTCTGTGTCTCATGCTTTGCCGTATCATTTTCAGAGCACCAACAGCTGCCACCATCTCTCCTTCACAAATCAAACCCAGCCAGGGAGCTAAGAACTTGTCTGCTGCAGCCTCCACTATATCATGTGCCATATCAGCGCAGTCTAGGTATACATACAATTCATTTTTTGCTTCTATTCGTTTATCTGACTTTTTTTTCCCTAACACATTCACACTTTAGCATCAAGACTTGACATTTATAAATATATTTTTGTGGTGTTTGATTCTATTTAATTACTAACTTTTTTAGACATATTTTTTTCATCTGATTTAACATCCCGTCTGTGATTTGAACATGTGGCAAACTTCTAAACACTCAACTCTACTCCATTTAATACTTTTTTTTCCAGTTTATGAAACTGTAGGAAGCAGATGCGCAGAATTTTATATTTCCCACAATGAAACTGCAAAGAATTATAACTTAGAGTCATAAAAACGTATTGATCGTGGCTACCACTTTGAGTTGGTCTTTAAAGGGAACCTGTCAGCAGAGTGCCATTTTTTTTATCAGGGAACAGTTTGCTATAGACTGTAAGTGCTGTATATGCCAAATATGTTTTTTTTTTTTTTTTTTTTAATGTCTGTGTTATATGGTATTTGAAATAAAGAATTTGAAACTTAACCTGGCTCCCTGCCAGATTCTTCAGAAGAGTCCCAGGGGTGGAAATTTCAAATGACAAATTCTGTCTGCTCTATAATATATATACTGCTCTTTTTGTAACTCCTCACTGCAGACAATCGCTCTCTCCTGTATATGGGAGGGGGGTGTCTGGAGAACAGTGCATATATTATAGAGTAGACTTAAGTTGTAATTTGAAATTTCCATCTTTGTGAGTAACATTTGACATACTTTATGTCAATTACCATATAACAGAACTACGCTGTGGCAACCTGTCCCCTAATAAATAGCACTCTGGTGACAGGTTCCCTTTAACTATAAATATATCATTATCATCATCATCTGCAAAGACTTATTAGTGTTGAGTGAATTTTCTTTGGTCTCTTATAAAATGCCCCATCACTCTATACACCCGATACTCAATCTTTTGTCACTGTAGAAACCTGTGTTTAAACAAATTGTGAGTAAATGTTTAACAGTTAAGTTTTCCTTCAGGTTTGTGATTCATAACATTTATTTCATAAGTATCTCATTTCTCTTCCCCAACAGAAACATTTTATAAATAATGTTTTACAAGATTTTTTTGCAGGATTTTTCTACCAAAGAATGTTATAGGAGTACTGGAGAATTTGGCTATTTAATTTTGAGATTCCAGGTCGAATTCAGACCCATACAAAATGTCTAAACACAATGTAAACTTAAATTCTATAATCCTGAAAACATTTTTAAAAAACACCAGAGATTTATCTACAAATGTCAAATCACAATATATTCTCCATGAATAATAATGTTAGTTCTAAAGTGATTTAAAAAAAAATCTGCTTTTGTTTTGCAAAATATATTTGGTCTGTTTTTCTACAAGTTAAGGATTCTAAGAGCCCTTTACTAATTTATTTGGTAATAATAAGTAATGAACACTGCCACTTCATATAACAGCCGAGTTTCTGCAACCTTAAATGGAACGACAGGATCTAGAGCATATAAAAATGCAACATATGGTCTTGTTACATGAAAGTTAGATTTTTTTTGTGTTTTAGGTGTATTGTTACATAGGTACAGTACATCCTCTGGTGGTTATGCTAGGGACTCACGCACACGACTGTATGTTTCTTGCTGTTCTGTGTATACAGTTTTATTTTGTAAATTCAAAATGTTTTTCACCCCTTTGATCACTGTATAGTGGGCTGGCAGATGATGATGGCTATTGGCTGGCTGACAGTATTCTCCTCCCATTGGTTCTGGTCTCACTGGATACTGCACGTATATATGGCAGTATACGATGCACAACCTTATGCAGCACATATTTTAAACATTTCTTTAAATGGGGCATACGTGACAGAAATAATGGAGAAAATAGGGCACACTCTTTATTGTTTTATGTCTCGCTCACGGCACAGAACGTTTCATTGCGCAATACACCCATTGAAATTAAAAGCCGTATTGCACATTGTAATGACTGGGCCGTATGCTACACGTAAATACATTTGTGTGCATGAGGCCTTATGAAGTACTTATTTTTTATATAGTTTAAGATGACTTCATTCAGGTTACAGATTTCTCAAAAAAAAAAAACCCATGATAGACATATGGTGAAGGGCAACTACAAAACTGCACGCTTAATTAATATGAGACTAGGAAGCTGATAAGGGTAGATTCAGTCAGGACAGCTCCTGTCAAATATGTTGAACATATCCATATATGGTAGAAGATAGAATCATCCACTATAAGTCGCATCCTACAAAAAACACATCATAGAAATACTTAGCAAGCTGAGTATTTCCATCTGGTTTCCTCACGCTGAGGGACTTATAAGTTCAGAGCATAAGACCATAATATAGGGGGTATACAACATCCATCCTCAGCCTCTGTTAGGTATACTTTGGGTATACTCCTGGTAGGTCCCCAATGAGATAACTGTTTATATAAAATCACAAAACAACCTTATAACAGAAGGCTAAATGTACAATATATGTAGCCTTAGGAAAACCTTTTCATTCGTTTAATCCAAAAGGCAGGTGTGGATTTAAAATGGCTTAGAAAATAAAGAAAGGACGGACTAAATCTCCTTTTTTTCTGGATGCACTAAAATTTGAGTTCTAAAAACTGAACTAAATGCTACTGGCAAAACCAGTTTGGAGAATCTACAGAATAACAATCTATATGGTCAGTGGTATAACTATCGATTTAGTTAACCCCAACAATAAAACTTTGGAAAATCCTTCAGCTGTCACTCCATGGTTATAGTGGTGGGTAAAGAAAATGGAATAGGATCCCACTATATGTGTTTCCAAGCATGTATCCAGTCAATACACTACACCCAATAATATTGTATCCTACAAGAAATTCCAGACATTTCAAGCTTACACTTCTATATAAATCTTGAAAATATGATATTGAATTGTCTGAACACAATGTTAGGTCAGTATTTAACATTTCATTCTCACAAAGCACCTATTTTGTATACTGACATGTTCCTTTTGTTCCCATTCAATATTTTCAACGGGTAGACACAAATATAAGTCTCCCATGCTGCCACCAGCCTTAGAAGCACTTTCTATTACACCTATATTTACTACCTCACCTCTGCTCAAGAAGAGAAACATACCCAAAAGAACTGGTGTGCCCAAAAGAATTGGTGCCTCATATCTATCAAGAAAAGTGTATCAGAGGTACAGCTACAAAGCTGGCTGGTTATTAACAAAATCCTTTCCTTTAGTGCTAAGAGGTCAGCAACTCTTCAGCTATGGTCTGACAAGTGGAAAGTATGGAAATGGTATTACTTTTCACCCCATTGTCAGACAAAGGTACAAGGAAAATTATCACTTTTATTTGCATAATTTTTTGATTTTAAGCCATTATTTTGCAAACTAACATTTGTTTACTTTAAATGACTAAATAAAATAAAAATATTATTAAAATCATGTAAATTTACTAGCATTGCAAATGATTGATAACATTTCTGTTTGCAGAAATGGGAACAAAGACAGTGGGGGAGATTCATCATGGCTTCTCTGACAGTTTTCTGACTCCAAAACCACATGAATCTCCCCATCCCGGACAGTTTATGGCATTCTCAGACCCTCACGGAAAAACAACAGAGACAATAGCAAAAAATCTGCCATTTTCAATCTGGTCTAAAGGTCGAAGTGGCGAAGTAGATTGCCAACAGGAGGAATTTTAAGACTTGGGTTCTAAACACAAATCTTAATGAATTCCCTCCAGTGGGTCCTGAAGCCAATACCTTTCCCAGCCGTTATTGCCTAATAGCTCTACCTACTCTAAATGGTAGGAGACAACTAGTCGATGTTCCCTAGTCAGTGTTCAGACCTTTAAAAGACAGAAAACTTATCAGCACATCCTTAGCCGTACCGTACTGACAGAGGATGATGTAGAAGTAACACTTTCCTTATCTTGGAGGTTGGATCAATGCACTCCCACCAGTCACCTGATTGACAGAGCCACTGAACAGTAAGCTGCATTGGCAGGTACGAACGGGTAAAAAATAATGAAGATGCAACAGTTGCCCTCTTCATCTAGCTGGTTACTGGGTGTGCCGATTGTCAGAATGACAGTAATCTGTAATTGCTGGCCTTCCAGAAAACTGCTTTTAAACATTTTGATCTAAAAATCTATATATATATATATATATATATATATATATATATGCCATTGATCAACTCTCATAGAGAACCACAAGATTGTCATTGACATCAATGGGCTACAAGTGTAATGCAAAGCGACTCTCCATAGATAAGGAACAGGATGAGAAAGCACTTATATTAACCATAAATGATGAGTCTGCTAAACTAAGGATTTTTCACTTTCTTAAAAAAAAATAAACAAACAAATAACCAAACTAAACTTAAACATTTTTTTAGTATAAAAGTGATTATTTCTCTTGAAGGAGTTCAACCTAATTTAACACCTTGACAGCACTTAAGGGTTTTGAGTGTAATATATACATCCTCAACATGTCTGCTCCTAGTGGTGCGGTTCAGATACCATGTTGAGAACTAAGTTTGCTCTTCCATTGCTTAGTAATAATGGCTAACAAAGCTGCAAGCATTGTCCATTGTGCCTAGTAACTAGTTTTGGTCACCCTCATCCCACCATCGCTCCATTTCATTGGACCACATTGGCTGTTTACAAGTTTTTATCTTTATCTCACAGCAGGAACATCCAACAGTACATCAACTATAAATATTAAAAAATATGCAACTTAATTTAAAGAGTTAAATCTAAAATCATAATTTTAATACAGGAATTTGTTTTTTAAGGTCATATGAATGACATTCAGACATCGCTCCTGCATGAGAGCTCCTGCTATGAGCGGCTGTTGACAGGTGTTAAGGGTCCTACAGTTTGTTTGGAGGTCACCCAAGGACCCTTATCACTTGTCGTGTATTGGATCTATCAGAAGTTATAATGGTTTATGCACTTATAAATTTCATAAACAATCATATTAAACCACACAAATATCTGACAAGCATTTTTTAATTGAGAACGTTTTACAGGATTTAAAAATGTGGAACAAATGTTTTTTACACCCCTTTACATAGAGTAGGTGTTGTGCTATCATATATTTAGCCAACAGCAAATTTCACAATTCATGATGTCAAAAAAGGTTGACTTTGTGACACCTTTATTTGACACGGCATCCAAATCTTAGAACAAAGGCAGCCATTTTTTAAGCACTTTTACTAGGGGTGCACCAGCCATGAGGCGAGTTGAGACTCCTGCCTCATGCAGCACCATATGAAGCAAGATGGGGGGGGGGCAGTACCAGGAGTACAGTCACAAAGCAGGACCTCACACCTAAAAATAATCTCTCACACCCATGGAGAACATGCGTTCCAAAAAAGAACCTGATATATTTCTACTGGTTGGGGGAAAAGGGTGGCGCTATTCTACAGCTCACCACAGGCAGCAGAGAGTTTAGGATCATCTCTGACTGTTACAAATTTTAGGTAGAAACTAAAAACCCATCCTAATGCAACATGAGGATAATAATGCCAGACTGGCTTCCAAAAGTGCCAGTATTTCCTATTGCGTATAGCACAATGCGGACCAAGAGGATATGTACAGGAATGGTTGTGGATGGACAAGAAACATTTTATTATTTTAGAGGCCTCCTTATCTATTCCTTTTTTTAGTGCACAACCCCTTTAACACTTGATTGTTATGGATGACCTGCTGTTCTCTCTTCCACTCCACATTTATCAGGAATTCTAAGGATAATCCTTTAGATGAATATAGACAAGTATGATGCAAATAATTTATACTACAATAAATTGTCTTTGGCAGAAACAATATCACCATGAACTCTCCTGGATGAAAACGAACCACCACTATGTATTATTGGTCTGCAGATTACATGGAAACATGTCTTGTGCTCAGCTATTTGGTTGAATAGATATACATGAATTATAATTAGATGCAATAATATGAATGTGATGTCCTTAGTTGCCATTTTTATTTTGGACATTTTGCAAAGGTTCTTTTTTTTTCTTTGATTGCTTTAATACATAAAAATGTAAGTTGACAAGCCTCAGAATTAACCTACTAAATGCTTATTTGACATGTCTATCAGTAATAGTCTGATTAAACCTGGAGGGTAACAGAAGTCATCATTCTTTCATATGCTTCAAGTTGTTGTTTTGTGACTATAATACATTCTGCATTTTTAATCTGTTTTTGTATAAAATGAGACATAGAGGCCCAATTAGGAAAATCTACAGTCAAAACCAAGCATGATAAACCAGGGACATTTACTCATAGATCCAGGCACCGTGACTGTGGTAATCTTCTTACATCTGTTATCCAGGGCCACCATCATTCTAAAATCACATTTTAAAACTACGCTAATGCGCTTGAGGGGCTACCCTAGCCATTCTGTGATCTGGCTTTACAGACTGTTACACTGTGTCTCCCTTATCCCTGCTCCCTCAGCACTTGTACAGTGAGCACTTCCTGCCAGGGGGGAGGGTAAGACAATGTAACCGTCTGTAAAGCCAGATCACAGAGGGGCTAGGGTAGCCCCTCAGGTGCATAAGCATAGTTTTAAAAGTTGATTTTAAAAGGAAGAAATCCATGGATAACAAATATAAGATTACCACAGTCACAGTGCTTGGAACTATAAGTTAGTGTCCTATGGTTATCATGCTTGATTTTGATGGTAGATTTCATTTAAGTGTATGGATTTTCATTTTTTGGTCTGCACTATAATGTAACAAAGGTGAACTCTTATACTTTTTTAGCCTCCACCAGCAAACATCCTTTTCTTCCAACTACCAGTCAAAAATAAGGTATAAGCAAAAAGTGGTTTGTGTTAAAATCAGAGTGTGAAGTACTAACAAATAAGTTCTGTTCTGTGTGAGACCTGTCACAAATTAACCCTGGATAAATCCATATTTTTGATAAACTAAAAGTATTGTAGTTCAAATAGACTGTCTGCATGGTCTCTTAAACTATAGTTACATAGTTACTTTCATTGTGAACACAAGTGGTTGATTGCTGGTGGTGCCATGATTCCCATGTGTGAATGGAGCAGTAGTACCCATGCACTAGGACAGTGATGGCTAACCTATGGCACTGGTGCCAGAGGTGGCACTCAGAGCCCTTTCTGTGGGCACTCAGGCCATCACCAGAGATGACTCCAGGTATCTTCTTGCAGTCCCAGACAGCCCAGGACTTGCTGTGCACAGAGGTATTTTAAAGTGACAGAGCTACCTGGAACTACTGGAGGAATGGGAAGGTGTGGACAGATCTAGATTATCATTGTAGCTACTGCTCCGGCCCTGATAATTCTTGTTTATGGGACCCTGGAGCAAAGCTACAATGATCATCCAAATTTCTTCTATTTTCTGCTTTATTGGTGTCCTCAGGAGCTGGTATCAATGAAAGCTGTGACAGAGAAGGGAGTATAAATCTCAAATTAAATTTCTGTGTTGGCACTTTGCGATAAATAAGTGGGTCTTGGTTGTAGTTTAGGCACTCGGTCTCTAAAAGGTTCGCCATCACTGCACTAGGAGATTAATAAAAATATTCACCCAGTCCATCACATAGGTAGAGGAGCAGTGGCCATGCATGAACTCCGCCTCTCTATTTACACATGGAACTGAAAGACCCCTATTCTTGTAATTTGTTGGGTTCCAGCAATCAACTATGCCTAACAAACAGACTCTTATACCATAGCCTGTTATATCTTAAACTGAGTCAACAACCTCCCCCAAACATTGTAATCTGTTAGCAGTATGTTGTAGAGAAATGCGTTTTAAAATCCTTATATACATACAGGCGGTCCCCTTCTTCAGGACCTGACTTACAGACGGACCTTTTTGCTCACTGTGACCTCTGGTGAAGCTCTCTGGATGCTTAACTCTAGTCCCAGGCTGCAATGATCAGATGTAAGGTGTCTGTATTCATAATCCTTGTTCCCATGTCACTGGGACAAAAAAAAAATTTGTCTGGAGCTACAACTATAAAATATACAGTTCCAACTTACATACAAACTTAACTTAAGTGTAGAAACCCAAGGAACCAATCTTGTACGTAACCTGGGGACTGCCTGTATTCTATTTCTTTTCATTTTGTAGGTTTTGATAAATTCTTGTTTTGATCCGGATACTTATGAGGCAGTTAGTGCACACAGAAGGTGCCCTCAGCAAACACTGCCATTCCTCTCTGAACCACTTCTGTCTCCTCTTTATGTTGCTCAGTGCTTCTTACCAGACAATCTTCTTCTCATCAGATGAAGAAGGGAGTGGTCCCGTCAGGAATAGCACTGCTCTGAGAGCTAAGGAGAGAACCAACTGCCTTATCAGCATACAGATTTGGATGGTTATTTCTCAGAAATTGCTTAATAGAATAGAATAATATAGGTATGTTGGAAATTACAGGTCTTTTCTTTATAACATACTGACTACAGATTAAAACTCTTGTAGAAGGTGGTAGGTAGACTGTTTAATAGAGTTGTCCATATTTTCCATTGGCCTGTTGACCTATTCTCTCGATGCATTACAAGGAAAATGACCAGTAGCATTATTCTCTGCTGATTAATACCCAAATTGGTGTAGGTGTAGTATGTATGATGGATCTTGTATAAATGCATAAAGTGTGCAACTGACTCTCTAGTGGAGAGTAACTGTAGTTATTTATACAATGACTGTGTCAGCTGTGGAATTAATATTCAGTTCTCACCAATACTGTAACAATATATAACAGTGAACATTTTATTTGCTTATAGTTCTTCTAGCCAAGCTTATTCTTCAGCCTCTACTGCCAAAGGTCCTATGCCTTATGGTGGTTACAATGAGCCTGCAGCTCCTGCTGCCAAGCCTCGAGTAGTGACGACCGCAAGTATCAAACCATCTGTCTATCAACCAAGCCAAGGTAAGACAATGTGATATTCCACAATAATGCTTATATAATTGCAGTGTTCCCAGTTCACAAAAAAGGCGCATTCATTTAGGTAGTTAAATAGAGGTGATTTTGACATTTGGCCATTTCTTTCTTTTGTGAGTTAATAAATAACCTGTTGGATAATATTTTAGTTAAAAGGTTAACATACAAAATATATTTTGCATAGAATAAAATTGTTTAACCACATATTTAACATAATGAACCAATAACATGATACAAATCTTAAACAGTTTGAAAGTTTTGAGGCCCTAAAGTACCTGAATGCTTGATCTCCAGTTGCACCATATCCACTTATGGATAATTAGTCTCTCCAGTTGCCACCAAAATGCCTTTTATTGCCAGTTCACTGGGATAACTGTAGAAAAAACATATCAGCTGATTACCAAACCACTAAACCAAAGTAGGGTTACAATACATCCAATGGACACCAACTGTATCGAGTGCGACCACATAATCCCTTACTAATGAGACAAATTTTATTTCCACCATTGAAAATGTCACAGGTTGGACAGGCTGTTTCTGGCTTAGTGTGAAGCACGGTTGTCAAACACAAGGCCTGCGGGCCAAATCCGGCCTACGACCTTGTGTTATTCGGCTTGGGTCTAGCTCCCTAGCCACTATGCTGCGCTTCCCTAGTGGAAGGGTAATTATGATACATACCTTTCCACGCGCCCGCAAGCCCACAGACATCCCCTTTGTCCACGCTCCTGTGTGCGCTCGTAGTATGTGCTGCCATCTGACGCTTTGGGGGAGCAGGGAAAGGTGTATATTTTCCCACAGCGGGGCACTGTGGCTGCTGCGGGAGGGGTCAAAGATGAGGGGCACTGATGAGGGGCACTGTGGCTTCTGAGGGAGAGGGGCATAGATGAGGGGCACTGAGGCTGTAGGGGGAGGGGGCAAAGGTGAGGGGCACTGTGGCTGCTGGGGGAGGGGTGGCAAAGATGAGGAAGATGAGGGGCACTTTGAGGGTATTCTGGCTATTGGTTGCTCTGGGGACACCTACTGGCCATGCCAATGTCTAAGGGCGCATTCACACGTGACTATTACGTGTTCTTCACATTGTTCTTCATAACGCAGGCTCTTCACCTAATGAAATAAGATTGTATTCGTATCGCATTTAATAAATGCAGAAGGAGTCTGAGCCTCAGATTATTGTTATTTAACAATACGTTCTGCTTTGTGGCATCTAGAGGGTGTCAGTTCCCTCTCACTTTCCTTAAAAAACCCTACTACGATTATTTAAATGGTATTCCAGGAATATGAACGTCTGATACAAAAACCGACAAGCCTATAAATAAATGAATATAACAAAACTCAACTTTATTAGTCACAAAATGGAGCTTTTGCTGGAGTTTTATTTTATGATTCACAAAATGTTATAGGCTTCCTATAGTATGCAGAGTTATCACTAAGATGGCCGCCACTGGAAACTAAAAGTCCCATAATCCTTTAGTTTTCCATAACTCTTCCTCCCTCTTAGGCTCTGCTCCCAATGATGACGTAACAAACTGTACTGCTCTGTTACCATAGTAATAATTTGTAACTGCCATTACTGCATTACTGAGATGATGTCTCACCACAACACCGGCCATACTGGATCACATGACCTCCCCAGACAGGTGCAGGACATATGACCAGCAGCTGTCTTCTGTCCTGTGTCTGCTCCTCGCAGACGAAATTATAATAATAATTATTATTATTGGACTGATTAAAGGGTCAGTAGCATTTTAAATCTTCATTACAGTGTATGTCACCAGCATTTTTCTGCTAAGGGGAGCAACATTTTAACCAACAATTAATTACATATTAGCTTACATTTTAAGGACCCATTTGTATATGATTTAGGCTACATTCACACTGCCATTGCCCGCCCGTAACGTACCGTATCAGGCAACGGCAGTGCACGGGGAGAGGAGGAGGAGGTGAGCGCAGCTCATCCCCGCCCCTCTCCATAGGGATACATGGCGCATGGCGCCGTATTACGGGTAAAGTTAGGACAGGTCCTATCTTTTTCTGGGGTACGGAGCGGTACGGTGCCGCACGTGTGCTGCACCGTACCGCTCCCGTAGGGCGCTGTGCGCCCATTGCCGTCTATGGGGGACGTATATACTGTAGTTTGAATGTAGCCTTATGCTTATTCCTGGAATACCCCTTTAAATATATTACTCTTAGCCAGTCCGATACTTCCAAGGCCGATTGAATGAAAAAGACAATAGGTCCAAGTGGCCCCCAATTCAACTAATTAACCCTGGTCTTATAAATACCCTCTTTATATTCCAAGGGAATTATCCAAACCTAGTTATGGTGAGGCCTGTACTACACTGTGCCCGTTTTGACCCATTCTTTATAATAGCTTCTACTACTTTATTCATACAACTTTCCACTAGGTGGCATACAAACACACAAGTTTAAGGATTATGAGAGAAACTATTCCACAGCGTAAATGAACATTCTACCTCGTTGTAAAATGTATTCCAAGGCTGCAGCAGTAATGGTTTTCAATATAAGAGGGCATAAATGGTACTTTTATTCAATGGTCATTGCCAGGAAATACAGCCAAGGAATTTTATTTCTGCACCTGCTCTCTCATATCTGCCAATGTTTTTTGCTTGTAAAGAAAGTGATTTGGCTAATAGGTAGATATTAGGTAATTGCTGTAAGTTGCAGCCTATAAATGCAATATTACAGCAAATAAAATGAAAGAAAAACACCCTCTTTGCCTCAACATGTTATAAAAGAGCATAACTATACATGAATAGAAGTTGCTACACAGGAATGAGCCTTATCTTGATTTCTCAATTATATCAATTGGGTTGCGAATTATGTGAGCTCCAATGCCCAGTCCATACACATTATAACTCCCTGCAGCCTACAGATATAGACAATGGCCATTATCTCCAATTCAATATGCCAGGACCCCCCCATGATCCCACTCTTATACATTATGGATAATTAAAGGAATTAATTAATGCTTATTGAAAATTGGTGGGTTGTGTAAAATAAGTGATTATTAACAGCACACAAGTGGAGGAGGTTTGTGGGTACAAGTATTTGGGGGCCAATTTAGACCAGAGATCGGACTGGCAGTGGCATGTAAATAAACATATAAAGAAAAGAAATAGAAGGTTAACTTTTTTGAGGTCCCTCAGGGCGTCTAACATAAGTAGGTCTTTATTGTGTCATTTTTACCAGTCAATAGTTGAGAGCGCAACTTTATTTTTTGCTGTTGCCTCGTATTGCCTTGTATTACAATACAGGACAAATCCAGGCTGAATCAGCTAATCAGGAGGGCAAGTTCTGTAGTTGGGCAGAAATTAGAAGATTGGGATGACATAAGAGATGGCCGAATTTTTCAAAAATTTGTCTCGCCGAGTTCGCCAAATTTTTCGGAAAAAATCTGATTCGACCCGAATTGAATCATGGCTAATCACGTTAAAAAAAAGGTATTTCCTGGCTGCAGATAGCCTGTAGGGTGTTGTAGAACGTGTGCCATGCTCAAATATGCATAGGGAGCGTGGTTTGGTCTTCAAACAATGCTGTGTTTTAGTGTGACACAGTATGACAGCCGCCGCTCTTAGAATCGCTTCACTCTTCAATTCCATGTGCACTTACAGAGGCCAACTTCACCAAATAAGCAAAGCGGGAACACAGCCTGACAAGGTAACGTCTGTGATAGCTCGAAAGGACTGACCTGAGGGCCAAAATCAAGGAGTGCACTCTTTAAACACTGACATCAGATGATTCCATAGATTATGACAGAACCTATTCTGTTAAATTTTGATAAATGTAGAAACCCCCCAAAGGAGTGGAGAGGGTGTCGGCAGTAATTTTGCATTGACATCACTGATCATTTTGCCCTTCTTTTAGTCCGTCAATGAACGCTTTCAATCTTTCAATAATCCATCATCAGTATTGCCAAAGCCAAAACCAAACAGGAGTTGATCCAAAACAGAGAAGAACAGTGAATTGGATATTTGCATGTCCTCTGTGTTCTGTATCCACTTTTGGCTATCAACCCTGAGGCTTTTCATTCTTTCTGACAGATGAAATGAAGGGGAAAGCCAAACATAGTGGCCACGTCATAGAGTGGTGGAGGGTGTAAACAACATTATGCAAATCACAGGGTGTTCCAGGGAGACAGCGGTCAGTTGACAGCAGCATGAGTAGGCAGCAGAGTGGCACAATGACAAATTATGGAGATGGCAGTAACATCATAGGCCACAGAGTGTCAGAATGACAGAGGGTGGAGGTGGCGGCAGCAGCATGAGGTCAGAGAGTGGCACAATGACAAATTCTGGTGGTGGCAGCAACATGGACTTTGAGCACAATGACTCCAGCAACTATGTTGTTTTGTCACAGATTTCTTGATCAACTTTAGCAACAAAAAAAGAATACAAATTTGGGGTATACAGATCTCCAAAATGGACACCCTGGACTTTGAGCAAAAATCACTCCATCAGATACCAAGTACAAGCAGCTAGACACTAGAGACCACATGCCGTCTGTTTTTATAGGGCTGTGACATCACATAAGCCTGCCGGTCACTGATTAGCTTACAGGTCTGCACATGTGATCGAGGGTGTTCCTTTCTTGTTCTCAGAGTTCTCTGCCCCATGTAAAATGTTGTGCTCGCGGCCATTTTGCTAATAAAGGGGGGGGGGGGGATTTGTTCCCACGAATCCCACTTCGTTAGAATCGATTCGCCCATCTATAGATGACATGTTAGAAAAGAGAGTTTTATCTAGGTTCAGGAACATTACTGAGATTTGGAACATCCAATCTGTGATATATTAGAGGGACAAAAAAGTGTTTTTAGTAATCGGTTTATACAATTGAAGTGTAGGACAGATAGAGTTAGAAGTTCTTTTATACTTGCATCTATTAACCTGGTGAATTTTATGTATGATAAGGAAGTGAATATGTGTATATATCTTTATTAATATTTTATTAATTTTATACTAATTCTATGTTTTTATGGTATGTTTTAAATGGTTGTGTTGTGTGGTGTATCTCGTATATGGTTGTGTTATATAATTGAGCTGTATGCAGTTATCAAATTTCCCCCTGAGGATAAATAAAGAGTATCATAATTGAAATACTCCTCAATACATTACTTTTTATTATTATTATTATTTATTCCATGGCTCTATAAATCTGAAAATAGGTTCACAAACATTGCATACAGATAATTACAAATGACTCAAATTTAGACTTACATTGCACAAGGTGAGGGAACACAGCACTGGGGATATTGAGTGTTGGAGACCGTCCGAAGTATTTTCGATACATCAGAGAATTCTTGTGAGAAGAGCTGAAAGTACCACAGCAAACAAAAGGTTGCGTCAGAGATTGTGTATGGAACGGCATTGTGTCCACAGTTCCACTCATTATTAAAGGGTTTGTGATGAGACACCCACAGATCACGAAAAGAATGGGTCCGATGGGGTCCCATGTACCTCAGCCAGTAGCGCTGCCAGTTAAATCTCTGGTCTAAATTGTCCCCCATATACGTGTAACCACAAACCTCCTCCACTTGTGTGTTGTTAATAATCACTCTGTCGCTCCATGAGAGTACCTGACCGTTCTGTTCGATACATCACAAAGGAGCCAACGGAAATTACCAAGCACGGCGCTTGGCGATCTCCGTCAGCTCCATAATTGATAGGAACTAACTTGAATTGAATTTTTGTTAGGGGTGAGTAAACTTGTCCTAAAGGGCCCCCCTGCATGTGGACTTTTGTGGACAGAGGATATATTGTTTGGTTAATCCCCTTGGTTGGATGCCCGGGTGAAGATGCTTATCATCTATCTCCCATAACTGGTCTATTTCATATCTATATATCTGTCTGCCTAACAATTTAGCCATCTAGCTCTTTATCAAGTCTAGGAGATAAATAGGAAGAAGATTAAGAAGATTAATTGCTAGATAGACAAAGACTTCAGTGATTAGGAGCCGAAACGTAGTCCTCTTGTTTTTCACTTGACCTGTGGTTGGAGTGCTGTCTTTCATATCTATCAGGCTATCTATCTATATATATATATATAATTTGTGGGGATTTGGCCCAGTAGAGACCGTGGTAGCGGGGTGCTGTGATGCAGTTCAAGACAGTGACACCAAGGTACAGTCCAAAACAGGTCTCGCCTGCGTTTATTGCAGCAGCAAAATAAAACAGACTTTACATTCAGGCATTAAACAAACAAAATCCTACCCGTCAGGGTGCTAACTATACAGGTATTCCACTAACTCACCACTATACAAAATCACTTGGCTGCTCCAGGCACAGAGGTCAGGGCTGTCTGCTCTCCAGCCTCCTTACAGAGAGCCCCATAAAGCCGCTCAGCAGAGCTGGAAGTGTGGTCTAATTGGGCTGTTCCCACCACCTGTGTCCAAGGTGCTGGACACAAACCTCAGCACTAATGCCTTGCATAATAGCAAAACCTAGGGGAAACATACCGCCCATCCACAGTTAACCCCTTCAGTGTCTCACATACCCTCCCCCTCTGTTTGACCCTGTGGGGGCGAACACCTTTGGCCATCAGACAGTGGGTACGAGACAGGGCATCGGCATTCCCATGCAGCTTTCCTGCTCGATGTTCCACCGTGAATTTGAAATTCTGCAACATTAGGAATTACCTTGTGACCCTGGCGTTCCTCTCTTTGGCCTGACTCATCCAGGTGAGGGGAGAGTGATCGGTCACTAGTGTAAACTGTAGTCCTATCAAGTAATATCTCAGGGATTCCAGAGCCCATTTAATCGCCAAGCACTCCCTCTCAACTATGCTATAGTTCTTCTCAGGGGGTGTGAGCTTGCGGCTCAGGAATGTCACGGGATGTTCCTCACCCTCCACTACTTGGGACAGGACAGCCCCTAAGCCCACGTCAAAAGCGTCAGTCTGCACAATAAAGGTCTTGGTGAAGTTAGGGGTGATCAGTACCGGTCCCTCACACAAAACCGTCTTAAGTCGCTGAAACGCCCCCTCAGCCTCTTCACTCCACTTTACCATTACCGACCCGCTACCCTTGGTCAGGTCAGTCAGGGGTGCCGCTATTGTCGCAAAATCGGGAATAAATCGGCGATAGTAGCCCACTATGCCTAAGAAAGCCCTGACTTGCTTTTTGCTCATAGGTCGTGGCCACTGCTGTATCGCCTCCACTTTATTTACCTGGGGTTTGATGACACCTCGCCCAATACGGTACCCCAGGTAACGGGCCTCTTCCAGACCAAGTGCACATTTTTGGGGGTTCGCTGTCAACCCTGCTGCCCTCAGGGAGTCTACCACTGCTTGTACCTTGGCTAGATGACTCTCCCAATCGTTACTAAAGACTATGATGTCATTCAGGTAGGCCGAGGCATATCTTCGGTGAGGTTTTAGCACGAGATCCATTAACCTCTGGAATGTGGCGGGAGCCCCATGTAGCCCAAAGGGGAGTACCACATACTAGAATAGCCCATCAGGAGTAACAAAAGCGGTCTTCTCTTTAGCGCTGTCAGTAAGGGGTACCTGCCAATAGCCTTTCGTCAGGTCAAGGGTGGAGAAGAACCTAGCCTGTCCAAGTCGTTCAATCAACTCGTCAACTCTGGGCACAGGATAAGAATCAAATTTGGACACCTCATCAACTTCCTAAAATCATCGCAGAACCGTAGGGAACCATCAGGTTTGGGAATCAACACAATAGGACTCGACCAGTCACTTTTAGACTCCTCGATAACCCCCAGGTCTAACATCTGCCTGACTTCTTCGGATATGGCTAGCCGGCGCGCTTCAGGGACCCGGTAGGATCTCGGAGAGGGACTCCGAGATCCGTACTTCAGGCACCTTGGCATCGGGTACACCTACCTCCGGTGTCACCTTCTTGGGGACAGGCGCTTTTTCTACTCCCACGGCCATCAGGGACTCTCTTTCCCTCCATGGCTTTAGGAGGTTCGCGTGGTATATCTGTTTGGGTTTCCTCCTCCCCGGCTGAGATACCTTGTAGTTAACCTCCCCCACTTTCTCCATGACCTCATATGGACCTTGCCATTTTGCCAGGAACTTACTCTCTACGGTGGGCACAAGAACTAACACTCTGTCGCCTGGGTTAAAGGTCCTGAGTCTGGCTGATCTATTGTAGACCCTAGACTGGGCCTCTTGTGCCCTTGTCATGTGCTCCTTTACAAGGGGCATTACCGCCGCTATGCGGTCCTGCATAAGGGAGACGTGTTCAATCACACTACAGTGGGGGGTCCTCTCCTGTTCCCAGGTCTCCTTAGCTACATCCAAAAGCCCACGTGGGGAACGGCAATATAACAGCTCAAAGGGTGAGAAACCTGTGGAGGACTGGGGAACTTCACGTATGGCAAACATCAAATAAGGAAACAAACAATCCCAGTCCTTCCCATCTTTGCTGAGCACCCTCTTTAGCATCCCCTTCAAGGTCTTGTTAAACCTCTCGACCAGGCCATCTGTCTGGGGGTGATATACAGAAGTGCGGAGCTGTTTAACCTGCAGTAATTTACACATCTCCTTCATTACTCTAGACATGAATGGGGTTCCCTGGTCAGTCAAGATTTCCTTGGGGAGGCCTGTGCGGGAGAATACCTGGAACAGCTCCCTAGCAATGTTTTTGGAGGAGGTGTTCCTTAACGGGATTGCCTCTGGATACCGGGTAGCGTAGTCCAGGATAACCAGGATGTACTGGTGCCCCCTTGTGGACTTGACTATGGGGCCAACCAAATCCATTGCAATCCGTTCAAACGGCACCTCTATGATTGGTAACGGGACCAGAGGACTCCTGAAGTGGGACACCGGGGCAGGAGCTACAATACCGGTTTACCTCCTCCCACACCCCGGGCCAGAAAAATCTGTGCAGGATCCTCTCTCGGGTCTTCTCAGAACCTAAGTGCCCTCCCAGCACATGTTTATGTGCCAAATCTAGCACCAGCCTACGGTGAGATTGGGGTACTACAAGTTGCTCAACCTCCTCACCCCGTACCTGGTCAACCCTGTACAACAGTTCCCCAACAATCACCATTCGGGGGTATATTTTGTCAGCCCCTGGTATTTGGAGTACCCCATTTATCACTTTAACATTCTCCCGTGCTTTAAACAAGGTAGGGTCCTGTAGCTGTGCAGCCCCAAAATTTTCACGGGAAATCTCAAGGTCCGGCAGGTCGGCTACCTCCTCGTGGCCCTCGACCTCACCAGCTAGGACCTCTAGGGGAGAGAATTCATCACATGGGGTCACCCCTACTGCTGGCGTGGGAACACTGGCCTCAAAGGGTTCAGGGGCCAAGGCCGGACATAACTGATGTCCATTATCTGCAATAGCACCTGAGGTGGGTCTTCGTCTCCAGAGGTCCCAAAACACTGGTAAGTCTCTGCCGATAATAGCCTCATGAAACAGGGTCCCCACCACCCCCACTTCATGGGTAATAGTACCACAAGGGGTATGTAGGTTGATGACAGCAGTGGGATATTCGCGAGTGTCCCCATGTATACACAACACTCCCACTTTCCGCCCACTGTATAGTCCAGGATCACCCAAAGTTCCCCGCACCAGGGTGACCAGACTCCCTGAGTCTAGCAAGGCTTCCACTGTGTGGCCCCCGATTGTGACCATACACACTTGGGGTTCTGCATCCGTGACCGACTCGGCTGTCAGAACCGGCCGGGCAAACAATGACACTCGCCGGGTCTGGTTGCAGTCCATTGGCTCCACTGACAGTGGACAGTTGGCAGCAATATGGCCCATTTCATGGCATCGCCAGCACTGGATACGGCTATGACCTCTGTCACGAGCCTCACTGGGTTTCTGGGTATCCACGCCCCCCAATGAACCTCCTCCCAACCTGACCTGTCTCCCCTTTTCCGCAGTAGCAGTCTTGCCAGATGGTTTGGTGACCTTGTCACTGGCACTGCTTCGTGTGGGAGAGGTAAGTAGAAGATCCTCCGTAGCCCGATATCTCTCTACTAGGGACACGAGTTCCTCAGCATTTGTGGGACCGGCCTGTCCAACCCACCGCTGGAGCCGAGAGGGCAGAGAACGGGTGAACTTGTCAAGAACCACTCTCTCTACCATCTGTGCTGGGGTGCAGTCCTCTGGTTGTAGCCACTTCCGGACAAGATGGATCAGGTCATGCATTTGGGAGCGTGGGGGTAGTTTTTCTGAGTATGCCCACTGGTGGACCCGGCTGGAGCAAACTTGAACGGTGACCCCAAGACGAGCCAGAATCTCCGCCTTTAGCTGGGGGTACTCACGGGCCTCCGTTTCACTCAGGTCGTAGTAAGCCTTCTGCGCTTCGCCCGTCAGGAACGGTGCCAGGACATCTGCCCACTGCTCAGCTGGTAACTCCTCTCGCTCAGCTACTCGCTCGAACACAGTGAGATACGCCTCCACGTCGTCGGTCGCCGTCATTTTTTGTAAAGCCTTTTGTACTGCAGCCCGTGCGGAACGCTGGACAACCGGGTACCCTTGCAAACCAGTATGGGACCCCTCAGTAGTCGTTGCTTGCGGTGCTGCCATAATGCCAGAAAACTTTTCCATCATCAGCTGGAACATGGCTCGGGACTCTTCCTGCTGCTGGCGGGACCTCTCCTCCTGCAGCTGGAACATGGCTTGCTGCTGGCGGGACCTCTCCTCCTGTTGCTGGAGCATGGCTTGCTGTAGCTGCCGATTAGCCTGGGACTCTTCCTGCTGCTGCTGCCGATTAGCTCTGGCCTCCTCCTGCTGCTGGCGGGATCTCTCCTCCTGTTGCTGGAGCATGGCTTTAATAAAGTCCTCCATCTTGGCTTTATCCTGCAATTTGCCTGCTGCTTTCACCCAGGCCATGCACTGTTGCAGGATGTAGCGAGCCTTTCAGGTGTGTGTCTTTTTGAACTGCCCGCAATCCGAAGCACCATATGTGGGGATTTGGCCCAGTAGAGACTGTGGTAGCGGGGTGCTGTGATGCAGTTCAAGACAGTGACACCAAGGTACAGTCCAAAACAGGTCTCGCCTGCGTTTATTGCAGCAGCAAAATAAAACAGCCTTTACATTCAGGCATTAAACAAACAAAATCCTACCCGTCAGGGTGCTAACTATACAGGTATTCCACTAACTCACCACTATACAAAATCACTTGGCTGCTCCAGGCACAGAGGTCAGGGCTGTCTGCTCTCCAGCCTCCTTACAGAAAGACCACACTTCCAGCTCTGCTGAGCTGCTTTATGGGGCTAATTGGGCTGTTCCCACCACCTGTGTCCAAGGTGCTGGACACAAACCTCAGCACTAAGGCCTTGCATAATAGCAAAACCTAGGGGAAACATACTGCCCATCCACAGTTAACCCCTTCAGTGTCTCACAATATATATATATATATATATATATATATATATATATATATATATATATATATATATATTATATATATATATATATTTATTTATTTATTTTTTAAAAATAAAAACTCCTGCAGCTCGTCCTCTCACTAGGCACAGGTCTTCTGACGCCTTACAACAAGAACCCTTCCACAGATTGCATGAATGCAAATTATGTTTTGTCACCAGCATTGCGTGATCCCTGTTCTACATACATACTGATACATCCCTGTAGCTGAGCCATGTTTGTGAATAACTAGTGCACTCATATAGGGGTTATATCATGTTATTCATCTGTGCTATATGTTACTCAGCTACCTCATATATACAGAGGTGACAATGCAGTTTTCTGAAAAACAGATATTTTATAGAAATATGCTGTGATTTTCCTATCAAAGGATTAGTGGGTCTGAACCCTGGGACCCTAATAATCACATTTGGCTTCTTCCCTGTTGTGAAATTTACATACTGGGTTGTGTTTTAGTACAATGCACAGCAGATGCCTCTGACAGAAAGTAATGTTATATCCTAATGATATGCTGTCACTTACTAATGTTTTCCACATTAGTGAACGCTTCTAAGGAATAATTTACTAATGTAACTTAGGGTGCAAATACCCTGTGCGGCCAGGATGCAGCTGTGATGTGGCCGGCAGCATCCAATTAACGCATTTTTCCAATAATTCATTACAAAATAATGTAGTGACCATCCGATGTACTGTTAATATGAAACAGTCACTAAAAAACTATTTTGTAATGAAATAAAATGAGTTGATCGGATGCGACCAGCTGCATCACAACTGCATCCAGGCCACAGCATGTCCACACAGGGTATTTGCACCATTAGCACAAAATTAACAATTGCCCTTCCAGTTAGACAGTGGCTATCTATTGACCGATTCAAAATATGCATCCCCTGCTCACATGCACCTATAGGACACCCCTTTTTCAATGTGCCAGATCTCATACATATTGGGGTAAGCTCAGTGTCAGACTAGGGTTCCGTAGACCCACCAGAAAAAAATTAATCTGTGTGTCCAATTTTCATCATCTGCCAGCAAATAGAGTCCAGTAGCCTCCAAATTGAATAGTTTTCTGCTGGGGTTCTGTATTGGGTTGAACCTGGGCCCCCTGAATGATCCTCTAGTTTTCTGGTAGGCCACTCTGACAGTGGGTAGGCTAGTTCCCCAAATTGATGGGTTCAGACAACTTTCATTTAAGGTGAATGGGCAGTAACCCCTGACGATTTTTTTTTTTTGCGTTTCAATTTTACAGTTACAAACTGTTTTATTTGTTAGAGCAACACAAAATATAAAGTATCTGTGTGTTAAAAAAATTATATATACTTCAAGCAAATTTATATTAATGAAAAAATTGTGTCACGTGAATATGGATCAAGTCCAATTGTCTTTAGAAGTCTGTATGTAATTTGTTCTCAGTTGCTTTGTGCAGGCCTTGTAAGTGTTAGAGAGCATTAGTGAACAACATCTGACAGCTCAGTGATAATTGTTTTAATAAATAATTTATAATAAAAATAGTGTCCTGCTGGGCTAGTTTAAAAAAAAAAAATAGCCAAAGCTGTGAACATCTTATAGTACCCGGTTTAATCCATCATCTGAATAGAAGGAACATGGCACAACTGCTAACCTACCAAGATATACGAGGGCAATTCAACATAGTCCACTTTTAGAAGGATACACTTCTCCCAACGTTCCTACCATTTTATTAACCTCTCCAAAAAATAGGATTTGTTGAACTCTCCAAAATACGCATCTGTCTCGGCATCTGTTTGAGCTACATTTTTTTCCCGCTAGCCATTTCTTCATGTTGGAGAACAAGAAAAAGTTGCAGGGAGCCAGATCAGGTGAATATGGTGGGTGCAGCAGCAATTCATAACACAATTCATGCAGTTTGGCAGCGACAACTCCGGATGAATCTGCTGGTGCGATATCGTGGTAAAGGGCAGTGTACCCTTCAATTTTTTGTCGAAGTGGTCCAATAACTCACTGTAGTATTATCATTTTCTAAAAAATACAGGTGGATAACGCCGTTCGCATCCCAAAAAATCGTCGCCATGACCTTTACGGCCGATGGGACCATCTTCGCCTTCTTTGGAGCAGATTCACCGGGAGATATCCATTGTTTTGATTTTTGCTTAGTTTCTGCTGTGTAATGATGAATCCAGGTTTCATCAACAGTGACAACTGACACAAAAACTCCTTCGGATCTCACTTAAATTGTTCCAAACACTACTTCGAAGTTAACAGCCGCATCCACTTGTTGTCCACCGTGAGCAATCGCGGCACCCATCGGGCCGACAATTTTTTTTATCGCCAACTTATCATGTAAAATATTAATTGCTATTCTTGTCAACACACCTACGGCCTCTTCTACTTTGCGCACTTTCGTTCGTCGATCAGCGAGTATCATGTCGACTTTTTGAATGCTTTCCTCGGTAACCACGTCTACCGGGTGTCCTGGTCGCCCACGTTAAAATTTGTTGAACCAATATCTAAATGTGGTCATAGATGGCAAAGCGTCCCCATAAACAGCATCCAACTTTGCTTTTATCTCCTCACATTTTTTCCCATCCATCTTTTACCATCTTAGCGAAAATCATGAAACACGTCTTACTCAAATGGCTGCCAAATCCAAATTATCTATCAATCAATCTGCAATTTCTTTTGGTAGCACACAATGATAACACCAACTTTCCTCAGGAACGCCCTCTGTCGTCAAACATGGGTACTTATTGAACCGCCCTCATAGTTGTCCTCCTAAACTGACAGCCCAGAAAAGGAGATGTAGCCAAGACGCCCAGGGACAGTCTAGAGGAGCTGCAGAGATCCAAAGCGCAGGTGCAAAAATCTGTCCATGGGACAACTATTAGCATCAGCGGCCTATATATATATATTCCTAATATTCACTGTTTTGTGTAGTTTTGTTATATCAAATAGAAGTATTCCTTCCAGACAGAACAGCACATTCAGTCCCACAATGATACAATTCTGCACAAATTATTAATGTAAGGCAAAGCCAGCGTGAACAATGAGTGGAGCCTGTTCGCTTTTATGTAACTGAACAATGTCTGGTTGCTCCTAAAATTCTGCACATACACAAAAGGTATTAAATCATACGCTGTCCATGTGACCTGGAGGACACATCCTTTTTTCTACATAAACTGAAACGCATGAAAATAATTATCGGGAATATATAATTCACTAATGATGGGCTCCATAAATTGCTATATAACCTTTGGCTGTCAGTATTATGTATGAGCGCATCAGGCCTGCCAGAGCGGTAGATCTTACAGCCTTACTTACAACTCCAAAAAAAAAAATCACAAAACTTAAAAACAAGAAATTATCATGCAATAAACTCCTCTTAAGGTGCTGCTAACATATAAAGCAATATAGGGAAGAGAATTCAGAGCCCTGCAGATAAAAAAGCACTCTCTTCATGTACAACTAAATCCATTTTTAATTATATTAACAGGGTTTTCCAAGATTTATATACTGATGACTATTACTAGGATGGGTTATCAGTATCAGATCTGGCGCAGCTCCCTACACTCCTGATCAAATAATAGCACGAGTCATGGCTTCATTGGTAGCACAGTATGTGGAGATGGAAGCACACAGCACTGTACACTATTTTGGGTTACCGCAGATTTGTGCATATTCAAGTAAATGAAAAGTCAAGCTGCAGGACCTGGTTCACCACTACATAGTAGACTGAGCGGGGTACATACACTGCATTGTAGATTATTCTTACAGAAAATGAACAGGGGTAACAGGAAAACCTCTTCTAAGGCTACATTCCCATGACCATTGGGTGACATACATACATCTGCCATTGGCCGGCAATGAGCGCAAGGAGCTGTACAGAGTGGTACGGTGGCGCACACATGCTGCACCATACCGTTCCTATCTTTCCCCGTAATACGGTGCTGTGTATCTCTATGGAGAAGGGCGGGGGCAAGCAGCGCTCCCCCTTCCTCTCCCGTGCGCCTTGTGAAGTCGCCCTAAGGATAACTAATCAATGTCTAAATCCTGGATAAAAAATATAGGAAATAAAATCACATCGTTATTTCTGCTATGTACCTTTTTATATAAAAGCTCCACTAATTGTCTTTTCAACTTCAATTAATCCTACCATAATGCTGAATCATATTTATACCTAGAGGAAATGGGCGGAGTATGCTGCAACAATAACATATATACAAGACTGTAGACAAAGAACAAGTCTCGGCACCTGAATCTTCTCCATGGTCTATGTGCATTTCCTCTTCCTACTTTTGGCTCAAGATGTTAGGAAATATGCCACAACATGCTGAGACCTTCATCTAAGGAGTATGATGATGTGACATGCATTTTATTTTGCTTGTATTTGAATGATTCATCCAGGGTAACTAGGTGCTTTTGAATACATCTTGATACTGCTAACGAAATTTTGCTATAAACATATTTCCTCCAATGATTAAGAATAACTTGTTATAAACAAAAAAGGAGCATGAGAGCTTAGAGATTTTCCAACCACTATTTAATAATTGAGGTTTCCTTAAGAAGCCCATTATATTCGACAGTACTTAACAAATTGTGGAGTTCATACAAACAAAATAAATCTGTACAGGGTCCATGGTACATGTGGCTATGGAATAACCTATGGTATGAAGTGCTGATAGATTAAATTATGTAGATAAGTGGAGTACACTGGGGTGGTTAGTGAGAAAAGTCAAAGTTACATGAGGACAGGTAATTTGAAAAGAATTCCTGAAAACAAAGGTTTATGCAGAGCATGTTAGTCTGATAGTCTGCAAGCATCCTAGAGAATTGGTAAAGTTGAGTGGAAGCTTTGATTAAACAAGAGATGAATCTTAGATTGTTTGCAGATTAGTTTCTAGACTGAGATGAGGGAAGAGAGGTAGGGAGGCACAGGACTTTGGACAGCTTTGTGAATGAGGATAAAGAGGAAGATTTAAACAGTAGAATCACTGAAATAAGCACAGCAAGAAATTGCAATTCTTGTGACTACGCCACCTCCATGCCATATATGAGAAGGGGCATGGCCGCCGGCGGAGTGGGCTGTAGGTGGGCGTTCCTGCCAAGTGCCTTCAAATATTCACTGCTGAATGTTTGCAGGGTTTTGTGCAAACCTACACCAAGCAGAGTTTTTCCCAGCAGTGCGGCCGTCTGTAGGATACATCTAGAGGCTTAGCCCTTGATATATGCCGCAATGGGAAGGGGGGAGGGTGCATGAAATGATAAATTCCCCCGGGTTATATTGTATTCAAAAGACAATGGATAATGAGACTGGACGTGATTGGTTTTGGTTATTCCCTTTATGTTTTTAGTGTGCTGAATAGGACAAAAGGCAATGAAAATAACTTTTTTATAACAAATTATCCATGAAAAGATTTTTTTGTGGGGCATTTTCTTTCTGTCTCTTTAATGGCCTCATAGAGTCGTTCGACTTACTCTTCATTCACAGCTCCCAAAATTTAAAAAAAAGTAGTCAAGGTGGGAATGGAGGAATGCACTTTCAAACTCATGAGGCAACGTAAAGCGTGAATGCTTTTAGCATCTGATGATCTTGTAGTCAGGATCCTTATTAATTACCTAATTATTTCTCTACAACCTCTTAAATCCACAGTTCATTTTGAGTATCTATCATGTTATTGACAAACTATCACCTATGAGCCTTCTAATATCTGATCAGATTAACACATTGATGCAATTAACCAACTTGTCTTACTGGACAAAGTAAGGAACAAACTCCATTTCACGATATCTGAACCATGAAAAAGACCCTTCTGGTAACACTAAATTCCTGCTTTTGAGCCTGGATCTGAGTGGAACTCAGTGGCATCTTTGAGAAGATACAGGTCTCTTATGTATCATCTTCAAAGTTTCCGAGTGAAGATTGGGGTATAAAATGGAATGCTTCCATCTGGAATTATACCCTTTCACATTGCATGAGTAAAAGTAACAGTCGTCTCTGTTTCTCTTGTTCTAGTCCTGCCCTAAGAATCCCATAACAGAGGGCTTTTTTTTCTTACCTTTGACCTCATTTTAGAGGTCCACAATACACCTTTTGCAAACTTAATGAGGCACCCAAACTTTGTCTTCATTGTATACTTATAGGTATGTGGCATGTTCTGACATCTAGGGTTTTTTCAATATTTTTTTTTTTTGTTTTCAACACACCAAAATATATGGAAATTATATGAAAATAATCATATAGCTTTTAAACTTCCTGTGTTAAATGTGATCAAATAATGAACAATATGATCGTGCAATGTGTTGCATTCAATATTACATGGTGACAGCTACACTATTACTAATTACTAATCTATTACCAATGTAATTTTATGTTTCAGCTCCTTCTCCAGGTTTTGCTCCATCGCCTGCCACTGCTTATGCACCCCAGCAAGAGCCAGCCAATCGGCCTCCATGGGTAACCGATGAAGACTTTTCTCAGAAATTTGCCCCTGGAAAAACTACAACTTCAGTTTCTAAACAGATCCTGCCAAAAGCAGCACCTCCTCCACCTGCTCCAATCACCACACCAAGCTATACCCCTCAGCCCCCTAGCCATCCACCAGCACAAGCCCCTAGAGGAATGATTCAACGTGCTGAAAGATTTCCAGCAAGCAGCAGAACCCCTCTTTGTGGACATTGCAACAGCATCATCAGGTAAGAATGTCAAGTAGTTTGCAAATAAGCCTATTCTGAGTTAAGAGACCACATTCAAGGCCATGCCAAAAACAGACATAACCTAGTTTAACCCATATTCTTTTGCTTGCATCAAAAACTGCACTATCCAAACAATAGTTTTTTTGTATAAAAATGCAATAAAATATGTTTATGATTAAATATGTGGGATACATTTAATTTCCAGGGGTCCCTTCTTAGTAGCTATGGGACGTTCATGGCACCCAGAAGAATTTAACTGTGCTTACTGCAAGACTTCACTAGCTGATGTGAGCTTTGTGGAGGAGCAGAAGAATGTCTACTGTGAACGATGCTACGAGCAGTTTTTTGCTCCAACCTGTGCCCGCTGCAACACTAAAATTATGGGGGTAAGTTAATAAAAGTATCCGAAACAAGGGATCTATCTTAACTACTAATGCCTTACACATTAGATCGCTATTGGCCAAACACATTTAGTTATAACGTATGGACACTTTGCTTGGTCAAGTGAGCATAGAGTCGCATAGTGAGTGGCAAGACCTATTCTCCATCTGCAGGACAAAATACTTGATTAAATGCCAGTTAATGGAGGGACTTTATCTTTCAGACACCAATTTCCTTGTGACAACCCCTTTAAGAAAGAGTCCAACTGTTGCAACCCCCACCAATCTCGAAAATGTGACCCCACGTGATATGAAGAATGCAGATTACATTCTCTCTAAATCATGGAGCTGCACCCTGCCACTCAATTCAGTGACAATGTGAGTGCCCAAGATCTCCAGCAATTCTACAGAATTGAATGGCAAATGCTTATCCTACCACTCCATCTATTAGTGAGAATGGCATCTCTGTCCTCCAGATCACAGAGGATCTGTTCTTATGACCAGTGGGAGTCCCAGCATTCGAACCCACACTGATCACCTTATTATTTACTAAACTGTGGACAGGGGATAACTTCTAAAATTGTGAAAACACATTTAAGGCCTTCATGCACAGAGTTGACCCCACCATCCTATTTTGACGAGATTGAAGAACTATGTTGTATGTATGGGGCCTCTTGGCATCTTGAATTTCAACACCTGAATTGTGTTTGCTATTGCTGCCACCAGAGTCAACTGAAATTCAGATGTATGGAAAAGACTTTTAGCTGCAAAAATTTTCAAAAATAATGTGCTGCATGTGAATTTATCCTAATTTACTATTGTGTTAAAATAGATATTCATGGGTACAAAGAAGCAAACATTTACATGGATACCCCATATTTTGCTTATCCTCTATTTTTGACTTATATACCTTGCGGAATAGTTTGTTGCACACTAGACAAGCTTTGAAGTCTACAGTGCCCGCCACTACCATAGATTATTACACCCGGCCTTGATTTATAGCTTTGAGAAATTGCTTGAACACAGCTACTCCTTCAGTTTACTGTAAAAGAACGCTCAGTGCCATGTGTTAGGTCATAAACTTCAGACAGACTGTCCAGATAACACTCCTAAACTGTGAATAGACCCAACAGTACGTTACAAGGTCACAATGCACCATTAGCAAGATTAGAAGAAACCTGGCAGTACTACAGAAAAGCAGCGTGACCTTATCTCGCTTTACTCACTGGGCCGTTTGAAGAGGAGGCTAGAATATTTGGGAACCAACTTATGAAAACCATTCTCTTTTCTTTCTATGTAGAAGATTAGACAATATTTCAAGCAAATATTGAATAGTAGAACTATCATTCCTATCCTTTTAGGTGTCTGGTGTAAATAACACATGGTTTATAAATTTGATCACCAGTCAGATGTAGCAACCTTCAGCTTATTTATATTTAAGATAATGCATAATTGTGAGAATTTCCCATTCTTGCACATTTCCCCAGATCCCTGCTATTCCAGCATGGACCACTCCCCTCTCAGTAACATAAGCAAGGAAGCATGGGGGCGAGAACGGAAGAGAAGGGAAGTGATTTAGGCGGGAATAGTACTCCAGTGCTGCACCAACTTATTAGCACCAGCTTTAAACCCAGAATATCTTGAAAACTGCAAAATGGGCAGACATAATAAAAACATCAAGAAAATTACAGTGCATTTCTCCATAACGATTGTGCACAGAGGTAGACTACATTGGAGGTTAGGTTTCTCAAATCGGTAATCATTATCCATTTCGACTCCCCTGTACAGAAATATGTTTGACTCAACTCAGTCTGTACCTCCCTGCAATTGTTTATATGAAGTATAGAACTTACAGTATCTTCAGAAAGAACAAAGGATAAGTTAATGAAATTTAACATTTTTATTTTCCCAAGCATTATCTGTCGGACCCAAACACATTAGATAGCCTACCAATACTGGCAGTACCACCTGAAATGTCTGTAAAGCTTGTGGGCCTTAAATATGTTTTTCTGTGTTCAGGAAATTTGGCTTATAGACAGTATAATATACAACGTCTGACAATTACACCTACCGGGAGACCAACATTTGACAGTAAAAAGCCCCAGTAATGATTAATGGGCTGGTCAGTGCCACAGGGTGCACTTCACATTTACAAAGTGTGTCCATTGTGGAAATTATTATATATTTTGTTTTAATGATAAACTTATATTTAATCATTTTTAAGTATATTTCATTAACTAACTTACACTTTTATAATTACCATCCCAGGAAGTGATGCATGCCCTGAGGCAGACCTGGCATACCACCTGCTTTGTATGTGCAGCCTGTAGAAAGCCATTTGGTAACAGCCTATTCCATATGGAGGATGGAGAGCCATACTGCGAGAAAGGTAATTTATCACTAAATAGATTTCCTTGTTCTACAGACAGGACTGAGAGAATGGTAGAGACTGGCAGCAAGTATAGACCTAATGTGTAATGATTCTTACCATCAAATTGTGTGATTCTTACTTTCTAAACAAACAGAATGATCCACATATTATGTTTCTCAGCTTTCTAGAATTATGGCATATTTCTGTTCTAAAGCTACATGTCTAAAATTATCCTTAGGAGCAGTGAAGCGGCCAGAGACCAACCTCTTCCTGTCTTTGCCCCAATTACAACCTGCCCATAGTTTCTATGGTGCTCATGAAGTAACTAAGCAGAAAATCCAGTCAGATTCCAACAAGTAAATCAACTAAACACGGCATATTGTGTACGTACAGGATCAATGGAGCATGGAATAATGTAGTTGAATGCAGAATGTAGATGCATTGGGGCGTAACTACAGCGCTAGCAGACAGAGCAGCTGCTATGGGGCCCGCATTGTCAGGGGGCCCTCACATCCAACCTCACACAATAAAGAATGGAGAATGAGCACCATTGTAAATCAACTAAACACGGCATATTGTGTACGTACAGGATCAATAGAGCATGGAATAATGTAGTTGAATGCAGAATGTAGATGCAGGGGCATAACTACAGCGCTAGCAGACAGAGCAGCTGCAATGATACAATGATACTCTGATACAATCCTATTTTTTAATAACAAAAAATATTTGTAACTTAAACATCATGTCATTGCACCTAAATCATGCAATAGTCAAAATAAAAGAGATTCACAGACTTGTAATTTCTTTTAACTTTGTTTTGTAAGAATCCAGTTTTAACAGCTGACTGACTGCAGCAATCGTTTTGCTCAACTTAACTTTTGCAATTAACAGGTAATCTACCGTGAAAGTCTTGTCTGGCTTTGTGAAGAAAGCAAAGACAGACATGAGGGTGAGGAGAAGTAAATAAAGCAAAACAATAGCACTGATATCAGTCATTTCAGTCACCTAAATGTTCAGTCCTTTGTGAGACTGAGGCAAAGCTCAAAGCTAAAAATACACATAATGCGTTAGTAATGAAAGCACAAATAGCAACTGTTTATATTCTGTGTCAGTCGTAAGACACAACGCCATTCGCTATTACCCTACAAATGTGCAATAAAAGGGTTTTTAAAAACTTGTCTATGGATATCAAAGCTTAATACATATTCATAGAGATTTAACATGGCATCAGAATGTCAGACCACCTGGCCAACGACGAGAAAAGGTTCTAGAACCGTCACTTTATATCGGATGCAATGGTTGTATACTAAGGCATCAGCGAAAAAAATCAATGAAGCCAGAAAGAGAAAATATAAATAGATAGAGAAAACTATATATGTCTGTAAGCTGAAATGACTTTGGTGAAAAATCACTGATGTGAAAAGACGCCAGTCTGAATCTGCCCTAATGGCATTGGTACAAAAAGACTTTAACAAGTTCAATGAAATTAATGGACGTTTTAGCAGATCTGTTAGAATTCAGTTATTTTCTTTTATATAAAAGAATGTTTGCTTACAATCACTTTGTTTTTTGCAGATTACATTGCTCTGTTCAGTACAAAGTGCCATGGGTGCGATTTTCCTGTTGAAGCAGGTGACAAATTCATTGAGGCCCTTGGACACACTTGGCATGATACCTGCTTTATCTGTGCTGTGAGTACCTACATCACGTCTTAGCAGTCCATATCAGAACCACGTCCTCAGTTTAAAAATAGACTAAATGAAAGAATTCCAGGCCATTGTATTAAAGACTGTAAATGGTCCCTCAATATCTTATTGCAACTAAAGGCTCTATCACATGACAAAAAAAAAACTTTATGAGGAAAGGTTACTCAATTGTTAGTGCATAAAAAATGGCAGCAGTCAGCGACAAGCATTCAACTAAAATCATTGTTTGGCAGCAGCACATCGCCCTGTATAAACATGGCATAGTAAGGCAAACTGCATGGGGATGAACATGTAATTGAACTCCATCCTGTCATAACTGCTGCATTAAAGTGAAGCCAATGGTGCCCTTTAAAGAGATGACTCTGCAAGTTACACACCTTTAACTTTATAAACTTAATTAACTCTTTCAAAGAAAAACCTCAATGGAAAGTTATGTATTTTAGAACACAGCAATGAATATCCTAAAAATAAATAGCTGAGCAGGGGTTTCCCAGGGGTTTGCCTTGCTCCAGCTCCGGGTTTCCATATTATACCATGGACCAGGCGCAGCTCAATCAGCTCAGACCTATCCCAGCTCCCCAAGAGTTTTCCAGAATTCCAGGAAAAATCACTTTAAGTTAAAAATGGAGTAGTTAAAAGTTTTAGTAAATTCCAGCAACTAATTAATATTATTTATGTAACGAAAAGTTATACAATTTTCCAATATACTTTCTAGATCTCCGTTTGTTGTCATTTAACCAGAAGCTTCATTGTTTACTTCTGATGGATAAACATTGGTCCATGGTCATGTGATGTCACACAGGTGCACGGCTGTGATTAACATACAGCTCTGATTACTCCTGAGGATATAACAAACTGTGCACCCGTGTGACATCACATGACTATGGACCAGCGTTTATCCGCAGGAAGTAATCAGTGAAGCTTCCTGTTGCAGCAAACAGACAACAAGCAGAGATCTAGAAAACTGTGAAGAATTCATAACAAAAGTTTATTGGAAATTGTGGAACTTTACATTACACAGACAATATCAATTATTTGATGGAATTTTCTGAAAGTGGACATCAGCTATACATACAATTATGAGTATAAATAATGTATCTTAAAATAGTTTTGTTATTAAATCATATAAAAATAATAAAAATCCTGTGTTTTTTTTCTAGGTTTGCCATGTGAATTTGGAGGGTCAACCGTTCTACTCCAAGAAGGACAAGCCACTGTGCAAGAAACATGCCCATGCTATTAACGTTTAACTTGATTTAACACTTGGGACAGTCCGCTCCCAAAAATACGCATAGCAAATTTTATTACTTTGAAAAAGTGATGCACATTATGATACAGTGCAGTTGAAATCTGGTTACAAGAGTAACAAATAACAAACAAAAAAAAAGAAATATAATGAAATATAAACAAAAAAAAACAAAAAAAGAATACATGAATCAAACACATTTTTGAAGACAAATTTTACAAGAACGGTCATTATCTAACCACCTGAATGTTTTTGGATATCAGTTCAAGGGAAACCTAGGCCATGAAAAGATGGGGATAGAAAAGAATCCCCAGGTCCTGGTAATCAGTATCGTGTGGGTGACATTTTGCTGGTCGTCTCCCTTAAGTATTGGTCCCTACTGGTTTAGTCACTATTCATAGACACACTGTAATACAAGAACTTTTCCAAAACCCATAGGATCCTCATGCTATGAAAAGATCATTACAAAGATTAGATAATAACGCGAAAATTATTTAGCTACGTGTTTATGACATGCTCAGAACAGTATCTTCTTCAGGTCACCCACCCAAGGTGTGGGGTCCATGAGTGATTACATAAAATGTGTTAAAACCTCGGCCCTTGTATACATCCTTTGCCTAATATATATATACTTTGAGAAAGCAGAAAGTATCCCTGACGCCAAAAGAGTTTATTAAACACATGGTATTCGACTAAGTAGCAGCCCTGCTCGAGTATGTGGAGAGATTATTGTTCTGATGACTCTGATGGGAGATTGAACACAGAGCTACAGTCCTTGCAGAAAAATAAGCAGAGTGCCAAGCAACCAGATGTATGGTATTTTTAGAGCTGCCGCGGATAGGGTTTTAAAATAAATGAAGTGTATCCTGGCCAAAAAAGGAAGCGCTGCTCCGCTGTTTATATCATGGCCCCCCAGCACCTTTCTAAGTGTAGGGAATTAACCAATATACAGTCTGAATGCCAGAATAAAATGGGCTGGAAAAAAAGACACACAAAAAGTGTGTACTTTCTACAAATATAGTGGGATGCTATTACGACTATTGTACAGCCTGTAGATTACTCATTACCCGTGTGTAGAATGTCTCCAAAAGAATCCCAACAGCAGAGGAAAGGCAGTTATACTGCAAATCAATATTCCTTTCGTATACTGTGGTTTGTAACCATTCCTGGTTGGCTGAAAACTTGTAACCTCATTGACTAAAATGATGTAAAGGTGGCAACATGCAGAGGAACCAAGGATTTTATTGGTTCTGCTCACTTGAATGGGTTCTGTCAGGGACATAGGCCTGGATAGGACTTCCATCCGGGATTCCTCTATGAAGAGTGGGGGGCGGATGCGGTAATTGCAAGGATATTTTTAATATTTCTAGAAAAACTGCTAACATGATATACCATTGATAGTGAACCTTTTGGAGACAGAATGCCCAAGCTACAACCAAAACCCACTTATTTGTCGCAAAGTGCCAACATGACAATTTAAGCAGTAACTTATTGATCCCTGTTGTATCACAGGTTTTAATCATATTGGCGTCCTGAGTTCACCAATACGATAGAAAGATGATGGCGAAATTTGAATTGTAGCTTCCCTCCAGGGTCCCCTGAAGAGGAAGAATCAGGGGAGCCATATAATCGCTCTCTATCCACACCTTCTTGTAAGGATGTCGCTTTAAAATAGCACTGAGCATGGCACGTCCTGGGCTGCTTTGGATCACAGGAGAAAGCCTTGAGTCCTAGCTGGCAAACTCTGTGTTGGGGTGAACGCTTAGGTGCCTACAGAAAGGGCCCAGTGCCACCTCTGGCACCCGTGCCATAGGTTCGCCACCACTGATATAGACCCTTTCAATTGATTAATGTGATTTGTAAGTGGACCACCATAACTATAACAACAGTTATAAAGCTTTCAGGTGCTTTTGGTTTTTATGATGCTGTAAGGTACATATGTTGCCACCTCAATAGGGAATAGGGCCCTGTAAAATTATTATAATTCCTTCTGTGAGATTGACAGTTGTCATTCAATTTTATTTGACTTGCGGGTGAGGGTAGTTTTATCAGAATAGCTAAGCATGTATCTAAATACCAAAGCTTACACTATACACGGTAAAGAAAGAGCAAGGTGTTGATGTACAGAGAAATAAAAATAACGGAGGTAAAAATATGTAGAGAATGGATGGCCGATAGATTGTAGCACTGAAATGAAGTAAGTCAAGTGTGATAATAGATGTAACTCAAAGCACCATTAAAGACACTTAAGAAAACCATAACTATGGGGTCATACAAGTATCTGGCCATATTAAAATGTCATGGAGTAAGTGCAGATCTACACATGGGGCCAGATTGTGCCCATCTGGATGTCCATGGGCCTAAGAGGAATCATGCTATGACTTTATGCCAAGAAAAGCCCATCAAGCCCTCAACTTCTCGTTCCAGGAATAAAGTTAATCACATGATCAAGGTCAAGAAGCTGACCTCCATCAAATTAGTTTTGTAGGGAACCACACCTCTCATTAGGTATTTTTTGTTAGTGGTAGCATATACCTTCTTCTATAATTTTATAATGGACACCAAAATAAAGATTTATAGGCCTATATTTATTAATTCTAAAGAATGTTTGACAATGTGATGGCAGTGTAGCGCATAGTCTACAGTATATAGCTCGCACAATTAGTTTTGCTTTGAGTTTCCATATTGTGTTTTTTTTAGGTTAAAATATGAAAAGCTTGGTTGGATTTTCTTTACTGCCGATAATTATGAAAATCTGTGTTTTCTGAAAACTGCTTTCACAGTTTTTATAGTTCTAGTTAATTGATTTGAGTGTCGTTTGAGGTTTATTTGGAGTGTACTGCAATGAATGGTAACAGCCTGTTAAGTTGAGTGCATCTAGTACAATCATGCTATAGACCACTAGACGGACAATTGCTATAGCTCGATTTTGCTACTAGAAATCACCTATGTAGCTTAGACCCAAGTATTTATGATATAGGTAGACATTGAAGGTGGCTGTCTTGATTATCCAAAGACGGCTCATTATGTTTCTAATACTTTCTGTTGTAGTTTGTGATACTAACACAACATTTTTTACCATGAGTATTTATGCAACAAATGGTGGAGAGATGTAGGCAGAAAATTGAAGATTGTGAAAAAATATTTTTGTGAATTATTTATGTGTGTGAGGGACTATTTTATAATATATAGCGTTGAGGATAATATGCGAGAATGACATTTTCACTATAGAGTAGATGTTTAGTACTTAAAGGCAGTGGTTCTGTCACATGACTAGTGCAACTTATAGGATCACCATTGAATAAATCAGCAGGTAAATGACATTTCCTTGTAGTATTGAATACAGTCACTAGACATGAGCACTGATAAACCAGAGTCCATTTGGTACAAAGGAGGAGATGGCAAAATTGGACATCTCTGGTTACTTTCCATTAAAGCCAAGTGACTTGACAAATGGGGTCCAGTTGGTACGGTGGGCCAATAAAAATATACAAGGCAGACAAATAATTTTCCAGAAATCTCCATTTTTATTTTGGTCGTAATATTGGGACAACACACACCAAGTTATGAACGGTTATACTCTAAAATTGTAAAAAAAAAAAAAAAAAACATAAAAAAGCAATGCTTAGGTGAACTGTAGTGTCAGCATGACGCTTGATGGCAAAAATGAACAGCATGGATTTTGTAACCAAGTTAAAACACAAAAAAAGAAAAAAAGGAAAGAGCTGCTAACCACATGGACCTTAAATTGGGTCTGATATGGTTCCATTGTGGCATCTGGATTGGTTTTCACTCTAGAAATCATACTGAATTCTCCCTTGCCAGCTCAAAAGCTAAAAAATACAAGCACTATGCAGAGGTGAAGGGGAACCGTGGCAGCTTAAAATCCTCCCAGAGGAGGTGAGCATGTGCTTTTTTATCATTTATACAGCGCCCCAGCCCTGCATAAAAATCTAGAAAATTGATCAAAACTTGACCTAAAAGTTGCACAACCTTTCCAGATTTGTCCACAGCATAGAATTAAGGTGTTAAATAGATTTAAATGTTAAAAATCACATTTACACTTATTCGTGTGCTTTATATATGCTCACATTTATTTACTTTTTGGTTATACTGTTGCACATAACACTTGCTAAAAAAAGAGAAATATGTACAGGAGGTTCTTAGGTTAAATAGACGTCTGTTTTATAAATTACCAAAACAAACCTTATGGTAGTGGAAACACACATGAGTTTCAGGAAAATTGTAGAAAGACTTTGTTGTAACATGGTGATGGCCCTTCATTTCCTGTATTAAACAATCAAAGTTAGCAACTGGTGTCTCTGGACATCACATCAGGACATCAGAGTAGATGTAGGGTGTCCCCATACAGATTAGAGGTCTGTGATCAAAATAATCAAGCTCCACTGGTAAAATAATATGTTTTCTTATATGTATGGATATGTATGGGATTATTTTTATCAGTTGAGCCTGATGATTTTGATCCCACAAAACTAACATATGGGGTCACACTACTCTCTCCTGGTGGCGGACATCACAAGAGACAAAAGTTAGAATTTAGGAGAATTGGGGAGGTCAAGAAAGTATTTATCTACCAAATTCTATCTTTATCTCTGTTGCAATACACCATCTGGAGAGAAAAGGGAGTCCTCATATATATTACAATGTTATGGGATCAAAATCATCAGGCTCGGCTGATAAAAATCTGGTACATATCTACACGTACATAGATATTATCAGTGAAGCTGATCACAGAACTCTCTACTCTGTCCTGGAGACAGATATGATTAGTAATGGTGTTATATCAGAGAATTGGGGAAGTCAAGAAAATATTTAACTACAAATATCTTAGGGAATCTGATTCTTGATGCTTATGTTTCACAGAAACATTGGGGGGAGATTTAGCAATGTGTCTTTGGTTCTGCCGGTTTCTAGCTGGAAAACACTAGTCTTGTTGCGCCAGATTTATCTGGTCGGTTCCTATTTAGACCATCTTTTAGTTGGTCTAAACTGTGCACCAGAACTTTGAGTGCACTGACGATTTCCCATAAGCCGTGCCCCTTTCTAACCACAACCATCTACCAGAAAGACACGCCCCTTAATCGGGCAAGTTGGAAAAGTGTCAGAAAAAAACACCATTGTGGCACAAGTGTGTTTATAAATCCCCCCCATTGAGTCACTATAACATTTATAGAGTACACCGTGTCTAAACACAAGCATTAGGGGAAATTCAAGAAAATATTACTTAAGGATCAGACTACACAGGGTTTGTTTGTCGTCTGTTTCCTTGGAGACACATGTTTGCAAAGCAGCTGTAGACTTTCCATTGCATAGATTTTGCCATTTATATTCCTTTCAACTTGTATTTTTTTTGTGCCTAAATTGATTTTGTTGTTCTGCGTTGAAATGATTTATATGATTCTGATTGTTGCAATTGAGTAGAGTGGTATAGAAGGTTTGACAATTAGCAGCCCCTATATGTGTGTGGGGTCATATGGCTTTGTACATTGAAGTCAGCGGAGACTACAACTCAAGTTGCATACAATTTAACTGAACTCTGCCATGAGTTATCTATTGGTGAGACTTCTTGATCTCATCTAAAAACTACAAGATGTCATTTGCATTTGACTTCATAGGATAAGTCAATAGAAATATTATGTTCGCCAAACACTGCCTTTACTGCACCAAGTGCTCTTGCTTTTATAGTCTCTATGTGAACTGCAGTTTACAGTATTAAATGATGTGTGAAGGTATATTGCATGAATTTTGTTCTGTAAAAACACAATTCTAGCAAATACAATTGTGTAGACATACACTGAACAAATAAAAGTGTTTTTTGTTGTTGCATTCTGTTGTCACAGTTTTACTTTCTAAGCTTAAATTATCTATACATTTGCACTCCTGCATAAATAGAAGACAAAATGCAGATGTATACAGCTATACAGGCCTGGACCATCCTTACAAAGAGATAAAGGCAAACTGTTCCTTGCCCATCAAGAGGGGTCAGAATTTTTTAAGTCTGGTATCATTTTAAAGATGTCCTTGGCTGTGCTGTAAACAGTTGAGAATGTCTAATTCCTGGCTCTGTATACACCTGCTATTGAATATGCCTTTAACTGTCTGTACAGCACACCTAACCACAACCCTGATGTTTTCGAAATTGACCACAAAGTTATAGGAGCGGGCCGCTGCGAGGCCAGTTGCCCTTCTCTATTTATTCCCAGCCCCTTCTTGTCTTCCCTGCCGGACCCATGTGCCTCACAGCCTTAGAAAAAGCTCCCTAGCAATTCCCTGCATTCCTGTGTCTCCTGCGTTCCTGCTCCTGTGTCCTGTGTCCCGTGTGCCAATGTTCCCGTTCCCATCTGCCTGGATCTCCCATTGCTGACCCCGGATTGAAATTGACGGTGCATCTCTGCCGCTTGTTCTGACCTTGTGCTTGGACCTGACCATGAGATGGTCTTCCGTTAAGGTACCTCGACCTTGGCTGCCATCGCTGGCTAGTCACACCTGTGGAACGACCTGGTGGTACCCTGCCGTAGCAAGACCAACCGGCTTTGCTCAGGGCTCTGGTGAAGACCTGGTGCCACTCAGGCTCCAGTCCCAGGTGTCTGCTAGTACCACCTCCCGCGGTGGTCCAGTGGATACACGCATCCCAAATCCTGACAGTGTTCCTACCTTCTATTGATAGAGAAGAGTTAAATCTGAAAAGGTTATCTGAAATAAGACTAAACATACCAATATTGTCATTTGCCAAGTTGGATAACTGGAAGTTAAATATACTTGCACCATTTGCAAATTAGGTGCTAAGTGTTTAGTGGATTTTACCCTCCCTGACTACTTACAATCAGTCCTCATCAAAAATATATACTACTACAACAATACACAAATTTATGTCTCAGCAATCATTTTGGAAGTTCGACTTCCTGCTCCCACACCGAATTGTAAAAGCTTAGTGTGACACACAAAAAGTGCACATAAATCAGGGAAATGGCAAGACCCGTATTAGATACAAATACAGAGCACAAACTCATAATAAATAATTATTTTGCATAGTGCAATAAAATACATTACATGTTAAAATGCACATTTGTAATCAAAACTATTTGTATACAGAAGTTAGATAATATTTATATGTGATAGCCAGTGCCTATATAGGGCCCCCCTACCACATTGCCCAGCCTGTGATCTTACCAATGTTAACAGTGACATATATGTCCACTGCCAAACATTAGTTATATATTCACAGTTCATGGTTTACAATTCATGGTTGACATTATAGTTACTATTATGCACTATATAGGCACTGTCTATCCCATATAAATATTATCTAACTTCTATATACAAATAGTGGTGATTACACATGTACACTTTAACATTGTAATATAGGTATAATAAATAATTCTTTTGCAGAGTGTGAGTTAGTGCTTGGTATTTGTATCCAATACATCTCTCCTTGTTGTTTAGTACAGGATAGACACCAGTACACTACCGCCAGCACCTCCACTATCATATTGTTACTTATCGTCAAGTGGGTGAGGATAGTTCAGAGATATATATTTACTAATGGCAAGACCCACTGATAAAAGGTATGTATCTATGGAAATTCTTACCTAACCTAGGAGTCAAAGCCTTGCAAGAGTCAGGGATCAATGGTCTTCTTGGTGAAGTTTGGGATTAGTGTCCACACTCCTATGAAAATAAGATGGGGTTACAAAGGGTGATACTCTTAGATTTCTCAGGTGTTCTACACAGTAGTGTAGTCACAACTAAAAGAGTCCTTGTAACAAACATGATAAAATGTCAAAATAAAAAAGTAATAAAAGATGTGTTCCACCACAGGATGACAACTTTGGGTGCTTTATGCTGGGGGCCTGAGCTGCAGTCTGTCTTCCGGCCCTCAAACAGCACTATGTGCATCTAAGACGCACACAGCGCTGGTCAGGGCCATGCAAGGGGAGGCGTCAGCACACGATAAAATAAAATCAGTATTCAAATTCTGGAGCCGCTTTGCAGCTCAACTTCTTCCTGCATTGCTCAGTAGTAGAGCAGGCAGAGCCGGGTGTGAGCGCAGGCATGGAGCTGGTTCTGTCCGCTCTACTGCTGAGTAGAGAAGCTCCACTTTACCAGAAGGTAAGTACTGTCAAGGAAATATTATTCTTGAATGTGTAAGATTTGTTGAACTATTGGGCAATTACAAACTAGGTTGAAATATGTGGCATCCATTGAAGCGTCCAGGCCTCGTTTACAACATCCTGGAGATCCTTACAACCTGATAAACTCTGACCTGCAGAATGTTCTCTGGTGACCTCAAAAGCCATTTGGTCACCTCTAGAGATGAGCGAGCACTAAAATGCTCGGGTGCTCGTTATTCGAGACGAACTTTTCCAGATGCTCGAGTGCTCGTCTCGAATAACGAGCCCCATTGAAGTCAATGGGAGACCCGAGCATTTTTCAAAGGGACCATGGCTCAGGAATAAAATGTGTTATTTAATTGAAAAAGAATGTCTTCTGATAAGTTAGCAGATGTATACAAACATCTGCAATCTATTCTTCACTGTTCCGCGCATATATTATCTCCCGACAAGTTAACAGATGTGAAGAACAGTGAAGAATAGAATAAAAACAGTGAACACAGGATGATTTAAGTGAAAAACGCAGTGAAAAACACAGTGAAGAATAGATTACAGATGTTCTGCACATCTGCTTACTTGTCGGGGTGATACGCTGTCCTGGGATCGCTCCTCTTCTTCCACTGAAGTCTCCCCGTGCTGCCCGATGTCTGTCTCCCCCTGTGCTGCCCGATGTCTGTCTCCCCCGTGCTGCCCGATGTCTGTCTCCCCCGTGCTGCCCGATGTCTGTGTCCCCCGTGCTGCCCGATGTCTGTGTCCCCCGTGCTGCCCGATGTCTGTGTCCCCCGTGCTGCCCGATGTCTGTCTCCCCCGTGCTGCCCGATGTCTGTCTCCCCCGTGCTGCCCGATGTCTGTCTCCCCTGTGCTGCCCGATGTCTCCCTGCTGCTTGATGTCTCCCTGCTGCCGTTCCGCGCGTATCTTCCAACAAGTAAGCAGATGTGCCGAACATCTGTAATCTATTCTTCCCTGTGTTCTTCACTGTCTTTTTCACTTAAATGATCCTGTGGTCACTGTTTTTATTCTATTCTTCATTGTTCTTCACTGTGTTTTTTTAATTAAATGCTCGATCTCGAGCAGGGGAAATACTCGTCCGAGCAACGAGCCGTTTCGAGTACCTTAATACTCGAACGAGCATCAAGCTCGGACGAGTATACTCGCTCATCTCTAGTCACCTCTCCTCTGCGCCTACCCCCACCCCTGCATCTAGGAATTTGGAAACAAAGAACTGTTTAAATATTCCTGGACTCTCCCCCCTCATTAAAACTTTGCCCAATCGTGAATGACCCTCTGGACTAATTAATGAATGGGAAGTTCTGAAATCTGAACCAAACTGAAAAGAAATAAAACAATATGAAATCCAAGAAATGGTGTTCACATTCTGGGGTCTGCTTGACAAGCTGAGTGTGTTCCTTATTTCTCCCACCTCCAGGGATCAGGTTTACTTTAAGTTGTAAGTTTCTGTTATTTTTCTCCCTTTTTATTTTATAACTGTTTTGCCTTGTTGTGTGTCCTTTTATTATGTAAGTCTTTTGTTTTTAATATCTTTTTATGCACTGATCAACTTTCTGTAATTAAAGCTTTTCACTTTAATTTTGGTCCCTGTATGCTCTGTGAACTCATAGCCTTGTGAAATGTGGTTAGCTGTGTGACTGCTAAAGTGCTGAGTGTGCATGTCTAGTGGTGTGACAAGGTGACTGCCTGAGAAGCAAGAGTTGCTGTAGAGTGGGATACTTATTGGTCCCAGTATAAATGCAATTAGTGGTGGCAGCGGTTCTGGTGCTGGATCTGTATGAGGTGTTATTTATGCTCAATTTGTGTCCTGAGTGAAAGGTGAGCGCAAGTTTGAGTAGGCTAAATTAACCCGTACAGTTGCACTCCACGTCACGTGACGAGGCGGCGGCGTCCTCGCCGCGACAAGTACCAATTTTATTTTTTTTATGTGTTGGAGCAGTGTGTGCTTGGCTACCTATCTACTGCGGAGCAGTATGTACTGAGCTGCTTTTCTACCCTTTTGTGAGGTTGAGACTCATGGCTCAGCATTCCCTTATAACTCTTTTCAAATGACAAATAAATTCCATACAATTCAGATCCAGTATCCAGTCAGGAAGGTGGATATGTCTCCTTATGTTGAGTTGCTGGTGTATGTAGACATTTTAACTAGAGATGAGCGAACACTAAAATGCTCGGGTACTCGTTATTCGAGACGAACTTTTCCCGATGCTCGAGTGCTCGTCTCGAATAACGAACCCCATTGAAGTCAATGGGAGACTCGAGCATTTTTCAAGGGGACCAAGGCTCTGCACAGGGAAGCTTGGCCAAACACCTGGGAACCTCAGAAAAGGATGGAAACACCACGGAAATGGTTAGGAAACAGCAGGGGCAGCATGCATGGATGCCTCTGAGGCTGCCTAATCGCACCATTATGCCAAAATTATGGGCAACAGCATGGCCATGACAGAGTGACAGAATGAAGCTAGATAGCATCTAAAACATCCAATAATTGACCCTGACACTATAGGGGACGGCATGCAGAGGCAGCGGCAGCAGGCTAGAGAGTGGCATGGCGACATACCCTAATTGGACTCAGGCTTCAAACCAATGGGTGTCAGAGAGGAACCAAAGGAGGTGAGCAAGAAACGCTCAAATAATATCGGTACATGATAAAAGTTTGCCAGTATATTTTGTGGATTACACAGCAGGGTGGCGACAAAGTTAACATGGAAGCCATGAAAACAACCCAAAATTCTGCCTGACACAGCTCGTTTGATAAGGGGACCATGTATGCTTACAGTTCATGCCAGTCGCTGCACTGGCTGCCAGTCTCCTTTCGAATACAGTTTAAAATAATAATAACCCTCATCCATAAAGCTCTGTATAATGCTGCACCCCCCTACCTCTCCTCTCTTATCTCAGTCTATCGCCCAACCCGTGCTCTTAGATCCGCCAGTGATCTTAGATTAACCTCTACCCTAGTGCGGACCTCCCACTCGCGTCTCCAAGACTTCTCTAGAGCTGCACCAATTCTATGGAATGCTCTGCCCCGGACTATCAGACTAATACCTAACCTCCAAAGTTTCAAACGTGCTCTTAAAACCCATTTCTTTAGGCAAGCCTATAACACTCATTAACTGCATGAAGTTTTAACTCTTCTACTAACCCGTCCTGTGTCGTCCTCCCATCTGTTATCCAGCAACCAACAGGCACCAGACTTCTCTGCAGTCCCATTCACCCTGGACCTGGTATATAAGATGACGGCTGAGTGGTTCAAGCGACAGCAATTCCATTTATTATATTTTTTTCTATTCCCTAAGAAGAATGGCTTGACCATTAAATATTCTTTTACCTCGTGTTACCCCATCATCTTCATAAACCGTAAGCTCTGGCGAGCAGGGACCTCACTCCTGTTGTTCCATACAAATGTTGTGCTCTGTTACATTACATTTGTATTTGTTTCCTATGATTTGTAAAGCGCTACAGAATATGATGACGCTATATAAATAAAGATTATTATTATTATTATTATGGAGGCAGTGAACTAGTAGTAGATTAAAGGTGCTGCAACTATGTTAGTTGGATCTTGGGATGGAGCTGGCGCTCTGCAGCCAGGCGAGCTTTCGCCAATCCAAGCCCCTGTCTCTAGGCTACTCCCCAAACAGCACTTCTAAGAACCTTTTGTATAAGATCAAGTGTAGTAGCGTTCTTATAAGTTTAGGATATGGCGGGTGAGGGGAATGTAAACAGATGCGCAAGAAGCGCTGAAAAAATATCCCTAAATGGTAAAAGTTTGCAAGTATATTTTGTGGATTACACAGCAGGGTGGCGACAAAGTTAACAACTTTGATGTGGAATGCCCTGTAATAGCTCTTGGGCGGTGTGCCTTTTATCGCCTAGGCTCAGCAGTTTCAGCACCGCCTGCTGTCGCTTAGCGACGGCACTGCTGCTGTGCCTAGAGCTACCGACTGATGGCGCCATGCCCACGGATGGTAATTCGGAGGAGGAGGAGGTGGAGGAGGGGTGGGAGGAGGTATAGTAGGCCTTTGAGACCTGGACCGAGGTAGGCCCCGCAATTCTCTGCGTCGGCAGTATATGACCAGCCCCAGGGTCAGACTCGGTCCCAGCCTGCACCAAGTTAAGTGTAGTAGCGTTCTTATAAGTTTGGGATATGGCGGGTGAGGGGAATGTAAACAGATGCGCAAGAAGCGCATGATGCGCATGGAGCTGGCGCTCCGCTGCCAGGCGAGCTTTCGCCAATCCAAGCCCCTGTCTCTAGGGGCTAGGCTACTCCCCAAACAGCACTTCTAAGAACCTTTTGTATAAGATCAAGTGTAGTAGCGTTCTTATAAGTTTAGGATATGCCGGGTGAGGGGAATGTAAACAGATGCGCAAGAAGCGCTGAAATAATATCCCTAAATGGTAAAAGTTTGCCAGTATATTTTGTGGATAACACAGCAGGGTGGCGACAAAGTTAACAACTTTGATGTGGAATCCATGAAAACAACCCAAATTTCTGCCTGACACACCTCGTTTGATAAAGGGACGATGTATGGAGGCAGCTATATGGACGACTTTTGGAGGTAGCAATGGAGACAACGTGTGGAGGCTGCTATGGAGACAATTTAATTTGGATAGTGCCTGTATGTGGCAGTCCCAAACATTTTTCAAACCAGAGGAGCAGGTAGGTGGCCCTCCAGTAAAATGGAATAGATTGAGTGCCTGTATGTGGCAGTCCCAAAAATTTTTCAAACCAGAGGAGCAGGTAGGTGGCCCTCCAGTAAAATGGAATAGATTGAGTGCCTGTATGTGGCAGTCCCAAAAATGTTTCAAACCAGAGGAGCAGGTAGGTGGCCCTGCAGTAAAATGGAATAGATTGAGTGCCTGTATGTGGCAGTCCCAAAAAATTTTTAAAACAGAGGACCGGGTAGGTGGCCCTCCAGAAAAATGGAATAGATTGAGTGCCTGTATGTGGCAGTCCCAAAAATTTTTCAAACCAGAGGAGCAGGTAGGTGGCCCTCCAGTAAAATGGAATAGATTGAGTGCCTGTATGTGGCAGTCCCAAAAATGTTTCAAACCAGAGGAGCAGGTAGGTGGCCCTGCAGTAAAATGGAATAGATTGAGTGCCTGTATGTGGCAGTCCCAAAAATTTTTCAAACCAGAGGAGCAGGTAGGTGGCCCTCCAGTAAAATGGAATAGATTGAGTGCCTGTATGTGGCAGTCCCAAAAATGTTTCAAACCAGAGGAGCAGGTAGGTGGCCCTGCAGTAAAATGGAATAGATTGAGTGCCTGTATGTGGCACTCACAAAAATTGTTTCAAACAGAGGACCGGGTAGGTGGCCCTCCAGAAAAATTAAATGCATGAAGTACTATAGCAAGAGCCAGTGGGCCCTGTCAAAAAATAGCCATTTTCCTCTGCTTTACTGTACAAAGAGGAGGAGAAGGAGGAAAATGAGGAGGAGGAGGAGTGGATCAATTATTCAGGTTGAGCTTCCTTCACCTGGTGGAGATTGGAAATTCTGAGAAATCCAGCCTTTATTCATTTTAATAAGCGTCAGCCTGTCAGCGCTGTCAGTCGACAGGCGTGTACGCTTATCGGTGATGATGCCACCAGCTGCACTGAAAACCCGCTCGGACAAGACGCTAGCGGCAGGGCAGGCAAGAACCTCCAAGGCGTACAGCGCCAGTTCGTGCCACATGTCCAGCTTTGAAACCCAGTAGTTGTAGGGAGCTGTGTGATCATTTAGGACGATGGTATGGTCAGCTACGTACTCCCTCACCATCTTTCTGTAAAGATCAGCCCTACTCTGCCGAGACTGGGGACAGGTGACAGTGTCTTGCTGGGGTGACATAAAGCTGGCAAAAGCCTTGTAAAGCGTACCCTTGCCAGTGCTGGACAAGCTGCCTGCTCGCCTACTCTCCCTCGCTACTTGTCCCGCAGAACTACGCACTCTGCCGCTAGCGCTGTCAGAAGGGAAATACTGTTTCAGCTTGTGCACCAGGGCCTGCTGGTATTCATGCATTCTCACACTCCTTTCCTCTGCAGGGATAAGAGTGGGAAGATTTTGCTTGTACCGTGGGTCCAGGAGAGTGAACACCCAGTAATCGGTGCTGGAATAAATTCTTTGAACGCGAGGGTCACGGGATAGGCAGCCTAGCATGAAATCTGCCATATGCGCCAGAGTACCAACGCGTAAGAATTCACTCCCCTCACTGGCCTGACTGTCCATTTCCTCCTCCTCCAACTCCTCCAACTCCTCTTCTTCTGCCCATACACGCTGAACAGTGAAGGACTCCACAATGGTCCCCTCTTGTGTCTCGCCAACATTCTCCTCCTCTTCCTCCTCATCCTCCTCCACCTCCACCTCCTCCGATATGCGCTGAGAAACAGACCTGAGGGTGCTTTGGCTATCAACAAGGGAATATTCTTCCCCTGTCTCTTGTGACGAGCGCAAAGCTTCCGACTTCATGCTGACCAGAGAGTTTTTCAACAGGCCAAGCAGCGGGATGGTGAGGCTGATGATGGCGGCATCGCCACTGACCATCTGTGTTGACTCCTCAAAGTTACTCAGCACCTGACAGATATCAGACATCCACGTCCACTCCTCATTGTAGACTTGAGGAAGCTGACTGACCTGACTACCAGTTCTGGTGGAAGTTGACATCTGGCAGTCTACAATCGCTCTGCGCTGCTGGTAAACTCTGGATAACATGGTCAGTGTTGAATTCCACCTCGTGGGCACGTCGCACAACAGTCGGTGAGCAGGCAGTTGGAGGCGGCGCTGCGCTGCCCTGAGAGTGGCAGCATCTGGGCTGGACTTCCTGAAATGCGCACAGATGCGGCGCACCTTCGTGAGCAAATCAGACAGATTGGGGTATGTCTTGAGGAAACGCTGAACTATCAGATTTAACACATGGGCCAGGCATGGCACATGTGTCAGTCTGCCGAGTTGCAGAGCCGCCACCAGGTTACGGCCGTTGTCACACACAACCATTCCCGGCTTGAGGTTCAGCGGTGCCAGCCATAGATCAGTCTGCGCCGTGATGCCCTGTAATAGCTCTTGGGCGGTGTGCCTTTTGTCGCCTAGGCTCAGCAGTTTGAGCACCGACTGCTGTCGCTTAGCGACGGCACTGCTGCTGTGCCTAGAGCTACCGACTGATGGCGCCGTGCCCACGGATGGTAGTTCGGAGGAGGAGGTGGAGGAGGGGTGGGAGGAGGAGGAGGCATAGTAGGCCTGAAACACCTGGACCGAGGTAGGCCCCGCAATCCTCGGCGTCGGCAGTATATGAGCAGCCCCAGGGTCAGACTCGGTCCCAGCCTCCACCAAGTTAACCCAATGTGCCGTCAGCGATATATAGTGGCCCTGCCCGGCAGCACTCGTCCACGTGTCCGTGGTCAGGTGGACCTTGTCAGAAACGGCGTTGGTCAGGGCACGGATGATGTTGTCTGACACGTGCTGGTGCAGGGCTGGGACGGCACATCGGGAAAAGTAGTGGCGGCTGGGGACCGAATACCGAGGGGCGGCCGCCGCCATGAGGTTGCGAAAGGCCTCGGTCTCTACTAGCCTATAGGGCAGCATCTCCAGGCTAAGCAATCTGGAGATGTGCACATTAAGGGCTTGGGCGTGCGGGTGGGTTGCACTATATTTGCGTTTCCGCTCCAGCGTCTGGGGTATGGAGAGCTGAACGCTGGTGGATGCTGTGGAGGATCGTGGAGGCGACGATGGGGTTTTTGTGGCAGGGTCCTGGGCAGGGGGCTGACTAGCAGCTGACACAGGGGAAGGAGCAGTGGTGTGCACGGCCGGAGGTGAACGGGCTTGTTGCCACTGAGTGGGGTGTTTAGCATTCATATGCCTGCGCATACTGGTGGTAGTTAAGCTAGTAGTGGTGGAACCCCTGCTGAGCCTGGTTTGGCAAATGTTGCACACCACAGTCCGTCGGTCATCCGGTGTTTCCTTAAAGAACCTCCAGACTTCTGAAGATCTAGCCCTCGCCGCAAGAGCCCTCGCCACGGGAGCTTCACTAGTTGACACATTTGGCGCTGATGCACCAGCTCTGGCCCTGCCTCTCCGTCTGGCCCCACCACTGCCTCTTCCAACCTGTTCTGGTCGAGGACTCTCCTCCGTCTCAGAAGCACTGTGTTCACCCGGCCTCTCAACCCAGCTTGGGTCTGTCACCTCATCATCCTCCGATCCCTCAGTCTGCTCCCCCCTCGGACTTCCTGCCCTGACAACAACTTCCCCACTGTCTGACAACCGTGTCTCCTCATCGTCGGACACCTCTTTACACACTTCCACTACGTCAAGAAGGTCATCATCACCCACAGACTGTGACTGGTGGAAAACCTGGGCATCGGAAAATTGCTCAGCAGCAACCGGACAAGTGGTTTGTGACTGTGGGAAGGGTCCAGAAAACAGTTCCTCAGAGTATGCCGGTTCAAATGCCAAATTTTCCTGGGAGGGGGCAGACTGGGGGGGAGGAGGCTGAGGTGCAGGAGCTGGAGGAGTGGCGATTTCGGTGACATGGGTGGACTGCGTGGAAGACTGACTGGTGGTGGACAAATTGCTCGAAGCATTGTCAGCAATCCACGACATCACCTGTTCGCACTGTTCTGGCCTCAACAGTGCTCTACCACGAGTCCCAGTAACTTCAGACATGAACCTAGGGAGTGTAGCTCTGCGGCGTTCCCCTGCTCCCTCATCAGCAGGTGGTGTCTCACCCCGCCCAGGACCACGGCCTCTGACCCCTGCAGTAGTTGGACGCCCACGTCCCCGCCCTCGTCCTCTACCCCTAGCCCTCGTGTTAAACATTTTTAAAATGAGAGTTATAACTTTATTTTTTTTTTTACTTTTTTTTGTTTTTTTTTGTGTTTTTTGTTTTTTTTTGTGTTTTTTTTTTAGTTTTTAAAACCAAACAATGCTATCCTATTGCTATGGCTATTTTCTAGCCAAGTATCAAAGCACACTACTATGCCAGATGAGATGACACTGAGTTAGTGCCTAATTGAAATCCAACCCCTACTAAATTTTCCCACTTCGGTCTTTGCTATGGATATGTGCGTCACTAAGCGCAGAACACAGCGGTCGCAAGTCTCACTACAAATTGCTCAGAATTGGCTAGTACATGCACTGCAGAAAGTACAGCCACCAGCAGATCAACCAGAAATCAAATATATAGAACGCTACTGTAGGCGTAAGTAAGCTCTTTGTATTCTCCTATGGCTATTTTCTAGCCAAGTATCAAAGCACACTACTATGCCAGATGAGATGACACTGAGTTAGTGCCTAATTGAAATCCAACCCCTACTAAATTTTCCCACTTCGGTCTTTGCTATGGATATGTGCGTCACTAAGCGCAGAACACAGCGGTCGCAAGTCTCACTACAAATTGCTCAGAATTGGCTAGTACATGCACTGCAGAAAGTACAGCCACCAGCAGATCAACCAGAAATCAAATATATAGAACGCTACTGTAGGCGTAAGTAAGCTCTTTGTATTCTCCTATGGCTATTTTCTAGCCAAGTATCAAAGCACACTACTATGCCAGATGAGATGACACTGAGTTAGTGCCTAATTGACATCCAACCCCTACTAAATTTTCCCACTTCGGTCTTTGCTATGGATATGTGCGTCACTAAGCGCAGAACACAGCGGTCGCAAGTCTCACTACAAATCTCTCAGAATTGGCTAGTACATGCACTGCAGAAAGTACAGCCACCAGCAGATCAACCAGAAATCAAATATATAGAACGCTACTGTAGGCGTAAGTAAGCTCTTTGTATTCTCCTATGGCTATTTTCTAGCCAAGTATCAAAGCACACTACTATGCCAGATGAGATGACACTGAGTTAGTGCCTAATTGAAATCCAACCCCTACTAAATTTTCCCACTTCGGTCTTTGCTATGGATATGTGCGTCACTAAGCGCAGAACACAGCGGTCGCAAGTCTCACTACAAATTGCTCAGAATTGGCTAGTACATGCACTGCAGAAAGTACAGCCACCAGCAGATCAACCAGAAATCAAATATATAGAACGCTACTGTAGGCGTAAGTAAGCTCTTTGTATTCTCCTATGGCTATTTTCTAGCCAAGTATCAAAGCACACTACTATGCCAGATGAGATGACACTGAGTTAGTGCCTAATTGAAATCCAACCCCTACTAAATTTTCCCACTTCGGTCTTTGCTATGGATATGTGTGCCACTAAGAGCTAAACACAACGGTAGCAAGTCCCCCTGCTAATTCCTCACAAAATGGTACTAGATGCAAATAAAAAAAAAAAAAAAGTAGAACGTTATTGTAGCCCTAAGAAGGGCTGTTGGGTTCTTGGAGAATCACTCCTGCCTAACAGTAAGCTAATAGAACACCCTAACGCTTTCCCTGACCAGCAGCAGCTCTCTCCCTAGCGGCATCCAGACACAGAATGATCCAAGCAGCGCGGGCAGCGGCTAGTCTATACCAGGGTCACCTGATCTGGCCAGCCAACCACTGCTATCGACGTGTAAGGGTACCACGTCATGCTGGGTGGAGTGCAGAGTCTCCTGGCTTGTGATTGGCTCTGTTTCTGGCCGCCAAAAAGCAAAACGGCGGGAGCTGCCATTTTCTCGAGCGGGCGAAGTATTCGTCCGAGCAACGAGCAGTTTCGAGTACCCTAATGCTCGACCGAGCATCAAGCTCGGACGAGCATGTTCGCTCATCTCTAATTTTAACCTTTACCTTTAGACTTTAAATGGGGTATTCCCATCTGGGCATTCACATTTAATTTAATTCATTTGCCTTATGTAAGCGTTTCTTCAATTGGATGTTAATTAAAAAAAAAAGTTCCTGTGTGAAGATATTTCTCATAAATGTAGTCATGTTGACCCTTAGAAACGAGATGGCTTCCTCAGATACAACCACCTCACAGACATACATTATTGAGCCCTGCCTGACCACCTGGCTTCAGCCATCATTACCGCATATCCTACAGCCTTCCTGTGGTAACTCCTGGACATTTCATATACAAAAACCTTTTGTTTCTTTGTGCAATCACTCCACCATAGGTGACCGTATCCAAGGACACAGTCTTGTTTCTAAAGGACCAAATCACTACATTTATGAGGTATATTTTTTTAATAACATCTAATTGAAGAAATGTATAAATATCGCAGATTAAGGAAACTGAATGTCAATGCTTAGATGAGAACACCGCTCTAACAATGTATAGGGGAATTACAGAGTAACCCCAGTTACCCACAGATCCAAAATGTGGCAGAAAATACATAACGATTTGAAGGAATGAGAAATAGGTTCTATTGATTAAAGCTACTAAAGTTTTTTGCATTGTACAATTTGTTGGTGCAAAACAGAATGGTTTTAATATTTCAGAAGCTGTTAGTTTGGTTTTCTATAATTTTTGCGCACAGGAATTGAGAAAAGATTTTAAATGTTTTTCTGGATCACTCCCCCTAGTAAAAATAGTTCAACAATTAGCAAACAGCATACAGCAATTTTATTCAGCCACAGTAAAAGTCTCTGATAGCTTGTATGTTTAAGGAATTTCGAATGTGAATCCCCATAGAGTGTAGGCGACCATTTAATTGGATAAGAAAATAGGTGTGTCTCTCACTAAACTTGGATTGGGCACATTTTGAGTGCCACTTTCTCTATGGAGATTTCAAAAGGTGTTCTTTTCCTGCACAAACTGTTGGCGCAGCCATGATTGGTTTGACTTGTAAAAATAAATGGAAATCCCAATAGGAGGTAGGCACTAATTTCAATGGTACAGAAAGAAGGCGTTTCTATAATAAAAGTTTCGGATAGGTGGAAGGATTTGTGGATTTTAAAGGTGAATCCATAGAAAGTATAGGCAGCCAAGAAAATGGGTGTGCTTTTTCTCCAACACAATGATTGGGTAATATTAGAGTGGTTTCAACCACAGATTTAAGATGTAAAGCGCTACGTAATTTGATGGCGCTATATAAATAAAGATTATTATTATATTATTATTATTATTTCCCCATAGACTGACAGTACAGCTGTGAACGGTTGCCAAGACTGCACAGAAATCCCAATAGGATGTAGGTACTAATTGCATCGGTATAGAAAGTAGGAGTCTATAAGAAAAGTTTCTGAACGCAAATTCATCAGAGTGTAGGCAGCCACGAAGCTGGTTAAGAAAACGGGTGATTTCTTTTTATAACATACAGATTGGGTAAATTTTGAAAGTAGCTCAGAATTATTTTCGGATTCTAGGGCTCTAATGAGATAATGCTTTTTAACTTACTATGTATTAAGTAAAGATTAGCTGAAATAGAACTTATGACCTGATAAAATAAATTACTGAGAATTTTAAATATATGTAATATTTGAAACATGTGAAAACTATATTAAATTAATGTTTACTGTGACATTGTAAAAATATTAGAACAAAGTAAGATCTTTGTTGTTATGTGATATTTGTAAAAAAAAAAAAACATTTTAGTGAATAAAAAAGGATGTGAAGACTAGACAGGGACATGCCCCAAAAGAAGCCCAAGGTTACATTAAGACGATGGTAGTGGGGACCCATGGCTTTACCATTTGCCCTTTCATGGTGTGGTGAGCACACGTTGTCTCACCATGACCGTACATGGAGAAATATGGGACATCTTCTATATTTCGCTGTGTTTTACGGCATCGGCTGTCTACTTCTCTATAGAGACAGGCGCAGTGAACAGCATTGACTCCTCCTCTCTACTGTGCGCAGCTGCATGTTCACCTGGGCCATAGCATACGTTCGTCAGAATGCACCCTTACAGCGATACCCAGGGTAGGGCTTTGATGTTGATGGCTACCACTGTTAATGGTTTCTATACAATACGCTTAAATTGTACATTTGTGAGGATAATAAATCGTTTTTTAAAACAAGTTTTAATGATCTCCACGACGGGTAGGTTCTCCTTAAACTAGCCTCTTTTAGGAAACAGAGTTTTGACTTAACTACAAATGAGCCTCCCAAATTGTTTTTTTTTACCAAATTCTATTTTGTTGGTTTTAGATTGGTGTCTGTAGGAATATAATGCTCATTTGTCTATGGATAGGGGTGTCACAGGTGCTCCTGCGACCCATATTCCAGGCCGCAGGCGCACCCGTGTGCCTCCCTGTGCCCGGACCCAGCCTGAAGTCTCACTCATCTTCCCTGGCTCCAGCAGTGGTCCCCGTCTCCTAGGGTGCTTGTGCGCCGTCTCGGTAGGATTTAAAGGCCCAACGCATTGATAATTGGTGCTGGCCAGCCACCTGCCCTGATTAATTACAAGCCCCTTCCCGTTTCCCCTTTGTGCTTCCATGCCTCAGGGAAAGCTGTATTCCAAACCCTGTGAGCTTATCCTGATTTCCAGTTGTGACCTCGGTTCTGTTCCTGACCGCACTTCTCCGCTGTCTGCCCTGACCTTCTGCCTGTCCTCTACTACAAATCTGCGCTACGACTCTATAATTCGCCTTGGCCACCACCACGGACAAAGCTGCGCCTGTGGAGCAACCTGGTGGTACCACACAGCAGCAAGTCCAACCCGCTTTGTGGTGGGCTCTAGTAAAAACCGGGTGCCACTTAGACTCCGCTCCCAGGTCTCGGCTTGTCATCGTCCGCAGTGGTACAGTGGGTCCACTACCATTGATCCTGACAAGGGTATGTTCTTCTGGCATAATGTAAGGACTACGGTAGGAGAGGAGGGGATAGAAGCAATTACATTAACGAAAATTAAAGTAACAAAACCCTACTCTCTGCAGACTCTTAGTCTTTACCACAAAGGTGAAAAGCAAGTAGCATAAGAAGGAGGACTTATTGTATTGTAGAAGTCAGGGTGACAAAAAAAAAAAAAAAGTTAAAAAAATCTAATAACCATGTCATAAAATACCTTTTATGATTATATTTTCCCATGATACCACCTTTAGCAGGTAATGAAATGCAAACATTTCTGAATGAATGTGAGACTATGGAGGAATTTCTCACGGCCTGTAAATAAGTGTTCAAACTTGCGACTAGGATGCGCCTGGCTAATGCACTCATAATAAATGCGGTGGGGGTAGGGTTCAAATCATGTCCCACCGTACGCTATATCCCCCCTAAGTTTCTTTGATGCCAAACAGCAAGAAATCATAAGGCATGTCTGTAAAATAGAAAACAGGGTGATGCCAAGACTATATATATTTACCCAGCAGAAGTCTGAACATATGTTAATATTCATATTGTATAACAGTGCTTATGAATTAGTGATGAGAACTGCATGGTAATTGGATTGATGTACACTCCAGGGCAGTACATTTTGTTTTCGCACATAGGCATTGTGTTGAGTTACAAGTTGTATTGTAATCCAAAGTTGTACTGTATTGGGCATAATATCATCTCATCTTCTATAATGCAATGAACCAACTTGAAAGGGAATCCATACTCAACACAAAGTATAGGAATAATAAATCTTTATTTCTATAGCGATATCATATTCTGGAGCCCTTTACAGATCATATGGTACATTTACAAACAAAACAATATTGTTACATCTGTGCCCATGTCCCCTGGCAGCCTTAATTTGAACAACGCACGCCTGTCTCCTGCAGACTCTGCTCTGGTTTACTAATAATTACCTTCATGTAACTCACTAATCCTTCTCCACTGCACATGAGCTGCTGCAGTTGATAAATGATAATAATAATCTTTATTTATATAGTGCCATCAAATTCCGTATCGCTTTACAAATTATATGGGACATATACAAATATAATATTCTATTGTTCCATATGACTTTTGTACTCTGCAATAGGAGTGAGGGTACTGCTCGAAAGATCTTACAGTGTATGAGGAAGAAGGGGGTGACACAAGAGGTAAAAGAGCTTGTATAATGGTCCAGCCATTATTTATAAGGGAACATTATAAAAATAAATAAAAAATTCTGCTGCTTGAACCAGCCATCAGCCACAATTTTATATACAAGGCCCAAGGTGAAAGGGACTGCAATGAAACCTAGAGCGTGGTATATATCTGGTATTTGCCGGATAAGCGACGCAAGGAGGACAGAGTATGGATTAGTAAAGGTGGGTTTTAAGAGCATGTTTGACTTTGGAGGGTGGATATTAATCTAAGAAATAAGGGAAGGGTGTTGCAGAGAATTGGTGCAACTCGGGAGAAGTCCAGGAGACGTGCATGAGAGATTCGAATTAAGGTAGAGATTAGTTTAATATCACTGGCAGATCGAAGAGCACAGGAAGGGCGATAGACTGAGATGAGAGAAGAGAGACAGGGAGGTGCAGTATTATGCAGAGCTTTGTGGATGAGGATTATTATGCAAAACTGAATTTGGAAGGAGACAGGCAGCCAGTGCAGTGACTGGCACAGACTGGAGGCATCTGTGTAGTGTTTGGTCTGAAAGACAGGCCTGGCTGCTGCATTAAGAATAGATTGTAGAGAAGAGAGTTTAGTGAGAGAGAGTTTAGTGAGTGGAAGACAAATTAGTAGGGAGTTACAGTAGTCTAGTCGAGAGTGAATGAGGTCAACAATTAGCATTTTAGAAGTTTCAGTTGTCAGAAATGATCATATAAAGGCTTGCGACACATTCTATGAATACAAAGATCTGCAACACTTGCAATATTTGCAACATTTTTCGGAACTTTTCTGAGACTTAGACCTACTAAAATTGTTGCTATAAGGTTGCCTACACGTGTGAAAATGGCCATATGCTACCCATATCGTACCGATGTGGTAAGGGTTGCATAAGGTCCTCATGTATTTTAATGGGAAATACATCCATCCATTTTGAGGGCTGCATTGCCCACCTTGCCGTACCACACTGGAGAGCAGGCTTTATTGTTCCCCGTAAGTATGGCTGTGCCACACTTTTTCATATGGAGAGGGGAGGAGTAAGCAGCGCTCTCTCTCCTCTAAGCATGCATGTCCAGGCTACAGCACAGACGTGCATGTTAGTGTGAAAGTAGCCTTAGAGTGAACAATGTGGGTTTTGACATGTTATGAGTTATACAAATTTATAGATTGTTTTATAACACACACACCTACCAATAGAATGTATATATTAAGCATAAGTACAGGGGCCCTGCAATTTTTTTGAAATTTAGTTTATACATCTGACTTGTCACAACACCATAGTGGCACCAAAATGTATTTAATAAATTATATTTCCTCTTACTGCCAGAGATACCCTAAGTACAGTACTTCATTTGGGCACATCTAGTGGTCATTCCTCTTTAAAATATTTAATCTGAAAGCTAAAGCAGACTAATCACCATATGCTCATTGTATGAATGAGCATTAACAGTAGTACAACTGGTTTGTATTGGCCCACAAAGTAGAATAAAGGAATTATTACCGTATACACTCGAGTATAAGCCGACCCGGGTATAAGCCGAGACCCCTAATTTTAACACCAAAAACTGGGAAAACCTATTGACTCGAGGGTGTAGTATAGAGCCAGCCAGCTCCCTGTAGTATACAGCCAGCCCCATATAGTATACAGCCAGCCCCCTGTATGCCAAGGCTGGGCAGGGGGCTGCTGGCTATGTGCTGCGGGTCAGGCAGTGGCTGGTTATAGAGAAAGGGGCAGTGGGCTGCAGGCTATATACAAGGGGGCAGGCACTAGCTATATCCATTGGGGCTACTAGGTGGCAAGGGCTAACAGGCTATACTGTGATGCATTTCCCACCCTCGGCTTATATTCCAGTCAATAAGTTTTACAAGTTTTACCGGGTCGTCGTATACTCGAGTATATACGGTGTACTGAATTTCTTATTGAGAATTATCTATTAGACCTATTTTGAGTCATTATAACTATTTAAAGGCCACTGTACCTATACACAAAAATGGAGGCCTCTGTCTGCCAGTATAGTCTATGGATATGCTCACTGAACATACATAAAAAAAATAAAAAAAAAAAATAAAAAAAGAAGTGTGAATCTAGCCTTACCTGAAAATGGTGCGAACCTCTCATCTTGCACCACGCAAACCCTTACACAGCTCTTGAAATGCTAAATTGTAAAACGGTGTGTGTGTGTGTGTGTGTGTGTGTGTGTGTGTGTGTGTGTGTGTGTGTGTGTGTGTGTGTGTGTGTGTGTGTGGGGGGGGGGGGGGTTATAACTGAGAAACCATTAGAGCTTCTTTTGCTATAAAGACAGATTCATCGGAAATAATTTCAGTTCTAGTAGTTTTATAGATATTTACTTTGACGCTAAAGCCAATTTGTTTCCAAATTAATTTATTGTGACAAAGCCGTAATTTACAGCACAGTATGAACTATGTAGGCTTTTGTTTTTCCAGAAAGCTTAGCCAAACAAATGATATGCTAAATAGTTGTAGGGAATTTGAGAATCTAATTACCTTTCAATGAATACATAGATAAATACCTGGATTTGTAAACAGGACAACCCAGTTTTGCTGGAGGCCAGACTCCGGATAACGTCCCCAGGGAAACCATTTGTTTTAATCACTTGTGAACTTTTGGCCTTTGTGTAAGGTTACAGCTTCACCTCAATCATTTAAAATAAATAAATAAATCTTTCCATAGCGACATCATATACTGCAGTGCTTTACAGATCATGGGGTAAATTACAAAAATATTACAAAGATATTTTATGCTCAGAAAAAAAAAAAAAAGAGGGAAGGCCCTGCTCTCAAGAGCTTGCAATCTATGAGGATGCCATGCTGAGCAGGTTACATACATAGTGGGGGCTAATATACACTGGCACATCATGCACCGGTGTTTGATCGAAAACCCCGCCGGGTGAATCAGGAGACTTGGGTGCATTTGCTAGGTACTTTCTTCTTGGCATACAACTGTGATTTAGCCTCCGACCAGCCCCCTTTGTTGTGCCCACCCAGCCTGTACAAATGTTACCTTTTTTTGGTGCAATTCATTAGTGAATAGTGTGCCAAAATCTGAATGCTGGTGGCAAACAAACAAATATGGCATAAACCAGGCTATGTGGTATAGTTCGATGACATAATAAAGTCGGAAACAAAAATGCAAAAAAAGATTACGAATACCACAAAAAGCCACCTAAAAAAAAAAAATTACAAATAAAAGTTACAAGCAACAAAATGGTACCACTAAAATAACAACTTGTCACGCAAAAAATAAGTCCACAACCAGCTCTGTCAACCAAAAACGACTATATAGTTATGCTGATGTAAAAATGGCGATACTAAAATGAGAAATTTCTAATTTTTCTTCAATAAAATTGGACAAATAAATTAAGCTATATAAATGATGTATCACCGTAATCGTAGTTAACTGTAGAATAAAGATAATATATAATTTTTAAGCTACAGTGAACGCCTCCCCCAAATTCTAAAAATGAGAAACAGAGGGGTTTCGTGCCCCCCCAAGTTCATTATCACTGATATTGGCTCAACAATGCAGACCAGGCAATAGCTGCCAATTTATTTATGACTGTTCCTGACAGCCACCAATTTTGCCTCGGGGTCCAGAGGGGTTTTGCTGCCCCCCTCTGTTCATGTTCGTCGCTATTGGCTGCTTGATCTGGACCACCCAATAGTGGAAAGCTCCAATTTAACCATCTGTGCACCCACTGCTGGATAAGGGTTACCTCTTTTATGCAGATAACTTTTATCCCAGCATTCCACTATTTCAATCCCTCAGTTCAAGAGCTTCTGTAGCGTGTGGCACTGTATGCAAAAATGATAGTGGTCCCCTGAAACCCTTGTTAGGCATCAAGGCACTTAGCAATAAGAGCAAGTTGTTGGGGACTCCAGCACACTCACCGCTGTACGAGTTGCCACCACCGTTGCCCCCAAGCCAGACGGCATCCTGGTTAACAATACATAGGTAGAGCACCCTACTGAAAATTAAGATATGGTACAAAACATTGGCCATGTACATGGTACAGATGATGCTGTACAACTTTTACGTGCTGTTCCAATGTGCAGGTCCTGCCATATGATTCCTCAATTTTCAAAAGGCAGATATTAGGAAACTAATATTTGGACAGGAAGAATAGGGACCCAGTACTTCAGGATTACATGTCCCTTGTGTTTTGCCAGGACAGCATTTTCCCGGTGAATTCCGCTGCTTCAAAAGGAAGGACTCAATTAAGAGGAGGAGGAGTTATTATGGACACTATATACTACTATGAGGTCTGCAAGATTTTAGTTGTCCCCTGGTATATACCACCTGCTTATACGCAACACATTCACAATTCACGCCCAACCTTTGTTGTGAATTCATTGCGGGGTGTAGTTTGCAAACTAGGGGCACTTGTGGGTTTTATGTTTTTCATCTGGGTTTTCCATTTCCCCTCCAAGCCTCTGGATTTGTTAGCACATCCTTTATAATTCCCCAAGTTCTTTATTTGATTTTATTATTTATATATCAAGTACTTTATCATTGGGCACCGAACAGAAATAAATGCAATTTCCGTCTTGGTCTCCATTGCACATCATATTTGGAAACCACCTCTATGTTCAAAATGCGCATTTTACCACTTGTATTACACTACACCACATATTACACCTTGCTAAATTCCCCAAGGGGTGTGCTTTCAACAATTAGGGTCACTTTTCGGGTTCCCCTCTGTTTTTGTACCACTAGGGCTCTCCAAATGCATCCTGACACAAGTAAAGGATTTCTGTCAAAGTTGGCTTAAACATCCCTCTTTCCCTCTACTGTGCGCCCATAAAGTATTTTATATGCACAAGTGGGGCAATTCTACACGAAGAAGAAATAGTTTTACATATTTTTGGGGGTTGTTACATCTTTTATCCCTTGTGGCTTGCAAAGTGACCTTTACAGGAAAATTTTCATCTTTTTACTTTTTAGGGCCTAATTGAATCATAAATCTGTATACACATATAACACCTTGCTAACTTCTCCAAGGGGTGTACTTTCCAAAATGGTGTCTCTTGTTGGGGCTTTCCTCTGTTTTGGTACCACTAGGGCTCTAACTTCATCCTGACACAGGAAATCTTTTTCAGCCATAGTTGTCCTCCAAAAAATTAACAATGCTCTTTCCCTTCCAAGTTCCCCCCCTGTGCCCGTACAGCAGGGAACAGTGACAAAATGGGTATTGGCATACTCAGGAGGAATTGCACTAAACATTATAAAATGCATTTTCCTTTTAAACCCATTTTAAAAAATGTTAGTCTTCAATGAATATATTGTTAGATAAAATTACATTTCTTTAATTACAATGCATTTATTTTTTTCCCCTAATTAAATGCTTATAGGGTTAACAAACTTCCAAAGGTTGTTTTGAATATTTGAGGGGTGCAGTTTCTAAAATAGTGTCATTTGTGGGCCTCCAAAAATAGTGTTTGGGTAACATAGAAGACAGGGGATAGTGCGCCCTGAGCTTGCCGCAACCTCTGTCCCTTCCTATAGACACCCCCTCCCACAGTAAACCGTGGGGCGACTACTTGAAGACTCGGAATACACTAGATAAGTGTGGGAAGGGAACAACACGAACAGACTAACATACATAAAACACAAAAGAGTAGCAAACTAGCCGGAGTCACAACGAGAGGGTAGGACAAGAACAAAATCAGGAAGCAAAGGGGTCAACGTCAAAAACTAGCCGAGATCACAACAATTCAGACAATAGAGCAAGTCAAACCTAAAGCAGAGAGCAAGCGATGAAAGGGATTTCAAACACTGGCACAGGTGACTAGCTGCAATTTCAGCACTTCAGAAGAAGCCATACAGGGCCAAACCCAGGGTCGGGTGAGAACGTGTAGCTGGCGTCCCATATTGGAGTTTTATATGCACATTTTTATCGCTCTTTAGAGAGTATGTTTTTAACTCCGGGAGAATTTCTTCCAGCGATCTACTGCAACATATGTTGCATACGGAGGAGGTCACAGGAAAAACGCAGGAGTGTTGGTCTGAATAGCGGTATATTCTTATCGGAGGATTCAGGAATTTGTGCTGGAGGAGTGTGAACTACTCTATTTTGTGAGTGACATATTGGAAGAGAAGGACACACGGAAGCAAGAGAATCGGGAGCTCCGGTCAGAACTTATTTTCTATGTTTTACAATTTGGGTTTACTGGATCAACTCTTGACTGTTTGTAGCTCCATGAGAGAGGTGTGCAGCACATAGCTGTTATTGCTGTATTTTTTTCATTTATATTGCCATAGTTAAGCTCGTACAGTACCGTACCTTATGCTAGCCGTAGAAAAATATATAGGATGTCCTATTTTCACCCATATATGCCGTATCCATGGTGACCAGAACAAGGGGCAGGGTGACCAGAAACAGTAGCAAAACCATGCTGTCTGGATTGTCAGTCTGTGGGATTGTAGCCATGTCTTTCCCTTCTATGGAGCGGCTTATTACCCTTGTCCAGGCTAATCCCATTTTATGGGATAAGTGGCAAGAAGGATACAGTGCCCGCGGTCTGAAGAATCAGGCCTGGGAAGAGGTCACAGCAGAAGTTATTCCGGAGGAGAAACAGGCTCTTGGTGAGTATGATTTTCTTGTGGTCCTATCATGTTCCCTAATGCACGTCACCCCTGCAGCATCGTGCTTTATGCATCCCCCCTTGTTTTTTCTCCGGTTTTTGGACACCACGATGGATCTGAGAGAGAAAGTATTTATTAATCTTGCCACATGTTAAACATGTCGTTTATGTCTAGAGGTGTAATCTCTCCAACATGCAGAATGGTATCCCTCTTCTGGCAACATTCATTCTGTATGGTGGACAGTAATCCATTGAATATGAACGTCAATTGCTAATTTAAATTGGTCTTCCCACAGAACATCAGATAACTTAAAATCAGACAGTGGAGTGGCTGCGCAGGTGTCTTCACCGGAGAAAGCGGAACACCAGGCTGAAGAACCCGATGTTAATTTGCCCACAGGGGCTTCTTCAAGTCCACCACCTCCACCAGCAGCACCTACTACTCCGGTCCTTCTTAGACGCCGCAAGAAGACCCTACCATCGCTAATGCAGCTCTAATGGAGGTTCTGCAGCAGCTGAAACAATGTAGAGGACACTCCTGAGGACGCATACATACGGGCATTGGTGCCCGAACTGCAAATCGTTCCTATCGAAGATAGGAGCGGTTATAAGGCTGCAATGTTTGCATTCTTGCACCCCTATGAGGGACATAGCCAGGCGTCCTATGCAAGGGACTTTTATGATTTGTTATGTAATTTTTTATATAGTTAGTTATAGAATTTATTACGAAAAAAATTGCTAACTGTGTTCTTTGCTTCACATTAAAAACATGACATATACATACATACATTAAAAAATAATCCCTGATTTTACACCCCCATAACCAACAAAATACACAAGATACAAGCGTTAATGAACACCAATTGATGAGGTCTTGGTTAACTCCTTTGACCCCCTTTTATTTTTTGTGCAGAATCAACAAATTAAAAAGGGGTCAAAGAAGTATTAAGCTCACAACCCGCGTCAAGGGGCCCCATCTCTTGCGAGTTCCTACACTAAACTACCAAAACAATAAAGGTGAAAAATAATAAAGCCTTTAATGTACATCTGCCAGGGAACTGAACCCTCTGAACAAAATTGTGAAGAATAACGCAGGCTTGCACTACCTTCTTAACATTGTCCGGGTCCATCTGAATTGAGCTGTGTAGAACCCACCACTTGCTGCTAAGAATCATGAAAGCACACTGTACACACGTCTCGCTCGGGTGAGTCGATTGAAAATACGCCTTCGTTCATCCAAACCACGCTGAGGGAATGGCGGCAACATATGACGGGAAAGTCCAAAGCCTTCATCAGCGACGATAACAAATGGTGCAGGAGGTCCAGTAGATCCAGTTAGACATCTTGGCTCTGAAAGGGCGAGCTGGTTGGAGCAAAGCCGTTCACCCACTCTGGAAGCCCTGAAGACCGCTGCATCCGCAGAACTTGCATAGTTTACAATATCCACAATTATAAACTTGTAGTCACTGTCAGCCAAAGCCAACAAAACCACAAAAAAATATTGCTTATAATTGAAGAATTGGGACCCTGAGTGAGCCGGATTCTTCACACGTATGTGTTTCCCATCCAGCGCCCCGATACAATTTGGAAACTGTGCCGATTCCTGGAAACCATCAGATATCCAGATCCAGTCTTCAGCAGTTGGCTCAGGCATCACCGCAGCTCTCAGTCGCTCCCATATAACTTCACAGGCCGCTCAGCGACAATGGGATGAACCAAAAACCTGCATAGTCCTATTCAGCTCCTCCACCGGCATTGCAGAACACCTTTGGAGAAGCGTCAGAAGGGCCCAGTCCAGGAGAATATCATCAGTAAGATTGTATTACATTGCAAGAGCAATGGAAGCCTATTGCAATGGAGTCTAACCTCGCTCTCAGAAAACAGTCATTTTTCATAATTTGCCAGCCCACTGAATTTTATACATACACAGTACGGATACTGTGGCATACGTGCACATATGAATTAAAAACGGCCAGTATATTTACGAACATACAGCCCATAAATACGTGACTGGAGAAATCATAATACGTTCCTGTGAATGTAGCCCAAGACTGTCGGTTCCTACTTTTGACCTACTTTTAGGTCTAAACTGTGCGCCAGAATGCACGAACGATTCCCTGCAAGCCACGCCCCTTATCAAGAGGTCACGACCCTTAATTGGACAAGTCGGTAAAGTGGCAAAAAAAAAAAAAAGCCTTGATAACTGTGGTGCAAGGCATTTTAGACAGTGTTTTTGGTGCGAAACCACCAGAATTGTGGTGCAAGTGAGTTTATAAATCCCCCTTTCCCCAAATGTGTCACGAAAAAAAAAATCTCAAAATTCACTGGATATGTTAAAGCATTCCAAAGTAATGACCACTTAAAGTGACACTTTAAAAAAGGGCCGTGTCAGGAAGGTGCAAAATGGTCATTAAGGGTTAAAGAAGTTTTATTGGCATTTTATGTATAAAAAAAAAAAAGTCATACGGACCTTGAATGAATACATATTAGGCCTCATGCACATGACCATATGGTCTTTTCTGTTCTGTATATACAGCTTTATTGTACTGCAACAGTATGACAACGTATTGCACAGTATCTGAATAAAATACAGTGGGCTGGCAAATGAAGGATGGCTGACAGAATGCACCTCCCACTGGTTCTGGATACTGCGTGTATATACGGCAGCATATGGTGCACAGCCGTATGCAGCATGTATTTAGCCTGTATTTTATATGTTCGCATTAAATTCTATGGGGAGTATGGAACGGAAATACGATGGAAAATAGGACATGCTCTCTATATTCAACGGTGGCTGAGTGGGTAGCACTGTCTGTCAATGCTGGGGTCCTGGGTTCAAGTCCCACCCAGGTCAACATCTGCAAAGAGTTTGTAGGTTCTCTCCGTGTTTGTGTGGGTTTCCTCCCACACTCTAAAACATACTGGTAGGTTGTTTAGATTGTGAGCCCCATGGGGAAAGGGACCAATTTGGCCAGCTCTGTGCAGTACTGCGTTATCTGTGTGCACTATATAAATAAAGACTTATTATTATACGGCACACTTACAGAAGGGTGGACAATACAGCCATGTACATGGATGGCCGTATTGCCCAATGGAACGCATGGGGCCATAATCCGACCGCCATGCGCACGACCATATAAAAACTGCTGTATATACACTCACCGGCCACTTTATTAGGTAGACCTGTCCAACTGCTGGTTAACACTTAATTTCTAATCAGCCAATCACATGGCGGCAACTCAGTGCATTTAGGCATGTAGACATGGTCAAGACAATCTCCTGCAGTTCAAACCAAGCATCAGTATGGGGAAGAAAGGTGATTTGAGTGCCTTTGAACGTGGCATGGTTGTTGGTGCCAGAAGGGCTGGTCTGAGTATTTCAGAAACTGCTGATCTACTGGGATTTTCACTTACAACCATCTCTAGGGTTTACAGATAATGGTCCAAAAAAGAAAACACATCCAGTGAGCGGCAGTTCTGTGGGACGAAATACCTTGTTGATGCCAGAAGTCAGAGGAGAATGGGCAGACTGGTTCGAGCTGATAGAAAGGCAACAGTGACTCAAATCGCCACCCGTTACAACCAAGGTAGGCAGAAGAGCATCTCTGAACGCACAGTACGTCGAACTTTGAGGCAGATGGACTACAGCAGCAGAAGACCACGCCGGGTGCCACTCCTTTCAGCTAAGAACAGGAAACTGAGGCTACTATTTGCACAAGCTCATCGAAATTGGACAGTAGAAGATTGGAAAAACGTTGCCTGGTCTGGTGAGTCTCGATTTCTGCTGCGACATTCGGATGGTAGGGTCAGAATTTGGCGTCAACAACATGAAAGCATGGATCCATCCTGCCTTGTATCAACGGTTCAGGCTGGTGGTGGTGGTGTCATGGTGTGGGGAATATTTTCTTGCCACTCTTTGGGCCCCTTGGTACCAATTGAGCATCGTTGCAACGCCACAGCCTACCTGAGTATTGTTGCTGACCATGTCCATCCCTTTATGACCACAATGTACCCAACATCTGATGGCTACTTTCAGCAGGATAATGCGCCATGTCATAAAGCTGGAATCATCTCAGACTGGTTTCTTGAACATGACAATGAGTTCACTGTACTCAAATGGCCTCCACAGTCACCAGATCTCAATCCAATAGAGCATCTTTGGGATGTGGTGGAACGGGAGATTCGCATCATGGATGTGCAGCCGACAAATCTGCGGCAACTGTGTGATGCCATCATGTCAATATGGACCAAAATCTCTGAGGAATGCTTCCAGCACCTTGCTGAATCTATGCCATGAAGAATTGAGGCAGTTCTGAAGGCAAAAGGGGGTCCAACCCGTTACTAGCATGGTGTACCTAATAAAGTGGCCGGTGAGTGTATATGGCCATAATATGGCTCAATGCACTCCAATGGGCAATACAGCCATTCATGTACCGTACCAAGAGGCCTTAGGCTACATTCACACGATGTGTGCCCGCCGTACCATAGCACGCGGGAAAACGTCAGCACAGGGGAGAGAGGGAGGGGATGAGCATCGCTCACCCCCGCCACTCTCCACAGCGATGCAAGCGGCATGGCCCCGTATTACATAGAGACATGTCCCATCTTTCTCCCAGCTACAGGACGGTACAGTGCCGCACCTTACCATTTCCGTATGGCGCCGTGTGCCCATTGACACCTATGGGGGGCGTATACGTGTCGGACGTATATACGACCCCCAAACGGTCGTGTGAACATAGTCTTAGTCTGTACTGGACTCTTCCCGTGCGGACTTGAAGCGCATATTTCCCTAGGCCTTTTTTAATTGCTTTTATGTGCATTCATCGTTATAAGATCTACTGGACCTCTTTTTAAATAAATAAATCACCAATCGAACTTCATTCTCTGCGTTCTGTCAAAGGGATTTACCCCCTGTCGGAGGGTTTTTGGATTATCAAATCTTCTATAGATCTGGCACTGACAACTGAGCCAGAAGTGCTACCCAGCAGCAAACCATTACCAAATTAAGGACAGATTTCGCTTATGAGCTGTGCCATAGTGCACATAATGAACTAAAAAAAAGGTGAGAGCATATCTATACCAAAAAATTCTAACACTTATGCTATTAGTCTGCACATTATGGCGCCAAGAATATATTTGCACAACACCACAATATTAAATATATTCCTTTCCCAGAGCAAGCTGGTAACCAAACCAGTGCAGACACCAATACTTTATGTAAATGTCGCCCAGTATGTCTAGTGAGCTGACTGACTCAAAGGAACAGATCCCCATACAAATCTCTAAAATGCCTACTTAATGGCCAACAATATAACTTCTGATTAACAGGAGCTTGTTTGATTTATCTTAGAGACTGTAAAATCTGGAATCTCAGTCTGTAGTTTTTTCTAAACTTTTCCTAGTAGTTTTTTGCAAAAATTCTGCCTTTCTTTATAAACATCAAAAACTGGATTCCAAAGATAAATGAGGTTCACCACTGGAAAACTTTGTTTAGGGGAGGGGGTTGATAAAAGTAATAAAGAAGGAACAAATACACCAATGAGCACAAAAAAAAAGGTTGTGAAAGAAAATAGTGTGATACACCCATCCACCGAGTCAGCATCTATTCTCAATGGGGAGAGGTGAATGAGATACTAGACACCAAAGGCTAATCTCATGTCATCCCTTCTCCAACATCTGTATTTGAGGCAGTAAGTCAGTGCAATCCCATACACATTAACCATTCCGGCTAAAATTGGTAGTCATTTTTCTCCCCGATAGCAAGGGACGTCAGATTAGTTGCGCCTTCCTATAGAAAAGGCCTACTATGAAAATCCATCCTGATAAATCAGGGGCACTCACTCATAGATCCTGGAACTTTATCCATTGCATCTTCCCTTCTAAAATCAAGTTATAAAATTCTGCTAATAAGCCCGATGGGCTTCTGGAGGTGTAACTAGAACAGTGGGCAGAAGCCCTAGGGATGGGTTATTCGCGAACGAACCAGCTCTTTCCAGGTAACGATAGGAGTCAGCTCTTGGCTGAGAGCTGATGTCTCACTTAGCCCCGCCCCTACTTTTATACCCCTGTACCTTATTTCAACTATGCCCCATTTAACCCCCCAAAAAAATCAGGCTAAGGAGCACTTCCATCCTCCCACTGGGTGGGATTACATCAGACAGAGGGAGGGGAAGTGCTGAGGGACCATGGAGGGGCTCTGATAACACCCCTGGAACCCTTTTGGCTTATTACCATAATTTTGGTTATCATGATGGATTTTTGACGGTGCATTTCCTTTAACAGTGTAAATATGATGAAATATTAGCTTAATGAAGAACAGAAGAAACTATCAGTTATTGAAATATGGATCTTGTACATGCATACATGGAAGAATATCATATTCATTATGAATGTTGTTAATATAGGCAGTAATAGGAAGGCAATGTGTGCTCTTCTATCTCCACTCATCATTTTCAGCATCAACTAATATACTTTTTAGAGGAAATAAGACAAGTATTGCCGGAAATCCTTTTACCTTCCCAAAGTGGCCAATACTTACAGTTTTATGTAGAAAGGAAATAATTAATTGAGCTAAAAAGGAAGGCAGCTGTATTTCCTGCTGCTCCACATACAATAGAAATTGCCCTTCAGTCCACCACGGGTGTCATGATAACAGACGTGTGGCATGCTCTGGCTTCCACTATTGTTTCAGAGGCGGCAATGGGAATGTATGCTATTAGCTGACTGAATGATGGGTAGTGTATACAGTATGTTTTCATACACACGTCTATACAAGAAAAGAAAGCGGACATACAGTATCAGTGTTACCTAAAAGGGGGTTTCCACATACAAACATAGGAGCAGGAGGGGGAATTCTACTAATCATTATACACACCCTCTACAGAAAATTAATTTAAAACGTGAAATGTAAGTGTAGGCTCCTGGGCTTTTACAAAGTAATAACATTGAAATATGGAACAATAGGTGTGAGGGCCCTGCTCACAAGAGCTTACAGTCTATAAAGATGAAGGGGGGGGGGACACACAAGAGCTTACAGTCTATGAGGATGAGGGGGACACAAAAGCTTACAGTCTATGAGGATGAGTGGGGGACACAAGAGCTTACAGTCTATGAGGATGAGGGGGACACAAAAACTTACAGTCTATGAGGATGAGTGGGGGCACAAGAGCTTACAGTCTATGAGGATGAGGGGGGACACAAGAGCTTACAGTCTATAAAGATGAAGGGGGGGGGGACACAAGAGCTTACAGTCTATGAGGATGAGGGGGACACAAAAGCTTACAGTCTATGAGGATGAGTGGGGGACACAAGAGCTCACAGTCTATGAGGATGAGGGGGACACAAAAGCTTACAGTCTATGAGGATGAGTGGGGGCACAAGAGCTTACAGTCTATGAGGATGAGGGGGTGACACAAGAGCTTACAGTCTATGAGGATGAGGGGGTGACACAAGAGCTTACAGTCTATGAGGATGAGTGGGGGCACAAGAGCTTACAGTCTATGAGGATGAGGGGGGGACACAAGAGCTTACAGTCTATGAGGATGAGGGGGGGACACAAGAGCTTACAGTCTATGAGGATGAGGGGGGGACACAAGAGCTTACATACAGTCTATGAGGATGAGGGGGGACACAAGAGCTTACAGTCTATAAGGATGAGTGGGGGGGACACAAGAGCTTACAGTCTATGAGGATGAGGGGGACACAAGAGATTACAGTCTATGAGGATTAAGACACAAGAGCTTACAGTCTATGAGGATGAGGAGGGGACACAAGAGCTTACAGTCTATGAGAATGAGGAGGGGACACAAGAGCTTACAGTCTATGAGGATGAGGGGGGACACAAGAGCTTACAGTCTATGAGGATGAGGGGGACACAAAAGATTACAGTCTATGAGGATTAAGACACAAGAGCTTACAGTCTATGAGGATGAGGGGGACACAAGAGCTTACAGTCTATGAGGATTAAGACACAAGAGGTATAAAAGTTTTTATAATGGTCCAGACATTCTTTATTAGTGAACAGAATGAACTAATTTAATAAAAATGCTGCTGCTTGAACCAGTCCTCATCTATCATTTTATATGTATCTTATATCACTTACGGTATACTAAATGTGAATGAGAATGCAAATAAAGAACTGTGGGGGAGATTTATGATGTATGATACAGGCCAACCACATATCTACCTCTCTCAGTCACAGTACCTGGATCTATTAGTAAATCCCTGGTTCATCATACTGGACTTTGATGGTAAATTTCCTCTAAGAAGGCACCAGTCCAGCACTCCTTTTCAAACCTATGTGCACATAAAGGGTACTAGGAACATAACCCCCCCAAAATTGCATGCTGTGGCTTTAAATAGGCATGAGATTTTCATTAGTAATTTCTCACCTGTGTTAAACAAATGAATATGTACTTGGATTTATGAGAATTTACAATAAGAATCAATTAACGGTATAAAACATGTCACTAACTCATTTTAGAAGGGGTTATTGTCTTGGCACTAGCTGAAGCTTTCATAGACTCGCTGTCACAAACTCTACCTTTTCTTGTAAATGATTCCACAGAACCATTACTGAGACAGATTATTCGTATGACCTTGGCCACAATCCCTGGGACTGATGTTCTTAGGACACCATTACCTACAGTTCCTTTCACTATATATAACTGTACAGTGACACAAATATATGGACATATTCCAGCGGCGGGACTGAGATTTTGGCAAATGGCTTACCGGTGTATCTCCATCAGGAAAATAGGACACTTTGGTAGAACAGGACCCCCATTATGATCAGTAGTATTTAGTCTTTGCGAGTTTGAAACTATAGCACCTGCCCTTGACCAATAGACGACTCTGTTTGTGGTAATCGGGGTATTGACAGGTAGCTGCCTGCGCAGGAGGTTCCTGGCCTCTCTTATTCCTGAAGTAAACTAGTTAACACGTATGTAAGGATAGCCCTTTTTAGGGCTAATCCTTTATTCCCCTCTATTTTTTCTAACCTTTAATCAAGGTAATATGCAAACTTTCTAAAGAGGCTACCGGGGCGTGGAATCGTGGGAGCTGCCCCAATAGCCTCTTTAATCCTCCTACCCAGACATCTTCAGCATCTGCACTCATCCGTGAAGCCAGAGTTATGCGCATGCGCAGAACACAGGCCGGCGGCTGGCAATTTCAGCTCCAAAGCCAGAACTGCTATGCATGCGCACAACTCCGGCTCCTTGTAGCTGCGCGCTGAAGATGTCTGGGAAGAGGCTACTAGTGCGTGGGGTTATCCGTGCAGGGTAGGCTCAACTCCAGCTACTCCATGCCTCAGTAGCCTCTTTAGAAAATTTGCATATTACCTTGATTAAAGATTAGAAAAGATAGAGGGAAGTAAAGGATTAGGGGACAACGACCACCTTAAAATCTAATCCCAAAATCGTTGTGTGAACCTGGTCTGTCCACACATACAATGGGCAACCGAAATACCTGGAGCAATATCCCACTGGATTCAACACAAATTTTCCAATGTTTATAAATGAGTGTAAGGGGTTTTTACAATTTGAACTTTTGCACAGGTAAGGTAACACTAGATGTAAGTAATGTTTAACACTTCCGACTGTCCCATCCCAAATATGGATGAAAAACTTTCTGCACCTTGTAGCCTTTTACCAGTGTGAACATGCGTCTATCTCTCCTCATACAACATGATGATTACAAAACAACTCCTGAACCAACAAAAATAGGATTTTTTCTTTTAACTACTTTTTCTGACGCGGTTTTAAGTAAAGTATTTTCCTCGAGCTAACAGCGCAGAACACTGACATCACTAGTGTTATTCACCCCCCCCCCCCGACAATACCTGAACGTGTAAGTGGTTAGTGCGGGTTGCCGAGCACCTATCACTTCCGCTCTGCCTGGCCTTGGCACTGCAGGGGTTAACTATGCTCCCTGTTGGAGGTATAGCCCGGGAGAGCGCCCGTGACGTCACCACCCGCATGACCCCGCCCTTCTCTCGCGGTGTAGTGCGTGGCGGGGACGTGCACGGAGAGGCGGGAGCGCGCGCTGGAAGGTGTACGGTACTGCAGGCAGGCGGCGGACGGCGACCACTACCACCGAGAAGTGTGTGTGCGCTCCCGGGCAGGATTTATCTGTGCAGCTGGCGGAGGAGAATATGGCAACCAGGAGGCTCGGGTAAGAGTGCTGCGAGTATAGAAGTTGTGCCATCACGTATACAGCGTGCGGGAGAAGGAGGAGACTGAGATTCTCCGTGGACTTGTGTATAGTCCTCCCTTCCTTACCTTTGTGTGAAGGGCCTGTGTGTATGCTGTGCCCTGCGAGACGCTACTACATGTACGGATGTGATTCCTCTTTGTCCTGGGCACTGAGGGGTTAACTATGACATCACTGCAGTGTGATGTAATGTGTTATACAGCTGTATACACTTACCCTTCGCTCTGGTCCTGGGGCTAGTGTGAGAGCGGCTGCTACTGCCCTCTTATATGGGGTCTAGATTGGTGGCAGGTGATGGCAACATTTCAGCATTAACCCTTTCTGGATCTGTAATGGGTGGAATAATGAGATGGTTCTATTATTTTTTATATTTTCTGTTGTCTCCATCTTGTTACAGTAGAAACTTTCTGTAAATTAGTTTGGCAGAAATTGGCTTGAGGTTCCCGTGTACCCGGGGTGACTGCTGCGGTCACTTCCAGGCATTGGGGATATGGGCACATCGGATCAGTAGGGACCACCAGTCCTGCCACGCTCAACCTGCAGGGGATGTAAACAATAGAAATTGTGCAACACAAAAGAAATCAGAATGTGCACAATATTATATTCAGGTTAGGATACAAGAGGGGTCACTGGTGTCCCACTGGTAACTAATCAATGGAGTGACTTCCAGTGAGCCGCTAATACTTCATGTGGATATTGTGGTAAAATATGCCAAATGGCCCGGTGATTGGAGTCTGAATTGTATGTGGAAATTCCCGTTAAGGTCCAGTCTCCATCTGCGTTTTGGCTTCCGCTTTGCAGTTTCCATTTAAAAAAAACGGATGAATAACGAATCTGTTTTTTCCCATTGTTCACAATGTGCTTGCAGTGGTATCTGTTAGGGCGCGTTTACACGTTCCGCTATCGTCGCGTTCATAACACGACACTAGCGCACAGAGGACGGGGCTCGGGACGATCGCATATGCGTTTCCCGGGAAACGCATGCGATTAATAACCTGAAACGCATATGCGATCGCCCCAAACTCCGCCCCCTGTGCGCTAGCGTCTCGTTATGAACGCGCCCTTAGTGTCAGTCTTTAGCTCTTCCATTAGACCTTCTGTTATGCAAAATTGAGAAATGGATACTAATGGAAAATAATGTATTTTTTTTTTTTACTGATCTGTTAAATGTAGCCATTAAAATAAACTGATACTTTGTTTCCAGACATACGTTTAAATCGCTATCCAGTTTTTCAAAAGATAGAAACTGGCTAAACAGTAAATCTGGATGTGTCACATGTATATGTATCCATGACACTGCTGTGTCTGCAAGAACTGCAGACATGTAATATCAGTGTGCTGTCTGTATTGTAACTTCATCCGTTTTTTTAATCACATTTGTATGTTATCGTTTCTTAACATCTGCAAAAATGCAGTTTATTAATGTATTTTCTGCCCTACCCAGTAGATATCCTGGCATATAAAAAAAATAAAAAAATAAACGCATACGGTTGTCATGTGTGAGCCATCCCCCTTTTTTTTTTTTTTTCTATGGAGGCTCTTAACCCACAGACAACAATAGTATGCAAAAAAAACAGACGTTTACACCGACCCATAGGAATCAATGGGTTATTGTGCCAAAAAAATGTATCCCATACTGACAATAACTCCCTTCTGAATCAGGCCTAACCCTTATAGAGCCCCATATACAACAGCATTTTACAATCAATGAAGCAATAAACACGTAAACAAGGTAACCAAGACAATTAACTAACAGTGCCTGTAGTGTATGAGCTGGCCCTACACATGTCCATTTTACCCTATGGTAATAATTCCAGTGGGTGCTGGTAATATGGCTTTAGGCCAGCAGCACACGTGATGTTTTGAACCTGTTTTTGGTCCATTTTTAAGCAGTCCATTAAAAAAACGCATGGGTTTTTTTGAAAATACATCAGTTTTGAACGCTTGCATTTTTTTAACGGACTACTTAAAAATGGCCCAAAAACTGGTTCAAAACGCCACATGTGCTGCGGGCTTTAATCTCAACAAATTGTTTATTGAAGTGACTTCCAAGAAGAAATAACAGTAGGTGAAATTCTGAAGTAGGCATCAAAGGATCAGTCACTGCTGTGTATTTTTAGCCTTAAACTGCAGTGTGAACATAGCCTAAATGAGGGAACAGCATTTTTTGGAGCCAGATAAGGCAGTGGGTACAAAAATTGACACTAAACATCTGACGACTTTGCTGCCTGTCGGTAGCGGTTACTGTGTATTTGTTCCGCTTTTGTATACATTGTCATGATCCTACTTGTAGTGTAGAAGAGGAGCATGTAAGGGGCAGTACTGTGTGAGGGTCAGGCGCTACCAGGGTCTTCTAGTGACCCATTTATCAAACCCATGGACAATGACTCCTTGGAATAATGCATATGATGGAGTGTTCTCATGTGTGACTATCAATGGCAGCTATAAATTCATCCAGTGTGATGGTAAAGCAGTCAGTCAGTTGTATCTAAGAGCTACAGAGTTTGATGGCGCCATATAAAGATAATTATTAAAAGGATATACTCCATACATGCATGTAGTGAAGTAACAAACCACTACTGTTAAATGTACACACGTTACCCAGCACTTCTATACAGTAATAGCTGAATGTATCATTGCACACAACTTTCAACTTTTGTCACGTTTCTTCGTCTTGACTTAATTTGGCTCCAAGGAGGAGAATATGGAGATATATTCATCTACACAGGAGGTGCACAACTTTCTTTGTTATGTATTAACTCCCTGATTTTCAGTGTGTTTTTTGGATTATATAAATTTCCCTCCTGTGTAATTGTACCCAAAGATTAGAGAAAGTCTAATGTATCCATCCAGTTTCCTGCTCTCACGTGAATTGTACGTGTTACTTACAGAACGTTGGTTTGTGTCGCCAGACAATAGGGTTAAATATCCGCACACCCACACTCCGCTCACTGACATTTGTCTTAGTCTGTGACATTGAAAGAATGAGTGAGGAGGAATAATTCAGTCCAAAGGTGAAAGTATGTCCTCCACTGTGCCTGTTCATGTATTCGGGGATTGCATGGTGTGCGATTCTCCTATACACAATGAATGGATAACTTAAATTTTCTCAGCAAATCTTTGTACTGATACTGAACATGTCATGGACATTTGTATTGGAGATCATGTATCCCATAGCGGAAGACTACAGTCATGGCTACTTCCAGGCAACCATAGATAACATTCAGCTGTATGAGATAAGATAGATTTAAAGGACATCTACCACCAGGAAGAAGGATTATAAACCAAGGCTTTTATAATTTAGCTAATTAGGGGCTCTGGGCTCCCTCTTTATTACAGCCCCTCAGAATTATTTCCATAATTTTTAAAACCTTTTTTTTTTTTTTTTTTTTTTTTTTTTTTTTAAAATGAGGGAACAAAGTGCACACCCCAGTATGTTAGTGTGCTGAGTTTGCAATCCTTCATCCTGGTGGTATATGCCCTTTTAAAGGGATACAAAACTGCTCTGATGATTTTCTGCAGAATGTAAGTTCCAGAAACTTAATTTAAAAGATTAAAATGATATTGCACACATATCATGTTATATACATAAGCAGTTCATGTTACAGGCAGAGTCTACATCCTACTCTACTCTGTGCAAGTATCCTAGGACTGAGATTTAACTCTGATTTGTCATTGAACAGAAGGCTTATACTTTTACGGTGTGGAATATTTATGGTCATCCATGTTGAGATAAAATCATCTGGAGACTAATATTAGTCTCACTGGTGGGACTTGCAGCCTGTGTATGACAATAAACCTCCAAAAACACTTTCAAATGCCCTATATGGATAGAATGAGTGTGTAGGACAATCTACAAGTGAATGATTGTGAATTACTGCAAGCTCGTTCTCACAGGGGCCCCTATACAGGTGGGTATAGTATACTATCCCAAATAAGGCTATAAGATTGGAGATAGATGATATGTGATGAAAAGGGGTTTTCCCATGGTAAAAAAAATTATAATTTTACTCAGATTTATTGCTGTTTTAGCTCCTATCACCCTAGTTCTGTGAGCTGAAAATGTGGTTAGATTATCGGAGTATAGGGTTTATATACACTTTCATTTAGCTTCCGAAAAGTCTACTAGTATCTGATACATAGAAAGAGATCAGTGATGACGAGATCCATGAGATGTCTATTACACACAATGACCGTGACCTCTCTGCTGTGCCTCCCCAGATAAAGAACTTCTCTCTCTGTAGCTTGTAGTTCTCATCATGTTGCTGCCGGCAGGAACTCTCCTTTCTGTGTGTCAGTGAGTGAGCTCCATCCTGGACTGCAGGGGACGGGGCTAGAGTACACGAAGCAGAGAGAGAGTGAAATCTCAGCAACACAGCTGTCACACAGAAATCCAAGATGGCGCCTCCGAGTCAAAAGTGACATGGTCGTGTGTAGGGGCAACTGCAATGGTGCTCCAGTGAATTGGAGAATGTGTTATTTTGTTATCCTGAGTACATTGAAGAAACTTGACTTTGTGGGAATGCCCCTTTTAAGTTGATAAATAACACAGTAAAACATTTTTTAACAAAACATTATTATTTAACTTGTTGCTTTGCACTGCTGTGATTTTAGTGTCCTGGGGCCTACACGGTACACGGTGTGTACTGAAGGCACGGCCGCAAGGCACGGCTGCTGCAGCAGCTCAATAAGTGAGCTATTAGGTCAACCCCTGCATGTGGCATGTTAGAATAGCCTCTCCTTCTGGTGTTTACCTAGAGGAGCGCTGTACTTGCTGGAATTGTAGAGAAGCTGACGGTGAGGCGGCGGATGATAAAGATAACATTCTGTTCCTGACACCTCTGACCTTGTGTTTATCAGCTACTGCAGAGCCATTGTTCCTAGGAGAATGTGCTCTTAATATCTTGTCAGCCATTCAAGCCTCCGTTTACTAGTTCTGGAACCTGCTTGGATTGAAACCATAATCCATATTGGCTAAAAACGAAGTTTACATGGTACTGTAAATTGGATTCAAATCCCATAACCCCCATTATACAGATTAATCCTGGAAGGAGGACTGAACATTGATTGGCTACTGCCGATGTTCAAGGTGTTATCCCAGGGAAGTAATTCTCCTTATGTGGATAGTGAAGACATTAGGGTCAGCAGAGGCTGGGGATGGATGTCATACAGTTGAATCAGCCTATCATAGACTCAAATGGCCTCCGCTGATAATACATCGCTCAGCAGGAGGGAGCAGGACGATAGTGTGGCCTGCTGTGTGTCTCTCCATCCTGTGTTTCCTGCTGGATGTGACATATACCAAGGAGTTTTTCTGATGTATATGATGAACATATCCAAAAAAACGCGATGTGAATTTAGAAGTACAATTTAATTCTGGACTATAAACTGCAGACCCTACTCCAAAGTATTCAGATAGGAAAGTTGTCATTTGTTAAAATCTGTTTTTCTTGTAAAACTGAAATTTGAAACCCATTTTGAAAACATTTAAAATATTGAATATGACTTGCATTATAGCTTTGTTTTTTTTTTTTTTGTTTTTTTTTTTTTCTTCCTGTCAAAACCATTGACTTTGTATTGCTGCAGGGGTCAGTTGAATCCTGACTCATTGTAGAGGGCAATAGGTCAGCGCTTCATTCTGAAGATCTATGAGCCCAATTGCCAAAGCTGAAATGATGAAATCACCGCTTCTGGCAGAATAATACAATTTATTTGTTGTCTTTTCCTGAACTAAACCATCCGTCCAACTACAGTCACTATATAAAACTTACAAATGTATACATATTTCTAATGATGCTTGAGGATCTTCTCAATTGAATTTTTTTTTTTCGCAACTATGTTTTTTTTTTTTTTTTTGTTTAGAATTACTGGAGTGATATAGCATAGGTTCGCTTTTAGCATAGCATTTTAGGCTTTCATGCAGAAAAGTTGTTTTGTCTTGGTTTTTATACAAATGTTTACTTAAGTGCATGATGGGTTCAGTCACTGGGGTGCAGTGCACCCTCTTTTATCCAGTTTTATTTAACCAAGATTGGCTGTAACCAGCTCCATCTGAAAATGGGTAAAGGGAGATGGACCCCACCACATTACCCATGGGGCACAGAAATGCTTTTTGGCATAGAGAGGTTTTCCCATAAATAACTATCCTTGCTTTTTATTTCTTCCTAATATAAGCGTTTTCACTCACTCACTTTTTGGAATATTTTTGTGCCCTTCCTTCCAAAGTAAAGTAAATAAATCATCCTTCTGTAGCCCAAGTGTGAATAAGGAGGAGAGCTGATAACATCTGGAAAAGCCTGCAAGCTTGGATGCTTTCTTTTGTATGTGAAGGGTTTCCCAGGATCTCCCTTAACCAGCCAAATGTTCTTTGTTTACTGACATTTAACCGTTCAGCTTCTGGAAAAAAAGACCATAGGTCACCTACGGTATAGTTGCTTATATAACAGTCTCCCTCTAGACTGTGACGGCATCCTAAAAAATACTCGGTGCTTTACATATCCATAACCATATTCGGGCACCAAATATACATAGAGCCATCATTAGAAGTAAGACTGTACCCGGTACTGCAGTTCTTTCACACTTAAATTAACAGCTGCCCACATGGAAAGCCATTCACAGGAGAGTGAACTGTGACATTTTGATAAATATGTAACCAATATTGTATATAGGGATACAGTAGTCAAAAAGAATCCTTTATCAGTTTTGACAATATTAAACCGCAGACAGTGTTGCGTATTGTTGCTAAAGAGCTTTCTGCTCTTTGCAGTGATCTTTTCCACAGCTGTTAGAATCCAACCAAAACCCTGATGCAGCTCCTACTCATAGTAGAGGGGATGGGCCTAAGAGAGCTCTTCAGGCTGAAAGACCCGCCCAGAGCCCTTTCAAGACCTGCAGAGCTGGATTCATAGCCAATACTTATACCGAAAAAACTGCTGCTGGTTTGCTGCTTGGTTCTATCTCAACAAAAACGTATATTATGAGTGTTACCTCCCATATAAATGGGATTCTGAAGTCTGTGTTTCTCCTTGACAGATGCCGTTCTCATGTACATGGCTGCTCTATTTCCTGGACATAAGAAATCTAATACCAATGGAAAATGTATTTTAACTCTGTTATTAAAGAAAATATCCTGCCTGCATGTTTATCAGTCAGTGTAGAATCCACGTTACTATAACCCAATTTATCACTCAACCCATATACATGTACCATGTGATCTCTACTGGTGTGTGCGCCACATGTCACTGATGGCAATGGCACATTTACTTACGGCTTTAGACCAGTTTTAGGCTGTTTTCCGACTCCTACGAAAAAAGTGTTGCAAGTAAAACTGGATGTGTCTGCGCCAGAAGTAACCCGTGGGCTGCATCTGACGGTGCATGCACAACAAGGAGTGCAGCACATCTTAGTAGAAAACATAAACCACATTTACCGGTAACAGGTTTTTTTTTTTTTTTTTTGCTTGGTGGAATTGAATATTTCTGCAGCATTTGTATGGCGTAGCCTTTTAGTTGTATCATTTAATATTCCATATCATGTACTGGCAAGCTGGAAACAATGCCTTAATCCGGCAATGTGACATTATTTGTAAACCTCCAATAGTGCCATTTTCTCATGCACTATTTTGGCGGTGCTCTCCAACTGACCCTCCCCTTTATTCTTTGGGCCAGTACAGATGAGCGGACCCAAACTTCCCAGACCAATTGGCAGATATTTTTTTTTTTTTCCCTTGTGGCAATTTGATGGTCTTTTTATATCAGACCTACCTGGGAGTTATTATTATTCTATGTTACACTGATATTTTTGTTGTCAGTACCTCTAAATACTGGTGTCCGTTCTATGCAAGTTATATTGTGCCTATGAGGGCTTTCTGTCCAGCTACATTACCATAAATGAGGAAAGGGCGGCCATGACTAGTGGAAAGAATTCCTGCTAGGATGACATTTTAGGTACCTTTTTATTAGTTTAGTCATGGTCTGCTTAGTGATAGATGGACACCATGTGTAAGATAATCTGCCTGCATTCCTTAGGCTTTAACTTCACGCACCCTTTCTGCAGGTTTTATAATGTTTTTGGAGTCTGTTTGGCTGCTTTTAAGGTCTGCTTATACAGTGTTAGAAAAAACCACAGACTTGGGCTCACTGCTAAAGTTTATCTGTGGCAGCTCCACTGCTGATTTATTGCACAATGGGGCACATTTACTAAGCACAGTGCAAACTGCATTATATATAATTTGCCTGTGTAGTGTGCAGGGGGCGCCAGATTCATGAAAAACGTGCTCCAGAAATCCTGAATGTCGCTCTCCCTGCACCGGCCCAGCACATTTCTGTCGGACTTTGCATGTTAAATCTGGTGCACGGTGCAACTGAGCACCGGAATAACCCACAAAACGGTCGCGTGCAGGTTGTGGTGCAGGCACTTCTTAAATGCCAACAGAAAACTGGCGCAAAGCCTTGAGTAAATGTGCCCCAATATGTATATAGAATTGTAATAAATATCATATGCTACACTACATATATATCGGGGCTGATTAATACAGGCATTTTGCCATCCATTTTCAGTTTGGTTTGCTCAGCATTTCATCCGCATCAGTTTTTTTTTTTTTTTTTTTCACCTTGTGCATATGGCATCTGTTTTGCAGTTCATGATGGCAAAAACCGCCTTCATACAGCACTTTTCAAAACCTCAAAAATCGCACTAAACTAGGATAACATAAGATTCCTCATTCAGTATCACACTGTGATAAATCTGGAGCAGCAGAAACCGCTCTAATGTGCAACACATTGACAAATCGCCCCCATTGTATTTTCCTAAGCAATATTTCTATACTACAGCTTTGCGGGGTCTTGTTAGGCAGCGTAAGTGGGCTCTCTGGTGAGTATGTCGCCCCATACCATTACTCAATGATGTGTTGCAATATACTGAGGAGCTAGTGTCATCATGAGGCCATGGGTAGTGTAGTAAGTGATGTAGAAGGAATTGGTGTAGTATAGAGGCAGAGCTTCTAGAAATCTATTGTACAATAATCTTCACTATAGCTTATTATGGAGGTTATTAATAGTGCCGATTATTATACTGCAGGAATGTATTGACTGTCTGGAATAATTCCTCTGGTGTGTGACTTGTGGTGAATCTATATAGATGTATTCATTGCGACTGAATGAGTAACTGTTCTCCTGTATTTTATTATGGTAAGAAGGGTGACTTCTTGTCCGGGCTCAGACGTCTGCTGCGCCATTCTTTTAAGGAGCTCAAATTTCTCGCTAAATGTGGCTGAGGGGAGAGGAGGAGGGGGAGCGGGATCAGGTTACACGTTCTGCGTTCCAGAGTTTGCAGCTACACTTGAAGACTGGAGCCTGGCTGACTAGGAGGGAATATGCAATCTCTGCCGCCCTGCCCCCACCATGCAGGCTTACCCTTCCTTTCCTCACAATATGGACCTGATTTTCCCCTGCTCTGTATGCTCCTTGTGAGGCAGTGTAGATGTTATCTGCTTTATGAGGTATTGTGTTGTCAGGAAGTGTTGGACAAAAGCTGGCCTGTCACTTTAAGGTTACTCCTCTGACTTTATCAGTCTGGTCCTGTGACAGAGGGCGGCAGAGTCCAGGGCTGTAGTCTCCTACTTCTTACATGGCAGATAATTTGCTACGATCGCCAATTGCGGGTTGTTTTTGATTGCCGCTCTCCGATGTTGTCTATATAAGACCCGAGGCTGTATGGTTTCTACAGATTCTTTACAATGCCACATATACCAGTGATGGCAAACCTTTTTAGACACTGAGTGCCCAAACTACATCCAAATCCCACATAATTTTTTGCAACGTGCCGATGCGACAATTTAAACAGTAACTTATTACTCCCTACTCTGTCACATGTTTAAATTGTATAGGCACCTGAGGACACCACTACAGTAGAAAAAGGGAGAAGAAGTTTGGATTATCCTAGTAGCTTCCTTCCAGAGGCTTGGGCTGCCTGGGACTGCAAGAGGCCTTGCGTCTTGTCTGGCGAACTCTGCGCTGAGGTGAATGGCACCCGTGCCATAGCTTCACCACCACTGTGCTATACAGTAATATTGCAGTATATGGTAGGAACAATCAGACTCTGGGTTAAAGTATCCTAAAGGGTCTGAGGGCTTATTTACATGGCCCTCTGCGGGGACGTACATGCCGTCTACGTCCCCATAGACGGCAATAGCGGCACGGTGCAGATACGGTGCCACACGGGGCTGTGTCCCGCTATTCTCTATGGAGGGAGGAGGGGCCACCTCCTCCTCACTTCCCGCACGGTGGGCATACCGCGTGTGAATGTACCCTAAAAAAATAGTAAAATAAAAATTCAAATCACCCCTTTCCCCAGAACTGATATTAAAATAAACAGTAACAAGCATGTTGGGCTTGGCTGCGTCCCAAAATGCCTGATCTATCAAAGGGAAATTGCTCCAAAATCCCACTTTTGTTATTTTACATCACATAAAAACTTAATAACTAATAATGAAAAAAATGCACAGCTCCATACAATGAAGTAAAAAAATGTTATTGACGTCAGAAGATGGCGAAACAAACACAAAGCCTATATAAAAATGGTGTCACTGTTATCTTCCTAAACAAAAGAATAAAGTAGAATCATCATTTGCAGTGCACCGAGCAATCAGTAAAAACTGAACCCACACTCACTGAGAGGTAACATTTGCACAGGTTTCACTCTACCATGGTCAGTCTGTGAACCATGGGCCGTTCAGCGTCAGTATGATCGGACCACGTTGTTTGAGGTGGGAACAGCAGTGCTGACTGTCATGGTTACATTATGTTAATCGCTATGATCCAAGGAATTCTGTCTGTAACACAGGACCAGCACATTCGTGGACCAAACACATCTAGTGTGAAGCTGCCCCAGATCTCATTGCTTCGATCCCGGTTGAAATCCTTCTTGTGCTTTTGTCTTCAATGTACATATATAGTTTCCAGGACCTGTATAACCCTAGAAAACAAGCAGGCATTTATTGTGCAGGTGTTGTAGCTGGATCCTGGCATCAATCATCGGTCAAGGGCGAGGCTTGTGTCTGTCATCGCTCATGGCTTGGGATCCTGGAAGGTTTGGCAGTGCTAGAAGACACACCTTTCCAACCATTAGTATGTAATTTGTGATCCTGGCTCTCCAGTCCTGAATAGTAGTCTGTCTCTGCACTCCAGGGAGCGGTGGTGACTTGCAGGAGTTCATTCTGCAGTGGGTTAATGTTAGATAACATATGGTAAACTTCATTTACATGATAAGCTGAGCTGGACTGAGGATCTGTTGCTATCAGCTGTCCCATCTGCCTAAAGGAGAGAGATATATTTTCTCACATTTCTAAAGTGATAAATGTTACCCAGTCCCCTCATTGTAATCAGAATCATTACACCAACGGAGGACGGCTGATCTTGCCGTTAGCCGTATCTAACCTATAGCTGGCCATACACAAATGTGCTAATTTCAGTCACGTAAGGCTATAACGATGCCAAATATTCTACGATTAAAGGGAACCTGTCTGCAGAAATGAATATACCTCTATCATGACTTCTACCAGGTTATGTTTTGTTCTTGGCGCAGCACGGTGGCATCATCTAAAAAAGATGGGGTTGAAGTTCAGTTCTCCCCACCTCGGATCACCCCCGCTGCTGTAATTGATGTCTCTGCATGCAAGGTCATCAGTTACCAGCTTTCCAAAAGTGTGGTTCATGATATAAATCACAGCAAAGGGGTATGTTCTGAGACAGGAGAGCTTGACTTTATTGCAAAACTAGTTGAGTTGTATCTTATGTAGATGTTCTGGATGTTGCCGCCACACTGGGCCATGAAGGAGACTGATCTGGAAGGTGTTCACCATTGCTCACTCATCTAGTTACTGGGTTTGGATGTGAGGGGCAACTTTGAGAGGTCGAAGTTAGGACTGGCGGGGGAAGAGAGGGTGGTGCTGTGTTGTATACCCTACTGAGAGGTGCGGACACGCAAGTGCTGGCAGCCAGCGCTTAAACAAGAAAATCACTAAGCGTATTCATACGCTTGGTGTTTTTTGAGACTAAATCGGCTTCTACAAGTGTCATAGATGGCACACTGGGATGGCTGCTGGGAAATTCTCACTGCTGCCGGGTCCTCTCCTGCTGCTCCCCAGTATTGTGGCTCCGCTCTGGACTGTTTTGTCTCCGGTATTGCGCCTCCAGCTCTGGACTGTTTCTCTCTCGGTATTGCGCCTCCAGCTCTGGACTGTTTCTCTCTCGGTATTGCGCCTCCAGCTCTGGACTGTTTCTCTCTCGGTATTGCGCCTCCAGCTCTGGACTGTTTCTCTCTCGGTATTGCGCCTCCAGCTCTGGACTGTTTCTCTCTCGGTATTGCGCCTCCAGCTCTGGACTGTTTCTCTCTCGGTATTGCGCCTCCAGCTCTGGACTGTTTCTCTCTCGGTATTGCGCCTCCAGCTCTGGACTGTTTCTCTCTCGGTATTGCGCCTCCAGCTCTGGACTGTTTCTCTCTCGGTATTGCGCCTCCAGCTCTGGACTGTTTCTCTCTCGGTATTGCGCCTCCAGCTCTGGACTGTTTCTCTCTCGGTATTGCGCCTCCAGCTCTGGACTGTTTCTCTCTCGGTATTGCGCCTCCAGCTCTGGACTGTTTCTCTCTCGGTATTGCGCCTCCAGCTCTGGACTGTTTCTCTCTCGGTATTGCGCCTCCAGCTCTGGACTGTTTCTCTCTCGGTATTGCGCCTCCAGCTCTGGACTGTTTCTCTCTCGGTATTGCGCCTCCAGCTCTGGACTGTTTCTCTCTCGGTATTGCGCCTCCAGCTCTGGACTGTTTCTCTCTCGGTATTGCGCCTCCAGCTCTGGACTGTTTCTCTCTCGGTATTGCGCCTCCAGCTCTGGACTGTTTCTCTCTCGGTATTGCGCCTCCAGCTCTGGACTGTTTCTCTCTCGGTATTGCGCCTCCAGCTCTGGACTGTTTCTCTCTCGGTATTGCGCCTCCAGCTCTGGACTGTTTCTCTCTCGGTATTGCGCCTCCAGCTCTGGACTGTTTCTCTCTCGGTATTGCGCCTCCAGCTCTGGACTGTTTCTCTCTCGGTATTGCGCCTCCAGCTCTGGACTGTTTCTCTCTCGGTATTGCGCCTCCAGCTCTGGACTGTTTCTCTCTCGGTATTGCGCCTCCAGCTCTGGACTGTTTCTCTCTCGGTATTGCGCCTCCAGCTCTGGACTGTTTCTCTCTCGGTATTGCGCCTCCAGCTCTGGACTGTTTCTCTCTCGGTATTGCGCCTCCAGCTCTGGACTGTTTCTCTCTCGGTATTGCGCCTCCAGCTCTGGACTGTTTCTCTCTCGGTATTGCGCCTCCAGCTCTGGACTGTTTCTCTCTCGGTATTGCGCCTCCAGCTCTGGACTGTTTCTCTCTCGGTATTGCGCCTCCAGCTCTGGACTGTTTCTCTCTCGGTATTGCGCCTCCAGCTCTGGACTGTTTCTCTCTCGGTATTGCGCCTCCAGCTCTGGACTGTTTCTCTCTCGGTATTGCGCCTCCAGCTCTGGACTGTTTCTCTCTCGGTATTGCGCCTCCAGCTCTGGACTGTTTCTCTCTCGGTATTGCTGGTCCTTTCTATGATATTTATAATTTCCGGGTGGCTGGTTATAGTAGAGCAGTATGACAACATGGCTCTTCGACCAATAAATGTTCCCCGCCTAAATCCTTGGATCAGGTATAGAAAAAACATTTAAAGGAAATTTCAATATTTTTAATCATTTATTATATGTTTGTGTAGTTTGTATCACTCCAAGGTAATGGTCCACTGTCACATCCTTAGGGGCAAGTTTTTACTTCATAAATGTAATGTTACCACCTTTCCTCTGTCTGGGGTCATGGCATAGATTCCCAGGATGTTGAACGGCTAAACATTCTGTAATATCTTTTTTTTTTTTTTCTAAAATTCAATGTCTTTTTAAAGATAATGGAGGAATGTCCCGTGAATTTCTGTGGTTCTGTTTTTCTAATGCTCTGTGTATAAATGAGGCCATATTCTATAAGAGCAAATGTTATTTGATCTGTTCTGTAAGGTTACGGTTCTCCGGTGTCCCCCTCAGAGTAAACAATTGCATGTTAAAAAATGACTTTTTCTAATGGATTGGAAAAGGAGGAGGTTGGTAACCTTGGGAGGAGGTCACGCGGATCCTGGAATTCTTCTTTAGTACTGCCATGAGGAGATAAGATTACCCGCTGGGTGGTGCAGCTGGGATTACAGAAGCGTCCTGATTATTTTTTTTTCTCTTTGGAAACATAAACTAATTTTATGTTTACTCACAAAGTGAGTGAAATGAACCCGAACTAGAATTGTTTTCTGAACGTGTCTGCTGTAGACAAGACGCTACAGGTAAAGGCTTTATGTTGTCATGGTTGGACCTCGCATATAATGCTTTGTTTTGTCTTTTTTGTTTCTAGATCCGCAAAAATATGTGTCATTTTCTCACCGCTTTGGAGTTGATGAACTGGAAATGCGGGTAAACTTGCTGGTTCTGTAAGAGGGCTCTGCTACCTGGTGCCAGAGAATTGGGTAAAGTAAACCTGTTTATTTATCATGTAATAATTTATATGAAAAATACCATTAAAATCCATCATGATAATCCAGAGACACTTACACGTAGATCCAGGCACTGTTGTTATCTTTGGCCTCCTTTCTTCTAAAAATCTATTTTTAAAATTATGCTAATGAGCCTAAAGAGCTATGGGGTGTTAAGACCTCTACCATCTGTTATACTGATGTTCCTCAGGACTTTTTATTTTATTATAACTAGAGGCTCACTGGATGTTTCACTTTAGTCCCGAGCTGCAGCTATCAGGAAGTCTGTAAGGAAGTTTTATGGATAATCCTTGTTCCCATTACAACAAAAAATGTTGAAATTCCAATTTTCACTGGGACAAAAGAAATTTGTCTGCAGTGACAATTATAAAGTTCAATTATACAGTTCTGACTTGCATACAAAATCAACTTAAAGGGTTTGGCCACTTAACCTCATGTTTTTTGTGATGTGTGTGTGTGGGGGGGGGGTAGGGTATTAGGTCACTTACAAATATACATCTATTAATAGCTCTGCACTGATTTTTTGATATGCAAGCTGATGCCTTTTGTCTTTTACCTCTTCAGACAGACATCCTGACCATAAAATGGATGCACATTTTATAAAGTCCTCTGATCTATATCTGTCCATGAACAATTGCCCTTGACCTTGATCTTGCATTCATGAATACTATCCTAAGGTCCTGGCAGGGCGATTTCTCATGGACAGACAGAGATCACATGACCCTTTATCCACTTCACTTCACTTCAAATATCTAGAAAGCAGAACTAATAATAGATGTATATTGGAAAATTACTTAATATCCTGCCCCCTCAATTACACACACATTACAAATTAGCTGCAATACCAGGCACTGTCATTGAGAGATGTGGCACTATTTCTGGGAATTGGGAAGAGGGCTTTAAATTCTTAAGTTGGTTGCACATACTAGACTGTATGGCACAAATATGGTTCTTTAACCCCTTAAGGACCAGGCCCTTTTTCGTTTTTGCGTTTTTATTTTTCACTCCCCACCTTTATTTTTCCATGTACAGAGCTGTGTGATGGCTTATTTTCTGCGTAACAAATTGCACTTCGTAGTGATGGTATTAAATATTCCATGCCGTGTACTGGGAAGCGGGAAAAAAATTCTAAATGCAGTGAAAATGATGAAAAAACACATTTGCGCCATTTCTTGTGGGCTTGGTTTTTACAGGTTTCACTGTGCACCCCAAATGACATGTCTATTTCATTCATTGGGTCAATACGATCACGGGGATACCAAATTTGTATAGGTTTTATAATGTTTTCATACATTTACAAAAATTAAAACCACCTGTGCAGAAAAAAAATTCTTCATTTTGCCGTGTTCTTGCGCTAATAACTTTTTCATACTTTAGTGTATGGAGCTGTGGGTGGTGTCATTTTTTGCGACTTCTGATGTCGTTTTCAATGCTTCTATTTTTAGGACTGTTCGACGTTTTGATCACTTTTTATAGAATTTTTTCTATTTTTCAAAATGGTAAAAAAATGCCATTTGCGACTTGGGCCCTATTTTCATTATGAAGCAAATGCCCGGTGAGTATGAAGAGGGCTCAGCCTGTGAACCCTCTTCATACTCCCCCATGTGCAGTAAGACGTAAGGGTACGTCTTATTGAACTATGGGGTTAAGGTATTTTCCTCTGTTTTGATTTTGATGACCAATTTAAAGGTCTCCTGGAGACCCCTTAGTTTGCATTCAGCTTGGGTGTGAGAAGGGGATCAGAGTATCTCTACTCTCTGTTCATGTCTAAGAGGTTGATGGAAATGGCTGAGTATAGACTAAACTTCAGGTGGCGACGCATATGTGTCCACTTTCAATTCAAGTGTATGGGAGCTACAATAGCCAAATGTATAGCCTCCCTTATTTACGGCTGTCCTATTTAACTGAATGGAGAGTGGCCACTCACTAACGGGGTCATTTCCGGGGTCCCCATTGATTATCTAGTTATGACAAATCCTGTGAATATTACAGGCGGTCCCCTACTTAAGGACACTCGACTTAGAAAACCCACAGTTACAGACAGACCCCTCTGACCTCTGGTGAAGCTTTCTGTTTGCAGAAAAAAATGTTTAAACTCCGGGGACTGCCTGTACATAATTACCAGCCTTAGGAATACCCCTATAATTAGCATCTGCTGATCATGGGGGTCTCCTGCAGATCCATTGACTTCTGTATATAATAAGACTCACATGTTCATTAGTACTTTAGTTTTGAGAGCTTACATATGCATTAGGTTCTGAAATTGTTTAATTAAAAACAGTGATGTGACAGGATCTAGTGTGGAAGAAAAGCTTGTACGTCATGTACACGGCTTCCTACACACCGCATGTTGGCGATTTATTTCCATGTACCGCTGTGACGTTGGTCGATGTATATCTGTGGTTTAGCTCATATCTTTGTTTAGGTTTTAGAGCAGATGAGATCTCTATGAAGCGTCTCTGTGCTTATCATATAAAGCTGACTGATACATATGTCAAGTCGGCTGTATGTTAATGTGAGGTGGAATGTATATATACATATATGCATATATATATATTCTGCCTAAAACTTATTAGCTACTATTTTGCCAGGACTGTCTCATGTATAGGAGGGTGTTTCTAATATGCCTCGCTGGGTCTCTGAATTCTTAAAGGGGTTTTCCCCCACAAACAAAAGTTAGGCCGTATCCACGGGATAGGGCCTGACTTGCTGATCGGTGGGGGTCTTGGTGCCGATACCCCACAGATCTCGAAAACGAGGGGTCCGATAAGGTCCCACGTACCTCTGTCAGACCCCTCATTGCTCCGTCAGAGCAATGGAGCAGACGGCCGCACATGACCATTCTGCTCCATTAATGGCTATGGAGCTGACGGAGATCTGTGAGCGCGATGCTCTGCAATTTTCGGCATCTTCATAGAAATGAATGGAGCAGAACGGTTATGTGTGGCCGGCTGCTCTATTACTCTGACAGAGCAACGAGGGGTCTGACAGTGGTACGTGGGACCCCTTGTATTCGTGATCTCTGGGCGTCTCTGCACTGAGCCCCCCACTGATGAGCAAGTTAGGCCCTATCCCGTGGATAGGGCCTAACTTTTGTTAATGGGAAAACCCCTTTAAATTAATTTTTCTGAGCGAGAGAGATAAATGTGCACTTGATGGTGAAGAGAGTTGGATATTGTTATGTTTAAAGGAAATCCATCTCGGAATAACCCACCTGCAGCAGACACATCCTAATTGTGCTAATAATGTCCTAGTGCCGAAGATCAAAAGCACTTGACAAATTTTTAAGTTGGCTTAAATTATATATTTTTCAAGCAGCATAACTTATATGAAATGGCCATACCTGGATTTGTGATAAAGATGACCTTCAATTACAGCAAATTTGGCATTTTAAGAGCTTGACTTCCTTAGACACATACTGGTAGTGTTTTTTTTGTTCACTTTCTGCCGGCAGGTTTTCCTCAAAAGGAAATCTACCACTCAAATACCCCTGTCGGCAGAAAGTGAACAAAAAAAACACTACCAGGAACTAAGGAACGTTTTAACTTTCATGGCAAAGTGTGGTGGCAGCTTCCAGAGAATCTACTTTGACGTGAGATGTCAAGCTGAAGTCAAGCTCTCCAAATGCCAAATTTGCTGTAATTGAAGACTATATCCAGGGACATCACTAACTAGTTATCCAGAATTCTTGTGCATGGTGTAAATCAGATGGGACAATGTAATTCAGGGAGAACTTGACTTTATCTGAGGGCGTTCATCTGCCTCATGACACATTGGTAGTGGTTTATTTGGGTCAATTTCTTCAGACAGATTCCTTTTAAACCCATATCTGCCCATCTAGGTGGAGTGATGCTTTAGTAAAAGATGTCAAGTCTGGCATAGTTTTAATAATAAGTTAATTATATGTGTACTAGTAAATACTACCTTGCATATTAGTCTTGCATTGTATTTGTATAGAGCAGCATATGTGTGATGTTCATAGATGCTTCCTCATAGTCGCTGGTTTCTGCAAATAAAAATAAAATAAAATTATGGGACAGTCTTTATGTGGAGCATACGGTTCCATTCGTTACAATGGGCAATATACGGCCATCCATTTTAATGACCATATTGTGCACCATAATGTACCGTGAAGGAGATGTAGAAAAATATAGAGCATGTCCTATTTTCTCATGTATTTCTGTTCCGTATGCCCCATAGAAGTCAATGGGTACATATAAAATACCGGTTACATATGTGCTGCATACAGTTGTGCACCATACGCTGCTGTATATACATGCAGTATCCAGGGAGACCACAACCAGTGGGAGGTGCATTCTGCCAGTCCTCCGTATTTTATGTGGACACAGTGCCATATGTGCTCATATGGGTGACAAACGTCCTGTATTTTCTTCTAATAAACAGCCGTATATACAGAAGAGGGGAAAAAACATATGATCATATGCATGAGGCCTGTGTCTAGAAGTGGCTAAAGCTGGAGAAGGGGCTGGGATAAGACACAAATATCCTACATGTGAAGACTAACCAAACCCTTAAACTTTTGCAGCAGATGAGGCCATACCAATGCTAAACCCTCAGTCTAATGAACAAGCACAATCTTCCGTACTTATTTAAAGGAAACCTATAGTTGGGACTCTCCCTATTAAAGGGAACCTGTCAGCGGGGACCTCATTTTCACAAAAGACAGGTTGCAGAAGCCCATTACATCTGCATTGCAAATCTGCCTTTCTGTTTTCTCTAAGCATTTGCATTACAATATAATTGTATGTTAAAACTTAGGTTGCACCCTGACAAAATCCTGGGGTAGTCACAGGGGCTGGGCTTTGGTTTGGATGCTTCTTCACAGCGGTCACAGCCTGGTGAGATCACATAAGTGGGGGAGCAAGGAGCTGTACAGGAGCACAAAGGTGAGGGCTAAGATCTGAGGAGTGAGTAACACAGACCAGTCGCATGTTGTTTTTTGAAATGCATCCAAACCAAAGCCCAGCCCCTGTGACTACCCCGGGATTGCTAGGTAAATTATAACACACATTGTAATGCAAATTATTATGGAAGGCAGAAAGGCAAATTAGGTCCTTGGTGACAGGTTCCCTTTAAGGTAGATCTGATGAGAGGTTCCCAGTACACTTTATCTACTCCACGCCCCAGTAGCCTCTGTGCAAAATCGGCATATTGGTTTAAGGGGTTTCCCACAAAACAAGTTAGGGCCCCATCTGTACTACAGTATGGCAGTATGTGGGTATTTTACTACTCATTTAATACAATGTGCCATTGTAACAAATGACCAGAAATTATATGTCATGGTCATGGAGACAGATCATCGCTCCCTGCAAACGTCCCTGGGAGTGACGATCATGGCCAATATAATCGCGGTTGTTACTGGTAGGTGTCTGCTGCAAAATGCAGCAGACACCCACCTTGTATGGAGAGAGCTCAGCCAGTGAGCCTTTTCCACACACCTGCAGCCGACGTGTGAGGTTTAAAAAAAAAAAAAAAAAAAAAAGCTTTCAAATTTTGCAAATGAGCCTGAGGATCTCCAGGATCCATTAACACCTATGGAACCCAGAGCCCCAGAGCATAATTTTAAAAACCTTCTTTTATTTTATTTATTTTTTGTAAAAACCAGTGGACTGACACCAGTATGTCGGCGTGCTTGGTTTACAATCCTTAATTGTGATGGTAGATGTCCTTTAAGAATACGGAGAGGTGGTTTTGGTACAGTCTGTGCAGTCCTTAGAGGTGTTATTCTACCTGTGATGTAAATTGAGTCACTGCTGCAAAGAGAACCCCTTACAGAACAGGCACATGTCAGTCCATTATGAAGCCTAAAGAGTATTACAGGATGGAGATCTTATAAATATAGACATGAAAACCATTTTTTAAATGCTTCAAAAAATGGGAAGCTGTTACTAAACAAGTTAAACATGCAAAACAGGTTGTGGGAGCCACACCCATTTGTCACATAGTGGGGCTTATTGACTAAGGATCTGTGGATCGCATTTCTTATGGGTTTTCGGGGATCGCGCCGCTGGGACAGGTATATAGCAGGCGATTTGTCGCACGCGGTCGGATCTTGGAGGAGCGCTGGCGGCTTTCATGCGACATAAATCGTGGGGCGGTAAATATTTACATTTACCATAGTGTGTTTGTAGCTCTGTCTCATTGAAGTGCATAGTTCCGTATAGCTGCAATACCAAGCGAGGAGTGCTGAATTTATCACCTGGGATATTACTAGATAATAAATATGGCACATATTTAGATGCTTAAAGGGAACCTGTCAGCAGAGGGCTATTTTCACTACATTAGTGTCTATGGAAACCTGTCATTAGTGAAAAATAGCCCTCTGATGACAGGTTCCCATTAAAGCTAAACTGAATGCAGTTCTTAACCAAATAAATAATGGAAATGGTTGTAATGATTTTCTCAGCAGGGGGCGCTAAGGTTGGAGACAGTTTAGGGTTTTTAGTTTAACCCTTTCTTTTCTGAGCTCTGTGTACATATTCTATGCCTACCAGATGCACAGCAGCTGCCCATGTGCATGGATGTTTAACTCCTGGAATGCTGATCGCATCACTATGGAGATACAGGCATAGAGAGAGGCTTTGTTTGCCCACTGTCCCAGGCTCAGCACTCTATTTCAAACTAAATCTCACAAATCTGTCAAGTAGTCCAGCATCCCCAAGCTATGACGTTCCTAGAAAACAAAGATAAAACATTAACATGTGAATGGTTTGTTTTATTTTTAGGAAATCTGGAAGTAACGAATGTGACAAGGGGGCAAGTTTTCTTACTATGGCAAAGGCAATACCTTAGTGAAGCCTTAAGATGCCAGTCATCGTCATCGCCTGCTAGGTGCTATCGTCTATGAACGTGGGGGATATGATTTGTGGGGATTATACTAAAGGGGGAAAGCAGAGAGCCTTGGCGGAGGGGGTACAGAGGGGGTAGGCTGCTGCTGCTGCTGCTTGGGATTGCCTTGGTATTCTTATGCTAATCCAGGCCTTGGATAAGGAGCAGAGTAGCCCCCTACACACAATGGAAGTGGAGCCAGGATGTCTGGCCTGTAGTCGAGCGCGCCTTGAAAAGCATGTCAGACAGGGCGCCTGAGGCTGCCTTTGGGGGCTGGAGCTCAAGGAAGAGGAGGGTCCTGGCCTCTCTGTTTCTTTAGTGAGCTGGCACTAGGCCAGGAGGAAAGGCTGCAGATGTTAATTCAAGGGACTCGGGACCCTGGATCACTTTCTTCTGGCTTAAATTTTCGTTATGTGTGTGTAACCCTTTCAATGAAGAAACTAATCCCGTTCCTGTCCATGCAGGAATCCAGAAAGTCACTATGATTATACTCAATTACCTGGGTATGGGAGAATGTAATCCTCTTGTTGCCTGCAAAATCTCTGCCAGGATTGTAAGAGAGGAGTCTGATTTTGATACAGTAATATTAATTTTAGAATGTGGATATTAACCATTGCACTATGGACATAGAAGTAGCTTTTTACCCCTGTTTGCCTTTTACACACTATTTTTTAGAATCCTGGATAACGTAAGATATAGTAATTCTAGGATAGAGGTGCTGCTGGAGTGCCGGAGGTTGCCCATCCCCACTCGCGTTAACTTTTGGCTAAACAAAACAGGACTTGATTGAACACCCATGATGATAATTTGGTTGTCACTAGCGCTTCCTGTCCTAGGGGGAACACTTCAGAGTGTAAACATTTGCTAGTTTTCATGATGATTGATAACTATTTTAGTAAGTTTTCAAGCCATCCATGAACAGGATAAGAACCTAATTTTTATTGTAGCCTTTACCAACTACAGGCAGTCCCCGGGTTACGTAGAAGATAGGTTCTGAAGGTTTGTTCTTAAATTAGAACTGTATACTTTTATAATTGTAACCCAAGCAAACATTTTTTTGGTCTCTCTAACAATTGGATTTTAAAAATGTTGGATTGTCATAAGAACAAGGATTAACAATAAATCTTAATTGCAGACACCTGTGATAACTGTTACATATGATTATTGTAGCCTAGAATTAAAGTACAGTAAACTATTAACATCCAGAGGTCTGTTTGTAACTAGGGGTCATCTGTAAGCTGGGGGACTGCCTATTCTGGAAATATACATAAAGAGATCATTACAAATTATCACCAATGCATCAGGTCCCACTTATGAGAACTCTGGGGTCCAACCAGTCAGTGTTCCTCCCCTGTCGCAAGCAGTTCTGTAGAGTTTGTGCAGCCCTAGAGACTGATGGGGGCTGCACTAATCTATGTCTTGCAAGCCAGATGTTGCTTTTTGATTCAGGCTTTGCATGTTAAATCTTGCGCACAGTTTATCTGAGCACCAGAACACCCCCCTAAGTGCAGACATTTGTGTTGCATGAAGAGTAGTGCAGCCGCAAAACTGGCACAAGAATCTTAGTAAATGCGCCACATTGTATGGCTAACAGAATTACGTTTTAAAATATGTGGCATTTATGGCTCTCTCAGCCAAAAAGGTTGCCGACCCCTGGATTAGTGAGATTAGGGGTTTTATGAAAAGTAATTTGAAAATTGATCATTGATTGAGACACACCAACATGAGGAGAGAAAAAGAACTGGACCGCACATCCACACATGATACAATGATCTACTGCCGCTAGGCTACATTATATAACGAACTCGAGGTTCTTAGTTACATTTTGATCAAATTGTGTAAGCCCACCAACCACTACAAGGAGCTGTGCAGATTACACATGGCATCGTGCCCACAGGAAGCACATTATAGAGCAGGAGGAGCTGAGCAGATTGCACATAGCATCGTGCCCACAGGAAGCACATTATAAAGCAGGAGGAGCTGAGCAGATTGCACATAGCATCTTGCCCACAGGAAGCACATTATAGAGCAGGAGGAGCTGAGCAGATTGCACATGGCATCGTGCCAACATGCAGCACATTATAGAGCAGGAGGAGCTGAGCAGATTGCACATGGCATCGTGCCCACAGGAAGCACATTATAGAGCAGGAGGAGCTGAGCAGATTGCACATGGCATCGTGCCAACATGCAGCACATTATAGAGCAGGAGGAGCTGAGCAGATTGCACATGGCATCGTGCCCACAGGAAGCACATTGTAGAGCAGGAGGAGCTGAGCAGATTGCACATAGTGTCGTATATGCAGGAAGCAGTTTACAATGCACGAGGATTCTACTTTAGATGGTAAATATTTTAGAGAGCTATTTCTACATTGTTATACCGTTACTTCACTGATCCACAACAAGTGTTATGCGGTGACTCGTCAGTCTGGATAGGTGTGAGATTTGCAGAGAGACTTTCATAACTTTAAAGCCCATTGCACGAATTTGAATTTGAAATGCACACCATGAATACGCAGGATTTCCTGTATTGAATTAGCTGCACTGGAAAGACCAAGCAAGCTACGTTTTTCCATCCTGCTTCCTCCTGCTGAGCGACGTATATGCTCATATGCTCAGTGGAAAGGGTATATTCATCTAGATGGGGTAACCAGAGCTACTCCCAAAGCCCTTCTAACACGTTCCCCTCTGTTTGCCGGAAATATTCCTGCAGCACAAAGGTAATACTCCCTGCTGCCATGATATTACAGTAGATAGGGAAGGGTAGAGCTGGAGGAGCAGGAGGGAGGGGGAGTGTTACAAGCACTTTGGGAGCCATGTGACTGCCAGAGGCCCTCTGGAGCCCTTGCGCTTTATTTGCATAATGTTAAAAATACATATGCCGTGTTCCTAATAAACTTAATACTGTAATTGATGCTGATACCCAGTATCGGAAATCTTTCATACCAGTCAAAATGAGTGGTAGATTTTTATTTTTTATTTTTTGTAGACCACATCTGTGTATGATGAGATGGGTGCAATCTTCGCTTCCAAAGTACTAAGGAATGTTATCGGGACCTTGTTGGTCAGCTCACCTGAACGCAGGGGTTACAGGCGGGTCTGCAGGGTCTCTATCTCTAACAGGTGCTAAGTACATTGTATGCTGCAGCACATGATCTTCTTGCAGTCTTATCCCCCCTGTTGTTCGCCTGTCTCCCTTCTCTTGTGGTGACGAATCCTTTTTGTTTCCTAATTACTGAGAAGTCACAGATGTGTGAAAAGTAGGCCACAGGTCGAAGGCTGCGTGCCCCTTACCCAGCAAAATTGGAAATGACAGGAATCCACCACTAATTTGCTTGTGTGTTAAATAGCTCCAGAGCCCCAATTAAACCAAAAAAAGTTCTTAGGTTCTGATGAACAGACAGATTGAGTTATTTATGGTGGAAGCCGCCACCAACAGTAATTGAGGCACATCCTTGAACAAATACAAATTCTTCCATTCAGGAATAGCGCCAGGCTGACAAGGTCGTGCAGGTCAAGCTCACCGAAACAAGAGGCCAATGAAAGCCAAAATTTGCCTCTCATTCATCTCAACACAAATCTCCTTTGTCTGTGTTAACTGTTTAGGTGTGTGAGTAGTGGCACAGTCTCTTTGAGGTTTGTTTGTTGTGCCTACCAGGCCGCGTTTGCCCCAGTGATCAAAAGTCTGAATATTAAACTAATTGCATGAAAAAATAACGCTACATTTTTTTGTAAACTCAAATATGTAAATTGGATAAGAGTAGCATTAATCTATGGTAGGCTTTTTGTGTGTAATGGGCCGGGGTCAATCTGAGCAGATATATGGATTAGTTTGTCAGAAAACGGTATCGTGGGTAGTCCTGGTCATTAACAGTCTGTGCGGGGTACTGTAACCCCTTGTTGGGTTATTTGCCCAAAATCTCATTCTATGTACTGTGAAAGCTCTACAAGAAACCACCTCTTTTAGGAGACCATATCTTTGTGTATTACACATAGTGACAATCATTGGGGGAGATTTATTGGAAGGGTTTGAGGCAAAACTGACCTAGTTGCCCATGGAAACCAATCAGAGCTCAGATATTGTTTTCTTAACCCCTGTGAGACCTCAGACACTTCTGATAAATATCCACCAATTACTTTGGTAAGGCCGTAGTCTTAAAAGACCACATTCCTTTGGTTGTTGGTCTTATATGGGATAAGGTTTGTCAACCCATAGAATTAATTTTTTTTAATTTTTTTCTTGCAGGATCACAACCAAAGAAAAATTGAAGAGCTTGCACATTGTGTCTCATATTCTGTGTTCTTGGATTGGCTTACCACGAGGAGAATCAAAATGGTTGAACATTTTGTGGCCACTTTGATTGGATGTGTTTTATTAGCAGTTCACAGCCAAGGTGAGTTACAGAAATGAAATAGGAAAAGTCTTCAATATGTTTTATGTGAGGATTCTCCCGCCTGTGATGTCTGTGTGTAGTTATAAAGGTAAACAAAGTAGAAACAACAGTAATCATCTAAAGCAGAAGCGAAGGGATAATTTCCGATAAAATATCTCTGAGAATTGGTTCTGACTAGAGATGAGCGAACATGCTCGTCCGAGCTTGATGCTCGTTCGAGCATTAGCGTACTCGAAACTGCTCGTTGCTCGGACGAATACTTCGCCCGCTCGAGAAAATGGCAGCTCCCGCCGTTTTGCTTTTTGGCGGCCAGAAACAGAGCCAATCACAAGCCAGGAGACTCTGCACTCCACCCAGCATGACGTGGTACCCTTACACGTCGATAGCAGTGGTTGGCTGGCCAGATCAGGTGACCCTGGGATAGACTAGCCGCTGCCCGCGCTGCTCGGATCATTCTGTGTCTGGATGCCGCTAGGGAGAGAGCTGCTGCTGGTCAGGGAAAGCGTTAGGGTGTTCTATTAGCTTACTGTTAGGCAGGAGTGATTCTACAAGAACCCAACAGCCCTTCTTAGGGCTACAATAACGTTCTACTTTTTTTTTTTTTTATTTGCATCTAGTACCATTTTGTGAGGAATTAGCAGGGGGACTTGCTACCGTTGTGTTTAGCTCTTAGTGGCACACATATCCACCTCAAACACCAAAGTGGGAAAATTTAGTAGGGGTTGGATTTCAATTAGGCACAGTCTGCCATTTTTCCTTTTTTATTTTACGTTTATTTTGTTTAATAACTCAGCGTCATCTCATGTGGCATAGTAGTGTGCTTTCATACTTGGCTAGAAAATAGCCATAGGAGAATCCAAACGGCTTACGCCTACAGTAGCGTTATATATTTGATTTCTGGTTGATCTGCTGGTGGCTGTACTTGCTGCAGTGCATCTACTAGCCAATTGTCAGCAATTTGTAGTGAGACTTGCGACCGCTGTGTTTTGCGCTTAGTGACGCACATATCCATTGCAAAGACCGAAGTGGGAAAATTTAGTAGGGGTTGGATTTCAATTAGGCACAGTCTGCCATTTGTCCTTTTTTATTTTACGTTTATTTTGTTTAATAACTCAGCGTCATCTCATCTGGCATAGTAGTGTGCTTTCATACTTGGCTAGAAAATAGCCATAGGAGAATCCAAACGGCTTACGCCTACAGTAGCGTTATATATATTTGATTTCTGGTTGATCTGCTGGTGGCTGTACTTGCTGCAGTGCATCTACTAGCCAATTGTCAGCAATTTGTAGTGAGACTTGCGACCGCTGTGTTTTGCGCTTAGTGACGCACATATCCATTGCAAAGACCGAAGTGGGAAAATTTAGTAGGGGTTGGATTTCAATTAGGCACAGTCTGCCATTTGTCCTTTTTTATTTTACGTTTATTTTGTTTAATAACTCAGCGTCATCTCATCTGGCATAGTAGTGTGCTTTCATACTTGGCTAGAAAATAGCCATAGGAGAATCCAAACGGCTTACGCCTACAGTAGCGTTATATATTTGATTTCTGGTTGATCTGCTGGTGGCTGTACTTGCTGCAGTGCATCTACTAGCCAATTGTCAGCAATTTGTAGTGAGACTTGCGACCGCTGTGTTTTGCGCTTAGTGACGCACATATCCATTGCAAAGACCGAAGTGGGAAAATTTAGTAGGGGTTGGATTTCAATTAGGCACAGTCTGCCATTTGTCCTTTTTTATTTTACGTTTATTTTGTTTAATAACTCGGTGTCATCTCATCTGGCATAGTAGTGTGCTTTCATACTTGGCTAGAAAATAGCCATAGCAATAGGATAGCATTGTTTGGTTTTAAAAACTCAAACACAAAAAAAAAAAAAAAAAAAACACAAAAAAAAGTTAAAAAAAAATTAAAGCTATAACTCTCATTTTAAAAATGTTTAACCCGAGGGCTAGGGGTAGAGGGCGGGGACGTGGGCGTCCAACTACTGCAGGGGTCAGAGGCCGTGGTCCTGGCCGGGGTGAGACACCACCTGCTTATGAGGGAGCAGGGGAACGCCGCAGAGCTACACTCCCTAGGTTCATGTCTGAAGTTACTGGGACTCGTGGTAGAGCACTGTTGAGGCCAGAACAGTGCGAACAGGTGATGTCGTGGATTGCTGACAATGCTTCGAGCAATTTGTCCACCAGTCAGTCTTCCACGCAGTCCACCCATGTCACCGAAATCGCCACTCCTCCAGCTCCTGCACCTCAGCCTCCTCCCCCCCAGTCTGCCCCCTCCCAGGAAAATTTGGCATTTGAACCGGCATACTCTGAGGAACTGTTTTCTGGACCCTTCCCACAGTCACAAACCACTTGTCCGGTTGCTGCTGAGCAATTTTCCGATGCCCAGGTTTTCCACCAGTCAGTCTGTGGGTGATGATGACCTTCTTGACGTAGTGGAAGTGTGTAAAGAGGTGTCCGACGATGAGGAGACACGGTTGTCAGACAGTGGGGAAGTTGTTGTCAGGGCAGGAAGTCCGAGGGGGGAGCAGACTGAGGGATCGGAGGATGATGAGGTGACAGACCCAAGCTGGGTTGAGAGGCCGGGTGAACACAGTGCTTCTGAGACGGAGGAGAGTCCTCGACCAGAACAGGTTGGAAGAGGCAGTGGTGGGACCAGACGGAGAGGCAGGGCCAGAGCTGGTGCATCAGCGCCAAATGTGTCAACTAGTGAAGCTCCCGTGGCGAGGGCTCTTGCGGCGAGGGCTAGATCTTCAGAAGTCTGGAGGTTCTTTAAGGAAACACCGGATGACCGACGGACTGTGGTGTGCAACATTTGCCAAACCAGGCTCAGCAGGGGTTCCACCACTACTAGCTTAACTACCACCAGTATGCGCAGGCATATGAATGCTAAACACCCCACTCAGTGGCAACAAGCCCGTTCACCTCCGGCCGTGCACACCACTGCTCCTTCCCCTGTGTCAGCTGATAGTCAGCCCCCTGCCCAGGACCCTGCCACAAAAACCCCATCGTCGCCTCCACGATCCTCCACAGCATCCACCAGCGTTCAGCTCTCCATACCCCAGACGCTGGAGCGGAAACGCAAATATAGTGCAACCCACCCGCACGCCCAAGCCCTTAATGTGCACATCTCCAGATTGCTTAGCCTGGAGATGCTGCCCTATAGGCTAGTAGAGACCGAGGCCTTTCGCAACCTCATGGCGGCGGCCGCCCCTCGGTATTCGGTCCCCAGCCGCCACTACTTTTCCCGATGTGCCGTCCCAGCCCTGCACCAGCACGTGTCAGACAACATCACCCGTGCCCTGACCAACGCCGTTTCTGACAAGGTCCACCTGACCACGGACACGTGGACGAGTGCTGCCGGGCAGGGCCACTATATATCGCTGACGGCACATTGGGTTAACTTGGTGGAGGCTGGGACCGAGTCTGACCCTGGGGCTGGTCATATACTGCCGACGCCGAGGATTGCGGGGCCTACCTCGGTCCAGGTGTTTCAGGCCTACTATGCCTCCTCCTCCTCCCACCCCTCCTCCACCTCCTCCTCCGAACTACCATCCGTGGGCACGGCGCCATCAGTCGGTAGCTCTAGGCACAGCAGCAGTGCCGTTGCTAAGCGACAGCAGGCGGTGCTCAAACTGCTGAGCCTAGGCGATAAAAGGCACACCGCCCAAGAGCTATTACAGGGCATCACGGCGCAGACTGATCTGTGGCTGGCACCGCTGAACCTGAAGCCAGGCATGGTTGTGTGTGACAACGGCCGTAACCTGGTGGCGGCTCTGCAACTCGGCAGACTGACACATGTGCCATGCCTGGCCCATGTGTTAAATCTGATAGTTCAGCGTTTCCTCAAGACATACCCCAATCTGTCAGATTTGCTCACGAAGGTGCGCCGCATCTGTGTGCATTTCAGGAAGTCCAGCACAGATGCTGCCACTCTCAGGGCAGCGCAGCGCCGCCTCCAACTGCCCGCTCACCGACTGTTGTGCGACGTGCCCACGAGGTGGAATTCAACACTGACCATGTTATCCAGAGTTTACCAGCAGCGCCGAGCCATTGTAGACTGCCAGATGTCAACTTCCACCAGAACTGGTAGTCAGGTCAGTCAGCTTCCTCAAGTCTACAATGAGGAGTGGACGTGGATGTCTGATATCTGTCAGGTGCTGAGTAACTTTGAGGAGTCAACACAGATGGTCAGTGGCGATGCCGCCATCATCAGCCTCACCATCCCGCTGCTTGGCCTGTTGAAAAACTCTCTGATCAGCATGAAGTCGGAAGCTTTGCGCTCGTCACAAGAGACGGGGGAAGAAGATTCCCTTGTTGATAGCCAAAGCACCCTTAGGTCTGTTTCTCAGCGCATATCGGAGGAGGTGGAGGAGGATGAGGAGGAAGAGGAGGAGAATGTTGGCGAGACACAAGAGGGGACCATTGTTGAGTCCTTTACTGTTCAGCGTGTATGGGCAGAAGAAGAGGAGTTGGAGGAGGAGGAAATGGACAGTCAGGCCAGTGAGGGGAGTGAATTCTTACGCGTTGGTACTCTGGCGCATATGGCAGATTTCATGCTAGGCTGCCTATCCCGTGACCCTCGCGTTCAAAGAATTTATTCCAGCACCGATTACTGGGTGTTCACTCTCCTGGACCCACGGTACAAGCAAAATCTTTCCACTCTCATCCCTGGAGAGGAAAGGAGTGTGAGAATGCATGAATACCAGCAGGCCCTGGTGCACAAGCTGAAACAGTATTTCCCTTCTGACAGCGCTAGCGGCAGAGTGCGTAGTTCTGCGGGACAAGTAGCGAGGGAGAGTAGGCGAGCAGGCAGCTTGTCCAGCACTGGCAAGGGTACGCTTTACAAGGCTTTTGCCAGCTTTATGTCACCCCAGCAAGACACTGTCACCTGTCCCCAGTCTCGGCAGAGTAGGGCTGATCTTTACAGAAAGATGGTGAGGGAGTACGTAGCTGACCATACCATCGTCCTAAATGATCACACAGCTCCCTACAACTACTGGGTTTCAAAGCTGGACATGTGGCACGAACTGGCGCTGTACGCCTTGGAGGTTCTTGCCTGCCCTGCCGCTAGCGTCTTGTCCGAGCGGGTTTTCAGTGCAGCTGGTGGCATCATCACCGATAAGCGTACACGCCTGTCGACTGACAGCGCTGACAGGCTGACGCTTATTAAGATGAATAAAGCCTGGATTTCTCATAATTTCCAATCTCCACCAGGTGAAGGAAGCTCAACCTGAATAATTGATCCACTCCTCCTCCTCCTCATTTTCCTCCTTCTCCTCCTCTTTGTACAGTAAAGCAGAGGAAACTGGCTATTTTTTGACAGGGCCCACTGGCTCTTGCTATAGTACTTTATGCATTTAATTTTTCTGGAGGGCCACCGACCCGTTCCTCTGTTTTAAACAATTTTTGGGAGTGCCACATACAGGCACTCAATCTATTCAATTTTTCTGGAGGGCCACCTACCTGCTCCTCTGGTTTGAAAACTTTTTGGGACTGCCACATACAGGCACTCAATCTATTCAATTTTTCTGGAGGGCCACCTACCTGCTCCTCTGGTTTGAAAACTTTTTGGGACTGCCACATACAGGCACTCAATCTATTCAATTTTTCTGGAGGGCCACCTACCTGCTCCTCTGGTTTGAAAACTTTTTGGGACTGCCACATACAGGCACTCAATCTATTCTATTTTTCTGGAGGGCCACCTACCTGCTCCTCTGGTTTGAAAAATTTTTGGGACTGCCACATACAGGCACTATCCAAATTAAATTGTCTCCATAGCAGCCTCCACACGTTGTCTCCATTGCTACCTCCAAAAGTCGTCCATATAGCTGCCTCCATACATCGTCCCTTTATCAAACGAGGTGTGTCAGGCAGAAATTTGGGTTGTTTTCATGGATTCCACATCAAAGTTGTTAACTTTGTCGCCACCCAGCTGTGTTATCCACAAAATATACTAATAAACTTTTATCATTTACCAATATTATTTCAGCGCTTCTTGCGCATCTGTTTACATTCCCCTCACCCGCCATATCCTAAACTTATAAGAACGCTACTACACTTGATCTTATACAAAAGGTTCTTAGAAGTGCTGTTTGGGGAGTAGCCTAGAGACAGGGGCTTGGATTGGCGAAAGCTCGCCTGGCAGCGGAGCGCCAACTCCATGCCAAGATCCAACTAACATAGTTTTAACTGCAGAACCTTTAATCTACTACTAGTTCACTGCCTCCATACATGGTCCCCTTATCAAACGAGCTGTGTCAGGCAGAATTTTGGGTTGTTTTCATGGCTTCCATGTTAACTTTGTCGCCACCCTGCTGTGTAATCCACAAAATATACTGGCAAACTTTTATCATGTACCGATATTATTTGAGCGCTTCTTGCTCACCTCCTTTGGTTCCTCTCTGCCACCCATTGGTTTGAAGCCTGAGTCCATTTAGGGTATGTCGCCATGCCACTCTCTAGCCTGCTGCCGCTGCCTCTGCATGCCGTCCCCTATAGTGTCAGGGTCAATTATTGCATGTTTTAGATGCTATCTAGCTTCATTCTGTCACTCTGTCATGGCCATGCTGTTGCCCATAATTTTGGCATAATGGTGCGATTAAGCAGCCTCAGAGGCATCCATGCATGCTGCCCCTGCTGTTTCCTGTCCATTTCCGTGGTGTTTCCATCCTTTTCTGAGGTTCCCAGGTGTTTGGCCAAGCTTCCCTGTGCAGAGCCTTGGTCCCCTTGAAAAATGCTCGAGTCTCCCATTGACTTCAATGGGGTTCGTTATTCGAGACGAGCACTCGAGCATCGGGAAAAGTTCGTCTCGAATAACGAGTACCCGAGCATTTTAGTGCTCGCTCATCTCTAGTTCTGACCTCAGCTTGTCACAAAGGTGGGGGTTGCTGCATATTGCAGCTAACACCCACGATCGGTGCTAGTCCCTCCCTGTGACGTCATCTGTTGCCTTTGTAAGACCGGAGACTGTAGGACCGATCGGGGTTAAAATACTCTAGAGGGTCTAAAAATTATGTAAGAAACAGTAAAAAAAAAAAAAAGTGTTTCTGTGTCCCGAAATGCCAAACTATCAAAATATAAAAACTGTTATTCCCGGTGGTGAACCCCGTAAAGGGAAATGGCGCCCAAATGGCTGGAACACCACTTTTACAAATTAAATTTGCATAAAAAGTGATCAAAATGTTTGCAATGGTACGCCCCAGTAGCCTCTGTTCCTCCTACCAGGAATTTTTTGTGTGCAGTTCCTCGTAGCTGTGTGTATCATTTGGAGTGCACTGTGAAAGTCTTAAAAACCTGAGCCCACAAGAAACTGACACAAAAAAGTCAATTTTATCACATTTGGATTTTTTTCCCAGCTTCCCAGTACAGGGCATGGAAATACCTGGAAAATAAACCCTCGCACAGCTCTCTACATTGTAAAATGAAATGGATATAGATTTTTGAAGCTGGGGAGTAGAAAATTAATGACGGCTGCAATGGGAATGGGATAAAAAAGGATTCACTAGTTTATAAAGAATAGATAAGGAATTGGAGCTTGACACCCGGCACCCCTACCGATCTGGGATCAGGATTGCTGCTCAGTCCTACTCAGGTTTTATTTTTAAACTTCTTCTTCCAAATGATATATTAAACTCCCTTGTGTCTTTCTCTGAAATTATTGGAGTTCATGACAGCTTAGTGCATCAGTCAATTACATGCAATGTCAATTCCCATCATAAGTTCTTTGCCCATAAAACAAAGTAATATCTTTGCATTTTCTTTGCCACAATTGGCAAATCCTATAAATCCCACATCTATCACAGAATTTTTCATATTTTATAAAAGATAAAAAAGGAAAAGCCACTGTATGGTTATAATACAAAAGGAATTTATTTCTACGTGTCGGAGTATAACTGTGATGCCATCTACGCATAGGGGCCATAGGTGAAAGAGGTGGGCCACTTTACCTCATAGATTTTTGTAATGCATGTGGGGGGCAGGATATTGGGTAATTCACCACTTTCATGTAGAGTGAAGCCTTCTGTTTTAAACATCCATCAGCCAGACATTACTTAAACCATAAAATGGCTGCAGATGGAAGGTCATTTGATCTCAACCATGAGCAATCGCCCTGCCAGCACCTAAGGAAAGTATGGCAGGGTGATTGCTCATGCACAGAAAGAGATCACATGACCCTCCATCTGGATGATGAGGTTAAAGACAGGAGACTTAACTTATCAGCAAAGCGGAACAGAACTTTTAATAGATTTATATTGGTAAATTAACTAATATCGTGCCCCCCACACTTAAACACATATTACAAAAAACATGAGGTTAATATCCATGAATACCAAATCTACACTGGCTTGTACCCCCCACACACTAATACTTCTCAAAACTATAAACCTCTCCTTTAGGAATGGTAGTTACATACTTATCTATTATATTAGATTAGACATTCCTATCTAATTATTGTGGTCGATTATATTTCTGAAAGTTTCGATAAAATAACTTGTAATACAGATGTGGGTTTTCATGTACCTATATATTGAACATGACGCCCTGACCCTCTGCCTTTAATCATCTGTGCATTGTAACGGTAATCTTGAAGAAGCACAGGAGGTTCAGTGTTGTATATGATATCCATGATTGCACAGATCTGATCACATAATTTGGATTTCATAAGGGTTAGTTTGTATAGAAGGTATACTCCTATATATTTGCCTATTTAAAATGTGTCAGCGCAATGCGGATTTATACGTTTTGGACACCTGTTGTTTCCCATTGGGTTCTTATTGAGCGCACATTTCACTTTCCACTTGCTGGATTAGTGCTTGAAGGTGGCTCTGTGTATTAAGGTGGATTTTATTACAGGAATGTGTCGCACTGCCAAAAAAAAATTTTTTTTTAGCCTTTTATTCTATATTTTTAAAATTATTGCTCGACATTGTATGTATTGTGTTAAAGCCCTTATTTCTTCTGGAGATTCTATCCTACAGTAGAACGGTTAGTTGCGGATGCCTTTCTTTCCATGAGATGATCAAACGAAGTGTTGTACTAGGATCTACAATTATTGTTATTATTATTTTTTTTTCTGACAGCCCACTGACCAATTCTCATTATTTTAGCTATCCACACAATGTGGATGTGGTGCTTCTAAACCAAACACACTTATATCCTGAAACAGTATCCGTATTTTAATATTACACAAATGAGCCTCGGGAGCCTCTAAACGCGCATTCTGGCTTTGTCATTTTCTAATTCTAAATGCCTTCTTTCTGCATTTCTGCCAAGCCTTCTCACTCCCCCGGTGACGTCAGAGAGCCCTAGGTAGTCTCCCACATTGTTTAGCCCCCTGAGGGCTGAAAAGATGTTGTTCTCAAAAAGTAGGCCATTAGAAGCAAAAATGAACAACGGATCATGTTTCATGTTTCTGTACTTGGTATAGAAGCACTGTACCGATGTGGTAGATTTCTTTTAAATATACGAGGGCGGTTCAATGTACCCGTGTGCTTCCATCTATCAAACGATGGCAAAACGAATGGCAAACATCGGTTTTTGATGAGGAGTAACCAGGACACCCGGAACATGTGATTACCACAACATGATACTCGCTGATCAAAGAATGAACGTGTTTGAATTAGCAGAGGCCGTAGGTGTGTCGACCGGAACGGCAATTAATATTTGTAATTATAATTGGAACGACATCAGCCACATGGATTTTTTAGAGAAAGGAAGAACGATCACTAGACAATACAGTGAGTTATTGAACAAAAAATTGAAGGACACACGGCTCCATTCGGGGGAAAAGAAGAGAAGGTGCTGTTACAACACAATAACGCACCAGCAGATTCATCCGGAGTTGTCACCGCCAAACTGCATGAATTATTATGTTATGAATTGCTGCCTCACCCCCCGTATTCACCCGATCTGGCTCCCTGCAACTTTTTCTTGTTCTCCAACATGAAGAAATGGCTTGCGGGGAAAAAAATGTAGGAAGTCATCGCTGAGACTGAGGTGTATTTTGGAGAGTTCGACAAATCCTATTTTTTGGAGGGGTTAAAAAATGGCAGCAACGTGGAGAGAATTGTATCCTTCTAAGAGGGATTATGTTGAAAAATGTAAAAGAATTTGAAAAAATGGTGTCTTCATTTCTAACACGGGTACTTATTGAACCGCCCTCTGATAGGTTTCATTAAAGAACAGGCTGTAGCAGAAGAATTTTTTTTCCCCTGGACAGTGAAATGAAGTGACCTCCTTTTCTCTTCTGTGTTTGATAACTGTATGGCGCTTTTTTATATTGGACAGGATTTTGGGTTTTACAGCTATACCCCAGCTATTTACTGACCATTGTCTGTACCTCTTCAGTGATATGAGAGGGTCTGTGACTGAACCAGAAACCTTTGGTAGAGGTGTGGACTTTGGCATCATTGGATAGTTAGTTATTGTGCTCAGGTGGACATGTGTCTTCTCTGGAGTTACCTCATGAATTCGCGGTCTCATCCCACTGATGGGGTAAAGACTGAACCATGTTGAATCCGCAGGGTTTTATGGTCACATCTTACGTTACTAATGCCACAGAGTTCTGCCCATCCCAGAAATTGTTTTCGGGATGTCTTCTGGTTTCCAGTTCTGTTTTTGTGCCAGTCATATGTTTTCAATGGCACTTGGTGAAGGGGTTCCAGAGTGTCTCATTTCAAGCTTATACTAAGAAAATAAAGTGTTCTTCCAATGGCGCCAAACAAATCAGACCCAAAGGAAAGTTCGCTTTATCACCTTGACAAACACAAATGCACACTTGTTCAGTGTTTAATTCTGGTTTATTTTCTCAGTCTTGTACTTCACCTGTGACACGCACACGCTCTCTCCTCGGCGGCTGTCCGCCCTTGTAAACCCCTAGATGTGTATTCTATTAGGGGACATGGCACCATACAGGAAAGCTGGTCAAAGCAGAGGTTTGTGCAAAATGAAATTACAGACGGGTAACACATGGTTTTCATTAGGCCATAACTTTCCTTTACAAGTAATGGGTGATAATGGCTGAGGTAATTATGAGATCTCAATCTGTCCAAGCTTCAATGTAAGCCTCGCATGTTTTATTAATAGGAAATTATTCACAAATTAGATGACCTGAGAATACAAATCAGGTGTCTAATGTTAAGGACAATGCATTAATGTTAAAGTATTACAATGTGATGATGTACAGGGAGTAAGGGTAGACTGGCGATTGATGCCAGGACAAATGCCACGCCATGGTCAGAGCAAGGCAAGTGGGGAGGAACGTGTCTTATCCAGCATATACAGCCATACTGGGTCATCGAATCAACAGTACAGGACAGGTATAGAGATTCCCAATAGAAGGTTTATTTTGATATATAAGGTGTATATTCACATGAAAATCTTCTTCTGCTCTGTGACATACTGCCTGCAGATAGGACAGCATATTATAGAGGAGGAGCTGAGCAGATTGTTCATAGTGTGATGTCTGGATAAAGCCAGCCACACACAAACCCGTTACTATATAGTGTAGAGGAAGGGGAGTCCTATTATAGCTTGCAAACACATTTACTGACTGGCAAATGTATGTAGTAAAACCTTCATTGGTAAATAGGGTGCTGCTTCCAATTATTGCAGGAACCAGCATCTCTGTGTGGGCTCCCCAGTTGTGAAGCTATTGGGTTATAGTCCAGTGTTTCTAATTCATCATCTTGTCCCCATGGGATGATCTGCTTTAACCATCCCTCAAGCTTCATGAACCTGCCCTTGAAGCTGTGAATATCCATAAGGAGTAGCCTTCTACATTATCAGGAGGGCATCGAGGCTTGGGCCTTTGTGCTCCTCCAAGGACCTTAATGTGGAACTTGTAAGTAGGGAATGGGGGCGGCACTGGATAAAGCTGTGCACTTAAAAAAAACGAGGAGGGAAATAAAAGCAACTGTTGGAGAAAAGGCTGATGCAGTGCACATTGCCAGACCTCAGACTCCTTTGTGACTGCTAAGGCAATAAAACAAGGGGGGAAAAAACATGTGGAGACAAGTTGTGAGCTGTGCTCCAGCATTCCTCGCCACGTGCTCGCGCTTCTTGTGTGCTTTTAACTTAAACACGCCAGTTCTCTTTTATCTTTTCGTCACCTTTTTAATTACATTTCCTCTTTAATACTTTTTTTTCCTTTTTGCAGAAGGTCTATTTAATTTAATAGATGTATTGTTAATTCTGGTGACTTGTGTGTTGCAGCAGGAAGAAAGACTGCACAGGTTTATGTATCGGTTCTATTGTACGTGTGATTTGTGATCCAGCATATTTGGTTCTGTACACCTCTCCATCCCCATTGAAAGGCAAAGTATATAGGGAGTTGCCAAAGTTTCAGCATAGATTTATAATTTTTTAATTTTGTTTTTATTCTGTTGAGTAATGACTAGATGTAGCAGTGTACATGTTTGGAATACGTGGAGTTTCTGTACATGGAGTATGTTTGGTTGTCCGGTATCTTGGAAGTGAAGAGGCGAACATTGTGATCTCTCCACCTTCTCCAACACGCCCAGTATATTGCAGTTTACAGTTGAATAGTAGGTGGTCTAGGGGTTCAGTGAAGATGTCTTTTACACTTTGTTCTAGAATGTGTAAGGTCCTCGCTGCCGATGATCTAATTAAAATTCATTAACACGGTGAAGTGTCTATTTCTTGTTCTTAAAAATTCTGCCCTTGTCTTACGGCTTATTGATCGCTATTTGTGAAGCTTTGTTGCTTGTCTATATGTTGTCTAGCCGTGAGCTGATAATTTGTCTCCAGTGGCAGGTTATGCAGTCTTTTATATCCTTAGGAAGGATCAAGTCCAGCATTCACTGGAGAACATTTTTAGTTACGGCTAATTGACTCCTAATTTCTATTTTATTTATTCATTGCATTGGATTTTTTGATATATAAATACCTTGCTGGGCAGAAGGAAAATGATTTTAGTGAATGTAGTATCTGCAGATATTAAATTGTATTGCCAAGATTTAACCTTTAAAAAGCCGACCACAGCTCCACCTAGCAACGGGGGAAATGTATCATTACCTAGTAGCCTTATCAATAATAGGAAGTTGCCCTACTCTGGGGACCCTCCTTATCCAGAAGTGTTGATCAACCCCTATTATGGTGTGCCATAGAACAAATGTTTTAGAAACTTTTCTTATACACCTTCAATAAATGTCACTTATTCCTTAGGACCCTCCTTACTCTCACACACTCGGCTAATCACTTGCCTTTTGATTATAGATTCAAATGTATGTGTCTGATGGACATTTGAGAGCAGCTCATCTCATGATAAATGCAATCATTTAGGTCTAAACACCTTTGTTTGGGAGCAGCGCCTCCTAATAACACCTGAATAGCATCTTAAGACACAACGTGTGAACTTGACCTAAAGGAGCTATGGCACTGATTTGGTAGATCCTATATTGCTGATATACAGGTTATCTAGCCTTATCATACTAGACTGACTGACACTTTAGCCATTTCATTTGTTTTTAACAATAGTTACCATGTTTTTTAGACTATATGATGCATCCCAGATTTAGTAATCCAAAAAATGAAAGTATATTTGACAACTATTTAAAAACAGCTAACCTCTGCTACGCACATTTGCATGAACACACTCATCCCTACTACACACCTCTACCTTTTCATGCCCAGTCCCAGTTGCAACATGTTCTCTCGCCCCACCCCCTGGCTCTGTCCTGACCTATTACTGGCAGCAATGAAAGGGTTACAGGGCCTTGCAGTGACGCTGGAAGCATGTGTCAGTCAGCACTCCAGGTCGTGGAGGTTATAACCAGGGATGGGGAGAGATCTAGAGGTGCTTCTCTCCAGAGGTTTTCGGTGAAATGATTTGTTAGCACCTCACCTGATCTCAAAGACCGCGATCAGAAGGGTCTGACACTGCTGCATCCTCCTGACCTTCAGACTACAGAATGCAGGAACTTTTTAGCAAGATTTTTTTTCTTTCTAAAAAGTCTTACAATACAAAAATTGTGTAGTTTTTTTATTGTGATTTGTTTGGAAACCTCTGGGACATACATCCTATATGAGTAGCATTAGGGGAACCTCTTGACGTTGAGTATTTAGTCTTGTCTTTGCCACATTTTCTGGTGATACAAGTGGAGTGGATGTGCTCTTCCTTGGTGTTTTTGTAGCCTCCCCCTTGCACCGCTCCTGTCTCGCTCCATGTTCTATACATGTCCAAATGAGAAACCGCTTGCAGCAAGGCAAGGGAGGATTTCGTTGACAGTTTTGGTTACGTCTGGAAAACCTGTCTGTCTGTCCTCATCTACTGCCAAGGGATTTGGGTCTTGTTTCAGCTTTGCTTCTAGACGTGTTACATTATTACTTTCTTATAATTCTGGAAGTGTTACACAGAGAACCTTTTCGGTTATAACTTTGGCATAATAACTGGTTTGGCATAATGTTGATGATTTAGGCTGGAATTATTTTAATGAATTTATGTTTTGTAGAGGGTCCAAAAAATCATATGCTACAAAAATAATATCTCAGCTGTTTTTTCCCCTGCTATTTCTAAGAACAGCATCGCACATCTCCCTGGGCTGTATTTGGTATTGAGCTTAGGCCCAGCCTAGCGTGTGTATATAGATGTGTTTAGTATATACACACACTAATATATACTGTGTGTGTTCGCTGGCTTACCCACTGTAATATACACGTACTTCCCAAGTGGATGTCACTTACAGTTAGTGAATATGATCCATGTAGCCTGTCATTTTAATCTGTCGGGTTATCCCTACAAATTGGGTTGTCTCTTGTTACACACCTTGTAAATTCGGGGCAAACCAGGCTGACTTTTGTGTATGGCCTATTCTGTGGAGATAAGCAGCTACCAGAGGTGCCGGCAGCATCTTCTCACCCTCTTCCTGTTACCATTGCATGTTTCTGGGAAATAAGTTCCGGATTCTATCAGACTGTATGTACCATTTATTTTTCAAAGGGGTTTCTATTGGACATTGACCTCTAGGTAGTAAAAATATCTCTCTTTAATAAAATATAACATTACGTCAATATTTAGGTGTTCGAGAAACACCCCTTTGTTTGGACCGTCAACAAAAAATAAGAAGTCCTGCAAGTATTTACAAAAAATGAATCATTATCTGTAACATTATTCATGTTTTTCTCTGCAGGTCAAAACTTTGACATCTTACCACACAGAACTGGAATGAAATCCAACTCTGATCCGAAGAAGCTAGAAAATGGGGTGACGTTGGCTCCGGAGGACACGTTACCCTTTTTAAACTGTTATTGTTATGGTTATTGCCCTGAGGATGCTACAAATAATACCTGCATGTAAGTGGGGTGTATATTGTTCCTACAACCAGTATAGTGGTATCTTATTCCTGCTAGTTGCCCTCTCTTACCTGTTAATGTGCAGTTTGTACTGGTAAAGATATCCCCGTGGTGTGAGATGGTGATGCGGGGAACGGAGCCCCTCACTACAACACTCTGGCGCCAGAATGGAACGTTTGGCTCTGTGCTGTGAAAGCTAATCACCTTCCGCCATCTAGTGGTCACTGCTGGTTGTGCACACCAATATTTCTTTTGAAGTGTAACTCCCCAAAATGCTGTTAATCTGTCTAATGTGTATATGGATATTATAGACATTTTCCATAATAAGTGTATTCTTTCTACAACCTAATAATTTCATTTGTTTTTTTTTAGTACAAACGGACATTGCTTTGCTATAATTGAAGAAGATGAACATGGAGAAATTACATTAACTTCTGGCTGCATGAAACTGGAAGGCTCTGATTTTCAGTGCAAGGTAATATTTTTGTGAGAGAATCCTACTCTTAATAGCCCACATGTTAGCCCTTAAAAGGAAATCTACCATCAAAATCCATCATGATAAACCAGGGACACTTACCCATAGATCCTGGTTATTATTTGTTATCCATGGCCTCCGTCCTTCTAAATCTAATGAGCTAGAGCTGTGGATGTGTTATCAAAGATTTATTTATCCAATTAAGCATAAAGCCTTTGAATCTGCAAGGTTTCCTCTTCCTCCCAAGCCCCTCAGGCTCATTAGTATAATTTTAAAAGTTGATTTTAGAAGGAAGAAGGCCATGGATAAAAAAAAATGTGAGAAGATTACCACAGTCTCTGTGCCTGAATCTGAGTAAGTGTCCCTGTTTTATCCATGCTACATTTTGATGTACTATTTCCTTTTTATTGCATTAACAAGGTCCTTCATACCCATATGAAAACCGAAATCTAAGTGGTCACATCTGACTATCTCCTGTATTGGAGGGTGCTCTAGGTATTGTCATAGAGATGGTAGTAGGGGAAGAAAAGATATTGAATTTTGTCATGACCAATCCTTTCCTTGGGCAATTTACACGATGGTTTTCTCCTACAATGTTTTCTCCTACGAAAAATGTCAGAATGAGATGGAAAAGACCCCACCATCTGCTCATTAGTAGTACTGTATTGGCATTGTTTTGATTCTCCATGAATCTTTATTAAGCATAAAAAAACATGCGGAGGACATGAATCTTAGTTTTTTTTTTTCCTTTGGTATGTAATTGAGACATATGGAAGGTCTTTTTTGCGCCTTATGTATGATTATGTCTGTTTTCTTGTGATACATGTTTAGTTCTTCCTCTAGGCTGGCACAACTTTTGCCTTCTTTTTGAGACTTTGTGTTGCAAAGGTCTCGTATCCACATGGACACAAGCCACGTGAAGGGGTTATATGCAGGAGTGGACACTACTGTACATTTTGGATTTGAGGCTGTGTCTTGCATTTTTAAGCACTGTAGTCACACCCCAGGGAGATATAAGGCTGTGGTCACACGTGGTGTTAACACCCGCATTTTCATATCCATCACAACGGCTGATAAAAGCAGATTTGCCTAATTACATTGCTGTCAACTTGGAGTTCACAAAATACATGTGCTAACAAGATGTTCAATGCACGCTGACATTAACACAATGTTAACAGCAATGTAATTAGGTAAATCTGCTCTTCTCAACAGTTTTGATGCGTTTGAAAATGCATGTGTTAATGCCATGTGTGACCAATAAATTTCATAAGAATATAAATGCAAACATGAATGAATTTACAGCCCAAACTTTCAATGCCAAACAGGTTAATGTGCAAAACTGTCAAAATTTATAGTTTAAAAATTTAATACAGGTTCAATGAAAAATCCTTACCTTGCACCTGCCCTGGACCAGCGCTGAAACCTAGTAGTAGTGCGCAGCTGCTGTTATACAGAACTAGGACTAGAGGCTCAGTCTAAATAAAAATGTGAAATAGTTGTTAACGAATGTTGAGTTTACAGAAGGCAAAAACCTGTTTCTACTTAAAACTTAGGATTCTCCCAAAGCCCAGTTACGAAGGACAATCGAGTGCTGTCGGACTGACTTCTGCAACAGAGATTTGCAACCCACGTTACCTCCAGATGGGAGACCAGGTACTGTACATATATTTGTGACACAGCTGCAGATGGCCATGTAATGGGAAATACACAAATATCCTCTACATCTAAGAGAACGGGTCACCTCCCTAATAGCTTGTCCATTAATACAGGGTATGGTGTAAATCTGCCCCAATCATTTTGTCAAACTTGTTGCCTAAACATTATCATTTGTATGCCATTGACATAGATAAACTATATATTATGGTAACCCCATTCAAATAAATATTAAGTTTCTAATAATTTTCTCTATGAGATTGGAAAACCGTATTAATTTGCACTTTAGATTTTTAACCTTTTTCACAAATATTTAATCATCTTAAATGTTAAAATGAAAAACGTCAGACTGACCTATTCCAACCATCCATACGCCCCAGGGGTAATAGAAGTCTGACGACTCTGCGGTCTCTGTTCTGTATTGTCAGGGGCGATCATTACACGGTGACACAGACCGTTCCGGTGAAGGAATTGTTCCCGCTTTGTAGAACAGTTTTAAACCATAAATACATCAGTAGTGATGCATAAAATAAGGGGGTGGAAAAATAGAATAAACAAACCTTTCCGCTGCTCTGGAATAACATTGTCCATCTTTTCAGTAGGAATATTTGGCAGAAGTATCCACGTCATAGCGCTGATTATCTCCATCGTGGTCTGCTTATTATTCATGATGCTCCTCATCTTTATCACCTGCATGTACAAGTAAGGTTTTTTATTTTTATACATGACTTTAACCTTATTACATACCTTCTCTATACTATGCCTGTTTCCTATAAGTTTACATAGAAGGCTGTGATTAAGTGCTTACAATTCTGTTTTGCAGACACAAGCTGGCGACCCAGAGAATGCTGTACAACAGAGATCTAGAGCAAGATGAGGCCTTTATACCGGCCGGAGAGTCGTTAAAGGCTCTTATTGACCTGTCGCAGAGTTCTGGCAGTGGATCTGGACTTCCTCTTTTGGTGAGCCAAAAATATTGTTATCGACCATTTGCCAGAAAGACAAAGACTGAGACACAATTCTTACTCATTGTGTATACTTCCCTCATAGCTGGTATTTTTTAAAGGGGTATTCTTATGACAGACACTACCATAACCATGTGCCATATAACAATTTATTATCTGGCTGTGCAGGTCCAGAGAACAATCGCCAAGCAGATCCAGATGGTGAGACAGATAGGAAAAGGACGGTACGGAGAGGTTTGGATGGGAAAATGGAGAGGAGAAAAAGTGGCCGTAAAAGTGTTCTTCACTGCCGAGGAAGCAAGCTGGTTCAGAGAGACCGAAATCTACCAAACTGTGTTAATGCGACATGAGAACATATTGGGTGAGTAAAGCGTCAGCAGTCTATAATAATGGCACTTGCAGAAACTCTGCACTTTGATACTTGAACGGATTTGGTTCAGCTCTAAACTTAATTGTCTTTTGGAATTTGAAAAAGGATTCTGTTCTGGTCCAAAGCTTTTTGCACTAATAAAGTAAAGCCTTGTGTTGGCCACAAAATTCCCATCTGTCTTCATACACTGTGAAGGTGTAGACGTTTATTACCATAAGCCCAATGGCATCAGGTACAATGGAAAACTCTTCCTTTCTGATGACAATGGCCCCTGTGTTACTATTGACCTATCCGATTGGTGACCTGGCTCCTCCAACTAATCCGCTGCTGTTCTCAGCAGTCGGAGCTGGAATGCTTATCCCTTCAAAGTTTTGCGGTTTGTAAAATACATTGAAGTACCTTTTTTTGTTTTTTTTAAGGTTTTATTGCTGCCGATATTAAAGGGACTGGATCATGGACACAAATGTATCTAATAACGGAATATCATGAGAATGGGTCTTTATACGATTTCCTCAAGTGTGCTACTTTGGATACCAGATCTCTACTAAAGCTGGCCTATTCGGCTGCTTGCGGCCTCTGCCATCTGCATACTGAAATTTATGGTACTCAAGGAAAGCCAGCGATCGCGCACAGGGATCTGAAGAGCAAAAACATCCTGATAAAGGAAAACTGGACGTGTTGCATCGCAGACCTGGGACTCGCCGTTAAATTTAACAGGTAAGGGAACAGTGGCAGCAGGATGCTAGATGGCAGGGCAGGGATCCATGCTGGACCTGTAAGAACCGGACCCCTGTTCTACTAAGTTCTCTTTGGTTATATGTTAAATCTTTGTAGTTTCATACACTGTTTAGGCTCAAGCTACCTGAATCAATAAAGGAAATGTACTTTCCCAGCAATGCAGTCTAGTATCAAAAATTCTAGTCTTGATTATATAATGTATATCCATAAATAAACTGCTTATCACCACTATACAAGTACTAGATTAATATTGCTATATAGCGACTCTACAGTCTATACTAGATTTATCAAACGCAAATAACTGGATCACTTTATCTCTAAAAGGAATAGTTGACATTCCAATTAAGTTTTTTTTTTAATCCAGCCCATAATGACATGATGAGTTCTTCCAAACGCAACTGCAGGATAAAATGTACACATTGTATTATTAATATGTCTTGGTTCAGTGCTCTTCAAGTAAACCGTATACTTATAATTTCCCATGCAGTGATACACACGAAGTAGATATTCCACTGAACACCCGTGTTGGCACAAAGCGGTACATGGCACCTGAAGTCCTGGATGAAAGTTTAAATAAAAATAATTTCCAAGCTTATATTATGGCAGATATCTACAGCTTCAGTTTAATCATTTGGGAGATGACCCGTCGTTGCATCACTGGTGGTAAGGCTTTATATTAACTTTTGCAAATTTGTGGAAAATTATTGCGGAACAAGTAATATCCGTGCCCAGGTCGTCTTTAACAGCCAGCCCATGTTTAATTTATTTATTTTTTCTTAACAAGCTTATATCTTTTTCAGGTATTGTTGAAGAGTATCAATTGCCATATTATGATATGGTGCCAAGCGACCCTTCTTTTGAGGACATGAGAGAAGTTGTGTGCATTAAATGTTTACGGCCCACTGTGTCAAATAGATGGAACAGTGATGAGGTAAGTGGCTTCTACCCTTTGTTTCTGAAAGACATTTGTAACTGGATCCTGAAATGCAGAGAGGTTGCATGCATGTCCGCAAATGGCTGCCACAAGCTAGCCACAAAAAATGGCAGGTGCCTCACCAGGCCCAGCGCCAGCAACCGGCTTATCCAGGCAAGTGCTGGGGCCTAAGGCTGCTGGAGGGGCCCACTCATACGCTAGAAAAAAAATTTTGGCCCCCGGATTAATTGTACCAGTGTCGAATTAAGACAAATGGAAGACACCTTCCAGCTCATGTAGGTTTCCGCCTCTATGCTGCGCTCGTTGAGAGTACAGCATAGAGGCAGAATCCATAGCTCACCTTCCCTTGTTTCTCTGAAGTGGCGGCTCTGAAGCCAGTGCACATGATGATGATCACATCACATGTGCCAGCTTCAGCCGGCGCGTACAGAAGGCACATGCCTAAGAAAGAAAGAGGCTGCAGGCGCTGCTCCGGGAAACAAGGAAGGTGAGTTTTTTCTTTCCCAAAGTTGGAAGGACAGTGTGGCTATGTAGGGGAGAGTGTGACTTCCTAGTGGGGGGAAGCGTGGTTAGTTGGAGGGAACAATTTGGCTATATGGGGTGACCATGTGGTTTATTGGGTGAAGTGTGGCTACCTAGGTAGGGACAGTGTGGCTTATGGATGTACAGTGTGGCTACTGGGGGGGAGCCCACAAAGGGGCCCATTATGGCTTTGTCACCCAAGGGCCTTCTTAAACCTGGAGCCGGCCCTATGACTCACAAGAGATGCATTTTGCATGTCTGAGAATGGTGGCAAAAGATGGTATTCCTACATATGACCGCTCCGATGGATGTGTACATGGAGCCTTGCATAGAAAGTACACATCTTTACTATATGTTATGGATCAGTATTCACCGTCTGCTGACTGAATTCTATTGAATCCACCCCTGGCCTTCGTTAAGGTTTGGGAGGAGGACCGTTGCATCACTGGGAAAGCACCCTGAACATTGGCAGAAACCAAAAAAAACCCACATTAAATGAGTTTCTCCATCCCATTAAAAGTTCAGACTGCCCAATGCATGTGTACACATTGAAAGGGTGGCTATACGTGTACACATACACGGATGTATTGCCGGGTGAACAGCCAATCCAGTAAAATGATACCCCTTGCTAGTTGCACAAAATAAAGGAAAATCAAGAAAATTTCTATTAAAACTGACATTTGGTAAGGCTGGGCATATTGTGTGCTGTGGCCATGCATCCTTTACCTGTTTAGAACAAGTCTTTTAATACATGGTCTCCTCTCTCTTCAGTGCTTGAGGGCGATTTTGAAGCTTATGGCAGAGTGTTGGGCCCAAAATCCAGCTTCTCGTCTCACAGCTCTAAGGATCAAAAAGACACTCGCAAAAATGGTGGAGTCACAAGATGTCAAGATTTGACAGTGGAAATGTCAGGCTCTAACTATAAGACTCTAAACCAAGGGAGCGAAGTGCAAGAAGAGGCTACTGAAGATTCAGCAGCCTCCACGCTACATTTTACAGGCTGCTATATAAAGACTTAACTCAGTACTGTGTAGAAAATTGTGCCGAGAGCATCTCCACATGGTTTGGAGCCTCAGTATACGTCACAACAGAATATTTTTGTTTTTATATTTTATCAAGACTTTTATGACAGACTTCAAGGTTCCAGTTTTCTGAGTATGATTTGCATGCTGAAGCTATTTTGCTTTCTATGAAAGCAGCTACCATCAAGTTTTTTTTTTTTTGTTGCTTACGCACCCTTATGGAGAAGAGACATGTCAGCGTTGCCTTTTTACAATTTGTACCTAAAGCCAATTTTTATTTGTGCCACTATTTTCAATTTGCCATATTTTTTTAATATTGTGTAAAATGCCAAACACTACATGGAGTATCCTATCAGCATTATAAAGAAGCTTATGCATCACCCAAGACATTATGTGTAAACCTGAGTAGTCTGTGAGGAAGGGCCCTGAAGCTAAAACCTGATCAGATCCAGTGTTATCATAGCCTAAACTTAGGATGGGAAAATTGCACATGTGCCATTCATTTTAAACTTTGACTTCAACATATATATATTTTTTTTTTTTAGTAAGTGAAAACATATTTTTGTTTGCCCCTGTAATCCTTTGTTCCCTAGAGTCTTACATCTGTTCAAGTGCCAGAAACTAATAATGAAATATACCATCAGCATGAGGGATTGTAAGCCAAGTACACTGACATACTGCTTATTTATCTTCTTATGCCCTTCTAAAACAAGAGTGGATCCTGCCAGAGGAGGCACCCACCAGCATGTAAATGTGCTTAGTTTACAACCCTTCATCCTATCACAGGTTTCAAACACCACAGGCCATTAATGCTTCCTTGAAAGTCAGTTTTACCATTTCATAAATGTTCTGATCTCAGTCATATTTAATTATATCGAAGTGCTTTGGGGGCCTTGCTACAGGTTCTCCACCTAATCTCTACACTGTCCACTGCCTCCTCTACTTCTCCCGTTCACTGATGTGATTTGGTGTTTCTCAAATATGTTCAAATGTTTCCTTGTGCTACCTCCTTATCCACATTGCTGCTACTTTTCCCGGGGCTCTCTGATGCCCTCTTCTGGGTATAACTAGCACTAGCACAGACGCAATATGAAGAAGGTGGCAGCACACTGCAACGTCTAGTGCTCCTGCACAAGATTTGAAGAGCGCAAGTTGGTGAATGGCATAAGGATAGGAGAAGACAGCGGACAGGCTACAAGTGGGGGCGTGGAGTACCTAATTAGCATGAACATTAAGCTATGGGCTGGTTAGAACACCAATAGAAAGGTAGGTCTGACATGCTAACCATGCTTTCAGTATAAATTGAGTGTGTACACCAGGAAAGCTCCCAATGTATATCTTCAGCATATCTCTAGACTGGGTCGTTTTTGCCTTTGTCTGCCCTTATCCGTTGTATATTGTGCTAAAAGCAGGGTTTACAGATGTAGCACAATGCATCTTTCCAGCAAATTGTATACTCGTTACAGGCCACAGAAGTCTATGGGAGCAGATGCAGCAGTACCAGGCAATGTTTGGTAATGTATAAGAACATATTGGGAATCCTCCTGACGAAACCATGCAATATATGATGAAAACATGATGTGAAGCAACCCTTAATAGGGTTTGGTGGGTACAAAAGTAGATTTAATTTACAGGAGATTTACCATCAGGATAAAATATTGTAGACCAAACACACTGACATACTGGTGTCTACTCTTTTTAGCTTCCTATGCCCTTGTTTTAAACAAAAAAAAGGTCTTTAAAATTATGGAAATGAACCTTAGGGGCTGAAGGCTCCAACACCTTTGGAGTCCAGAGCATTTGCATAACTTAAAAAAAAAACAAGGGCATAAAAGCTTAAAAAGAGCATATCTTGCCGCCCGGGAGGGTGCACACCAGTATGTCAGTGTGCTTGGTTTACAATCCTTTATTCTGGTGTTAGATATCCTTTATTTTTGCCAAGTCATAATATATTAATATGCTGCATCTTAATGGACTTCATCACTACAATCTCTTTATAATTTACAGACATAAATATATTATTCTTTAGCAAGAATAGCATGCACAGTAGTGCCTTTACTTAAAATATTGTAGTTTTTTTTTTTTTTTTTTCCCCGGAAATTCAGGAGAAGTTGACAGCTTCTTGCTGTAATGTAAAAACTACAATAAACTGGTGTTAGTCATTTTTTAATGGAATTTATCAAAACCAGAAACTATACCTCACTAGTCACCTCCTGTTGTGATGCTGCTGGTTTTATGGTAGCATACAATATGGAACCCATTGTCAGTAGAGCAGAACCGGATCATAGTACCACTAGGAATTTGTGGGGTATGATTTTAGCCTTTTTTAAAACTAATTACTTTAAATGCATTCTACAGGTTTTATTTTACTGCAGCATAAGGCCCCTTTCACACAAATGTTAAGGGGACCGATATCACAGATTGATATTGGTCCCCATAGACGCTTATGGTACCTTTCCACAGTACAGTGAGCACACACGGGTGTTGCTGTACAGCAGATGGGAAATAGAACATTCTATTTTTCCTTGCGTACGGCTGGATATCACACTTCGCTATAGCTCAAAAAGAAAGGTATTCTAGTATAACACTAATCTACATCAAAACAACCTGAAAGTCTTCTAAGATCTGTACATCACAGACCGATACTGCTAGGGGGCTAGTGATTAACTCTTTCAAAATCTAGAGAATATTTTGTGGAGTTTAGACCACCCAGGCACTGTCTGTAAAGATGTAAGTCTTTATGAACATTATTATGTTCCCTTAACTCTAAGCCATCAGTAATGTCCATGACAGAAATCAGATTTTTACAAACTAGTATTTTACATTTTTTTATAAATGTTACCTGATCTGCCTTATTTCCAGTTCTTTTCCGTCCTAATTTGCTAGACATAGTAAAAATCACTAATTGGTTAAAAATTATATTAAACAATTGGGTTATTTGAAACCCTTTTTGATTAAATCTTAAGGAAATGGGATCTGTTTGTAGTTGCCTATAACAACTATTGTTGGAAGTCTTCAAAAGATTCTTTAAAAATGTGCAGAAATCAGGTCCCTGCTTACAAGTAGAATTTAAGTTTTTGAAAAATTCACTCACCAGTGCACATAATACAAAAAAAAAACAGATACCTAATTGGAACCAAGTAACCTTTGTGATATTTCCATGGCTAAAAGAAAAAAATTTCCACTTATTTCAAGTTATGCTTTTCATTAAAACACTTGCGGCTTTTAGGAAATCTTGTGCAACCTGTGACGACTTGTTTCGTCCTCATGTACCAAGGTCTGATCTGATTTGTGTATTATAATCTGTACAATAAAGTAACTCTATAGGTAATGTAGCAAGTGTAAATAGTTAATAATATAACATAAAGCAATGGCTATACTATGGTGATATATATGCCAGAACTGTAGAATAACCTTTCAAAGTGTAACACTAAATGTATTTTGTACAGCATCTGGTTACAAAGGTGCCTTATATTAAGTTTACCATAAATTGCTTTGTTCTGTACACAGACAATGTCCAATGTATCATTTCTAAGTAAATAAGCTTATTTTAGTATATATGCTTGTCTTTTTTCATTTATTGCCAAAATCCTCTTTTGAATTCTATGGTTTTATGTATCGGGTCTTTAATTGGAAAAATGCCATAAATGATGAGCACTATATTCCCACAAAACAAATTAGATCGTAGTCACAAGATAGGGCCTAACTTGCTGATCGTGGGGGTCCCGGTGATGAGACCCCCACGGATCATGAGAACATGGGTTCCCCTCGGTGATCCCCGAGATGAGCGGAGCAGACGGAAGTGCATATCCGTTCTTTTCCATTAATCTTTATGGAGCTCACAGATTGCTGAAGGGGGGGAGGGTGTTAGTGCTCTTTACCCCTCCTCGCTCCATAGGCAGACGTGCGGCTGCACATCTCTCTTAGGCAGTATGATGATGCGAATCATGCAACCAGATCACGGCCCCCATAATAGCCATCTGAATGAGCCTTTAGGGCAGAGGCACCATGCTATGTTCACAATGCCACCTAACTGAATGAGGTCTTCCTGCAACTGTCCTTGCGCTGTTTTGGGTTTTTATGGAGCCAAAAGCAGGTGTGGATTTTAATGGCCAGGAATTCCATAAGGGGAGATAATGCTGTAAGGGGCTTGGTCATAGTGCAAGGAATCATCCCCGAACCACTCTATCCTAGAAAGGGTAAAGAGACAAAAATTGGGAGCATGGAAAAACCGTCATAACTGTTTTTATAAAAATTGAGGGTAACGAGCAGCCAGGTGATGCTAATCAAATGCCATTGATTTAATTGATTAGCAACCAGTCTCACCAGTGTTCGACTCGCCCATCAGAGGATCCAAGGGTGGGCCCACGAGGGTTTACACAGTTCTTGTGTCTGCCTGCATTGGCTTACAGCTGCCTTAGCGATGAGGCCAGCTTCCAGTCAGCTAAATAGACCTGAGTAACCTGTGAGATAGCGCACGTTCCCGCCCCTGGTCCCTGCTCAGATTTCACACTGGACAATTAATACTGACCGTGGGGGAAAGGGTGTGTGTCTATCCTGGCTACAGTAAGAGGCCCTATGACCAAACTGTCTGCAGTGGATACTTTGGGGGCAGATTAACAATACAGAATACTGGGTATTTCCCCCTCTCACCATGACAGCATCCAACCGGAGAGAGATGTCCACCGCCAGGGACAGGAAACCAAGGACCCCACCTTTGGTTTTCTGTCCCTGACGGGGACCCAGGGAGGCTCTGTAGCACGGTGAGAGGGGGAATGTGAGTACCAGGTACCCCGGGTGGCTGTGCATCACCCCCCCCCACCGGAGGCTTACCAGTGTGGAAGGAGGCCTTGGCGGGGTGTCACAAAGTTGCTGCGGGTGTGGATGGGCACGTCGGTGGCTGAGCGTCGTAAGATTGCTTTGCTTCTCGCATGATGGCAGTGTGTCCCGGCGCTTGCTGGCATCGCATGTGACAGATGACGCCAGAAGGCGGCAAATTCAAATAGGAGTTACCACACAGGAGTCCAGTGTATATTCTAGCTTAAAGAAAACTTGGCACTCCTTATTTGCGTTTTGAAAAAATAGTGAACTTTATTTCACAAGAAAAAATTGTGTGGCAATCCTAATTCATACATGCAACGTTTCGGTCTACATACAGACCTTCGTCAGGCACTAGAGAAATAAAGTGAGTAAAGGTCAATATACAAGTGGTAAATTAATTCATAATATACAAAATTATATACAATTGTACATAGTAGATAACTGGAGTCCTCCAGTAGGCTTCTTGTTGTAGTGGGAATCACTGTGATCACCACATGCTATTTTCTTGGGGGAAGATCTTGGCAGTGTGGCAGTCTCCGGAGTTTCGCCAATGCCAGCGAGTGGAGGAGGAGGTGTTGATCAGGTATGGGGACATCATGTCCCATATGTATAAGATAATCCTCGTAATGCTAGGGGGCATGAACGTAGCTGGTCTACATGTGACCAGGGGTGCTGGGCATAAATATATGGAAAATGCTGCATCAATAATAATGGGGGTATACACTAGGTAACCTACTAGGGGAGGATCCCCTATACATGTGAATACATATGTCCCGGTGGACCAGACAGGGTGGATGAGACAGGCATACTGAGCATATACATACAACGTCATGTCCTAGGTACAGGGTATGAGCAAGTACAGTGGTGGGTACAGAGTTACTTGGACTTACCGGATTGCATGGTATAGTGAATATGGAACAGGTGAAAAGTGATGTGGCGCTGTGGCCGCTCTGGCGCTGGGAGAGATGGCGGATGTGTCCGCCCAGGAGGAAAGCGCTGGCGTTCTGCAGCGATCGCTGGTATAAATTTGAGCAGACCGGAAACCGGAAGTGACGTTCCGGTTTCACTTTAGGTTGCTTGCGTTCCAGAGTGGAACGCAGAGAAATATCAAGTTCCCTGAGCGATCGAGACGAAGCCGGAGAAGAAAGAAGAAAGGGGTGAAGTATGTAGAAGTAAGGGGATTGGATCGGGCGCTAGTGGAAGGTAGAAATCTGTATGTGGATACACTAATTCTAGTGGGAAAGATGATAGGTGCTAATGGGTTAGTAAATGGGCCATAATGGTTATCAGTACTAATACTGGGAGAACATGTGAGATTGAGAAAAGAACAAACTATGGATATGGGGTGTGATGGATAGGCATGAATGGATAGGAGTGTATAATGCACTATGCATGTGGGGTGTGTATGAACATGTGTGTATCAAATAGGGAGGAATTATGTTATGATGGATAGGCATGAATAGATGGGGGTGTGTAATGGACTATGCATGTGGGGTATGTATGAGTATGTGTGTATCAAATTGGGAGGAATTATGTTATCTGGAGCTAGTTAAAGCATGAAATGTTAGTGTGAGTGTATGAAGCATAAGAGAAAAAGAAGGAGAAGAAAGAAAGGGAGAGAGGAGAATATACCTATTGCAATGCGGTCTCCAGGAGATCAGGGAATCTGTGAAGGAACAAATTGTAATTAGTAAATGTCATACAAGGAATGGATCAATGCATATTCTGTATCTCATATTCCCTGTTAAGACCATTGGGGGCCATTGCGTTGAGTCGGTGAATCCAGAATGCCTCCCGCCGTAGAAGTTGCTTTATCCTGTTGCCGCCCCGTCTGGGCGGGGGAACATGTTCCACCACCTGGAATCTCAATTGTGAGATTTTATGCTTGGCTTGAGCGAAATGGTAGGGTAGGGGTAATAAGAGCTTATTACACCGTATGTCCGACTTGTGTTTAGAAATGCGGTCTTTTATATGTTGGACAGTCTCTCCCACATACACAAGGCCGCAAGGGCATTTGATGACATAGATCACGAATGAGGAATTACAAGTGAAGTAGTCCTTGATAGGATATGAAATGCCAGTTCTGGGGTGGGATATTTTATCCCCCCTCAGTACATTGTTGCATTGGGAGCAGTTAAGGCAAGGGAAAGTGCCGTATTTTGGTGTTGAAAGGAACCATAACCAACAAAGAATAGACTTCTTGGACACCACTATTATCAAGGACACATCAGGTAGGCTTACCAGTGACCTATTCACTAAACCCACAGACAGAAACAGCCTCCTACATTACTCAAGCTGTCACTCCAACCCATGCAAAAGATCTCTCCCCAATTCTCAGATGCAGAGAGTCCGCAGGATAGTATCCGATCCCACACAGAGAGAAATACGTCTCAGCGAGATGCGAGACAAATTTAAGACCCGCGGATACCCAGAACACACATTGAGGTCACAAGAACACACCGTGAGAAGGGACAATCAGAAGGAACCATGCATCAATTTCATCCACCAATATCATCCCACTATATTCAGACTACACAAAAGCATTAGGAAACATTGGCCAATTCTAACCAATAGCCACCCCTCTATCCCTGAGTTTGCATGACACTTTCGCCCCTGCTTCAAACGCCTACCCAACTTGAAAGATAGACTAGTAAAAGCGGATGAGGGCTCACTCCAAACCAAGACGGGACAACGTTTCCTTTCAACACCAAAATACGGCACTTTCCCTTGCCTTAACTGCTCCCAATGCAACAATGTACTGAGGGGGGATAAAATATCCCACCCCAGAACTGGCATTTCATATCCTATCAAGGACTACTTCACTTGTAATTCCTCATTCGTGATCTATGTCATCAAATGCCCTTGCGGCCTTGTGTATGTGGGAGAGACTGTCCAACATATAAAAGACCGCATTTCTAAACACAAGTCGGACATACGGTGTAATAAGCTCTTATTACCCCTACCCTACCATTTCGCTCAAGCCAAGCATAAAATCTCACAATTGAGATTCCAGGTGGTGGAACATGTTCCCCCGCCCAGACGGGGCGGCAACAGGATAAAGCAACTTCTACGGCGGGAGGCATTCTGGATTCACCGACTCAACGCAATGGCCCCCAATGGTCTTAACAGGGAATATGAGATACAGAATATGCATTGATCCATTCCTTGTATGACATTTACTAATTACAATTTGTTCCTTCACAGATTCCCTGATCTCCTGGAGACCGCATTGCAATAGGTATATTCTCCTCTCTCCCTTTCTTTCTTCTCCTTCTTTTTCTCTTATGCTTCATACACTCACACTAACATTTCATGCTTTAACTAGCTCCAGATAACATAATTCCTCCCAATTTGATACACACATACTCATACATACCCCACATGCATAGTCCATTACACACCCCCATCTATTCATGCCTATCCATCATAACATAATTCCTCCCTATTTGATACACACATGTTCATACACACCCCACATGCATAGTGCATTATACACTCCTATCCATTCATGCCTATCCATCACACCCCATATCCATAGTTTGTTCTTTTCTCAATCTCACATGTTCTCCCAGTATTAGTACTGATAACCATTATGGCCCATTTACTAACCCATTAGCACCTATCATCTTTCCCACTAGAATTAGTGTATCCACATACAGATTTCTACCTTCCACTAGCGCCCGATCCAATCCCCTTACTTCTACATACTTCACCCCTTTCTTCTTTCTTCTCCGGCTTCGTCTCGATCGCTCAGGGAACTTGATATTTCTCTGCGTTCCACTCTGGAACGCAAGCAACCTAAAGTGAAACCGGAACGTCACTTCCGGTTTCCGGTCTGCTCAAATTTATACCTGCGATCGCTGCAGAACGCCAGCGCTTTCCTCCTGGGCGGACACATCCGCCATCTCTCCCAGCGCCAGAGCGGCCACAGCGCCACATCACTTTTCACCTGTTACATATTCACTATACCATGCAATCCGGTAAGTCCAAGTAACTCTGTACCCACCACTGTACTTGCTCATACCCTGTACCTAGGACATGACGTTGTATGTATATGCTCAGTATGCCTGTCTCATCCACCCTGTCTGGTCCACCGGGACATATGTATTCACATGTATAGGGGATCCTCCCCTAGTAGGTTACCTAGTGTATACCCCCATTATTATTGATGCAGCATTTTCCATATATTTATGCCCAGCACCCCTGGTCACATGTAGACCAGCTACGTTCATGCCCCCTAGCATTACGAGGATTATCTTATACATATGGGACATGATGTCCCCATACCTGATCAACACCTCCTCCTCCACTCGCTGGCATTGGCGAAACTCCGGAGACCGCCACACTGCCAAGATCTTCCCCCAAGAAAATAGCATGTGGTGATCACAGTGATTCCCACTACAACAAGAAGCCTACTGGAGGACTCCAGTTATCTACTATGTACAATTGTATATAATTTTGTATATTATGAATTAATTTACCACTTGTATATTGACCTTTACTCACTTTATTTCTCTAGTGCCTGACGAAGGTCTGTATGTAGACCGAAACGTTGCATGTATGAATTAGGATTGCCACACAATTTTTTCTTGTGAAATAAAGTTCACTATTTTTTCAAAACGCAAATAAGGAGTGCCAAGTTTTCTTTAAGCTTATCGATGGTTTTGTAACCTATTTGAGCACCCGAGAGACTAACCAATTTCCTGAGAGTGACGTGTATTAACTCCGAAATCAGTGTATATTCTACACCTGCAGCCAGCCACAGGATCTGTCTCGGCTCCAGTCTGCTGCTGTTCTCCAGTCAGAGGACCCTGAAAAGACAGCTTACTCGAGGTGAGTTCGAACGAAGGTGGTATAGATTTGGGGGACACCGCTGCGGTAAATGTAGTTAGTGGTATAGTCTGCTGGTGAGTGTGGCCTTACCAAGCCTTTAAACTGGTTCTAATGGTCTTTTATCTGATTTCTTGTTTAGAGGGAAGAGAATTTGTGGAGAGGACCTACCGGACTCGTATTTGAAGCCAAATTGTGATCAGTGTATTCAGCATATGATAGCCCGGGAACAGTCGGCTTTATTTGAATCTATGCACACCTTTATTCAAAAGGAAGTGTGTAGTTTTATGCAGGGAATGAAAAAATCCCTCAGGTCCCATAGCTCCCCAGGCACCTCTAGGGTCTCTGACTACTCTGACTCCAGCCCAGGGGAACTGTCGTCAGACTCAGAAGATGAGGATAAGTCGGGCAGGCCTCAGTTTCCAGCGGAAGATACTTATCATCTAATAAAGCTGGTCAGGGCAACGATGGAACTAGAGGATAAAAACAAGGAACGGTCAGTAACAGATATCACGTTCCAGGAATTTGGACAACGGAAGAAGAGATTATTTCCCATTCATGAGAACATCTCCTCCCTTATTTAAGCTGAAAGGAAGAAATCGGAAAAAGTATTTTTTCCCAGGGCTATAAAAAGAAAAAATCCCTTTTACAGAGAAAGATAGGGAAGCATGGCACAAAGCGCCAAAAGTGGACATTGCTATATCAGTAAATTGAGTAGATATATTGCGGAGTCCATAGGGATGTCTATATGAAGTGAATCCGAGATCAGCTTCCTGATCATAGCCCAATAGTTTCTGATAGAAGAACACATCCAGAAAATATGAAAAAGTGAGCCTCTCTCCCTACCACCATGCCAGCAGGTACCTGATATATTCCAATTCGGTTGTATGTCATGAGCAGGAAACAAAATTACCAATGAGTAATTACCGTTTTTTCAAAATTGGCTACTGTAGGGCACTGTTTGTGTGTTGGCTACTGTAATGAAGTGAGGAACTTATACTGTTTATGTTGCTTTATCTACAGCAGTGGATGTCAACCTGTGGATCGCAACCCCATCTGGGGTCAAACGACCAAAACACAGGGGTCACAATTCCAATTCAGTTTTTGCTGTGATTCGCGGCACAAAACAGAATAAAACAAGTGTCCAGTAATCACATACTTCTTAAGGACATGTCTGGCTGCTGTACAGAAGAGAAACTGAAGGACCTATGATGATGACATCATCACATGACGCTCCAGGTTCTCCTCTATCCAGCCCCCTGCAGCACATAGCTGTTCTGCTCACACTGAGGAGAAACTAATACTAGGAGCAGCGGGGGGGAAGAGCACTAGACCTGGGGGCAGGAAGGGGGCACTAGAACTGGGGAAGCAAAGGGGATAGGTATAGAACTAGGGGATGCAGGAGGGGGGGCTAGAACTAGGGGGTGCAAGAGGCGGGCACTAGAACTGGGGGCAGGAAGGGGGCACTAGAACTGGGGCAGCAGGGGGAATAGGTATAGAACTAGGGGATGCAGGAGGGGGGCACTAGAACTGGGGGCAGAAAGGGCCACTAGAATTGGGAGCAGGAAGGGGGCACTAGATCTGGGGGCAGGAGGGGGGATAGGTATAGAACTAGGAAATGCAGGAGGGGGGCTAGAACTGGGGGATGCAGGAGGGGGGACTAGAAATGGGGGGGCAATAAAACTGGGGGTAGGAAGGGGGCACTAGATCTGGGGGCAGGAGGGGGACTAGAACTGGGGCAGCAGAGGGGATAGGTATAGAACTAGGGGATGCAGGAGGGGGGGACTAGAACTTTGGGGTGCAGGAGGGGGCACTAGAACTGGGGGCAGGAAGGGGGCACCAAAACTGGGGGCAGGAAGGGAGCACCAGAACTGGGGGCAGGAGGGGGGATAGGTATAGAACTAGGGGATGCAGAAGGGAGGGATATAACTGGGGGGATGCAGGAGGAGGGGGCTAAAACTGGGGGATGCAGGAGGGGGAACTAGAACTGGGGGCAGGAAAGGGGCCACTAGAACTGGGGGCAGGAAGGGGGCACTAGAATTAGGGGCAGGAAGGGGGACTAGAACTGGGGACAGGAGGGGGGACTAGAACTGGGGGCAGGAAGGGGGCACTAGAACTGGGGGCAGGAAGGGGCCACTAGAACTGTGGTCAAGAAGGGGTGACTAGAACTGGGGGCAGGAGGGGGGAACTAGAGCTGGGGCAGCAGGGGGGATAGGTATAGAACTAGGGGGTGCAGGAGGGGGCACAAGGACTGGGGGCAGGAAGGGGGCACTAGAACTGGGGGCAGGAGGGTGGAACTAGAACTGGGGCAGTAGGGATAGTTATAGAACTAGGGGATGAAGGGGTTACTTGAATTGGGGGATGCAGGAGTGGGAACTAAAACTTGGGGGATGCAGGAAGGGGAACTAGAACTGGGTGGAGCAAGGGGGCAATAAATCTGCGAGCAGGAAGGGGCCACTAGAACTGGGGCAGCAGGGGGAATAGGTATAGAACTAGGGGATGCAGGAGGGGGGCACTAGAACTGGGGGCAGAAAGGGCCACTAGAATTGGGAGCAGGAAGGGGGCACTAGATCTGGGGGCAGGAGGGGGGATAGGTATAGAACTAGGAAATGCAGGAGGGGGGCTAGAACTGGGGGATGCAGGAGGGGGGGCTAGAACTGGGGGATGCAGGAGGGGGGACTAGAAATGGGGGGGGCAATAAAACTGGGGGCAGGAAGGGGCCACTAGAACTGTGGTCAAGAAGGGGTGACCAGAACTGGGCGCAGGAGGGGTGAACTAGAGCTGGGGCAGCAGGGGGGATAGCTATAGAACTAGGGGATACAGGAGGGGGGCTAGAACTAGGGGATGCAGGAGGGGGGCAGGAAAGGGGCACAAGGACTGGGGGCAGGAAGGGGGCACTAGAACTGGGGGCAGGAAGGGGGCACTAGAACTGGGGGCAGGAAGGGGGCACTAGAACTGGGGGCAGGAAGGGGGACTAGAACTGCGGGCATGAGGGGGAGGCATGAACTAGGCGATGCAGGAGGGGGGACTAAAATTGCGGGATTCAGGAGGGGGAACTAGAACTGGGGGGAGCAAGGAGGCAATAAAACTGGGGGCAGGAAGGGGGCACTAGAACTGGGGCAGCAGAGGGGATAGGTATAGAACTAGGGGATGCAGGAGGGAGTGACTAGAACTGGGGGATGCAGGAGGGGGCACTAGAACTGGGGGCAGGAAGGGGGCACTAGAACTGGGGGCAGGAAGGGGGCACTAGAACTGGGGGCAGGAAGGGGGAACTAGAACTGGGGGCAGGAAGGGGGCACTAGAACTGGGGCAGCAGAGGGGATAGGTATAGAACTAGGGGATGCAGGAGGGGGGGCTAGAACTTTGGGGTGCAGGAGGGGGAACTAGAACTGGGTGCAGGAGGGGGAACTAGAACTGGGGGCAGGAAGGGGGCACTAGAACTGGGGGCAGGAAGGGGGCGCTAGGACTGGGGGCAGGAAGGGGGCGCTAGGACTGGGGGCAGGAAGGGGGCGCTAGGACTGGGGGCAGGAAGGGGGCGCCAGGACTGGGGGCAGGAAGGGAGCACCAAAACTGGGGGCAGGAAGGGAGCACCAAAACTGGGGGCAGGAAGGGGGATTTAGAACTGAGGGCAGAAAGGGGGATTTAGAACTGGGGGCAGGAGGGGGGACTAGAACTGCGGGCAGGAGGGGGGAACTAGAACAGCAGGGGGGATAGGTATAGACCTAGGGGATGTAGGAGGGGGGGCTAGAATTGGGGGATGCAGGAGAGGGAACTAGAACTGGGGGGAGCAAGGGGGCAATAAATCTAGGGGTAGGAAGGGGCCACTAGAACTGGGGGCAGGAGGGGGAACTAGAACTGGGGGCAGGAGGAGGGGACTAGAACTGGGGCAGCAGGGGGGATAGGTATAGAACTAGGGGATGCAGGATGGGGTTGGCTAGAAGTAGGGGATATAGGAGGGGGGACCATAACTAGGGGATGCAGGAGGGGGGACTGGGGGGAGCAAGGGGTGGCATAGATTTAGGGGATGCAGGAAGGGGGTCTAGAACTGGGAGCAGCAGGGGGGGGACTAGAACTGGGGGCAGCCAGGGGGGATAGAACTAGGGGATGCAGGAGGGGCGACTAGAACTGGGGAAAGGAGGGGGGAACTAGAACGGGGACAGGAGGGGGGCACTAGAACTTCTTTATTTCATTTAGATTAAAAAGTCCATAGCAAAAACCAACGCGTTTCAGGAGAACAGTCTCCATTAATCATGGTAATGTTGCATTGAGCAAAATGTTACCATGATTAAGGGAGACTGTTCTCCTGAAACGCGTTGGTTTTTGTTATGGTCTTTTTAATCTAAATGAAATAAATTAGAATGGATTTTCACTACTGATGCTGTGCTATTCCGTGCATTTGAATTTTCATTATAGGTAGTTATATTTTTGTACATAGGGGCAGTATTATAGTAGTTATATTCTTGTACATAGGGGGCAGTATTATAGTATCTATATTTTTGTACATAGGTGGCAGTATTATAGTCGTTATATTCTTGTACATAGGGGGTAGAATTATAGTAGTAATACTCTTGTACATAGAGGGCAGTATTATAGTAGTTATCTTCTTGTACATAGGGTCGGTATTATAGTAGTTATATTCTTGTACATGGTTTGTGGTCACCGCAAAATGAGCAACTGTATTACGGGGTCACAGCATTAGAAGGGTTGAAAACCACTGATCTACAGGCAGTTTTGGTCATAAAAGCTAAGATACTGCTCCATTTAGATGCCATTTATAAATCACTGGGTATTCTCTTACATTTGACAGTGCACAGTCATACCAGGAAGTCTTCAGCTGCAGCACATTTATCACAGTGTCTGAGGATGGATGATAAAGCTGACACTTATGCTAGAAAAACATATGCAAAGCCCCTTGTGTCATACTAGTTGCAAAATTGTCTAAAATCTGTGCTTCCAGAACAAAACTCTTAATGTAGGCTCCACTCACTAGAGAAATGAGAGGGTTACAGCACATAGTAGTTTGGTAAATCTCAAACTGGTAACTATAAGTAGTAATCCCCAGCAGAGAACAGATCTGGAAAAGAGCACTACATTAAGGGCACAGTACCATAATGTTCACTCAAACATGGATAAGATAAACACTACCTATTTGTTTCTTCATCCTAATATGTAGTAGAAACTTTAATCCGTAGGAAGAAATCCAAGGTGTCTGTCCTACTTTAGTGTGAGAAACTAGACCAGAGACCTACAAATGGAATTTTTTATCCCCTTGTTCGAAATTAAAAAGAACCTGCCATTGAAATAACAAAACCAAAGTAAATACTTCTTTAAAAAACTATGAATAAAAAGTTTGCTCTTATCCCTAAATGATTCCTCTCCATGTCTGCAATGTTAAAAAAATTCAGCTTGTAAACTTATATATTCAACTCATTTACACTAAGTCAGTCAAGTGAGGCCTTGTATATTCAGTGGTTGCTGCATTGCCCTCCCTCCTTGTTTCTGATTTACAGGTCTAACTGCTATGGTGAACATGGAGCTCTGTTACATCATTGTCATGTTACCAGAGTGATTCATCTAAGGTCCTGTTACATCTGGAACATATACCTCATTTATGTATCTGATCACATGAAATCGCAGCATGCCTAGTGATGTAACAGAACTCTCAGTTACCACACAGCAGAATATCATAGCACTTTGACATGATGAGAAAAGGCTTTCCCCCTCCGATGCCTGTTAATATAACATTGAATTATAGGGATGTAAAGGAAACAATTTTTAGTTAAAAGAAAGGTGTCAGTCATTCAGCAAATAGGATTTTATGGGAACCTGTCACTAGCTAGATTTGTGAAAATGTGGTGACAGGTTCCCTGAAAGGACCCTTGAAAAAAATTAATATAGTATAATACATAAACATTTTGTGATCAAGATTTATAATACAATTTATTTTGATTATAAAAGACCTCATTCCTTTGGCCCAACAAATATCTCCGTTATGTCTTCAGTTATTGTGATCAAAAAGCAGGTGGGGCGGCAACATCGAAGTACGGTATAATTGGAAGACTTGCACTTGTTCTGTGTGAATTACAGCTGGTTTGGATCACAATAACCAATGCAAAAAGGAAATACACCTTCAAAATCCATCATGATAAACCAGGGACACTTACTCATAGGTCCAGTCACTGTGACTTTGGTAACCTTTTTAAATGTGTTACCCATGGCCTCCTTCCCTCTAAAATAAACTTTTACAATTATGCTAATAAGTCTTAAAGGTAGCTTCACAGGCTATTATACTGCCCCATCTGCTCCCTCAGCCTGATGTAATCTCACTTGCTTAGTGGGGGGGGGGTGCCCCTATACAGTGTAACAGCATGTGAAGCTACAGAAGCAAGGGGCTTCAGTAACATATGGCTTAGAAATAAAACGCAGTGAAGCCACCTGTCAGATACATCAATAGGTCTCGATGTATCCGGCTCTGCAAAAGGGACCAGGGTGTGTTAAATAACCCACAAGATATTTATACCACATAAAAAAAAAAATATTTGACCTCTTAAATCAAATTTTTTTTACTAAGTTTCACTATATTTTTAAGACCGGCGGCTTCACTTTACATATCAAGCAGAACATGTAATAGATGTATATTGGTACATTTCCTAATACTTACACACACATTACATACAACTTGAGGCATATTGGCCAACCCCTTTAACAGTAGACCATCCTTATAGTCAGTTTATAAAAAAACATTACATTGCAAAGTTACATTTTAGACTAAACAGACTCAGTGAGGGTTATTTATCGTTAGGCAGGCTCGTTGCGATTGTTCTATGTCTGCCTTTGGAGTTGCGCTGCATTGGCCATTAATAAATCACTTGGCAGTGTCTGGGTTTTTTTTAAATTAATTGCTAAATAATCTCAGCAACACACACAAACACGAGGAGGCTAATATAGAGACCATGAGATTATCTTAAAAAGTTGCAAGTCATAAATCTGGCTTTACATGGTGTTGCACTACCAGTGGTTCTAAGTTTCAGCCAACATTTCTGCCACTTTCTTCACCAAAAAGTCAATTATAACGATCCCCATTGACGAAAGCAAAGTGATCCAGGACATGGCCATTTCTAGCCTTCTTGCTGCCCGAGGTGAAACCTGAAATGTCGCCCCACCCCCCAGAAGAAAGTAAAAATACTAGCTTTGATCTTCTCCTATATTCAGCCCCTTGAATTTACAGAAACATCTTAAAAATAATCTAAAACCTGATTCATTTTTAACAATTTCCCCATGCAACACTGATGATCACTGCATAGTCTCATGCACTAGTCAGTCAGTAACACAGACATTAGTGGTGTCTAGTACCTTACAGTATCCTGATCCATCAGGAAGACGACTCCATTTGGATTTTTTCCGGCCATCACAATCACTGCTGAATTTACCAGAAGATGTCTTCAGTTCCATGCAGCAACTCCACACTGCGCCCATAAAAATACAACAGTCACTTACAGTATAATGTCACCTCACTAACAACACTGTGCTCCTATTAATAATTTAATAAATAGTGCCACCCTAATATATATATAAAACACCACCCTAATGAACTTAATTACTGATCCCCATATACAATCCCCTTATTTAAGTTATATATAGAAGCCCATCAGGTCACCCCCAGTTCAATTAATTATCCTCCATATTTAAAAAAAGCCCCCTCCACCCCCGCCATTTTAGTTATACAGAATACTTATATATAGAGCCCCCCATTTTAATAATGGGCACCATAGTGAGTTATGGACCCCCTTCATCCATGTTTTGGCATATATAGAGCCCATAGCATTTCCCCCACCTCAGTTTATTTAGGATTTGTCCGCAATATTTAAACCTCCCTCCTCTATTATATACTGCTGCCACAGATCATTTTTTTTTATTAATTATATGGCCAGTTTAAATATAATAAAACCTTTCCTCCACAGCCATAGAGCAGTGGCAGTGCAGACAAACTGGTTTGCGCTGTGCTGCTTGACTCTGTGTCTTACTGCCTAGTCACATACAGCTGTTCTGCTGTTCTCTTTAGGGCAACTCTTTTTGTTGCAAAATGGCAGATTCGGACATTTGGAGGCTTACTTTCCGTTACAGTGTGCAGACATTTTGGGATATGGTGATAAATGTTTCTGATTTCATTTGTTTAATTTTATATCAGTTCTAAAGAAAGGTGGATGATTTAAACTTTTAGGTTTTTATTATTTTTTATTAGCTTTGCTAATAAATGCCGGGGGCATTTAAATGGTTAACACCCACCGATCGGGGTGGATGTTTGCTGCATTATGCGACAAACACCAAGAGTGTATGAAGAGGACCCGTGGGCCCTCTTCATACACTCGCAGCTGCTCCATGATGTTCCTCAAGGGGTTTAAAATACTTCAGAGCTTTGCAGCCCATCAGATTTATTCTAGTGAGTTGACTGCTTGATATATCTGGTATATGAGGTGTTAATGGCTGCAGTGTATTTCTGACTATTTAAGTGAGAAGTTGCAGGTTTGGGTGCAATATGTTCAATACTATTTCAGGAGTAAACTTAAGTCATTTTGACACAAAACTTGTGACTTTTTTTAAAGTTTCATTTTATAAACCACATCTGGATTGCCTCAATATATTTGATGTTAAGAGAAATAACTGGAAAGTGGACAAGGTAGAAATAGACACAAAACGGCCAATGTGACATCTCGGCAACTTTTAAGTGGTGTAACCACAATGATACCTCCAGTCTGTAAGATCTGACACCAACTTTTGGCATCAATAAAGCCAAATAATGGTGTTTTTTTTTAAACACATTTTATTTGGTTTTGAATACAAAAACATAAGACATTATGACATGCCGTGCATACAAGTGTACATTTCTTGGAATTAAAAACAATTTCCAACATTCCAGTTTTCCATGGCGTCCCCCATGACGGCCCCAACTGGAGGATGGCCCTTGACCTCTGTAGGGACAGGAAGCAGAGAGGTTAAATGCCCCTCCCCCGCACCCACAGTGGCTTCCTGTCCCTACACAGGGCAGGGAGTAGAGAGAAGTTTCTCTCCTCGCTTCCCATTAGTTTGGACAGTGAGGGGGGACACCATGGCGCGGGACCTATCCCTTACCCAGCACAGTTCCGGGCCTCGATCGGGTTGCAGCCCTTTCCTCTGCCCGCGGGGAACTGCGTTTTCTTCCGGCTCTGCCCGCAGCTCCTGGAGCCTAGGACACCCGGAACACGTGATCCTTGCACTCCCGCGCACTTCCGGTCGACCCCGGCGTCAACTTCCGGTGGAGTGACGAAACCGGAAGTGACGTCAAAGCCACGCGACCCGGAAGCAGGATCGCGGGGCGGTAAGTTTAAATTGCTCTAGCGTGGTAATTGCGTTGATATGAGGTCTAATCTTCATTCCGGAGCACACCTCTAACCTGCGGCTTGCGAGCTTAAGGTTCCCTTTGGCGATTATTCAGGTCAGGTTTTTTACTTCAACATCTTTCTGAGCTATGTACACCTGTATATTATGTTGGTACATACTATGCTTATTATACTATGTATACTACATTCTGACATAGGCCACATTTACCTTATAGACCCTGGTGGATCTCTCCTGGCTTACCGGTACCAGGTAAAATCCTACCCTTTAACCATTGCAGTGCTGATCTACAGGCCTTCAATTGTTATTATTACATTCTAGGCTGGCTGGTTACTGTAGTTCCTCTAGGAGCATGGAACCCTGCAATTTGGAGGCCTCAGGTCTGGACCTCATATCCCCACCTCCTGTGAGTAGGGCTTAAAGGGATAGGGTGGTGGGTCACCCGCACGTCCCGTTTATAGCACTTCCTTATCTGGGCTCTCCTTTCCTTGATAGGATCCCAAGGAAAAGGAAAAAGGCCGTGCTAAGGAGCAATCCTCCTCTGAGAGGAAGAAAACGGCTCATAAAAAGTGCAACATGTGCTTTGAAAAATTACCTAGTGCATATAAAAAACCCGTGTGCAAAAAATGCCTGGATAATTTGATTCGTGAGGAAAGGACCTCATTCATGGATGAGATGCGCAGCTTTATCCAGGAGGAAGTCCGATCATCTGTGTGTTCATCCTTGGCTGCCTTTGCCCCCCAGGAACCACCTCAAAAGCGCCAGAGAATAGTGGATTCATCTTCTGACCCCGCTTCAGACTCTGAAGGTGCTACGGTCAAGGATTCTTTGGAGCTTGATACGTCCCCTTCCACCTCTGCAAACAGGATGGAATCAAGATATCTGCTGGCCTCTGAAGACCTGGAGCCCCTCTTAAAGGCGGTAAGAGATGCCCTGAAAATAGAGGAGGTAGAAGAGACGCAGTCCATTCAGGATGAACTCTTTGGTCTGCTCAAGGTCAAGAAGAGGCGCGTGTTCCCAGTCAACAACATACTCAGGGATCTGATTCTGGAAGAATGGAGGGATCCGGAAAATAAAATTTCTCTTTCAAAAGAATTCAGAAATCGCCTTTCTTTTGATGAAGAAGAAGCCAGGCTATGGAACTCGGCTCCTAAGATGGACATCCAGGTCACTAAAATGACCAAGAAGACCGACTTGCCTTTTGAGGATGCTACCCAGTTGAAAGATCCGCTGGATAGAAAGGCAGACAGCTTATTAAAAAAGAGCTGGGAATGTTCCATGCTGAACCTTAAATCCAACATTGCTACAACGTCCGTAGCTCGCACGCTGTTCCACTGGGTAATGGAGTTGGAAAAGCACGTAAGGGATGGAACCCCAATGGAGCTGTTACTCAATACCTTCCCGACCCTGAAAGCAGCCACAGCTTTCCCGTGCGGCATCCCGTTCGAGGGGGAGTATGTGTTTGGGCCCGAATTGGACACCATCCTGGAGAAGGCGGCGGATAAGAAAAAGGGCTTCCCAGAATCCAGGACCAGTCTGAGGAAACCTTCCTTTCGTGACCCCAAAGACAGGAGACCGTCCTTTAGGGGTAAGGGTAAACAAGGAAGGTGGAAGAGGCAGGGGGTTTCTGCTCAACCCCAGTAACTCCGCCCCGAGTTTCAGGAAGCAATGACGCCAAGGTGGGAGGAAGACTGTTGAATTTTCATCAGCAATGGAGCCGGATAACATCAAACCCCTGGATTCTGTCCATCTTCCAGGACGGCTACAAGATAGAATTGACCGCTCTTCCTCCCACAAATTACGTCCTTACCAGACAACCCTCTCGGGAGCTGTTGCTCCAACTCTGGACAGAAGTGCAGAAGTTGTTAGAGCTGGATGTGATTATCCCTGTACCCCAGGAACATCAAAGAAGAGGACATTACTCTCCATTGTTCCTCATAAAGAAACCAAACGGGAAGTCCAGGATGATCTGAAACCTGAAAGGGCTAAACAGGTTCGTCCTCTACAGAAAATTCAAGATGGAGACCGTCTCTTCCGCTTCAGCTCTAATCCATCGTCAGGCGTTCATGTGTACAATAGACCCGAAAGACGCCTACTACCATGCCCCAATATACCCCAACTCACCAGAAGGCGAGGAAGCTCACTTTCAATACAAAGCCCTTCCCTTCAGGATATCTTCTGCACCAAGAACCTTTTCAAAGATTATGGTCGAGGTAGTAGCGTTTCTGAGAAAAGAAGGAATATCCATCATTCCGTACCTGGACGACCTCCTGGTAGTAAGTGCCTCAAGTCAGGAGCTGATTCTTCACAGGGATATCACCATGAAGACTCTTCAACGGCTAGGCTGGATCATCAATGCAGAAAAATCCAACCTAGAACCGAGAATGAACGTGGTATTCCTGGGAGTTTTAATAGACTCCACACAACAGATGTCTTTTCTTCCACCAGCAAAGAGAGAAAATTTAATTCTCCAGGTAAACACGTTCAAGAAGAAGAAGTGCTGCTCCATAAGAGAAGCAATCAGGATCCTTGGGCTCATGACTGCATGCATCCAGTGCGTGCAATGGAGCCAAAGTCATACAAGGACACTACAGAACTGGGTGCTGTCCTCCTGGGACAAAGATCCTCGTCACCTAAACCAAAAGGTGGAAATTCCCCTCTCAGTCTTACGATCCATAGACTGGTGGACAGATCCAGCAAACCTGGAAAAAGGAGTACCCTGGCATCCTGGGCCAGTGACGGCTATACAGACGGACGCAAGTCAGTCGGGTTGGGGAGCGATTGTCGCAGGTCATCCTGTCCAAGGCCTGTGGCCGGATTCAGTGAAAACCCGTTCCTCAAATTATCGGGAGTTAAGAGCTGTACTGGAAACCCTGAGGTCCAGCACACAAATGCTGAGGGGAAAACACGTCAGGATATTCTCGGACAACGTCACCACGGTGGCCTACCTACGTCACCAAGGGGGAACCAAAAATCCGAGTCTCCTGGCACTCTCAAACAAAATCTTCGCCTGGGCAGAAGACAACCTTCAATCCCTCTCCTCCATCCACCTCAAGAGGGAAGAAAATCAGGCAGCAGACTTCCTCAGTCGGAGGAAGATCGATCAAAACGAGTGGTGTCTTCACGAGGACGTCTTCCTTCAGTTAACAAGGAGGTGGGAACATCCGTCAATAGACCTATTTGCCTCCAGCAAGAACGCGAAGCTCCCGCGTTTCTTTTCCTTGGAACCTACAGTTTCCTTCAACCAAAGGGACACATTCATCCAGTCCTGGGGGGGGGGGGGGTTTACTGTATGCCTTTCCTCCGATACCTCTCGTGTCCCAGGTCATACAAAAGATCAGGGAAGACCAGGCAGAAGTTATACTCGTAGTGCCTTGGTGGCCAAAAAGGAACTGGTTTCCTTGGCTAAAAAAGATGGCAATGGCGGATCCATTCCTGCTACCACCTCGTCCAGATCTCCTGTTCCAGGGTCCAGTCCTTCATCCCAATCCGCAGGCTCTCCAGCTTGCTGCATGGATCCTGAAAGGAAGATACTGACAGCCCAGGGGCTATCCGACAAAGTAATCTCCACGATGAAGGCTAGTCGTAAGGTGGTCACCCATAGAATTTACTCCAGAATATGGAAGAAATTTGTGTCTTTTTGTGGCTCAGTTCCTCCTAACCAGTTGTCTCCCAACATCTCGCAGATACTGGATTTCCTGCAAGCAGGTTTTGATAAAGGGCTGAAGACGAGTACACTCAAGGTCCAGGTATCAGCCCTTAGTGCCTTCTTTGATACTTCCTTGGCGGAGCACAAGTGGATCCAGAGGTTCGTAAAAGCTACCTCCAGATTGAGGCCTCACTTAAAACAAAACATCCCAAACTGGGATTTGTCTCTGGTGTTGAATCACCTGACAGGTGTTCCATTTGAGCCCTTAGAGACTACGGACCTTAGAAGCCTAACCCTTAAGCTGACCTTCCTTATAGCCATAACCTCAGCTAACCGGTTAGGAGAGATCCAGGCTCTCTCCCTTAGAGAACCTTACCTTAGAGTTCTGGAAGATAGAGTAATTCTAACTCTAGATAAGACCTTCGCTCCCAAAGTGTCTTCCAGTTTTCATCGCAATCAAGAAATTGTGTTACCTTCTTTTTGTCAGAACCCTAAGAACAGTAAGGAGTCAGCATGACATACTCTGGATGTGAGGAGATGTCTTCTCCACTACCTGGACATCTCTAAACCTTGGAGAAAGGACGACAACATCCTGCTGCAGTACACAGGGAAGAACAAGGGGAAGAAAGCTTCCAAAGCATCTATTGCCCGTTGGATCCGAACTACCATCAAAGAGGCATATGATGCCGAAAATATGGACATTCCTGGGACTGTCAGGGCCCACTTAACCAGGGGGGTGGCAGCCTCATGGGCTGAAAAACGTGGGGCCTCTCTAGTCGATATCTGTAAAGCAGCTACCTGGTCTAGCCAGTTAACATTCGCTAGACACTACAGATTAGATATCCAAAGCGCCAGGGACCAGGCCTTCGGTAGGAAAGTCTTGCAGGCAGTTGTCCCACCCTAGAGGTACTGGTAATCTGGTACATCTCCAGTTGGGGCCGTCATGGGGGACGCCATGGAAAAGGAGAATTATTCTCACCGTTAATTCGGTTTCCATTAGTCCACCATGACGGCCCATATATTTTCCCGTCCCCTCTTATTTTTTTTTTTCATAAATATTTTATTGAAGTTTCATAGTATAACAGATATAACGTCATACAGGCAATGGCCTATTTGGCCATACATTTACATCTCGCACAACAAATGAACATTGCCAAAGTTACAGCTTTAATATAGTACACATTTTTCTTGCTAGAATTGTAGAACATTTGTTTTAATCTTACTGCTTTCCCTAATGGGTCTGTATAAAGAAGGAGACCAAGGGTAGCAAGTATTGCTCATGTATTGCTTGTTCACATTGGTTGAGATCTTTGGTTTGTGACGTCTATACCTTAATAAACATTAAACATAACCGTATAACAATAACTCAAGCCTAGAATCTTTTATTATTATCTGTCACTCCTTGAAATAAGAGCTCTTAATCCATGAATCCCATTGTGTTTGGAAGGATCTCACTTTGTTGGACTGGATAGCTATGGCCTTTTCGTAACTGCATGTAGTGTTAATTTGTGCTAGTGTTTCCCCTATACAGGGTGAGCATAATTCTTTCCAATGTCTTGTGATGGACATTTTTGTTGAAAGTAAGATGTGAGCGGAGATAGTTCTGTCCTTAGGGGGTAAGGAATGCAGTTCTATTAGTAGTAGGGCTGCGGAGGGAGAGAATGGAACCTTGTTTATTCCTAGGGCTCTTAGGATGTTATATGTTTCGTGCCATAAGCCTTGAATAATGGGACAGGACCAAAGGATGTGTACTAAAGTCCCTCTCTGACCACAACCTCTCCAACATCCAGGTGGGGTAGAAGGGTAGATCTTGCTTAGTCTGGCTGGCGTGAAATACCAACGCATGTGTGTTTTAACTATGGCTTCCACATGGGAAACGCTGCGAAATGTGTTATGTGCCAGTTTTAGTGATTGTTGCCATTGGGGGAGAGTGTAAGAGGCGTTTAGGTCTTTTTCCCATGCCAACATATGAGTTAATTTTGTTGCTTCCCTTTTGTTGCCTATACAATTATAGAAGAAAGAGATCCCCTTTTTTACAGGAGTTTTACTTTCTAGCCATGTGAGAATGTGATCGCTAATCATAGGTAGATGTTTTAATTTATTAGATAAGTAGTTGCGTATTTTAAGATATTTATAAATTTCTCCTTGTGCCAAGGCGAACCTAGAGGCTAGAGCATTAAATGGAATCAGTGTATCATTTTCTACTATGTCCGCTAATTTGTCTATTCCCTGGTTTTTCCAGCTTTCCAAGTTCAGGTTCGGGATGTTTTGTTCTAAGAGATTGATAGGGATTAGTTTTAGCGGGAGTTTGTTTGTACCTGGAGTTGTTGTAGATAACAATTTCCATGTCTGATCTGTTGTTTGCATGGTAACTAATGGAGAGGCGGGATTTTGTGTTTGCCATAGGGAATTGATTATTCTAAGGGCTAATGGGTGTCCTTTATTATGTTGTTGTTCTATAGATTGCCATTTGTTTTCTCCCTTTTTTGCCCACCCGTTTCCGGATTGTTCTAGTATCGCAGCATGGTAGTAGTCTTTGAGATCTGGTACTGCTAGACCTCCATTTATTTTAGGTTTCGTGAGTATATGGAGAGCAACCCTGGGATTAGTGTCTTTCCAAATAAATTTCCTCGTTTGTGTTCGGATTTTCCTGAAGAAAGTTTCTGGGATTGGGATTGGGAGTGATCTGAAGAGATATAAGTATTTGGGAAGAATCATCATCTTATAGGACGCTATCCTACCACACCATGACAGTATACCTTTGGAGTATTCTGTTAACTCTTTGTCAATTTTGCTCATCAGGGGGATATAATTGTGTTTAAAAAGATTATTGGTTGGAAATGATAATTCAATGCCAAGGTATGTAATGTGTTCTTCCTGCCAATCTACGGGAAATTTTTTTTTAAGTTGTAGTAGAGTTGTAGGATGGATGTTAGCTGGAAGAATTTGGGATTTGTTTTGGTTGATCTTATAGTATGAGATAGCCCCAAATTCATTTAATGCATTGAATATATGATTTAAAGAGGTCTCAGGGTTTGTGCATGAGATTATAATGTCGTCGGCAAAAAGAGCAATTTTATGCTCAATTTTGCCCACTTTGACCCCTGTAATATACTTATTAGTTCGTATGGCTTCTGCCAAGGGCTCTATTGAAATTACAAAAATTATTGGGGATAGGGGGCACCCTTGTCTGGTGCCATTCGACAGGGTGAATGAGTGGGATAACGTGCCATTAATAAATACCTTAGCTGTTGGGCATGAATAGAGTGCTTTAATAGCCATTAAGATATGGCCTTCCAAACCAAACTTTTGTAGTGCTTGAAACACATATTCCCAATTAACCCTGTCGAATGCTTTTTCCGCATCCACTGTGAGGAAAGTAGCAGGGATTTTATCTATTTCACATGTTTGGAGCAAGTTTATAAGTTTCCTTGTATTGTCTGATGTTTGTCTTCCGGGAATGAAACCGGATTGGTCGGGTGCTATGATGTCTGGTAGGATAATTTTTAATCTGGTTGCTAGGATTTTTGCGTAGAGTTTTATGTCCTCGTTTAATAGGGAGATGGGACGAAAATTACTTGGTCTGTCTGGGGTTTTCCCCTGTTTGGGTAGGGTTATTATGAGAGCTGATAGCATCGTTTGTGGAAAGGATCCTGTCTGTGCTGCTTTTTCAAATACTTTTAGCAGGTGGGGGGAAAGGATATGGGCATATTTTTTATAGTATAATCCTGGGAGACCATCGGGTCCAGGGGACTTGTTGGGTTTCAAACTTTTAATAGTGTTGAGAATTTCCCTCTCTGTTATAGGAGAGTTAAGCTTGGCTAGAGCTTCTGGGGATACTTTAGGGAGGGAGAGCTTGTCAAGGAATTGTTTAATATGGTCTGAAGCCGGCATATGAGAGGGGTTATCTGAGTGTAGGTTGTATAGGTCAGCGTAGTATGCCATGAATGCGTTCGCTATTTCTCTTGGGGACATGACCTTTTCCCCTGTATGTGGGTGTAGAAGGTAGGGTATTTTAGCTTTAAGCGCTCTTTTTTTGAGTTTGTTTGCTAGCAGTGCCCCTGCTTTCTGATCTTGAGAGTAGAATTTGGTTTTAAGCTTTGTTAAAGAGCGGGCGTATTTATGCATCATCAGGTTTCTGAGATGATCCCTTTCTTTATTCAATTGGTCTGTTATAACCTGGGTTATCATATGTTTGTTTGTTTGTTCTAGATTTTGTATCTTTGTGAGAGGGCTATTAATTTCTCTCTCTCTGGCTTTCCTTATTCTACTAGACAGCTTAGTTAAATCATCTTTGATATAACCTTTGTGGGTTATCCAAATTGAGAATATGTCTGCTTCCCCATTGTTGTTGAAAGTAAAGAATTCTCTGAGTGCTAGTTCTATTTTGGCCGAGTGCAGAGGGTGGGACACTGAGGACATATCTGCTCTCCAGACGAAATCATTGTGTTCTGAGAATGTGTCAGCTAATGTTACCTTTATTGGTGCATGATCTGACCATTGAATCAGCCCTATACTTGATGACATTACTTTATCAAGCAAAAATTTATCTCCCACAATCATGTCGATTCGAGAATATACTTTATGTCTAGAAGAAAAAAAAGTATAGTCTCTTTCTGACGAATGTTGAATTCGCCAGACGTCGTATAGTGCATGTTCCCATAGAATATCGTTTATGGAAGTTGATCTGTTTATTTTGTTAGATGTAGAATCTAAAGTAGGGAGGTTGACTGCGTTAAAATCCCCACAGATGAGCAGTAGGCCCCTCTTAACTGCCATTACTTTGTCCAGCAGGTTTTTAAGAAAAGTCCTCTGTCCACTGTTGGGGGCATATAGGTTAACAATAGTATATGTAATATTGTTAATGTTACACACCATTATTATATACCGACTACCGGGATCAATCTCTACATGCGTTATGGTTAATGCAAGGGAGGATTTAAAGGCTATCATAACACCTCTCTTTTTTTTCTGAAAAGAGGACATGTAGATATTCGGAAATAGAGGGTGAGACAACTTAGGGGGGTTGGAGGTACCCACATGTGTCTCTTGGATACATAGTATGTCACATTTTTCTTTAACTGCTTCTCTCCATAGGGTTGAGCGCTTGTAAGGACTATTAAGTCCTTTCACATTTAAAGATAAAAGGTTTACTACCATTTTGCATATATTTTTTTTTAAAGCTACATAACCATGGAGTGTACATTTTGTAATTTTTACCGGAATTTGCTAGGCCTGAAAACAAAACTTTAACATAAATAACACAAATAACAGAAAACAAGTTTTTTGGTACCCACGATACACGTAGTACTGCGGTAGGGGTCATCAGTCCTAGTGGAAACGTGTGGTCCAGGACCGGTCCCATCTTCTTAAATTTTCAGCAACGGAGGAATGTCTTTGTGTGGTTGATTATTTGATCCGCCATTCTGGGTCAAGACGATCTTGACGTTGTGGTCTTGCTTTTGTTGGGGACATGGAATCTTCTTTCCCTATTCCCCATGATTCCAGGATTTTTTCTCCTTCTTCCACCGATTTAATAGGTACAATTGCGTTCTGCCATTTCACTAAGATCTTCGTGGGGAAGCCCCATCTATATGGTATTTCTTTCCCCCTGAGGATTGATGTGATAGGTTGGAATTTTTTCCGGGTTTGTAGAGTAGCTGCTGACAAATCAGCAAACATCTTTACTGATTCATAGGGTGCAGGTAGGGTTTGTAATTTCCTGGATTGTGACAGGAGCTGGTCTTTTACATGATAAAAAGTAAATCTGGCAAGGACATCCCTTGGTATTATTTCCGGCAGGTTTGAGGGCTTGGGTACTCTATGTGCCCTGTCGATGCTGAACTCGTAATCCGCTAAGTCAGGTAATAGTGCTTTGGTCATTTGTTGGATATATGTTTTGAGATGTGCATTTGGCACTGTTTCTAGAATTCCTCTGAATTTTATATTGTTGCGCCTATCGCGGTCTTCAGAGTCAATAATCTTTGCTTGAATAGACGCCACAGTATTCTCTAAACTATTATGCGAATCCACAAGATCGTTATGTGCATTAACAAAGGAGACAAGTTTTTCTTCTGTGTGAGATACTCTGTCCCCCAACTCCTGCACTGAAGCTTGTAGAGGTTGGACTAGTGAAGTAATGTCCTTGTGTAAAGAGGTTCTCAGAGCTTCCAGCATAATTTTAAGGGTATTCTCCGATACCAGTTTGTCAGATGTTTGAAAAGCTGCAAAGCTATCTTGTGAGGAAGAAAGTTCTTTTTCTCCCACTTTGGGAGTATTGTTTAGCTCCACTGGATATTCTTCTTGTTGTCTTGCTCTCTGCTTTGCTGGGCTGCTAGAGGGAGAGCGAGAGTCCTCTATCAGGTCTCCTATCAGGTTCTGTGGTGAGGAGACTGAGCTGTAAGAGCTGCTGCTGTTGGATTGCAGGATCAGCGGTAGCATGCTGCATTCACTCTCTGCCTGAGCTGGGGAAAGTGCTGTGGCTGTCCTGTCATCTCTCGAGCCTGTGCTCCATCTGTTTGGGACCTCAAAGGTAATAGGCGAGAGTCTGCTGTTTTTGGGGGGGTCTGCTCTAGCGGTAGTGGTGTGCGTGCTTACCGCTAGCGATTTGCGGCCTGTGGCTTTCTCTCCCGCGGCGCCATCTTTGCCGCGTGGCGCGTCCGCCGGGAAGTAGTGGCATATCCCCTTAGTTGTGGGGTCTTTTGTTCCCCTCTTCCTCCCCGATGTCCCCGCTGGCTCGGGGTGCATATTAAGCGGCTTACTGGGCATATCTCCTCCGTGCTGCTCTTGTTAGTCGCTGGGGAACGTTAGATGGGTCCGGAGCTCGCACCTCACGCGGCCATCTTCCTCAGCGGCCAAGCCACGCCCCCCCCTCTTATTTTTATAAGACAGAGTAGTCTTAGTTTTATTTAACCTGTTGTACCTGTGTGTGACTATAACATACAATAAATGGGTTGCATCCACAGCTGGTGTAGTTATTTGGTAGCCACTGGAGTGTGGGTGCGGGGGAGGGGCATTTAACCTCTCTGCTTCCTGTCCCTACAGAGGTCAAGGGCCATCCTCCAGTTGGGGCCGTCATGGTGGACTAATGGAAACCGAATTAGCGGTGAGAATAATTCTCCTTTTTTGCTGATCACTGTGCTAACACTTTCCCGTTAATTAAACAACAAGCCATTAGAATGTGTTGCCCCAGCGGGAGACGGCCCTATGAAACAACCCTGGACCCTCTACTTGATCTCCCACGAGGAGGGTGCACTCATAATGAGACTTTTATCTCTATTCACATTACACCCGTAAGGCTCCTAGGGTGCCTTTAAGTTGTTCTGTGCTATGCCATTGCGTCAGGAGGAATGGTGAGACCAACTCTGTTATCTCTGCTCTATTCATGTGTGTGACAATAAAAGTTTTCCATTTTTTGAAAAATTCTTTTGTTTGCTTATCTTTATACCTTAAGGTCTCTAACCTGTCCATTCGTATCAGGTACCTCATTTGGGCTATAAGTTCTGGTATTGTTGGTATGGACTGCTGTATCCCATGGGCCATTATTCATCTTTTTTTGCCACCAATAAAAAGGCATGTATATCTAAACGTAAGGTTATAACCTCATCCCTAGCTTCCTCCCCTTCCTCATCATGCAAGATAAGAAGCAGAAGGTCCATGGGTAAGTCAATCCTCCAGTGTGTTTTGTTATTTCCCTAACTGAATTCCAAAAATTCTGTGAATGCTCGCATTGCCATAGGCCATGCCACACATCCGTGTTCGATGTGGCGCATTTAGGGCATTCTGTAATCCTATCAGGTTTCGCAGGTGTTTTGGGTAGATTGAAGCCATAGTAAGCATGGTGTAGGATTTTAAAAAAGGTCTCCCTCCACTGCTTGCTCCGTACACATTTGCAAACTTTGGCCCACCCCTTTAGGCTACCTTCCGGCACCTCCCTGTCTGGGAATTTTCGTAACCAGCATTTTCCCACTGTCAACTGTGCTCCTTTAAGCATTTGACTCTTTTGCATCTAGAAATTATTACATTTATAATTTAACATCATCATGTCTCGTCCATTGAAATAAATGTTTAGATGCAGAGGTGTAATGATCGCAGTCACAGAGGATGGGCCCACAGCTGTCACCATTCAATTTCTTTCCCGGGTGTGCAGGAAAACGTGAGTGAGAATGTAGGCTAAGGTTTATGATTATGGTGCGATGAGTATATGTCGGTGTAACATATATGTTTATTCTCAAGTATGTGCGGGGAGTCAGCGCAAATTTAGGTGTATGGGGCCCCGATCCAAAGTTTGCATAGGGCCAACTGATGTCTTTATACGCCTCTGGGTTTGCCTCCCTGTAAACACATAATCAGTCTTATTTACACATTAAAAATAGGTAATTTTTACCCTAAAATGTGTTGTGATGTCCAGAGCTCAATAAAAACCCTTGGGTAGCTCATTGCTACCCAAGTGTAATAAATGGGCCACTTTCCCTTGGAAAAAAAAACTACTTTTAATATTCACTCCTCTCAATCTTATCCAGGATTAGTAAAATTTCCACAAAACATCTTGTTTAGTAGGGCAAAACAGGTTGTCGTGGTGAAAAGGGTCAACAAATTGGCCACATAAACTTTCGGTAAGGCCTTGGGCACACAAAGACATAGCAACAAAATAAAAAAACGGGAAGAAAACGGTTGACAACAGATATCAGCCAAAAGAGAAAACTGAATAGAATAGGACAAGCATTGAGATTTTCTTAGAACAACAATGATTTAGACTAGAGATGAGCGAACATACTCGTCTGAGCTTGATGCTCGTTCGAGCATTAGCGTACTCGAAACTGCTCGTTGCTCGGACGAATACTTCGCCCGCTCGAGAAAATGGCAGCTCCCGCCGTTTTGCTTTTTGGCGGCCAGAAACAGAGCCAATCACAAGCCAGGAGACTCTGCACTCCACCCAGCATGACGTGGTACCCTTACACGTCGATAGCAGTGGTTGGCTGGCCAGATCAGGTGACCCTGGAATAGACTAGCCCCTGCCCGCGCTGCTCGGATCATTCTGTGTCTGGATGCCGCTAGGGAGAGAGCTGCTGCTGGTCAGGGAAAGCGTTAGGGTGTTCTATTAGAATAGTGTTAGGCAGGAGTGATTCAACAAGAACCCAACAGCCCTTCTTAGGGCTACAATAACGTTATACTTTTTTTTTTTTGTTTGCTTGTGGCTGGGCTTGCTGGCACTAGTAGTGCAGCTAGTACCATATTGTGAGGAATTTGCAGGGGGACTTGCTACCGTTGTGTTTAGCTCTTAGTGACACACATATCCACCTCAAACACCAAAGTGGGAAAATTTATTAGGGGTTTGATTTCAATTAGGCACAGTCTGCCATTTACTTTTTATTTTACGTTTATTTTTTTAATAACTCAGTGTCATCTCATCTGGCATAGCAGTGTGCTTTCATACTTGGCTAGAAAATAGCCATAGGAGAATCCAAACGGCTTACTTACGCCTACAGTAGCGTTATATATATTTGATTTCTGGTTGATCTGCTGGTGGCTGTACTTGCTGCAGTGCATCTACTAGCAAATTGTGAGCAATTTGTAGTGAGACTTGCGACCACTGTGTTTTGCGCTTAGTGACGCACATATCCATCGCAAAGACCGAAGTGGGAAAATTTATTAGGGGTTGGATTTCAATTAGGCACAGTCTGCCATTTCCTTTTTTATTTTACGTTTATTTTTTTAATAACTCAGCGTCATCTCATCTGGCATAGCAGTGTGCTTTCATACTTGGCTAGAAAATAGCCATAGGAGAATCCAAACGGCTTACTTACGCCTACAGTAGCGTTATATATATTTGATTTCTGGTTGATCTGCTGGTGGCTGTACTTGCTGCAGTGCATCTACTAGCAAATTGTGAGCAATTTGTAGTGAGACTTGCGACCACTGTGTTTTGCGCTTAGTGACGCACATATCCATCGCAAAGACCGAAGTGGGAAAATTTATTAGGGGTTGGATTTCAATTAGGCACAGTCTGCCATTTCCTTTTTTATTTTACGTTTATTTTTTTAATAACTCAGCGTCATCTCATCTGGCATAGCAGTGTGCTTTCATACTTGGCTAGAAAATAGCCATAGGAGAATCCAAACGGCTTACTTACGCCTACAGTAGCGTTATATATATTTGATTTCTGGTTGATCTGCTGGTGGCTGTACTTGCTGCAGTGCATCTACTAGCAAATTGTGAGCAATTTGTAGTGAGACTTGCGACCACTGTGTTTTGCGCTTAGTGACGCACATATCCATCGCAAAGACCGAAGTGGGAAAATTTATTAGGGGTTGGATTTCAATTAGGCACAGTCTGCCATTTCCTTTTTTATTTTACGTTTATTTTTTTAATAACTCAGCGTCATCTCATCTGGCATAGCAGTGTGCTTTCATACTTGGCTAGAAAATAGCCATAGGAGAATCCAAACGGCTTACTTACGCCTACAGTAGCGTTATATATATTTGATTTCTGGTTGATCTGCTGATGGCTGTACTTGCTGCAGTGCATCTACTAGCAAATTGTGAGCAATTTGTAGTGAGACTTGCGACCCCTGTGTTTTGCGCTTAGTGACGCACATATCCATCGCAAAGACCGAAGTGGGAAAATTTATTAGGGGTTGGATTTCAATTAGGCACAGTCTGCCATTTCCTTTTTTATTTTACGTTTATTTTTTTAATAACTCAGCGTCATCTCATCTGGCATAGCAGTGTGCTTTCATACTTGGCTAGAAAATAGCCATAGCAATAGGATAGCATCGTTTGGTTTTAAAAACTAAAAAACACAAAAAAAAACAAAAAACACAAAAAAAAGTTAAAAAAAAATTAAAGTTATAACTCTCATTTTCAAAATGTTTAACCCGAGGGCTAGGGGTAGAGGACGAGGGCGGGGACGTGGGCGTCCAACTACTGCAGGGGTCAGAGGCCGTGGTCCTGGGCGGGGTGAGACACCACCTGCTTATGAGGGAGCAGGGGAACGCCGCAGAGCTACACTCCCTAGGTTCATGTCTGAAGTTACTGGGACTCGTGGTAGAGCACTGTTGAGGCCAGAACAGTGCGAACAGGTGATGTCGTGGATTGCCGACAATGCTTCGAGCAATTTGTCCACCAGTCAGTCTTCCACGCAGTCCACCCATGTCACCGAAATCGGCACTCCTCCAGCTCCTGCACCTCAGCCTCCTCCCCCCCAGTCTGCCCCCTCCCAGGAAAATTTGGCATTTGAACCGGCATACTCTGAGGAACTGTTTTCTGGACCCTTCCCACAGTCACAAACCACTTGTCCGGTTGCTGCTGAGCAATTTTCCGATGCCCAGGTTTTCCACCAGTCGCAGTCTGTGGGTGATGATGACCTTCTTGACGTAGTGGAAGAAGTGTCTAAAGAGGTGTCCGACGATGAGGAGACACGGTTGTCAGACAGTGGGGAAGTTGTTGTCAGGGCAGGAAGTCCGAGGGGGGAGCAGACTGAGGGATCGGAGGATGATGAGGTGACAGACCCAAGCTGGGTTGATAGGCCGGGTGAACACAGTGCTTCTGAGACAGAGGAGAGTCCTCGACCAGAACAGGTTGGAAGAGGCAGTGGTGGGGCCAGACGGAGAGGCAGGGCCAGAGCTGGTGCATCAGCGCCAAATGTGTCAACTAGTGAAGCTCCCCACCACTGCTCCTTCCCCTGTGTCAGCTGATAGTCAGCCCCCTGCCCAGGACCCTGCCACAAAAACCCCATCGTCGCCTCCACGATCCTCCACAGCATCCACCAGCGTTCAGCTCTCCATACCCCAGACGCTGGAGCGGAAACGCAAATATAGTGCAACCCACCCGCACGCCCAAGCCCTTAATGTCCACATCTCCAGATTGCTTAGCCTGGAGATGCTGCCCTATAGGCTAGTAGAGACCGAGGCCTTTCGCAACCTCATGGCGGCGGCCGCCCCTCGGTATTCGGTCCCCAGCCGCCACTACTTTTCCCGATGTGCCGTCCCAGCCCTGCACCAGCACGTGTCAGACAACATCCTCCGTGCCCTGACCAACGCCGTTTCTGACAAGGTCCACCTGACCACGGACACGTGGACGAGTGCTGCCGGGCAGGGCCACTATATATCGCTGACGGCACATTGGGTTAACTTGGTGGAGGCTGGGACCGAGTCTGACCCTGCGGCTGGTCATATACTGCCGACGCCGAGGATTGCGGGGCCTACCTCGGTCCAGATGTTTCAGGCCTACTATGCCTCCTCCTCCTCCCACCCCTCCTCCACCTCCTCCTCCGAACTACCATCCGTGGGAATGGCGCCATCAGTCGGTAGCTCTAGGCACAGCAGCAGTGCCGTCGCTAAGCGACAGCAGGCAGTGCTCAAACTGCTGAGCCTAGGCGATAAAAGGCACACCGCCCAAGAACTATTACAGGGCATCACGGCGCAGACTGATCTGTGGCTGGCACCGCTGAACCTGAAGCCAGGCATGGTTGTGTGTGACAACGGCCGTAACCTGGTGGCGGCTCTGCAACTCGGCAGACTGACACATGTGCCATGCCTGGCCCATGTGTTAAATCTGATAGTTCAGCGTTTCCTCAAGACATACCCCAATCTGTCTGATTTGCTCACGAAGGTGCGCCGCATCTGTGCGCATTTCAGGAAGTCCAGCACAGATGCTGCCACTCTCAGGGCAGCGCAGCGCCGCCTCCAACTGCCCGCTCACCGACTGTTGTGCGACGTGCCCACGAGGTGGAATTCAACACTGACCATGTTATCCAGAGTTTACCAGCAGCGCCGAGCGATTGTAGACTGCTAGATGTCAACTTCCACCAGAACTGGTAGTCAGGTCAGTCAGCTTCCTCAAGTCTACAATGAGGAGTGGACGTGGATGTCTGATATCTGTCAGGTGCTGAGTAACTTTGAGGAGTCAACACAGATGGTCAGTGGCGATGCCGCCATCATCAGCCTCACCATCCCGCTGCTTGGCCTGTTGAAAAACTCTCTGATCAGCATGAAGTCGGAAGCTTTGCGCTCGTCACAAGTGACGGGGGAAGAAGATTCCCTTGTTGATAGCCAAAGCACCCCTAGGTCTGTTTCTCAGCGCATATCGGAGGAGGTGAAGGTGGAGGAGGATGAGGAGGAAGAGGAGGAGAATGTTGGCGAGACACAAGAGGCGACCATTGTTGAGTCCTTCACTGTTCAGCATGTATGGGCAGAAGAAGAGGAGTTGGAGGAGTTGGATGAGGAGGAAATGGACAGTCAGGCCAGTGAGGGGAGTGAATTCTTACGCGTTGGTACTCTGGCGCATATGGCAGATTTCATGCTAGGCTGCCTATCCCGTGACCCTCGCGTTCAAAGAATTTATTCCAGCACCGATTACTGGGTGTTCACTCTCCTGGACCCACGGTACAAGCAAAATCTTTCCACTCTCATCCCTGGAGAGGAAAGGAGTGTGAGAATGCATGAATACCAGCAGGCCCTGGTTCACAAGCTGAAACAGTATTTCCCTTCTGACAGCGCTAGCGGCAGAGTGCGTAGTTCTGCGGGACAAGTAGCGAGGGAGAGTAGGCGAGCAGGCAGCTTGTCCAGCACTGGCAAGGGTACGCTTTACAAGGCTTTTGCCAGCTTTATGTCACCCCAGCAAGACACTGTCACCTGTCCCCAGTCTCGGCAGAGTAGGGCTGATCTTTACAGAAAGATGGTGAGGGAGTACGTAGCTGACCATACCATCGTCCTAAATGATCACACAGCTCCCTACAACTACTGGGTTTCAAAGCTGGACATGTGGCACGAACTGGCGCTGTACGCCTTGGAGGTTCTTGCCTGCCCTGCCGCTAGCGTCTTGTCCGAGCGGGTTTTCAGTGCAGCTGGTGGCATCATCACCGATAAGCGTACACGCCTGTCGACTGACAGCGCTGACAGGCTGACGCTTATTAAGATGAATAAAGCCTGGATTTCTCATAATTTCCAATCTCCACCAGGTGAAGGAAGCTCAACCTGAATAATTTATCCACTCCTCCTCCTCCTCATTTTCCTCCTTCTCCTCCTCTTTGTACAGTAAAGCAGAGGAAACTGGCTATTTTTTGACAGGACCCACTGGCTCTAGCTATAGTACTTTATGCATTTAATTTTTCTGGAGGGCCACCGACCCGGTCCTCTGTTTTAAACAATTTTTGGGAGTGCCACATACAGGCACTCAATCTATTCCATTTTTCTGGAGGGCCACCTACCTGCTCCTCTGGTTTGAAAACTTTTTTGGACTGCCACATACAGGCACTCAATCTATTTCATTTTTCTGGAGGGCCACCTACCTGCTCCTCTGGTTTGAAAACTTTTTTGGACTGCCACATACAGGCACTATCCAAATTAAATTGTCTCCATAGCAGCCTCCACACGTTGTCTCCATTGCTACCTCCAAAATTCGTCCATATAGCTGCCTCCATACATCGTCCCCTTATCAAACGAGGTGTGTCAGGCAGAAATTTGGGTTGTTTTCATGGATTCCACATCAAAGTTGTTAACTTTGTCGCCACCCTGCTGTGTAATCCACAAAATATACTGGCAAACTTTTATCATTTACCAATATTATTTCAGCGCTTCTTGCGCATCTGTTTACATTCCCCTCACTCGCCATATCCTAAACTTATAAGAACGCTACTACACTTGATCTTATACAAAAGGTTCTTAGAAGTGCTGTTTGGGGAGTAGCCTAGAGACAGGGGCTTGGATTGGCGAAAGCTCGCCTGGCAGCGGAGCGCCAGCTCCATGCGCATGATGCGCTTCTTGCGCATCTGTTTACATTCCCCTCACCCACCATATCCCAAACTTATAAGAACGCTACTACACTTAACTTGGTGCAGGCTGGGACCGAGTCTGACCCTGGGGCTGGTCATATACTGCCGACGCAGAGAATTGCGGGGCCTACCTCGGTCCAGGTCTCAAAGGTCTAGTATACCTCCTCCTCCTCCCACCCCTCCTCCACCTCCTCCTCCTCCGAATTACCATCCGTGGCCATGGCGCCATCAGTCGGTAGCTCTAGGCACAGCAGCAGTGCCGTCGCTAAGCGACAGCAGGCGGTGCTCAAACTGCTGAGCCTAGGCGATAAAAGGCACACCGCCCAAGAGCTATTACAGGGCATTCCACATCAAACTTGTTAACTTTGTCGCCACCCTGCTGTGTAATCCACAAAATATACTTGCAAACTTTTATAATTTACCGATATTATTTCGCTTCTTGCGCTTCTTGCGCATCTGTTTACATTCCCCTCACCCGCCATATCCCAAACTTATAAGAACGCTACTACACTTGATCTTATACAAAAGGTTCTTAGAAGTGCTGTTTGGGGAGTAGCCTAGAGACAGGGGCTTGTATTGGCGAAAGCTCACCTGGCAGCGGAGCGCCAGCTCCATGTGCATCATGCGCTTCTTGCGCATCTGTTTACATTCCCCTCACCCGCCATATCCCAAACTTATAAGAACGCTACTACACTTGATCTTATACAAAAGGTTCTTAGAAGTGCTGTTTGGGGAGTAGCCTAGAGACAGGGGCTTGGATTGGCGAAAGCTCGTCTGGCAGCGGAGCGCCAGCTCCATGCCAAGATCCAACTAACATAGTTTTAACTGCAGCACCTTTAATCTACTACTAGTTCACTGCCTCCATACATGGTCCCCTTATCAAACGAGCTGTGTCAGGCAGAATTTTGGGTTGTTTTCATGGCTTCCATGTTAACTTTGTCGCCACCCTGCTGTGTAATCCACAAAATATACTGGCAAACTTTTATCATGTACCGATATTATTTGAGCGCTTCTTGCTCACCTCCTTTGGTTCCTCTCTGCCACCCATTGGTTTGAAGCCTGAGTCCATTTAGGGTATGTCGCCATGCCACTCTCTAGCCTGCCGCTGCTGCCGCTGCCTCTGCATGCCGTCCCCTATAGTGTCAGGGTCAATTATTGCATGTTTTACATGCTATCTAGCTTCATTCTGTCACTCTGTCATGGCCATGCTGTTGCCCATAATTTTGGCATAATGGTGCGATTAAGCAGCCTCAGAGGCATCCATGCATGTTGCCCTTGCTGTTTCCTGTCCATTTCCGTGGTGTTTCCATCCTTTTCTGAGGTTCCCAGGTGTTTGGCCAAGCTTCCCTGTGCAGAGCCTTGGTCCCCTTGAAAAATGCTCGAGTCTCCCATTGACTTCAATGGGGCTCGTTATTCGAGACGAGCACTCGAGCATCGGGAAAAGTTCGTCTCGAATAACGAGTACCCGAGCATTTTAGTGCTCGCTCATCTCTAATTTAGACACTTCCTCAAGTTCAAAAAATCAATGTAGATGAGGGCGTTGAAAAACATAGGGACATATGCAAGATGTGAAAACAATGGCTAAAGCAATGTACAAATTCTACTGTAATTCTAGTAATGTAATCTTATTACATTCTATACAATCACAGTTTGAATGACAAGAAGTGCAGACACATTTCCATTTCACCAGTTAGTGGCAGCATTGAGCCATTTAAATTATTTTTTAGCTTCTTAAAAGGGACACATTTTAATCATAAGTATTAAATACCCTGTTTCCTATAAAATAAGACATCCCCGAAAATAAGACCTAGTACAATTTTGTTCAGGCTTAGAAATATAAGGCCTCCCCTGAAAATAAAACCTAGTGTCAGCCATTGCAGCAGCTCCCCCCACGCCATACATTAGTATTAGGAAATCTTTTAGACGCTGCAGAAGGATGTGACATGGGGAAGAATTCATGGAAGTAAATCACTGACTGTTGTGCTGCAAATGTGATACCAGCAGCTGCCAGGATAAGAAGGGGTCATTTATGGAAAGTTATTTTACTAAACATGAGAGATTGGGGCCAATGATTCTAATAGAAATGGAGTCACAAGAAATACAGCAGGAAATTCAGAGTTTGGAGAGTTTGGAGAGTCATAAGGATGTTAGAGAAGTTGATTTCTTGTTCAACGATAAATGTAAATTCTTGTTCATGGGAAAATAAGATATCCCCTGAAAATAAGACCTAATGCCTCTTTAGGAGGAAAAATTTATATAAGACACTGTCCTATTTTCGGGGAAACAGGGTATATATAGAAAACTAAAGATACAGGACACAATTATTTTTTCCAAGCTCTTATACCAGTACAGGCAGTCCCCGGGTTACATATAAGATAGGGTCTGTAGGTTTGTTCTTAAGTTGAATTTTTATGTAAGTCGTAACTGTATATATTATCATTGTAATCCCAGCCAGAACTTTTTTGGTCTCTGTGACAATTGAATTTTAAAAATGTTGGGTTTTCATAAGAATCAGGATTAACAATAAAGCTTCATTACAGACACCTGTGATAACTGTTACAGCTGTTTATTGTAGCCTAGGACTAAAGTACAATAAATTACCAATATCCAGAGTACCGTTTGTAACTAGGGGTCGTATATAAGTCGAGTGTTCTTAAGTAGGGGACCGCTTGTACAGACGGTCCCCTACTTAAGGACACCTGACTTACAGACAACCCATAGTTACAGACAGACACCTCTGACCTCTGGTGAAGCTTTCTAAATGCTTTACTATAGGCCCAGATTGTAATAATCAGCTGTAATGTGTCTGTAATGAAGCTTTAATGATAATCCTTGGTCCCATTACAGCAAAAAATGCTTAAACTCCAATTGTCACTGGGGCCAAAATTTTTTTTGTCTGGATCTACAATTATAAAATATACAGTTTCGACTTACATACAAAATCAACTTAAGAACAAACCTCTGGACCCTATCTTGTATGTAACCTGGGGACTTCCTGTAATGGCATCAATAAAGTGATACATATAATTCTGGAGCCTATTATTCACTTTAATAGCTATATATTTTAATATTATATTACACTATTTCTATGGGAGGGGGCAAAATATATTATAATTTAATATGGGGTTCAATTTATTAGAGAGGCAATCCAGATTTTTATCATGGGATCTATAGTTATGACAATAATAATGATCATTTTTTATTATCAGGGAACAACATTTAATTCATTCAGGGCACTGTATACATTATAATGCATTTGGTGATAATTATATTATCATTCATTAGTGGGAATGGTGTATCATTTAATTAATCATAAAATATATAAGTACAATATATAATGAATGGGGAGGGGGTTGTCTGGAATTATTGGTTATAGGGCTTGTGTTTATTCTTATGGCAACACAAGGTCTGTAAATTTACTTATTCATTTAGGGGCACAATAAATATATATCTCTCTTTATTTGTCATACATATTTTATGTCATTTAATCCAAAGGCATAAAAGCTATCATAATTTATGGAGGGTGTGATAATATTACCACTCTAAAGTGTGTTTTTCATCTTTCTTTTCTTGTGTGTTGTTTCTTTATGTCCTGTTATGAGTCATGAGGCTCCATTTGGCCAGAGCAAATGGCTGAAGGGGAACTTTGCTTTACAACCAACCAGGAAAAGGGTCTGAAACATGCTCTTCATTAAGTGGGAAAATTGACACGCCTGTGGTGGAGAAAGGTGGATGAAAAGAACCAGCAGACTGTGTGTTATATCATAGCTGTCCCTAACTGGGGCATAATTCATAGTTATGGATCCCCAGTTACACAGGACAGTTATGTGGTCTAGACACACGCTTGTACCGAGTTTCAAAAGTCAAGCTGCAGGGAAGCCAGCCAATGGCAGAACACCATAATATTAGGCTTAGATACAATGAGTGTGGTATGGGGTGAATGGTAATAGGTTACCTAGTTGATTGGAAGCAATGGCACAATTGTGCCATCTTCCAATCAAAAGTTCTGGGATTTTAATAAAACCCCAGACCCAGAAAGTACCTCACTGATGGGAGGGGGATAGAAAAACTCTCCCTCACAGTGACATCACACCCAGGGATGGGGGTCAAAAATCTCCTGGGTTTAAATTAGTGAAGCAGCCACACGGCTTTGGTTCAGTTTGAGGATTCTATTCACTAGAAGATTGGATCTCTGTCTATGCCCTGTCCTCGGGCCAAAGAATTTCTACCTATTTCAATAGCAAGAGTTTTTTTGTTTCCGTTTCCCTAACTGTTTGTAAGTATCGTATGTGTGTGTTTAACTTTTTTTTATTTTTATCTGGCAATATTGTTTTGAGTATACTGTATTTTTTTTTATGTATATTAAAGTGTTAACTTTAGTAAGCCTCTGGTTATAGCCTTAAAGAGTCTGAGTCTCCAAAGAGAATTGCGTTACCATTAGTCCTGAAGTTCTGTACCTGAAGGAGCACCAATATCACCTGTAAGTGTATGATCTGTATGATCTGTATGGTTTGTGAGACAATGATAAGAATGTCATATGGTGCTTGATGATGAACTGCTTTCATCGGAACATGAAATATCTGAGGGCAGCCCTGCTATAAGGCAAAGTATAATCTACATGGTCGTAAGTATTCAGACCCTTTGCTCAGTATTGTGTAGAAGCAGCTTTTGGGTTAGTACAGCCATGAGTCTTCTTGAGAATGATGCAAATGTTGCAATGAAATGCAAATTTTTCATACCTGGATTTGGGGATCCTCTGCCTCTTCCTTGCACATCCTCTCCAATTCCCTCAGTTTGGATGCTGAACTTTGGTGGAAGTCACTTTCAAGTCTCTCCAGAGATGCTCTATTGGGTTTAGGTCAGGGCTCTGGCTGGGCCAGTCAGGAATGGTCACAGGGTTGTTTTTCTAATAGCATGTGAGTTAAATATGAGTGCCACAGCAAAAGGTTTGAATACTTATGACCATGTGATATTTCAGTTTTTCTTGCTTAATTAGTAAAAAATATCTACATTTCATTTATTTTTGTGTCAAGATGGGGTGCAGGGTGCACATTAATGAGCAAGATGAAATAATGTTTCCTCTACTAATTCCTCTCCAATGTGCCCAAAAACTAAATAATGCCCCATCCACCTATTGTTGCCCCTTTCTATTCATGTTCACTGAAAGGAGCTCGGACTTAAGAATATCCATAAACTAAATAATGCCATCCCCGCTAAAAAATAATCCCATATTGAATAGCGCCCCTACATCGAATAAGTAATGTCCCACAACCCCTAGCATATATGTCCCTCAAAGCCCCCAATAAGTTATGTTTCCCACAAACCCTGTAGGGTCCCCTACAGCCTCCCCACTATGGTAATAAAAAAATAGCAATGCTCACCTTTGCAGGACAGCAAGCAGTGTTGTCATCGTACCGTACCTACCTTGTCGTCAACTGCTATGAGCAGGAAGCACAGTGTAATGCTCACAGCTCCGTGATACACTACAGTACTCACCCCTCTCTCTCTGTGGACACAAATAAAGGGAAGAGTCTCCAAGACCTGCCTTAAAAGCAGGACAATAGTCCTGATGAATCGTGCACGTCGACACAGAGGTGCCTCTGATTGTGAGAGACTTTAATTTTCAGGACCTATCCTGAACCTTCCGATTTACTTTAAACTGCTGCCTGAGAGCAAAAGCTTGACTGGCCTCGTGGTAGATGCACTACTTTTTACAAGGCTTTACCATGTGGGAGAGAGGGAGAGAGACAGTACAGAGAGGTGTCTCCACGTAGCAGGATATAAAAGCAGGGATAGGGGGAGAGACAGCACAGAGAGGTGTCCCCATGTAGCAGCATAGAAAAGTAGGGAGAGACAGCACAAAGAAGCTTCCCTGTGTAGCCAGATAGAAAATCAGGGAGAGGGGGAGAGAAAGTACAGAGAAGTTTCCCCCTGTAGCATAATAGAAAAGCAGGGAGAGGGTGAGAAACAATACAGAGAAGTGTCCCCATGTAGCAGGATAGAAAAGCAGGGAGAGACAGTACAGAGAGGTGTCCCTATGTAGCAGGATAGAAAAAGCAGGGAGAGGGGGAGAGACTGTACAAAGAAATTTCCCTGTGAAGCAGCATAGAAAATCAGGAAGAGGGGGAGAGATAATATAGAAAAGTGTCCCCATGTAGCGGTATATGAGGAATACTGCCCAGAAATACAGGAGGGTAGCTGAAGATCAGCACTGAAGGATCCTCTCCAGGAAAAGATAGAAATGACTGCTGAGGAGGATCCCTTGGTGCAGCTTGTAAGACACCTGGGCTCTGCTTTGCCATTCTCATGTTGTGGTGGGTGAGAAGCGGAGTAGAGCTTGTAGGAGGCTTACGTGTAAGTGCCAGGACCTGGAATTGCACCTAATTTGTGGCTAAAATATAGTCTCAAAATTAAGCAGAGACTCACTGTGATAAATTAGATGACCTAACTCAACTCATCACCGATGTTTTAGCTTCTGATTAGAGATGAGCGAACATGCTCGTCCGAGCTTGATGCTCGGTCGAGCATTAGGGTACTCGAAACTGCTCGTTGCTCGGACGAATACTTTGCCCGCTCGAGAAAATGGCAGCTCCCGCCGTTTTGCTTTTTGGCGGCCAGAAACAGAGCCAATCACAAGCCAGGAGACTCTGCACTCCACCCAGCATGACGTGGTACCCTTACACGTCGATAGCAGTGGTTGGCTGGCCAGATCAGGTGACCCTGGGATAGACTAGCCGCTGCCCGCGCTGCTCGGATCATTCTGTCTCTGGATGCCGCTAGGGAGAGAGCTGCTGCTGGTCAGGGACAGCGTTAGGGTGCTAGTAGATTACTGTTAGGCAGGAGTGATTCTCAAAGAACCCAACAGCCCTTCTTAGGGCTACAATAACGTTCTACTTTTTTTATTTTAATTTGCATCTTTTACCATTTTGTGAGGAATTAGCAGGGGGACTTGCTACCGTTGTGTTTAGCTCTTAGTGGCACACATATCCATAGCAAAGACCGAAGTGGGAAAATTCAGTAGGGGTTGGATTTCTATTAGGCAATAACTCAGTGTCATCTCATCTGGCATAGTAGTGTGCTTCCTTTGATACTTGGCTAGAAAATAGCCATAGGAGAATACAAATAGCTTCTTGAAGCCTACAGTAGCGTTCTATATATTTGATTTCTGGTTGATCTGCTGGTGGCTGTAGTTTCTGCAGTGCATGTACTTGCCAATTCTGAGCAATTTGTAGTGAGACTTGCGACCGCTGTGTTCTGCGCTTAGTGGCGCACATATCCATAGCAAAGGCTGAAGTGGGAAAATTCAGTAGGGGTTGGATTTCTATTAGGCAATAACTCAGTGTCATCTCATCTGGCATAGTAGTGTGCTTCCTTTGATACTTGGCTAGAAAATAGCCATAGGAGAATACAAATAGCTTCTTGAAGCCTACAGTAGCGTTCTATATATTTGATTTCTGGTTGATCTGCTGGTGGCTGTAGTTTCTGCAGTGCATGTACTTGCCAATTCTGAGCAATTTGTAGTGAGACTTGCGACCGCTGTGTTCTGCGCTTAGTGGCGCACATATCCATAGCAAAGGCTGAAGTGGGAAAATTCAGTAGGGGTTGGATTTCTATTAGGCAATAACTCAGTGTCATCTCATCTGGCATAGTAGTGTGCTTCCTTTGATACTTGGCTAGAAAATAGCCATAGGAGAATACAAATAGCTTCTTGAAGCCTACAGTAGCGTTCTATATATTTGATTTCTGGTTGATCTGCTGGTGGCTGTAGTTTCTGCAGTGCATGTACTTGCCAATTCTGAGCAATTTGTAGTGAGACTTGCGACCGCTGTGTTCTGCGCTTAGTGGCGCACATATCCATAGCAAAGGCTGAAGTGGCAAAATTCAGTAGGGGTTGGATTTCTATTAGGCAATAACTCAGTGTCATCTCATCTGGCATAGTAGTGTGCTTCCTTTGATACTTGGCTAGAAAATAGCCATAGGAGAATACAAATAGCTTCTTGAAGCCTACAGTAGCGTTCTATATATTTGATTTCTGGTTGATCTGCTGGTGGCTGTAGTTTCTGCAGTGCATGTACTTGCCAATTCTGAGCAATTTGTAGTGAGACTTGCGACCGCTGTGTTCTGCGCTTAGTGGCGCACATATCCATAGCAAAGGCTGAAGTGGCAAAATTCAGTAGGGGTTGGATTTCTATTAGGCAATAACTCAGTGTCATCTCATCTGGCATAGTAGTGTGCTTCCTTTGATACTTGGCTAGAAAATAGCCATAGGAGAATACAAATAGCTTCTTGAAGCCTACAGTAGCGTTCTATATATTTGATTTCTGGTTGATCTGCTGGTGGCTGTAGTTTCTGCAGTGCATGTACTTGCCAATTCTGAGCAATTTGTAGTGAGACTTGCGACCGCTGTGTTCTGCGCTTAGTGGCGCACATATCCATAGCAAAGGCTGAAGTGGGAAAATTCAGTAGGGGTTGGATTTCTATTAGGCAATAACTCAGTGTCATCTCATCTGGCATAGTAGTGTGCTTCCTTTGATACTTGGCTAGAAAATAGCCATAGGAGAATACAAATAGCTTCTTGAAGCCTACAGTAGCGTTCTATATATTTGATTTCTGGTTGATCTGCTGGTGGCTGTAGTTTCTGCAGTGCATGTACTTGCCAATTCTGAGCAATTTGTAGTGAGACTTGCGACCGCTGTGTTCTGCGCTTAGTGGCGCACATATCCATAGCAAAGGCTGAAGTGGGAAAATTCAGTAGGGGTTGGATTTCTATTAGGCAATAACTCAGTGTCATCTCATCTGGCATAGTAGTGTGCTTCCTTTGATACTTGGCTAGAAAATAGCCATAGGAGAATACAAATAGCTTCTTGAAGCCTACAGTAGCGTTCTATATATTTGATTTCTGGTTGATCTGCTGGTGGCTGTAGTTTCTGCAGTGCATGTACTTGCCAATTCTGAGCAATTTGTAGTGAGACTTGCGACCGCTGTGTTCTGCGCTTAGTGGCGCACATATCCATAGCAAAGGCTGAAGTGGCAAAATTCAGTAGGGGTTGGATTTCTATTAGGCAATAACTCAGTGTCATCTCATCTGGCATAGTAGTGTGCTTCCTTTGATACTTGGCTAGAAAATAGCCATAGGAGAATACAAATAGCTTCTTGAAGCCTACAGTAGCATTCTATATATTTGATTTCTGGTTGATCTGCTGGTGGCTGTAGTTTCTGCAGTGCATGTACTTGCCAATTCTGAGCAATTTGTAGTGAGACTTGCGACCGCTGTGTTCTGCGCTTAGTGGCGCACATATCCATAGCAAAGGCTGAAGTGGCAAAATTCAGTAGGGGTTGGATTTCTATTAGGCAATAACTCAGTGTCATCTCATCTGGCATAGTAGTGTGCTTCCTTTGATACTTGGCTAGAAAATAGCCATAGCAATAGGATAGGATTGTTTGGTTCTAAAAACTCAAAAAAAAACAAAAAACACAAAAAAAAACAAAAAACACAAAAAAAACACACAAAAAAAAAAAAAAAAAGTAAAAAAAAAAAAAAAGTTATAACTCTCATTTTAAAAATGTTTAACCCCAGGGCTAGGGGTAGAGGACGAGGGCGGGGACGTGGGCGTCCAACTACTGCAGGGGTCAGAGGCCGTGGTCCTGGGCGGGGTGAGACACCACCTGCTGATGAGGGAGCAGGGGAACGCCGCAGAGCTACACTCCCTAGGTTCATGTCTGAAGTTACTGGGACTCGTGGTAGAGCACTGTTGAGGCCAGAACAGTGCGAACAGGTGATGTCGTGGATTGCTGACAATGCTTCGAGCAATTTGTCCACCACCAGTCAGTCTTCCACGCAGTCCACCCATGTCACCGAAATCCCCACTCCTCCAGCTCCTGCACCTCAGCCTCCTCCCCCCCAGTCTGCCCCCTCCCAGGAAAATTTGCCATTTGAACCGGCATACTCTGAGGAACTGTTTTCTGGACCCTTCCCACAGTCACAAACCACTTGTCCGGTTGCTGCTGAGCAATTTTCCGATGCCCAGGTTTTCCACCAGTCACAGTCTGTGGGTGATGATGACCTTCTTGACGTAGTGGAAGTGTGTAAAGAGGTGTCCGACGATGAGGAGACACGGTTGTCAGACAGTGGGGAAGTTGTTGTCAGGGCAGGAAGTCCGAGGGGGGAGCAGACTGAGGGATCGGAGGATGATGAGGTGACAGACCCAAGCTGGGTTGAGAGGCCGGGTGAACACAGTGCTTCTGAGACGGAGGAGAGTCCTCGACCTGAACAGGTTGGAAGAGGCAGTGGTGGGGCCAGACGGAGAGGCAGGGCCAGAGCTGGTGCATCAGCGCCACTGTCAACTAGTGAAGCTCCCGTGGTGAGGGCTCTTGCGGCGAGGGCTAGATCTTCAGAAGTGTGGAGGTTCTTTAAGGAAACACCGGATGACCGACGGACTGTGGTGTGCAACATTTGCCAAACCAGGCTCAGCAGGGGTTCCACCACTACTAGCTTAACTACCACCAGTATGCGCAGGCATATGAATGCTAAGCACCCCACTCAGTGGCAACAAGCCCGTTCACCTCCGGCCGTGCACACCACTGCTCCTTCCCCTGTGTCAGCTGCTAGTCAGCCCCCTGCCCAGGACCCTGGCCCAAAAACCCCATCGTCGCCTCCACGATCCTCCACAGCATCCACCAGCGTTCAGCTCTCCATACCCCAGACGCTGGAGCGGAAACGCAAATATAGTGCAACCCACCCGCACGCCCAAGCCCTTAATGTGCACATCTCCAGATTGCTTAGCCTGGAGATGCTGCCCTATAGGCTAGTAGAGACCGAGGCCTTTCGCAACCTCATGGCGGCGGCCGCCCCTCGGTATTCGGTCCCCAGCCGCCACTACTTTTCCCGATGTGCCGTCCCAGCCCTGCACCAGCACGTGTCAGACAACATCATCCGTGCCCTGACCAACGCCGTTTCTGACAAGGTCCACCTGACCACGGACACGTGGACGAGTGCTGCCGGGCAGGGCCACTATATATCGCTGACGGCACATTGGGTTAACTTGGTGGAGGCTGGGACCGAGACTGACCCTGGGGCTGCTCATATACTGCCGACGCCGAGGATTGCGGGGCCTACCTCGGTCCAGGTGTTTCAGGCCTACTATGCCTCCTCCTCCTCCCACCCCTCCTCCACCTCCTCCTCCGAACTACCATCCGTGGGCACGGCGCCATCAGTCGGTAGCTCTAGGCACAGCAGCAGTGCCGTCGCTAAGCGACAGCAGGCGGTGCTCAAACTGCTGAGCCTAGGCGACAAAAGGCACACCGCCCAAGAGCTATTACAGGGCATCACGGCGCAGACTGATCTGTGGCTGGCACCGCTGAACCTCAAGCCGGGAATGGTTGTGTGTGACAACGGCCGTAACCTGGTGGCGGCTCTGCAACTCGGCAGACTGACACATGTGCCATGCCTGGCCCATGTGTTAAATCTGATAGTGCAGCGTTTCCTCAAGACATACCCCAATCTGTCTGATTTGCTCACGAAGGTGCGCCGCATCTGTGCGCATTTCAGGAAGTCCAGCCCAGATGCTGCCACTCTCAGGGCAGCGCAGCGCCGCCTCCAACTGCCCGCTCACCGACTGTTGTGCGACGTGCCCACGAGGTGGAATTCAACACTGACCATGTTATCCAGAGTTTACCAGCAGCGCAGAGCGATTGTAGACTGCCAGATGTCAACTTCCACCAGAACTGGTAGTCAGGTCAGTCAGCTTCCTCAAGTCTACAATGAGGAGTGGACGTGGATGTCTGATATCTGTCAGGTGCTGAGTAACTTTGAGGAGTCAACACAGATGGTCAGTGGCGATGCCGCCATCATCAGCCTCACCATCCCGCTGCTTGGCCTGTTGAAAAACTCTCTGGTCAGCATGAAGTCGGAAGCTTTGCGCTCGTCACAAGAGACGGGGGAAGAATATTCCCTTGTTGATAGCCAAAGCACCCTGAGGTCTGTTTCTCAGCGCATATCGGAGGAGGTGGAGGTGGAGGAGGATGAGGAGGAAGAGGAGGAGAATGTTGGCGAGACACAAGAGGGGACCATTGTTGAGTCCTTCACTGTTCAGCGTGTATGGGCAGAAGAAGAGGAGTTGGAGGAGTTGGAGGAGGAGGAAATGGACAGTCAGGCCAGTGAGGGGAGTGAATTCTTACGCGTTGGTACTCTGGCGCATATGGCAGATTTCATGCTAGGCTGCCTATCCCGTGACCCTCGCGTTCAAAGAATTTATTCCAGCACCGATTACTGGGTGTTCACTCTCCTGGACCCACGGTACAAGCAAAATCTTGCCACTCTCATCCCTGCAGAGGAAAGGAGTGTGAGAATGCATGAATACCAGCAGGCCCTGGTGCACAAGCTGAAACAGTATTTCCCTTCTGACAGCGCTAGCGGCAGAGTGCGTAGTTCTGCGGGACAAGTAGCGAGGGAGAGTAGGCGAGCAGGCAGCTTGTCCAGCACTGGCAAGGGTACGCTTTACAAGGCTTTTGCCAGCTTTATGTCACCCCAGCAAGACACTGTCACCTGTCCCCAGTCTCGGCAGAGTAGGGCTGATCTTTACAGAAAGATGGTGAGGGAGTACGTAGCTGACCATACCATCGTCCTAAATGATCACACAGCTCCCTACAACTACTGGGTTTCAAAGCTGGACATGTGGCACGAACTGGCGCTGTACGCCTTGGAGGTTCTTGCCTGCCCTGCCGCTAGCGTCTTGTCCGAGCGGGTTTTCAGTGCAGCTGGTGGCATCATCACCGATAAGCGTACACGCCTGTCGACTGACAGCGCTGACAGGCTGACGCTTATTAAAATGAATAAAGGCTGGATTTCTCAGAATTTCCAATCTCCACCAGGTGAAGGAAGCTCAACCTGAATAATTGATCCACTCCTCCTCCTCCTCCTCATTTTCCTCCTTCTCCTCCTCTTTGTACAGTAAAGCAGAGGAAAATGGCTATTTTTTGACAGGGCCCACTGGCTCTTGCTATACTTCATGCATTTAATTTTTCTGGAGGGCCACCTACCCGGTCCTCTGTTTGAAACAATTTTTGTGAGTGCCACATACAGGCACTCAATCTATTCCATTTTTCTGGAGGGCCACCTACCCGGTCCTCTGGTTTGAACAATTTTTGGGACTGCCACATACAGGCACTCAATCTATTCCATTTTACTGGAGGGCCACCTACCTGCTCCTCTGGTTTGAAGAATTTTTGGGACTGCCACATACAGGCACTCAATCTATTCCATTTTACTGGAGGGCCACCTACCTGCTCCTCTGGTTTGAAACATTTTTGGGACTGCCACATACAGGCACTCAATCTATCCCATTTTACTGGAGGGCCACCTACCTGCTCCTCTGGTTTGAACAATTTTTGGGACTGCCACATACAGGCACTCAATCTATTCCATTTTACTGGAGGGCCACCTACCTGCTCCTCTGGTTTGAAACATTTTTGGGACTGCCACATACAGGCACTCAATCTATCCCATTTTACTGGAGGGCCACCTACCTGCTCCTCTGGTTTGAAACATTTTTGGGACTGCCACATACAGGCACTCAATCTATCCCATTTTACTGGAGGGCCACCTACCTGCTCCTCTGGTTTGAAACATTTTTGGGACTGCCACATACAGGCACTCAATCTATTCCATTTTACTGCAGGGCCACCTACCTGCTCCTCTGGTTTGAACAATTTTTGGGACTGCCACATACAGGCACTCAATCTATTCCATTTTACTGCAGGGCCACCTACCTGCTCCTCTGGTTTGAACAATTTTTGGGACTGCCACATACAGGCACTCAATCTATTCCATTTTACTGGAGGGCCACCTACCTGCTCCTCTGGTTTGAACAATTTTTGGGACTGCCACATACAGGCACTCAATCTATCCCATTTTACTGGAGGGCCACCTACCTGCTCCTCTGGTTTGAAAAATGTTTGGGACTGCCACATACAGGCACTATCCAAATTAAATTGTCTCCATAGCAGCCTCCACACGTTGTCTCCATTCCTACCTCCAAAAGTCGTCCATATAGCTGCCTCCATACATCGTCCCTTTATCAAACGAGGTGTGTCAGGCAGAAATTTGGGTTGTTTTCATGGATTCCACATCAAAGTTGTTAACTTTGTCGCCACCCTGCTGTGTAATCCACAAAATATACTTGCAAACTTTTACCATTTAGGGATATTATTTCAGCGCTTCTTGCGCATCTGTTTACATTCCCCTCACCCGCCATATCCTAAACTTATAAGAACGCTACTACACTTGATCTTATACAAAAGTGCTGTTTGGGGAGTAGCCTAGAGACAGGGGCTTGGATTTGCGAAAGCTCGCCTGGCAGCGGAGCGCCAGCTCCATGCGCATCATGCGCTTCTTGCGCATCTGTTTACATTCCCCTCACCCGGCATATCCTAAACTTATAAGAACGCTACTACACTTGATCTTATACAAAAGGTTCTTAGAAGTGCTGTTTGGGGAGTAGCCTAGAGACAGGGGCTTGGATTGGCGAAAGCTCGCCTGGCAGCGGAGCGCCAGCTCCATGCCAAGATCCAACTAACATAGTTTTAACTGCAGCACCTTTAATCTACTACTAGTTCACTGCCTCCATACATGGTCCCCTTATCAAACGAGCTGTGTCAGGCAGAATTTTGGGTTGTTTTCATGGCTTCCATGTTAACTTTGTCGCCACCCTGCTGTGTAATCCACAAAATATACTGGCAAACTTTTATCATGTACCGATATTATTTGAGCACTTCTTGCTCACCTCCTTTGGTTCCTCTCTGCCACCCATTGGTTTGAAGCCTGAGTCCATTTAGAGTATGTCGCCATGCCACTCTCTAGCCTGCCGCTGCTGCCGCTGCCTCTGCATGCCGTCCCCTATAGTGTCAGGGTCAATTATTGGATGTTTTACATGCTATCTAGCTTCATTCTGTCACTCTGTCATGGCCATGCTGTTGCCCATAGTTTTGGCATAATGGTGCGATTAAGCAGCCTCAGAGGCATCCATGCATGCTGCCCCTGCTGTTTCCTGTCCATTTCCGTGGTGTTTCCATCCTTTTCTGAGGTTCCCAGGTGTTTGGCCAAGCTTCCCTGTGCAGAGCCTTGGTCCCCTTGAAAAATGCTCGAGTCTCCCATTGACTTCAATGGGGTTCGTTATTCGAGACGAGCACTCGAGCATCGGGAAAAGTTCGTCTCGAATAACGAGTACCCGAGCATTTTAGTGTTCGCTCATCTCTACTTCTGATCATTCTGGTGCACAATGCACTTTGTTTAGGAACAAAACAAAAATGACTGCAACAACAACTGTGATACATCTGGCCCACCGAATACCTTCTATAATGACTTGATAAGCTATAACTGCCTGCATAAAATGTGTAATAATTCTTCACCTCAGTCACAGTAGCTGTTATGGGTAATTCATTGCCCACTAGGTTAAGAAATGGTCAATAACTTTTCAATCGAAAATCGAAGAGGACAGATGATGTGAATAGGTTTAGTGCTTCCAGAGCACCTATAAATGGATACTTTATTTTTAAATGATGCACTGCGCCTTCTCATCCTGAATACATACATTTCCAAACAAACACTGTGTACATCTATCTACAGGTACAGATTTTTCCATTCAAAATTCTTAATTTTAACATAAACGTAGAGAGAAAGGTATCAAATAATAAAACACTTTTATCCAGCTGCTATCTACATGCAATAAATAAAAGGTAAGGAAAGAAAAACAAGATAAAAGGTACAGGACAGTATGTACAAATATCACCTGTGGGTGGAAATCTTCCTTGTAACTACCATGCCTCGCTACTTCTAAAATAAAACTTCAGTGCAACTAAATAGATTGTCATGTGTTCAATGAAGAGAACTAGCAGTTCTAATAACCTTCTTACATTTCTGTAATTTACTGTGTGGAGGTTTCATATCAACAAACTCACCAATATAAACATGACACTATATTGGACCCCGGGGGTATGAACATAACAGCCAGGGTATACTCACCTTTCTTCAGGGCTCCTGTGCAGCGCTGCGCTGTCCGTTACCGCTGGTCTCTGTATACAAAGGCTGAGCAATGATGTCCACAGTGTGCCCTCTACAACCTAATACAGACTGCAGTAAGAGGCTATAGCGGGTGCATGACTGTTGACATGACAACGCTGCTAAGAGTCCAGCAGTGACAGACCGCGTCACATTGGAGAGCCGGAGAAAGTCAAATATACCCTCTGTGATTAATTTAGGACAACCCCTTTAATGTTAAAATAAAATCAGAGACATTTATATTTGTGTCATTCAATAATCCTACATTTGTATGTGATGGTGCTGGAAAAAACAGTGGGGCAGATTTATCAAGCAGTCTGAAAGTCAGAATATTTCCAGTTGCCCATGGCAACCAATCACAGCTCCCCTTTAAAATATTCATGAGCACTGGTGAAATGAAAGCTGAGCTGTGATTGGTTGCCATGGGCAACTGGAAATATTCTGACTTTCAGACTGCTTGATAAATCTGCCCCAGTGTCTCAAAATTCATTTTCTTTCCATGGAGAGATGCTTGATAATGTCCATAACTTATAGTGCCACCTCATTGTGAAATATGTCTGTATAATCATACAAAAATCTGTATGTATCCAGGGGACATACAGGGGGCTATTACTATTTTGAGAACAGGTATCTCTTGACTCCATCCAGTGCTGTCTATAAGTGAGAAAAATGAATGTGAATATGACCTACTCTTATGGAAAATGCATCTATTAAAGGTAGAGGCAGGAGCAGATTAGGACTGCCCTGGGCTGTATGAAATTATAGCCCCTACAAGTCTGGAATTCACTTAATTAATTAATATAATACTAGAATCAAGCTTCTTGGGGAATGGAGGATGTGTATTGAGAGCAGGAACAAATGTAAGAGGATTTCATTGATGAAGGTCCTTCTCAGTATAAAATTTGGTGGGTGGTTTGGGTGGCCATGGGCCCCCTAGAAGGCTTGGGCCCTGGGCTACCGCCCAAACTGCCTATATGATAATCCACTATTGGGTACAGGTATTCTCTAGAATAAACAAAAAAATGCTTGGGAGTGGTTACAAAAAGGGTAGAGATGTAGTAACAGTAGAAATTAGAGTCTGCGATTTTTCTTAAGATAATAAATAAATTGATACTGAGTAGCACATAGATTTTTTTCCTATGACGTCGTGAACATAATTCTCCATAAGTCGGCCTGAAATAAAGACCTAAGAGCACTAGCATGCCATTTTCAGTGTTTTACATTTCATGTGTAGGGAAATAATTCAGTATTCTGTTATTTCACTTGGAAAATATGAATAAATTGACAACTGGGTGTCATCAGTTGTGGGCGAGCTCCATCAGTCTGTCCAATCAGTGCACCTATTTACAAAGGGAAAGTTATACCTAGTTGTCAGTTTATTCAAACTTATTCAGGACACAACAGAGATGTAAGATGATGTAAGAAGGCTACTGATTACATGCCTGGTCCTCTTAAAGATAAACCCTTTGCAGAACCTCTCAACTGATAAAAGCACATGTAGTCACCCCTTGGAAAATATTAGCTCAAAAATAGAAATGTTCATCCATCTCCCATCACGGAATCAGAATTAGAACAGAAAAGTCTACTTGTACTGCGCTCACGTTTTGAATATGAGATATCCAGACAGAGAAGTTCCCAGCGTGTTCTTTTTGATGGACCCTTGAAGTAGTTCAAACCAAACCTTCTCATTCTTCTTCAGCTCCACAACTGCAAACTGGTGCTTGAGGCTTTCTACTGGGTCAGTGCTGTGGTTGTGAAGAGCAATTCTGCGTAGTGCATTTATGACCAGATGTCCAAGTCCTTTACCAATACCAAAATCCACACTTATGGAGAAAGCGTAAACTCCATTGTATGGAGCCGTGAAGTGGCCATCTTCTGAGGGAAACACATCTCCATAATTGAAATGGATCTCATTAAACTTGATAATTTTTGCTCCTTCAGCACCATCTGAGAAACTTGCAGTGAATGCAACTAGAGGATCTAAAAGAGACAACATATTATAGAGGGTTATTTTAGACACTTTTTCAGTAAAGCACACAATATATTCTATTTTAGTTATGCTACATACACATCGGGGTTGTCTTACTCTTGGTTTTTCCCTATACAATGAAACCATCAAGAAAACCAGCAGTGGACTTCTTGGTATACAGCTAAAAAATGCTCAAAATAGTTTTTTGCATAATGTTTATCTCCTCGAATTGCATTGGTTGACTTTTGCATTACATGGGTTAAAGGAAATCAAACAACAAAATCCATCATGATAAACCAGGGACACTTTCTCATAGATCCAGCACCATAACTGTGGTAATCTTCTTATATTTGTTATCCATGGCCTCCTTCCTTCTAAAATCAACTTTTATAATTACTCTAATGAAAGGTTCCTAGGGGTGTTACCAGAAACCCTCCTTGCTGATGAGTCGCAGGCCCTAACGTTGTTCAAGGAGTACCCCCCTCCCCCTCACTGTGTGATTTAATTTCCTCTGCTGCAATGAATGGAAGGGGTTAGACAGTGTAACAGCATGTGAAGTTTCAGGGTTTTTGGTATTATCCCCAAAGCTCTTCTGCCTAATAGGCATAATTATAAAAGTTTATTTTACATAGGAGAAGGCCATGGATAACATTTCCTTTAAAAGCCACAGTAAAAATTACGGTCTTTTGTTTTAGTGAACTAAAACTTATGTAAAACATACATGGATAGGACTAAATTTGATTGGCTTTGTTAGTATTGTATACCCTTGGTGACTTCATCCCACTATGACAAAGCCCTTAAAGGTGAATCCAAAATGGAAAACACTTAAAAGAAGACATGATACAGAATGGTGACACTTAGGGACTGTATGTGGTAGTAATAAGGAGGGTGGGGTTAAAACATGGCTCAACATGATTAACATGTTGGTCTAATGTTACAATGAAAAAATGTATAATATTCTCAATGGACGTGTAATGATCGCCATACTAGGTTTTTTTAGCACTTTTCCTGACACCTATATTAGTACAGGCGGTTCCCTACTTAAGAACACCCGACTTACAGACGACTCCTAGTTACAAACGGACCTCTGGATGTTGGTAATTTACTGTACTATAGCCCTGGGCTACAATAGTCATCTATAACAATTATTACAGGTGTCTGCATTTCAAACTTTATTGATAATCCTGGTTCTCATGACAACCCAGCATTTTTAAAATCCAATATGGTGTGACCGGAGCTCTATATAGTCTTCAAGTCCCTTAATGTTCATCCAAATTCATATGCATTATGTGTACACCTTTCAATAAAATCGCTTGTCCTGTTGGACCATTAATATTCCAGACGGAAATAAGTCATCATCCAGACACAGAACCGCTCAAATATATTTCTAGTCCTTAAGATTCTCCTAGTAGCATATCCCACTATACAGAGAAAAAAATGCGGACATAGTGTAGACAGTTCCAAAAGTTCAGTAGTTTATTATAAAATCTACTCACATACGATCAGATAAAATTGCACAATATAAAATCCACGAGGACGTCAAGTCACTGCCCGACCCTGGGTTCCGCACCTTAGCTTCTTCTGGGGCATGCCCCAGAACCCAGGTGCGAACCCACTCGGCCTGGTTACACAACTCTCCAGGGCCAATAACTGGCAGCTTTGTATGGTCAAAACCGATGACAAATTCCCTTGATTTTCTTTGAATATTCATATGATATTCAGCGCAAAAGTAATAAAGATTCAGGCGGCTCTTGTAGGAGGTAGTCATTCCCATGCTTATTATGAAAAAATAAACAAGGAGAACTCCTGGCAAAATATAATATTGGGGAAGATGAATTATGCCTTCCCTGTCAGTTTTCTTTTGGAGAAATCACCAGATCTCCACCAGTTTATAGGAAATGGGCAGGGTGGCTTACAACCAACATTTCGCTCGGCACCCAGGGAGACTGTAAGTCCTGTACATGATTTGATAAAACCCTAGATACAATTACATAATGGACACACTGCTTATCTAGGTAAGGGTTAATCTATTGTATACATCTGATTGGTCCCTTGAGAGGCTGCTTCCTAATTGGACACTCTGCTATATTTGCCCCCCCCCCTTTGTGTATACATATGAATTCAATGTGTATGCTGCTTTAATTTCTGTCCTGCATTTTGATAAAGGGCCATACCCAAAATGTGTCAGTAAGGACTTTGTAAACTTCTTATAAAATATGTTTTTTTTATGTACAAATAAACCTAATTTATCATATTTGGGTTTACTACTACTATTATTTCGAATAACTGGTTAATATTCCTGGCTATTAGCGCCACAACTTTTGTCAAAAAATCTACATATTGATATCAAGTTCCTAGATTTTGGGACTTTTTGGGAAGTTCCTTCCTAGTGGCTGCTGCACTTTACCAGGATCCAACAATTCCATGCAGTAGGAATACCATCTACTTCCAGTACCCCGTTGTGGGGGAATTTGCCATAAGACAAGACGTCATAATGTGTTATGCCCATTGCAAGACCTCCACATTCTGTTTGTAGTCTTCCTTTAGATGTGTAACTTTTCATTGTCACGTAATTGCATTTTCACATTATCTGCAGCTTCCTGCCTTTGTTACTTGCAGGAGTTCCCACTTGCAGACCTCTTAAAATAGCATTTCATTTCTCAGCAGGATACAACTGTCCACCATTATTATGTACGGTTTATTTAGCACTAACATATTCTGCAGTTTTGAAAAGCACACCAAAGTGTCTAAAAACTTTTCTTAACTTGATGGGTTTATTTAAGAATTTTCAATTGTGGCATCTCATCCTGACACCGATCAAATCTGCAGTCCGGTATAAACACACAGTCGGAGACTATACAGTATATTGGTCAGAAGCTGCTGACTATTATTTCTTCAACAACTACTTAAAGGAAACCTACCATTTAGAATGGTAGGGGTAAGCTGTAAGTACCGAGCACCAGCTCAGGGTGAGCTGGTGCCGGTGCTTACTTTCGTTAGTGTTATAAACCGCGGTATCATGGTTTTAACACTTTTCAAACGTTAGAGCAGAAGGGGCTTCTTCTGCTCTAAAGTTTAAAAAGTGTTAAAACCGCGAAAAGTAAGTACCGGCAGCAGCTCACCCTGAGCTGGTGCTCGGTACTTACAGCTTACCCCTGCCATTCTAAATCGTAGGTTTCCTTTAAGTGGATTGTCTCCTATGCAACTGTCAGGAGAGTTTTTCCACCCTGATCTGGCACAAGCATGTGCATCACCAAGTAATGACATTCCCCATGGGGCCCATCTCTAAGATTTCTGTTGCAAAATTTTTAACTTATGAGCTTTTAAAAACTTATATTCTTATACAATTTGAGATGTGATTGATATGGCCCTCACTGTCGTCCCTGTCTTCCAGATAAATCTTGCTTTATTTAGTGCTCTTTGAATAAATAAGTTGGGGGCTCTTTAAATCAAAAAACAAACAGCAACCAATTGGAGCTTAGCTTTCGTGCTTTTAACTACTGTAGTGAATATATATATATGTAACTATTTTCTACATTATCAGATCAGGCCCAGGAAAGTACAAGTTAAAATAGAGAGCAAAAATTAAAAAGCCAAAGAACATACCTTGAGTGGGTAATCCTATTTCATCTGATTGCCAATTTTCTGCACTTTGTTTATTAGCTTGTTTTTTACTGTGTGGGTCTGATTCTTTTTGTCTTTTTTTCATTTTTTTATCAATGAATGACTGTAGCTTGGCAATGTCCAGAGGTATCTCTGAGGAAATGAGAGCTTCATAATTTCCAAATATCTTATGGAATAACTGCATGTGTTCATTATAAAGCTCTCTTAAGTTTTCAATGTCCAACTTCATGTAACTAATTGAGGTATCTAGTGGTTTCAAAGCATTTTCAATGGTTTCATTCTTGGAAGACTCCAGCTCATTTACTTTGACACGAAGTTGCTGAAGATCTTTTTTCAAGATGATAATATCATTGTAATCAGATTCATAAGCATGATTATCTCTAGATGCTTCATGATTCGGTTCCATATGTTCCAAACCACTACCATGGTAGGAGCCATCAACTGCTTTTCCTTGCTCAACATTTAAGGTGGAAAAGGAATCTGGGGAATTTTGGTTCCCATACTGCATCTCCAAAAACTGTAAACGTTCACTCAGGGAATCTGTATTCAGCAGGTGTTTTTCCAACACATGCAAAGTGGTGTTTAAAACTTCATGCATTTTTATAACAGTCATATACACAGCTTCTGGATTTTCTTCAGAGAGAAGTTCAAGAGCTTCTTCACCAAGGATAGCCTCCAATACCCTTTCATGTCTTATTGCATCTTCTAAAAGAGAGCGGAAAGAACTATCTAGATGTTTAATATGTTTGTGGATCTGGCTATTGTCCGTCCTAATCAAGTTCACTTCATCTGTGAGGTTTTTCATTTGCGTTTGCAGCTGAGAAGAGATCAGCATTAACTTTCGTCCTTGTTCTTGTTGAGCAGCAAGAGACTGACGGTTGAACTGTAATGCCTGAGCTAGGTCTTCTACTGAATGTTGCAGGTATGTCTTTGAACTTCCTTCTTTCTGTTTCACATCTTCTATTCCATATAAAACATCTCTAAATTGATTTGAGAAGTTCCTTTGTATTTCTTCTAGAGCAATTATGTCCATATTCATCTTGTGGCAGTCGCAATACTTGAATAACTCATCACTACCATTTTGTATATTAATAACAGAATCATTAAGTTCCATTACCTGCCTCAGGAGTAGATCTTTGATTTCTTCCATGATGAGGCTTTTCTCCATGAACTGAATCTGGACTTTCTCTGAGTTCTGCTTATACTCCGTACGAAGGTCCTTTAACCATCTCTCCAGAATATTAATATTTTCAAACGCTGCCTCTGACTCGGTTAATAAATCTTTAATCTGGTTCTCATGTTCCATAAGGGTTTCATTTACTTGATGACTTGCCATGGAGGTTACTTCTCCTTGTTTCGGGGAGCAAAGTAATGTGATATTCTGACCCAAATCTAAGAGATCATCTTGAATTTGTTCCTGTCCTCGACGGAGTTCTCCAATACTAAAGTTCAAGAAGGAATACTGTGAATGTTGAAACTTCAGATTCCGTTTTAACTTTACATCTGTATCAGCCTTTATCATGGTTAAGTTATGTTCGATCACAGTTTGTTGTGTGTGAAAGTTGTTCTCTATCTGTTGTTTCATCTGTTCAAGTTTGTCAACATTTTCCTGAATTTTTGACTCAAATTTGGTGCCTAGCTCATAAAGGTCTTTCTTCGGGACAGAATTTTCCAGGAATATATCCAATGTTCTTCTGTTAATTTCAACACTTTCTGAAAGATTCTTGACCATATTGTTAAGATTTTGTAGACTCTTGTTAAAACTGGTCCATATAGGGCTAAAATGAGCTTTAAGGAAATTTTCTACATGTGGCAGTACTACTTCACGGACAACACGGTCATCTATTTCTGCAACAGAAATATGCATTGTTAAAGTAATTTCACTGCAATACTTTGAAAATACAAATGAAAGTTGACCTAGGCCAAGCTTGAGTTGTGTGAAATGACAATCTTTAAAAAATGCTATGCCTGCCTGCGTACAAATCTATTGAATTTCTATTAGAGTTCTAAGAGTGCTCCAGATATCTCTCTGCCATTATATGCTGGGGTGGCAATTTGAGATCTAAGGATCTGAACAAACTGAAAAAAGGTTGTGCATAGAGCTAAAGACATACCGGTAATCGGCATGCCTTGAAATCAGGAGAGAATGTCTTGGTGGGAGAGACACCTCGTCAAGTTCACATCAATAGTAGACATTACCCCATGAACCACCTGATCTGTCATCAGAAAAGTAGCAAAAGTCACTCACACTGATAGATCCGGAGGCGGACTAAAATCTTTCAAAAACAATTGAACTGTATAATAAGGAACTGAGCCTTGCATGATATATTAGATTGAAAAAATCTGTTGCCTCCTTGTGTAAATCACTGTAGTGTACAAATAAATTTTCTACCAGATTAATAAAATTTCATCATACTGTATAAGGGATGACGCATCTGTACATAATATCTAAATTGCCATTACCTGAGTTTGTTGATTTCTTAGAAAAAATATTGGATTTAAAAGAAACCTAGCATCTCAGATCTACCTATTAAGGTAGATCCAGTAGCAGGTTCATCTAAAACATATCACAGGAGCCCTTTATAGGGGCCCCAGTGTCCTCTTTCGATCCTCCTATTATGGGATCTTCAGCTCTGCATAGACTATCTATGCAGAGATGGTGGCTGCACGTACTGGCTCCGAAGCCAGAGCTACTGTCCATGTGCTGTAGCTCGGCTTTGGAACCGAGTATGTGAAGCCAGAAGCTCGAGTGTGGGCAGCTACCTGGAGCTGCATGCTGAAGATATTGTAGGAGGATCGAAAGAGGATACTAGGGGGCAAGGAGCAGCTGTGTCATGTAGCTATAGCGCTGGCTACTCCATGGCCCTGTAACCTCTTTCACATATTTGCATATTAGGGCAATAAAACTTTTCAAAACTTAGCGCGCACTTTTGTATTAGCCCTTTAAACTTGAGATTATAGGGGAAAATGATAATAATGTCTTTGAGAATATATTAGATAGTTGTATAATATGTTTAGTTATATAATGTAGATATAGTTGTTTGTTACCTTGGATAAATCTGAAATTTGTATTTCTGACACTAGCAGACCACTGAAAATTTCCACAGTACATTTATTGCCCCCAGACCTTCAGCATACCTGACTGATTCTGACTATTCACCAGTGCTACACTTGCATTATTGCCCAGTACGTTCTGAAGATCCTGAAGATGGCTTGCAGCCTCATGAATATCATTTTGTATATCTTGCAATAGGTTTTCTTGACTTTCAACAGCTTTAATCATCTCAGTCACTTCTGAAAAACAGCCCAAAAGAATTGGAGGTGAAGAAATTCCAAAATAATGAAAAAGTTTTAAAATATGATCGAAGAAAAAATAAGGGGATGTTTCAGTTTTGATGATACCTTATCTTTCTGTAACCCACTAATACAGATCGCCTATCCTTAGTGAGGTGATCAATAAAGAAGTAAGAGAACACCCTTTTACCAAATGAAGGCTTTTTACTTTTGTAAGAATGAAAGAAAACAATAAAAAGTCATTGAAAAGTTATATGTACCTCATACAACTACCAATAAAAAAGTTATTTTTCAAAATGATAGTAAACCTTTTCAGTAGTTAATAATGTTAAATGGTTCATAAATTTGGTATTGGTGTAATCAAACGGCCTGCGATAAACATGGCAACCAGAAAACAATGGCAGATTCCTTTTTTTATTTAACCATGACTCTTCACACAATATTTTATTTGTATTCTTACTACTTACTATATTAAATGATGCCAATAGAGGATACATTTTCCTGAAAACAAGCCTTCACAAGGCTATATGAACAGTCCTTTAAAAAATAATAAATCTTAGATGTTGGGGATCAAAAAAAAAAGATAAAATGTTAAATTTTCTTTCAGGAAAGAACTTGTTCTTGTTTTGCATCATTCACTTTTTTTATTCTCATGTTACCTTCTTACTTTTGTATCATATAATATCAAACCAAAATCTGTTACTTAAAAAAAAAAGTTTCTTACCTGCGCTCACAGGAGCTTCTTCAGTTTTTTCAGAACTTGACATAAGGTCCACAGGTATATGAATAGCATTAGGATCTATAAATATAATTAAAAATAGTAGCTTGCTTGATTGTTTTCAGTTTAATAACAGGTCAACCCTTACAGTACTTTTCTTATACACAATAGGACACATTTGGGAGTCTGTTTAAGACACATTACGCAAAAAACAGTTTTTAGATATGTTTACGAATAGTGTGTCAAAGGTCTTTGCTAAGTGAGTGTGGTCTTACCTAAAAAGGGAGTGGTCTAAGTTTCACCAACAGAATAACTGCAAGACTAGGTCCCGTCTTGTTTAGCTGTGCACTTTTAAACACTTTTGATAAATTTGCCCCAAAATATATATTTTTTTGTCCTTATGGTAACAAACTTTTTTTTTTACACCATAATTGACATCTCCATAAAATTATTTGTTGAAATGAGAAAACCATTACGACAACAGGATTTGCTCTACCACTGATGAGCTTATTTACATGAAAATTGCACAAAAATAAAAGATCACTCGGATTCAACAGTATAGATATATTTTTACATTTATGCCGATTTGGGAGTTATAGATGCCTTTCAACAGGATATTAACCTGTATATATACTGTTTTATAAAGATTTTAACAATGCGTACATAATAAAATATATTATTATAAAAATATTGACATTCAAATACTAAGAAAAAATTGAGCCCCGTAATAAAGTTTAGTATGGGGCCTGGATGAAACAGCAATGTGATGTGAATGCCAAGATAGAACTTTAAAGGAATCAAACATGGAGAGCTTTTCTATAACAATTGCCTCTCCACTGGGGGGCACCTCACTTAAGAATTTGAGCAGCAGTGATGTGAAGCGATCTATTCTTACCAGCATAATCACAGGAGGATCCAGTATATCCAGGACAACATTTCCATTCCAAACTGGTTACAAACTTCCTTTTGAGTTCATAAATAGGTTTTTGTGCCAGCCGGTACCTAGAAAAATGGTATTATAGGCATTTTAATTTTTCAAATAGAGAAAGCAGAGGCAAAATTCATGAAGGTTGGGCAGGTGATTGGCCTTGGTGACCAACCATAAGATGAAGACCCTTGCACACATGTTCTGGGGAACTATATCCGGCTACACGTTGCCATAGAAACCTATAGTGCAGGGCTACGGAAAGGTGAGCACACACGTGTGTCAATCTACCGTCACCGGAAAAAAGATAGAGTAAGCTCTATGTTTCCCCGTACGTACTGCCAGGCACCTTAAAGAACGAGGTGAGCAGCGCACATCTCACCGCCTCTCCAGCCTAACATGCGCTTCACCCTGGGGTCACGGCCTTTGGCGTAGCACACATTCATGTGAAAGTAGCCTTTGTTGGAGGGACGTTAAGTGAAATTAAACATAGAATATTGAACTTCAGTGTTAACGGGTTGTCCAAATGCTAGTAGGCAAAGAGCTTACAGTTTCATGGCTTTAACATGAGATTTGTCCATTTAAGTACACAAGTAAGTCCTAGTTCTTCATAAGATATGAATCTCAAAAGGCCCTATAGCTTTTCTGCATACCAGGGTATATATCAATGTATGGTTAGACAAAGGGGCACATTTACTTACATTGTCGCTGGAGTTCACCGAAAGTGCATTGTCAGATGATAATGCACTGTGCCGCAATTCACTAAGATCCCCTAAATTATGTCACATGGAAGCCAGCGCAGCTGCGCCACAAAAGGATCACGTGCACCAAAATCCCAGCGCAGACACTTCTTAAATGCCTGTGCAAACCGTGTAAGTCCGACGAAAGAGCAGCGTGTGACCCTTAGTAAGTGAGCCCCTAAGTGTCTACTTATGAAGATCATTGACACTGTGATTGCTTCAAACCACACCAAGCAATCCTGAAAGAGCCCAGTAAGAATCCCATTGTAACAGCAAAGGCCTACAGAAGACTATATGAGCTACAAAAACCTCTTTCCATGTGTCAACTTTAAGGAAATCACTGACCAAAAATTATATAAATAGAAAGATAATCCAAAGAAAGACACAACTGCCCAAATAATAATTTAGCACATCTCAAGGTTTTCTGGGAATATGTTTAATAGATTAAGAAAAAAAGTGTGAACCCAAGCCTTCTACCAACTGTATGGAAGAAGGGAGGGATCATCAGGGTTTAGGGGGGTCTAAAAGTTCTTTAGGGCCTGAGTATCTAGTGGTCACATAAAAGACAAAAAAACAATTTCTTAAATCCAAAAATTTTTTTTGTGGCTTTGTACATATGTTTTTGTGTGATGTTTCAACTTGGAGTTTTTATCAAACACTGTAACAAAAATATCAGAATATGGAAACATAATGAGGAAGCAAAACATAGATGTTCATATAATCACAGCAGAACATTAAGATATGATGGCTACATATGGCTTATACACGTGACCAAAAAATATGCCATATGTATCCTAATGCATTAATATCTATCATTAATGCTTTGTATCCTAAAGTACTAATATCTTAATGCTCTGTTTTGATTATATGGGCGTCTATGTTTTGCTTCCTCTTTAATGTTTGTGTATTCTCATATTTTTTTACCAAAGTGTTTGATGAAGTGGAAACGTCACACAAATATATGTACAAAGCTGCAATAAAACATTTTTCGGATTTAAGCAAGTTATTTTTTTAAATCAACATTTTTTGATTACTAAGGGGGTCGTATCGCTTCCCTAAGTTTCATCTACCACTACAAGGAGTGTGACATAGGAATAATTAACATCTCAAGTGGAAGATACTTTGCATCTCCTACAAAACAATGAACCCAAAGGTAAATTAACTAAGGAATGGATGAAAAAGATTTGTGTTTTAGAAAGTAAATTCTGACCTTCACCCTGTTGTGATCGTTGGTATGACCTAAAAAAAAGGTTAAGCACACAAAACATCTCAGAACTGAAACACATTTACAACAAATTTCTCCTAAATGTAGTGTAAATTTTATTTGTAACTACAGGAAATGTTTGGAGCTCTTATCAGTTCTGGAAAAAATAACGTACAGAGATGCAACTGGTGTATGCCTTTTCTTTAGCCCAGAAAGTTGCATGTCTCTAATAATCTTAATTTTTTTATGGCGAAGATTTTGCAGTTACCGAAATTTTTTGGGCTCAAAAAGCACACAAGTTGTGCTGTATTCCCCTTTTATTTTACATAATAAATTAAACAAATATTTTGGATACTCACATAGTTTTCTGACAGTCAGGGGTTCCATTGGGACATGGCTGTTCAGACCGTATTACGTACTTCTCAGTTTTGCAGACATCCACATAGGTCACAATTTGTTTGCGCACAAAAGAACACCATTTTCTAAAGACACAAAAAATTATTAAAATGTTCATTGTCACAATGTTAAATGAAAAAGCTTTCATGACTTATTGTCAACACTATTTTATAGTGCCAAGCTTCATCAATTCTCCCCAATGTCTCTTAGGCCTCACGCAAGTGACAGTATGGTCTTTTCTGTTCCGTATATATGGCCTTATTGTGGCCATAAATAAGGGACGTACTACAACCGAATGGCAACGTATTGAACCGTTGGGCACTGTATCTGTAATGTATCCATATAAAACACAGTGGGCTGCCAGATGATGAATGGCTGACTATTGGCTGGCTGACAGAATGCACCTCCCACTGGTTCTGGATACTGAACGTATATACAGCAGCACAGCCATATGCAGCACGTATTTAGCCCGTATTTTATATTTATATGACTTCAACGGGCTGTACAGAGTGGAAATACAGTGAAGAATAGGACATGCTCCATATTTTTAGATGTCCCGCTCACAGTACGGTACGGTGGACAATACGACCATGTACATCGATGACCATATTGCCCATTGGAATGCATGGGGCCAAATGCCATCCGTATATGCGGATGTTTCAATACGTTCTCTACATGCTCTTTTTCATGGGGCCTTAGGCTGCATTCCCATGACCCAATGAAAATGGCCATATGCTATCTGTATCATATGTTTTTTTTTTTGTGGGTTACATACGGCCACATTAATTTAAACGGACAATACTTCCAACGATTTATATTGCCGTTGTTAACATCGCACCATACCGTATACTAGTCGTATAAAAATATAAAGCATATACTTTTTTTTCTCCTGTATTTCTGTATATCAGTTCCTTAGAAGTCTATGTGGATGTATAAATATGGGTTAAATTTGTGCTGCATATGGATAAAGAAATGTCACGTATATATACCGTCTCATACAGGATGGAAATAAGGGACTGGAGAAATCAAATGTTCGTGTGAATGCAGCTGTGTTTGGTACATGGACTCGAACCTATGTGCTGGACAGATCCCATGGACAGAGCAAAATACAGTGGATGGGAGTGCTTGCATCCAGAGCTGTTACTAGCAGATGCCCCGGAATGGCAAATTTTGTAGGTCCTCCACCCCTACACAGAATAATCTGGCCCTGTGTGCACAGTGAGTTCCCTGTAACTGGGAAGGACAAATGGTTTTCTGTGATTTGAGGTCCCATCTCCTCAATGGGGCCCCCTGAACACACTCACACTAAACCCCCCTTGATAGTGGCACTACTTGCAGCATAGAGAAATTTTATCTAAGGCTTCCCTGTCTTCTGGTCAAACAGCAGTGCAAAAACCAAAACAACTGTCTAGTTGGCGCTGACGTCCGGTTGGTAGACAATGAAAATTAATGGCCAAGCAGGAACCCATTATTTAGACTGGAATCCCTGTTCTTCTAATTGCTTGGGGTCCCAGCTGTGGGACCCTCACCATTTTGAGAGTTATACCCTGTGGATTGGGGATAGCTTTTGAAGTTGTGACAACCCCTTTGACTATGTATCTATAAAGACATCAGGGCTACTTGAAAACTTGGTCAAGAGGTTATACTTAATAAATCCTTGTACTTCGCCATCCACCCACTCAGAGCTATTAGTATGCCTGCTAAAGAAACAATGTAAGGAAATGGGGACTTTTTGGAGGTCATTGTATGTTTATGATTACATTCATGTCTTCATAGTTCCCAGCAACTTACCAGAATACTGACTTAGTGACATAAGAGCTTCATTTAAAACTGGGGAGTGTGCCAATTCCCACAAAAAAACTCATGTCACAACCAGTTTCTGGTTTCAATTATTTTCTTTTGGAGAAAGTGTAAACTTGGGGGGGTTTATGATACTGGAAATTTCTCATGTTGTACACACTAGAAATAAATTGTTGCAAATGGATGGAAATGTATGCATGAAAGATAGTAATATTATTAACCTTCTCCACAACCAGGAACTGCATTGAGTTGTTGGGTCTATTTCAGAATACTGTACTTAAGTTTATTGAGAGGAATTTATTCACACACAGGAAATGCAACTTCTCAACTCATTATGCCAAGCAGGGGGGTGTCGTGTGTACGAGGCTGGGGACGCCACACATATTAAGTATAGCTTGCACCAGTCCTGTCTGGCATAGAATTAATCAGGGTACAGGAGCCTCTTAATATATCCGGCATGATGTGTGCTACTGGGGAAATATCAAGGGCTGGCGCATGAAATCACTGCTGCTAATTTGAGCACTTAGTTTTGGCTTTTTAATGTCAGTTTGGTGGCCCTGGACTGGAGTAGATGAAGCACCTAACCAGAGAGAACCTAATTAAAGGTGCTAAACCTATTATAAACATTACATTCAAGGAAATCTACCATCAAAACCCAGCACAGATAAACCAGGGACACTTACTCATTGTTCAAGGCACTGTCACTGTGGTAATCTTATTTCCTTATTTGTCATACTTAGCCTCAGACCTTCTAAAATCGACTTATACAATTATGCTAATGAGCTAGAAGGAATACCCTTGCCCCTCTGTCCTCTTCTGTTTCAGGTCCTTCCCCATCTTCCTCAGCACTCATGCAGTGAGTCATTCACAGTGTATTAGTCCTTAATTTATATATAATCATCACGTAGGGATCATCATAGCTGCCTACTGTTCCCAGTAAGAGACAAAAAGTCATTGCCATTCAGTCCCATAATTAAATGGGCATCCCAGGTAATATAACACTGTTAGTATTACTAGCAGACTGTCTATTAGACCCTGCCTGCAGCAGAATCTAAAAGGCAAATGGAGAGGATAGACCTGGATGTCCTCCATTTCAAACGGTACCCCTTGAACACAGGCAACATGTTATAAAGCAGTGGGTTATGGACTAGGGTCGGCATGTTATAGAGCAAAAGGAGCTGAGCAGGAATCCGCAGGAATCATGTTACAGGAGAAGGTGAGTAAATTTCTATACAGTGTTTTTGGGAAGCGATTAAGTCTAAATTATTAAAGATCCCTGCTTATTCTGGGTTTAGAAATCCAGTAGTCTGTCCTATTAATGACTGCAGATAGTTATGTATATACACACACAAGGAAAACAAAAAAAAGTTTGTGGTAGACAATTACAAGCCATTTCTAGTTTTAGACTCTCTAGCAGCAGCCATTTATTATACCCACATTTTTTTTTAAAGGAGAGGATACAAGGATACAGAGAACACAGTTGTTCTGGCATACAAAGAATAAAAGCATTTTACTTGATTTTATGCTTGGCAAATGCCATCTGGAAAGATTCATCATGTACAGGATGGCAGCAGTGAGAACGGATTAGGGGATAGAGATAATATCCAGAAGGTTTAGTAAAGAAATAAATATGACTGATAAAAAATTCCAGAAAAATTCTATACAGTAAAACACCTCCATGAAGAACACCTTTAATTAAAGACCTTTATGGCTTTACCATTAAAATTTACATGATTTTTTTTAAAAATCGCTTGATGAAACAATTTTCAAAAAACCTGCAAACAAAAGATTTTTTCACTTTCTATGTGTGATGTAAAGTGCATATTTTAGAATCTACGGGTGACAAATGTCTGCTTTGTTATTGGATAATGAGTTATGAAGGTTCTACAGTTAAATCATTATTTATGAGAAAGATAAAAAACAATGGAGTCCCATGCCATGAAGTTGTCATGGGACATTTATTATAGATATATATTACCTAATTAATTGTCAAACACAGTTATGAGTTCCTGACTCTTAAAATAACTTTGAGTCTTCAGATTTTCTTTGCCAATTGTAGATGGCAAAACAATGTGTTGTTAATAAGGGCATATATTCAGCAACTGTATCCGGATAGTAAAAAAGTAATTAGCTGATCTCATGGAATCCTAAAGTAGGAACACAAATTTACTAAAGGAAAATCTTCATCATATCTTGAAGTCTTTTCCGGCCGAAGCAATATATTGCAATCATGTAGAAAAGCCTTCATTGTTCCCACTTCCCGTTACTTCTTCTGACAAGGGCAAGAACACTACTTGGTTTGATCAGCTTCCAGATTTAGCATAGGATATACCAAACCCATAATATTAATATGAATTCCAACCAAATGAAACAAACACACATACTTAAAAAATAAAACAGAGGTGAGACAATAAGGGCGTTCCCATGACTTGCCAAGTTTTTTGTAACTTAAGCTCTGCCTGCCCAAACATTACCATCCTTAACAGCAGATGTCGGAAGTGTGGTTGATGTGGTTGTGTTATGGTTATTTGATAATACCCAACATCAATATTTTCAAAGATTACTGTGCCAACAGTGTTTTTTTAATAATGGAAACGAGTTATCCGTATATGCAAAACTTACACTTAATTTTTTTTTTTTTATACAAGGCTTGGGGGGGATTGTAAAACTAATAAGAAGCATATACTCACCTCCTCCGGCACTCCCATTCTCCTACAGTGGTTCTCATCAATACTGTGTCTCTGTTTGTATACAGAGGCCAGCATTCCCCTCCTTACCACCGGCACAAGCTCGCTATCGCATGTGGCCTGGAAGTGACTGGAGGCACTGTGGGAGAATGGGAGCGCCAGAGGAGGTGAGTATATGCTTGTTATTTTTACAGCCCCCCAGCCTTGTAAGTCCCGAACAAACCTTTTAAACTATGGGAGAATGAAGGGGGCCGTGCTGGGTTCCAGAGCTGGTCAGCCTGGGGCGCTCCTGTCCGGTGCTAGCATACTGGTGCAGGCTGTTGTACAGCACTAAATCAAGCAGTACCTGGTCTAGAATTGTCTCTGTTATCAAAACAATGGGAGGGATGGGGTTTACATAAAGCACTGGCTCATGGTACCAAGCACACAATACATCCCCGCTTTATTTTTAATAATTGAATGAATAATTAGTTATCACCTGTGGTATTAATAGCAATGGTAGAGGTCATAATTATGAGATTAGTTGGGATCCCTTCTATACAGCCACTCAACAGGGCAATGAAAACAGTGGTAGTAACCTCTGTTGCAGTGGTGGATCAGACCATTGTGCAGTTGGATTTGCACACTGATAAGCCCTTTAGAGTTGCCAAGGTTACATACATTATTTAATTCTAAACTGTCCTAAGACAGAAAAAAACTCATTGCTCAGATCTAAAAGTTACCATGTATTCAATGTAATTTTTAACCAAAGTAAATATTTTAGTGAGTTGCCACTCAATTATGTAGAAGCTATCTGCACGTCTAAAAAGTCATACATTTTTCTAAATTAAGGACTATTATTCAGGTAGTTGTTATTGAATGAAATATAATGGTGTATCTCTGCAGCGATTACACGCCATCAACACAGTGGGGCACATTTACTTACCCGTCCTGCTGCGTCCGCCGATCCGGAATGTCCGACAAGGATTTGGAGCTGCCGCGATTCACTTACAGCGTGCACCCGATTTCTTGAATGTGTCACGTCCCCGTTCAGGTCCGTCGGAGTTCACCACCTTCTTGTATGTGAGTGCTGATCTTGCGACACAATTTTAAATTCCGCAGTTTGTCTGAATCGGTCGTGTTGTCCGACGGCCACGCCCCCCGATTTGTGTTGCATGAAAGCCGGCGCCGATGCTCCACAATCTGATCACATGGGACAAGTGTGATTCAGCACAGAACAGAAATAGTCGGGGAACCCAACAGAATCACTGTCCGCTGACACTTAGTAAATGTGCGCCAGTACCTTCACGTGAACGATTTTTAAAACTCCCTCCCTAGAAGTCACCCTCCCCCTGACATGTTTCGATGGAACACCAGTGTCATCATGGGATCGGGGCTACTGAAGGCTTCCTAAAAGAGGCACCAATGGGAAACCTTTTATGGCTTTACACCATTACGCCAGAAATATCAAGCTGGTACACTAAATCTATTTGCTCAATCTCCACCTGTATATATCCCTGGAATCCTCTAAACCCTTTAAAATTTACCCTCTGGCTACTTATAAGTAAAAAAAAAAAACACTGAATAGTACAATATATTTTTTCAAGTTTACATTTACATGATTAAGGTTAAATCTCAACATAGAACTTATATTTTATGGATTTTCCTCGAAAATGAAAATGAAATGAATGGATATTTGTTTGGAAATGTATTCTCTTCTAGGATCTTCATGCATCTTAACATAACACACAAGGAATGCATTGATTTGCAGTTTTATTGAATTGGCCACTATATTCCTTTGTTGGCCGACTTACAGACTGGGCACCAGTAATAAAAGAGGAGCCTGTTATGGTTGGCAATGGGGGGCCCCAAGTATGTTACAGGTGTCATGCTACCATAGCAACAAGAATACCTCCTAGTATCCATGGGAATTTGTGAAAAGTAGAGCTAATGTAAACTAGTTTATTATGGATAACTAAAAGTTAAAAAATCAAATATCCTAAATATCCTTTGATTAGCTACATTTCCCTTTATAGGGTTCATATAACATATGATGGGAAATGCTTTCCATCTAGCAAATAACCAAATGTATTTATCTTGTATGGTACAGTTTTTGATTTACTTTTAAACTATTTGTAAGACATGTTTCTCATAGCAGGTGCATGGATGAATTCAGATCAACTGTGGATACGATGGTCAGCATCACAGTGTATCACTATCTTTAAAGGGATTGCCTCTGCGTCTCCAACAGACAAGGGTTAAAGGAAGTCTTCCAGATGGATGCAGTGCTTCTGAACCAAGCACAATTACATTCTTCTTTTGACTTCTAACAGCTTAGTTTTTGAGAAAACAGCTTTTAAAATTACGCAAATGAGCTTCAGGGGCTCCTGGCTATGACACAGAAACCCCTTCCGACTCCATTGTCTACTAATTATTTACACCTACATTCGGTTCTTTGGCTGGGAAGCATAGCGAGGAGATAGGTCGAATGAAGGATTAAATTATTAGCTAATTTACATAATGTTGGAAGATGGTTTTCTCAAAAATTAAGCAATTACAATTAAAAAGAAGAATTGGTTCTGTTTCAGAAGGCACATCCCAGCATGTAAGTGTGCTTGGTTTATCTGCACCCATATGGTCGTTTTTTCTTTTAAGTGTATGATCACCTTTATAGATGATAAAAACTTCGATGTGTGCATCCTATGAGAATGGAGTCATGATAAACACTATGGGGCAGATTTATCAAGCTGTCTGAAAGTCAGAATATTTCTAGTTGCCCATGGCAACCAATCACAGCTCCCCTTTAAAATATTCATGAGCACTGGTAAAATGAAAGCTGAGCTGTGATTGGTTGCCATGGGCAACTAAGAATATTCTGACTTTCAGACACTTGATAAATCTACCCCTATGTGTGATCCTTATTCTATTCACTTCCGTAGGACTGCCATTACTGTAATTTCACATATCACATATACAGTAATTGGTTGTCTACTTTTCCTGGCACCATTTTTTGGACTCTCAGTGATCATTCATTTCCAAATATTGGGGGGCAATTGTTAATTGTGGGAGGACATTAAAAATCATAGTAGCAAACCTCAGTATTTAAGCGATTTTCACTGAGGGAAATGATTGCAGAATTTACCTCACAGGTTCCTCAAGCATCAGAAATCAGGTGTTTTCTAATTCATTTTTTGCTATGATTTTGCTGTGGCAGGTAGACAGAGCTCAATAGATTTCGGAATTGATTTTATTTCACAACGTGTGTATAGGATTTGGATAATTCCTCTACTCTACAATTTACACTATATTACGCAGCAGATTTTCCACACGAAAATTTCTACCAAAAAAGTGGTGGTCCTCACATTTTGAATAAGGTTCAGTTTTTATCAATTTCAGCAGCAAATATCAGCATTATAAATTCTATCCCTTCTCCTGAATGGCAAATTTATCTAGTTTTGGAAAGTTATAAGACTCATTCCCTCTTACTGATATACTGCATGTAACAGAATCTAATCTACCAAGGACATATAGTAGTTACATGACTGAATTATTTTTAAGAATGTTACTTACCCTCTTTTTGGTTTAAGAGGCTCTGTTTGTGGAGACTGTGTCCCCTTGGTTTCTGATGAAGTGGGGTTTGGTTTATGTACATGCCTATGATGTGGAACATTCCCCTTGTCAGTGGACTCTTCTTGCCCGGGCAATCCATGAGCGAAGGTTGATACCCCATGAACTTCAAAAATTGAGCCTATAGGAGAAGATCCAGCAGAGTAGATGTGTGTCTTTGCCAATGTAGAAGAGGCCAAAATCATCAGTCCCAGGCAACATATTGTCACATAGAGCTTCTCTGCCATAGTTCTGTCTTCTCCTCAGAAATCCACTTGAACTTCCAAGTGCTGGAACTGAATGACTTTGTGAAGCCCCTTTGAACTGCTTAGAAGTTTAAAACTAGGGGTGGGGGAACTTTTTAACAAAGAACGGAAAAAACGTACAATCCCTCCCAGCCACTGTGGAAATGTGAAAGGTCAGCAGACAATGTGAAGGCCTGTTCCTGTGTAGTGAGCACAAAACGTAGTGAAGAGAGCCTGGAGAAGGAAAAAAAAGGAATATTTTTCCAAGGAAGCTGCACTGCTCGTTGGCAGGCTTCACTGAGCTACTGCTCTCAGGAACACAGTCTTATCAGCCCCTATGCCTGCTCTGTGTAAAACTGACCTGTTAGTGGGAGGAAAAGGATGTTAGTTCAAGACAGAGCAAATATTGTAAAGTTTACATAGCGTTTCCTCAAAACCAGTACATATATATTGCCATTTATACTTCACATTAAATCATCCCGAAATAATCTAAACACTATAAAATAAATAACATTAGTGCATTTAGAATTGCCATCTGGACTTACAACAAATGTATACATGTGCAGGAATATGGTGAAAGGGCAAATAATCCAAACCGAATTACATAAGTACAGCACTATTGTTTAGATTAAGATTTTATGTTTCGATACGACAGATACATGGCTGTGAGGAATGTTAGATTCCCTATACTTGACCTGGAGAATACAGATTGAATTACAGTAGCCTGGATCTGTAGATATTTGACAAATAAGAAACATTTATTTCTGCTATACTGTGAATCATATGTTTATATATGGAGGCTTCCGGATTATCCCACAACAGATAATGTTGAGAATGAAATGATTTGTTTTGTTAAAATTTATCATGACTAAACTTTTGTTTTAACTGTGCTTAGCAGCACAGGACTGTTTCCTCTCTCTCCCATAAAAACACAGAAAGAATTGGACAACCGAGAAAGCACATTTATGGTAGAGGTTAAAGGATATATCTCTTGGCCAAAAAGCTTCGGATGTTGGCTTTTAAATGTATTTGGACACCTCAGAGGATCATTCATCCACCTCACTAACTCCAGCACTTGGCATCCTTTAGTAAGAGCTTACCAGTGATCCCACCATTGTTTTGTAGATTTTGATTTGTAAAGCGCTACGGAATTTGATGGCGCTATATAAATAAAGATTATTATTATTATTAGCTTTAGCATCCAGGATACTAAAAAGGCTACTGTTGGGTGGTGCCCGCTTCTCCCCCGTGGCACCTATTTAAGGGTAAAGGTTACCCAACCTGAACTTGAACTTCTTCTGCCCTTGTATCATATTCGTGTGAGGTCAGATGACGGTAGAAAAGACAGTCCAAGCCTCAATCACGAGCAGGAATAAGACTATTTAAACCATGTAGTAAACCATGATAAAGCCAGGAGGAAAAATTATATAATGTCAGAGAAATTTCTGTACTAAATAAGGGTTCTAGATAATCTGCATATGCTGCACAACTATATTAAATCAGACTAGTGAAACAGAGCAGTGTCTTGTGCTATATATGGAAGTGTGTTCCATTACTTTGGCATTTGATGCAGCCAAAACCAAGCCACTCGAGTACTAAACAATGAAATACTGAAAGAATTTTTTGTATTTGGATTCAGTAAGTAACCAAAATTGATAATGACAGCAGCGCAGCAGGATCTTCCTGCCCTGCATGCCATGGCCCCTTTAGGCTGAAGTAGCATGGGGAGGGGCAGAAAATTTGCCCTTTATGCGGCCCTGAAACTTGCAGTTTTGTTGAGTTTCAAAATACAGTTGGGGTCCATTGGGGTCATAAGATAATTAAGATGCATCTGCATTGCGGCTATAAAAGTTTTCCATTCAGATCAGACAGATGTAGTTTGATGGTTGAACAAGTATTGAATAAATGATCCATAAATAACTATTTGAACAACTTGGCATCTATATTTTATACCTTTGAGGACATTATGGTAGCTTAAACCAGGCCCTTCATGTTCAATTGCACAGGGAAGTGGTGAATTATTGTATGTTAGGGTTCAAGTGTATATTCACACAACAACATCCCAATATCACAGCTCCACTAAATACATTATCATATAAAGAAAAACACAAAATACAGAAAAAGTTGAATTTCCAATTACTGCTTAAAAACATCACATCATCTCCAGTAAAATATAACATAAAAGACACAGAAGTATATTAGAAGAAATCTACCATCAAAATGATGCATGATAAACCACAGACATTTAGTCATATAGATCTAGGCAATCCAAGCCTCTTTCCTTCTAAAATCAACTTTTAAAATGATGCTCTGTTACACTGTTAGCTGAAACTTCCTCTGCTGAGATCAGACAGAGGGAGGGGGAAGCGGCAAGGCAGGAGGGGTAAAGTTGAGCCAGAAGTGCTCTGAGCATTTCTGGCTCATTAACATAATTTAAAAAATTGATTTTAGAAGGAAGGAGACCATGAATAACAAATATAAGAAGATTACCAGAGTCACAGCGCTTATGAGTAAGTGTCCCTGGTTTATCATGCTGGATGTTGATGGAAGATTGCCTTTTAATTATTGGCATTTTACATTGTGTGCTGGTTTTGTTGAATCTAGGAGAGTTAACATTGGCTCTGTTTGGTGCAGGGCACAGTATTTCAGCACATCATATGCCTAAACAGGTCTGTTATATGAGGCGTCATGTACTCGGTGTGTCGCTTTAAAGATTTTGAGCTATCAACAAGTTGTAAAACAAATTTAAAGAGATCCTGTCAAGCCAATTTGGGACCCTAAACCAATATGGACCTATGGTTTGGCCTGTAACAGGTCTCTATGTGGACCACATGTAAAGAAAAACATTTATATTCACACAGTCCAAAGAGGCACAGGTGAGTATCAAAGTTTTACTTTTTATTGCACCCATGTAAGAATCTTATACAGGGCGATTGGGGAACTATACCAAAGACCTGTTGGTTTAGTGCCCTGAGAGGTTCCCTTAAATACCATTTATTTTTAGAGAAAAAAGTTTGTTTCTTCCAATGAATATTTTGTGTAAAGAGGTATTCTCTAAGTGACTGACATAAAATGGCTGATGCACACCTGCACAAATTCTTAAAAGCATTATTTCCTAGATATTTCTGAAACCTTCTAGGTCTTGTAGTGGTAATGATATTTTAGGAAACCATTGGAACCTTTTGGAGCACTGCTGACTGATTTCAGTGATTGAGTCACAGCTGTAGCTCATAGTAATACATTTAAATTGATAGAAAATGTAGACTTCAGAAAATCTACAAAAATCTTAGCGTAATTCAATTCTTTTTCTACACAAGTACGATCCTTTGGATACTTGTCATTTGTAGTGTTGCGTGTGTAAGGAATCATCTTCAGGCTCCAGTTGATGCTGGTGAAGAGTCCATGAGCACTTTAATGTCTTCTACTGAACCCTAACACCTGTTAGTGTTTGAGTTGGAAGTTCTTCAATGTAACTTTGATGTTATCTCATGAAAATCACATTAAGAGACACATGATCTTTCTGTTGCCTTTCAGGATTGTTGGCAGTAGGTGCCTTCTGCATCAAACAAAATGATCAATGGCATCTCAAAGCCACAAGCAAGACAAAGACAAAGTTATCCCACATAAACATCAGCCGGCCTATCTATCATAATATACATCTTGACAAAGAACCGCACAATAAATTTCACAGGAATCATGTCTTCACAGACGTCAAACCGCTACATGGCCATGAAAGTAACTATAGTGTAACGCTATGCAATGGTCTGTTCGGCAAATATGAAAAAAAATATAATAAACTGACAAAAAATGCATTTACCTAATATTCTTGTGGGAACGGTTTCTACCGCTTTTACTGTGCGCCCCAAATGAGACCTGTATTGTATTCTCCGGGTCTCCAGGATTACAGGATCTGTAAGGAATTTGCTAATGGCAACTTCATTTATTCTGCTGTGGCAACCATGGAAACGATGCCCTGTGCCTGCCCCCTGCACCGGCCGCTACTCCCCCTTCACACCCACATGGTGTGCAGGTGGCGCATTCACAATTCTAAACTGGCAAGAAAACTGGCGTGAAAGCAGTGATAAATCTCCCCCATAGTATCTGACCCAAGTCAAACTGAAGCAAAATGAGTCAACCATGTACCATGCTGTTAAAAAGCAGCTTAGATGAACAAAAAGTGCAGATTATCTGCTGCAACAATGCAATAATGGGATAAAGAAAGAAATCCATACTAGAAGTCAGACCATGTAAATCAGATTTCATGCTTTATCTACATAAAGAATCAAAAAGAGTACAATGGGAAGGCCACTGAATTGAGAAATAACTTGTTTGATATGTCTTTTCATGGTATACAAATAATTGATATGTTTTCATTCTGACATTCAAATTAGACTGAAAAACACATTGGGGCAGATTTATCAAGCAGTCTGAAAGTCAGAATATTTCCAGTTGCCCATGGCAACCAATCACAGCTCAGCTTTCATTTCACCAGTGCTCATGAATATTTTAAAGGGGAGCTGTGATTGGTTGCCATGGGCAATTGGAAATATTCTGACTTTCAGACACTTGATAAATCTGCCCCATTATCCTCTGTGATCCTTAAATTAACGTTGCAAAAGTTACATATTTTTTCTCTTTTCCAGACCTTGTAAAGAACCAATGTTACAGCCTTCCTCGAATACTTGACCTATCCAGTTGGCTGCATCAAATATCATCCCAAGCTTTATTCAGGTTGTATTAGTCACACTCCCACAGAGTGAGGACCATAAAGTTGACATTCATAAAATATAACTCAAGATATTACACTATATGTGGTTTCCCCTCTTCTCTTTCTGTCCCCCCATCTTTCCCTTTATTGTTTTTTTTCTCTAATTTCATGCTCTGACTTATTAATTACTATATAAAGTTACTTGATGGGCATTTTCTTAAAATAATCTTAATTAAGATGTGTAAAGAAAACATCCAGCATGCTTGGATGTAAGAAGACAACATAAGGAAAACGGTCGGAGGTATGACTTCATAAAGTATAGAAGATGATGTAATTAACAGGAAAAGGAACCTATTATATGCTTGAAAGAGCGTGCATCCAAACAAGGAAATCTATAGCATTAGATTACACCACCAAACTCACAGGGGGCTGAGCGGAGACAAAACCTACAAGTCTCACAGGAAAAGAATGGTTTATATCATAGTTTTCAAAGGACATTTAGGGAAGGATGTGGATGTCTCGAAAATTATAGGAGAGCAGGTGGAAAACTATGAAAGAAGGAGAAAAAGAATACAATATGGATAGGTGTATCCTGCCACAAATCTATCTTACATTTCCTACTTGTGCATGATCTCTATTCCATCTCTATTCAAGTGGAAATTAAAGAGTTGGTCTAAAAGAGGAAAAAGTGGCAAGTTCAAGATGACAACAAATCTTACTGCACCAACAGTATATGATGGAATGTCTGGGAGAGCTGGGTGTTCACAGCGGTTTTGCCCTGTAGTAAAAAATTATAACATGATTATGTTTCAGGGGATTTAGCTGGAAATGCAAAAAAATAGGGGCTCCAGAAGGTGCGCCTAAAGCTAAGGAACCAATGTACTACACAAAATTGTCTACAAAAGGAGTGTTCTAACAATTTAGTAAGTGTTTTTGGTATGTCTTACAAAAAGGGTAGGGGCATGGTCTGGAGGGGGATATAGGGAGGGACCGTGTAATTAAGTACAATTTAATTTTTTTAATCAGTTCCCCCCTGAAAGTTTTTTCATAGATTCTCTGACAACCCCTTTAATGTAAAGCACTCATAGTGCATAATTGACTCTGCCTACTCAACTAGAAACATACATACCAAACTGAAAAAAAGAGGAAAAATATGCCACAATGAAAAGTAACACACTACATTTTATTAAGATTAATTAAAAATATACATTCATAATTAATTCATAAAAGATGACAACACAGATGAGTACATGATACGTGATGCTGGGAAGAAGAGTAACTAATATACTTACAAATACAGTATATAGCTAAGGTACATATAGAAGTATAATCGACACCCAGTACAATGACCAAACGAAGTGCAAGTGCTACAGGTGAAACTGGGAATGGACCAATATAGTGCAGAATAGGTCACCTCGGTGTAGACCAAGTACAAACACGCTGCACAGTACCAGCCCAGACATGTGTTTCAGTAAACAGACATTTGTCAAGGGGTCATGGCTACTAATGTAATGGCTACTGGGGACATCACAGCGGCTCCTGAGGGGATCCCTAAAAAGAATTATTGTACTTTATTGTACTTTAACCCCTTAAGGACTAAGTTAATTTTTACCCTTAGGACATGGCCTGATTTTTCAAATCAGCCTGTGTCACGATATGCAGTTATAACTTTGAAAATAATCTTGGTGAGATAAAGTGATCCAGACTGTTTTTTCATGACATGTTGTACTTTACATGTCATAATTTTAATTGAAATATATTGCACTTATTTGTAAAAAATAGGTTTTCCTATATTTCCTATATTTCTGATTTTTAAATGTTATACTTATCATACCGTTAGTCTAACCGCCCAAATTGGTTGCTAACTAACATTAACCATATGTCTGCTTTATGTTGACATAATTCTTTATATGTTAATTCATTTTTTTGTAGGACGTTAGGAGGATTACACGTCAAACAGTGATTTTACAAATTTTTAGTTAAATTTCAGATTCAATGGGGCAGATTTATCAAGCTGTCTGAAAGTCAGAATATTTCTAGTTGCTCATGGCAGCCAATCACAGCTCAGCTTTTATTTTGCCAGTGCTCATGAATATTTTAAAGGGTAGCTGTGATTGGTTGCCATGGGCAACTGGAAATATTCTGACTTTCAGACAGCTTGATAAATCTGCCCCAATATTTTTAGAGGACAATTAATCTTTGAAAGGGCTTAAAAAGTTCTATTTATTAAAACCTACCCATAAATCGCTCCATTTTTAAAACTGCATCCCTCAAACTATTCAGAACAGCCTTTCATAAGCTTGTTAACATTTTAAGCATTTCACAACAATTAAAACAAAATGGAGGTTCTATTTGGATTTTTTAAATTTTGACAAAATTATTATTTAGTTCTAAAATTTAAAAATTCATGCAGGATAAAATGAGAAAACACATATCAGATTTTGCTGTGCAGTTTCTTACAAGTAATACAATACCCCACATGTCAATGTAAACTACTTTAAGGGCCACAACGGGGGCATTGAGCTATTGCAGGGCAGATTTTGGTGATGATGTTTTCAGGTACCATTATATATTTGAAAAGTTCCAAATGAACTCACCCCCCTCCCCATAAAGGCAGAGATACACAGAAATCTCAGCTCCACAACGGTCAGACAGAAAACCAAGATTATAGCCCAACCCTAGAGTCAGAAGATACAAGGTTAGAAACCAGGGGCAACTGAAATTGTGTACACCAGGACTGATAGAGACAGGTTGGAATTATATCTGTGAAATGCTGTATTTTTGTTTAAGACAGTGAATTAGAGAATGTGTTATTTTGTTATCCAAAGTACATTTAAGAAACTTGTCTTTGTGGGAATACCCCTTTAATTTTTTTTTATTCATTTTTTTCTTTCTTATTTTTGCATTTTTTTCTTTCCCCTTTAACTGACCACTTGTTTGAATTAATACACTGCCATACTGATGGTTGCAGGTGGCGGTCGCCGGGAGGAGAGGTGGGTAACCCCTTTTGGTGCTGCGGTCATGTTTGACCACAGCACCTAAAGGGTTAAACTGCCGGGATTACGGCTGTCACAATCCAGGCTGCTCGTGGCTGTCACATAAAGCTGGCTTCCTGCACAGACCGCACAGGTTCTGCTTCTGAGCCTGTGTGATCCACATGACCTTGGGGAACATTGTGGTGCCGTAAACAGAAGCTCACCATGACGTTCCCAAATTTCATGGTGGCTTGGTTTTACTTGGAATGCACACATTGGGGCAGATGTATTATTGTGTCTGTGCCATAAAAGTGTATTGCGACTTTATTTTTTGTGGTGCATAATATATGCGGATCATTTATAATGTGTTGGCACTATAAAGATTGGTTTCTTCTGACAATCCGACATGTCCGGTTTTTTGGAGCAAGTAGGCGTGGCCTAACTTTTCCATGTTACCCACCACATTTATGTGGAGTTTCTCGTCTTTTTAGGTCCATTTATTGGCGCAAAACAGACCAAGAAAAAAAAGGTTTGATTAGTTCCGTATGCACATTAATTACTTACAGCCGGGTGCTTTCTCTGCTTTCCGCAGTCTGATCTCAGATGCCGACTGTCGTGGTTGCGACACTATTAGTAAATTTCCCTATTTACTTGAATTTAGTTTTCAACATATTGGCCCAATTTAATAAAGCCCCTGCACCAGTTTTCTTTTCAGTGTAACCTGCTTGCACATGTATTTAAGAAGTTTTCTAGACACAATTGTGGCGCACACAACATTCTGTGATGCGCGCTGCACTATACCTTGTGCAACACAAAATTCGGCACTGAAACGGGCGTTCCAGTGCTGTCGGACCATCCACCACATTTACCATGCATCCGACAGAAGTATGTCGTAGGGCCCATGTTATGGTGCACCCGAAAAAAAAGATGTACTCTTCACAATACACAGGCACTGTTTTTAGTAATCAAAATATGGTAATATGGTAAGGATTACATGCCCCTTGAAGAGACATAAAAAGCTAATTCTAAAACAGCCTAAGGGTTGAGAGAAAAATCTAAGTTTTTTTTTAAATGGTCATCTACTGAAGAGGGCAGACACAATGGGGAAATTTATTAAGACTGGGGTTTATAACAGCAGTCTAATAACCGAGCTAATGGTCCTGCGCTGATATTTAGTAAATATGGGTGCAAACTCCATCAGCTTCAGCAGAAACTATAGTAAATGTGGTGGGTCGTGTGCCACTTTCACACGCCCTGTTCCCTGCATGGTAAAAAGTGGTGAATGGATATTTTAAGAAATTAAACTACTTTCCAGAAGAAAATGAGAAAAGTTTAATACAGTTTATACATATGTATAGTTTAACGTTCATTTTAGAGTAAAATCTCTGTGTCCACCAGAGCACCCAGCACCATGTACCTAGACGGGCCCCCATCAAAGAATAAAACATTCAATACATGAAATATTACACTCCTTCACACGGCAGACAAAGGAAAAACAGAAACAAACAGGAAATGTCAAATTCTCATTTCACCTTCCTCTAGAAGAGACAAGCCTCATGGTCAGTCTGATCTACATGTCCACCTCTCTTGTATCCCTTGATTTATCATCAACAACATCCTTGAAAAATATTTGTACAGTTGTTTTTTAAACATAACAATAATAAGTCATCTTCCGGAGAACTGTATGAGAAAATATTGGATAAAATCCTGAACCCATCTTTGTAATTTTGCCTCTAGTCAATTATATGTCAACCATCTATATCTTATCAGGGCATAAGAATGACATCAATCAGGATTCCTTTCTCGATAGGCCACATATAAGGCACTGCTCAGGCCATGTAGATATTCTACTTACATGTACAGGCACCACAGGCAGAAGATGGTATCACAGATCAGAGTCGGTACTGGTTATAATAGTAGAGTGCTTCTTTTATTCATAACAAGATATCTTGTGCTCTCACCCAATGTATGAAGATATTTGGTGTATAACAACCTATTCTTTGTTGATAGTCTTTAGTTGGACAACAAGACAATTCATTTGCAGTAGATCATCTGTAATCTGAATAAACCAGATAATCAGTTAATATGTAAACTTCACATATTGCCACTTGGTCATTGGGCATCCACAGAATACAACATCAGATCTGTTGGTGTCAACACTCAGGATCCTCCAATCATATAAAACAGAGCATTTCCTGCAGCTCCATTCTGAGTGTAGTGGCTGATTCTGGTAACTGCATCTTAACCACTACACTCTGATTAGAGCTTGCTAAGCTCTCTGTATTGTTTGTAACTGCAGAGGAAGCTGGTATCAACTACCACTCAAATTCTACTTGTTGGACCCCCTATGATCTTTAATTGTAAATAGTTCATCAATACAAATAAGATATAAAAACAGAAGTGTTTTGTAAGATTGAAAACAATATAGGATATGTTCACATATGGGGTTCTGGATTCCTTTTTATGTGCATCCAAAATGCAATGCAATGCAATGCATATGCATTTCCACTGAAACACATATGTTTTGGAATGAGCACCACAATGTGCAACACCCCTGACAATACATAGGCAGGCTGGTATTTGTGAATAGCGCCCTCTCCAGGTTAGGAGCTGTCAGAGGGAGTCATGAACCTGGTAAGTTTGCAGCTGTAGATTCTGCCTGGCAAAGCAGCAGTTAAATGGTGTAAAGTGTTGTCCAACCAGTTGGCTGTTTTGGAAACTGGAGTGTGATTGGAGATGTAATGCCACCTGACCAGGGGGAGTATAAAATGCCTGTGCAGGGGGAGTTCACGGGTCTTAGCTGGTCTGTCGGACCTCATGGTCTTTGTCTGTCAGCAGTCCAGACCACATGGTCTGAGTGAAGAGAGAGATAGAGTGTGGAGCACACCTTCAGCGCTGACACAAAAAAAAAACAATCCCAGGAACCGAGTCAGGAGACTCTAATCCAGAGCTGAAGCTTTCACAGTTTGGATACAGCTCCAGTTAAATTCTCCCAGCCTGCATATATCATCAGGCTGGTGCCTTATCCGGCGGACCCCTCTCCACGACCACCATTTTGGCCTGTTGCCTCCTACCTGTTGTTCAATAAAGAACTGAGTTGATTTGCACAACGTTGCCTCCTTTTGATCCATGGATACACCATGGGCTTTTCCCATCAATTACCCAGGGACCTGTCTTACAGACACTCAGGTGTTGCCCCAGGGAGAACCAGTACTTCAAGCCTATCTGTCCATATTTCTTGCACACACCACCTACTGGAGACCTGCCAGACTGTGGACAGCCCTCCGGTCCCCATACCAAGCACCTTGACTTCAGCGTGCACTAGGCCGCGATCGCCAGCCACTCCGGTATTCTGCAAAACAGAATGCAAAACATGTGGTGTTCACTCCAAAACTCAAGTGTTTCAGTGGCAACGCATATGTGTTTTGGTCAAGTCCCTCCCACTTGCATTTTGGATGTTTTAAAAAACTTTTCTATCAATTCTAGTGCTGAAAGCAGCTGAAATCAATGGATCGGTGATATGGTACATTTTAACGGAAAGAGACAGAATTAAAAAAAAAAAATCAAGCATATCGTATTGCATTCTATTGCATGAAATAAGTTTTTGGTCACCTACTAACCTGCAAGTATTCTCTCTCTCAGACCTGGGAGAAATCCAAAGAGTATGTTTTATTAAGATGATTTAATATTTGTGTATTTTATATATACTGTATTACTATCACGTCCTATATCAATGTCTTGTACTTTTATATATATTCTATATGTCTTGGTTAATACTGCTGTAGCGAGTCAATTTTATTTTCGGATTTTCTTGGTTGAAACAGGATTATACTTTGAAATGTTACAAATTTGCTGTGTCCATACATGCAGCAAAGGTGTGGTAATACTAACATGACCCCATGTACAATGGTCATGAGCTGCTGAACTGTGTATATGGAGGACAGGAGTAGTAATACTGTGCAGTGACCATATGTACAGGACATGAGTAGTGCTACTGTGCCCATATATGCAGGATTAGAGAATTAGTACTGTAATGTGCCTATGTGCAATATACAATTACACACACATAACACATAGAATGACAGACTATTGCCAATGCACACAACTTTATTAATGTCATGAGGATGCAAAGATCAAGTTAGGTCCAATTGGGGCTCCATATTGCCACATCCTGCATCCTTTGCCATATGGCTAAAATAGCCTAGAATTCTGAAACTATGGATATTTAATAAAGCAAAGGAAGGATCCCTTCCGAACACGCTACCATTTTTGAGATCCAGGTTCAATAGAAAAATGCCAATTCAATACAAGGATAAACCTATAAATACATAATAATGTAAGAGTAATCCTTCCTATATGATATATCTGCCAAAAGATCTGAAATAGTTACCATGAAAACTTTTTTGACAACAGAGAAGCCTTGTAAAGATTATTTGACTTGTCCTTCCACTGTTGACACTCTGTAAGGTCTTTACCTGGGAGAGGACAAATTAAGGGCAGGGACAGTACAACACTAGAAGTCCCATTCCATGAGTCAGTCACATCTGGTATGTCATTTCTTTCAGCTATTTACATATACAAGCGCTCTGCCTTAATGAATCATTTGAGAACATTGGATACAAATATAAATAAATCGCATATAAAACTGTGTTTAACATAATTGTGACAATTTATTCTGCTACACCTTAAAGAAAAGATGTGTACAAGATTGGGATCAGCCTAATGATGACTGGGTCAGTATGGTCAAGGTAGGCTGAGGTAACAAATGTGTGACCTACATACACTTTTCTTCCATATACAAAGATTAAATGTGCACATAAAGATACATGCAGGTTTGTTCCTCACCAAAAACATGGACTTCATCTAGGTATGGGATCCCATTCAAAGATAATACCACACAGTCCAAATAAACACAACTTTTATTCCAGCCATAGCACAAGCAGAAGTCACGCGGTCTTTTTGTTGCATTTTTGGAGATTATAGAGTTGAAGTTTTAGTATTTTCTGTATACTTTTTTATGATAGACTTTTGGCTTTAGCTTATATAACTTTATTAAAAAAAAACCTCTCAAAACAATATTGTGTGTAAGGGCTTATTCATACAAGTGTGTCTGTATGCTATCATCAAAAATCACTGATAGTATACTAAGAAAAACCAGTGGGGCTTATTTACTAAGGGTCAGCGGATCGCACTTTCGACAGATTTTCAAAATTTGGGGGATTTGCGCCGGTGTGACAGGTAGTTTACTGGGGATTGTGTCGCACGCGATCGGATTGTGGCGCAGCTGCGCTGGCTTTCATGTGACAGAAATCGAGGGGCGGGCCGTCTAATTCGTAATAAGCGTGAGATTTAAGATTCAATTTGTGTCACAAGACAATGCACTTGCATACACCAGGAATGCAGGAAATCGGGCGCACGATCTTAGTGAATCGGCGCACATGTGCATTCTGGTCGGACAACAAACTTTCTGGGATCGTGCAGGAAGGGTAAGTAAATGTGTCCCAATGTGTGAATAAGCACTAATTTCAACCAAATGCATAAAACACCGGTATTTAGCTTGTTGATTAACCCCTTAACGACTTGGCCGTTTTTAGTTTTTTCACTTATTATATCCATCTCTCTGTCTATCTATCCATCCTATTTATTTATATATATATAAAATATACTTTATATTTCTGCATCTATAAATCTATCATTTGATACTTATTTTCTATTATCAATCTCCCTATCATCTGTCTATCTCCTATAACATTCTCCTACAGTCCTATATAACAGATTGCCTTACCCTACTACTGTTTGTAAACTGTTATTATTGTGCAGGGCTAAATGGAGTTTTCTTTCGGGCCCCCACTTTTAGTTTTGCCCAGGGCCCCACTTTGTCTAAAACTGGCCCTATACATACCCATGGAATTAGTGAAACAGGCACGGCTCATTGAAATTACTCTAGTACGTAAGGTCGTTAAATCAGCCTATGATCTATACGTGACAAGTTGATATTAGTATTTTGTAGACTGCTGAAATAACTGATCGTGCAATGTGAAGAATGTTAAGACGTGCCTGCTTCATTGTGACACAATTAGTTTGATTTATTTCTCATAGGCATTCAATCTAACAACAACAGAGGATCTGCCCTAGGTGTGACAAATACCTCAAGTAATACAGTGAAATGTAAATGAAAAGACTAGTTTAGTAAAAAACTGAATGACCGCTAAAGTCAGTAATAGAGGTCTGCATTTTAGGCAATGGCAGAATTAGAATAGCCCATTTTAGGCTGCACCAATATTTCTACAGGACTTATTTAAGCTCATTGATGACTGGGTCAATACTATAATAAAAAATAGAATATGGTCATTTTTCACCTATAAGTTCCCGTGTTAAAGAAATAGTGCTATTATTTTAGACAGGCACATCGGAAGGATAAAGTTTGGGTTCCTACGGAATTTTCAATGATTCGGCACCAACGGAGCCTGAACAGTCATAATTCAGTATCCGGGAACATGTTCAGAAAAAAAACACAAAGGTGCTTGATTGACTGCAGAGGCAGCCAATGAAACAGCTTCATGCCCATTCGAAAGCAGGCTCTGTCTGGGTCCTAGAGTGAGATGACGCCGCAAGGCGGGATGGACCTTGTGGTTCTAGGGAGCGCAGGTTGGTGAGTATTATTTTATTATTTTTTGGGTCCTGGCTATATACTACAGCGGGAGGCTATATACTGAAGGGGGGCTGGCTGCCTATATACAACTGGTGGGGCAGGCTATATACTACAGTGAGGGGCATGCAGGCTTTATACAACAGGGGGCAGGCTATATACTACAGGGGGCTGGCTGGCTGTATACAATGGGGGCAGGCTATAGACTACAGAAAGGAGCAGACTGGATGCCTATATACTACAGAGGGGACAGTCTGGCTACATACCACAGAGAGGGGCTGGCTGGCTGTATACAATGGAGGGTAGCAGGCTATATACTACAGAGAGGGGCAGGCTGGCTGGAGAAGTGTATTGGGACTACCGGATTAATGAGGGGGAAATCATATGGTAATTTATATTTTAGTATATTGATGGATAGCAGTGTTTATCTGTATATGCATGGGGCACTTTGCTGTTATCTAGGGGACATTATATTGAATGGGATTTTTTTTAGGGAAGGAGTGTGGAGGTGTTGTCTAGAGGCCACAATCACCCGGGTAGCAAATTTTGCAGTGATAAGTCACAGCCTGGAAAAGTTTTCATGACGTTCTCTATCTAATGGAGAAGTATTGGCAACAATAAGGAGACAACAGAAGGAAGAGCGGAATGGACCAGACCAACACTGACATAGGAGACAGCGGCAGTCTAACCGTAACTGATGTCTGTGTTGAGTGCAGTCCAGATGTGAAGTATATTTAATGATGGTATATAATGATGTGTGTAGCACATAAATTTTTGGTCTATATTTATAAGTGCAGGATATCATTATGTGCTGTTTATTCATTGCTGGTGAATATTTATATGTGAGGCCCAGTCATTGGTATCCATGTGTTTTGTATATTCATTGCTGGAATAAATGTATGTGTTTGCAACATTCTTTTTGGTATAGGCAACACAGTTTCACTGGAGGGACATATTTTTCTTTTATATGCTATATTCATGGCTGGGAGGCCTTATTATAGAGGTTTCCATACCAGTTGGCCTCTCTTATTCTTTTAATAGGGGGCATTTCATTTTTCCCGTTAGGACTGGGCGCAACGTCTGCCTAGAGCACCAAAATGCCTCGTCCAGGCCCTAACTTGGATCTAGGAGCAGACAGATGAGTAGTTGCTGCTGCTGCATCTCAAGCCCAGCAAGATGGTGTGCAACAACAGCCAAAACCATTTAGCAGCTTTGGGCAAGTCCACACAAGGCCTGCAGGGTGGTTCCCATATTGGTGGACTGCTACTATACTGTCAGACCAGGGAACAGTTTTGGAGCAGGACGAGGAAGAGTTGTGCTACACCCGCAGTAGCTTACGGACATCAATGGAGCATGACTGGGAGGAGACCGTTCTCTCCAAGGACAGCTTGTCAGCTTGTCCTTGCCTCTGGGCATCCTGGGCCACATGAGCCACTATATGCTCCAGTGACTACGCCTTGACATCTGAGTTGTCTGGATACACAACAGTGGCAGCATAAAGGAGGAAGTCACCAATGCCGCAGGACACTAGCACCACCTCAGGAGGGTGAGTTATCATGACCATAATGTGGAACGTTTAGTTAAATTTTCCTGCACCACCAATGGATATGGTATGTACCAGGAGGCAGACTGTGACTGGCACGGTGGAATATTATCTGTTCACACATCTCTTGCTACTAAACTATGGGTCCTCCCCATTGAATTTCTGGGTGAATTTCTCTATACCTTGCAGGTGCTTTCCTGTCCTGAGGCTAGTGTGCTGTCAGAGAGTGGGTTCAGCACCACTGGTGGTGTCATCACTGACAAGAGGATCCCACGTAATCGACGAACAACAACGTAACTTGGTTTTGCTGGTGTCTGTATAAGTACTGCATTCCCACAACGTCACTTTCTTTTTAATTTCCTTATTAATGGAAACAACAAATTCATAAATGGTTTATTTCTGGATTAATGGAACTTCAAATTAAAACATTTTTTTCATTTGCATAACTCTAACACCCTAATGCTAAGTCTGAAACCCTTTACCGACCCGTGACATAATAGTAAGCGACGCATATTGCCGCAAACACTTACCGTGAACACTGCAAGCAGCGATCACGAGTGTTATCCACTTTGCCGGTGGCTTCAAAAAGATGGCGAAGATAGTCTTTCCCTGTGACGTCAACGGGGAGCGGTGATTGGCTGCCATGACAACCCGGAAGGAGGAGCAAAATCCCCATATACTGCAATACTGTAGTACGGCAGTATATGGTAGGATCAATCAGACAACCTAGGGTTAGAGTACCCTAGGGGGTCTGAAAAATAGTAAAAATAAAAAAAGTTACAAATTTTTTTTACTGCAGCAAATACCCACTAGTAACCTTTTGGTGTGTGAGTGCCGCCACATTGTCTTAGATTATCTCTCCTCATAATGTCATTGGGGAGCGATGATCTGTCTCTATGACAACCTTGGTACTTTTTAAGACCTTAAAAATTCAAATCACTCCCCTTTTCATAGATCAAAATATAATAACAGTTATTCCTGGCAACAAACCACAGACAGGAAAACAGCGATCAAATGTCCAAAACTGCACTTTTTTGCCATTTTGTAACATATAAAAATTTTTAAAAAATGTGAGCAAAAAGACATACAGTCTTCAAAATGGAAGCATCTTATCTTGCATTGAAAGCCATAAAAGCCAAGCCTACAAGAAAATAGTGCATATGTGTTTTTCAACAATTTCTCTGCATTTGCAGTAAAAAAATAAAAAAAAGTTGCAAAATTTAAAAATGGGTCTTGTTATTAAGGGGTTAATAAGAATCATCAAGTGATTTAGCAGTCTTGCTACTTTACTGTTGTCTGTAAACTCTCTGTAGATCATTGTTTCCATGTCTAAATGCTGATGAATAGGAAGGGCATCAGATGGAGATTAGGACTCATTCTTGTCTCCCGCTCCTCTCCCTGTGTCCATAAGTTAGATGGACTTTGAGAGAAAGAGGCACAGTGGGTGATGCCATTAGGACGGACGGAAGGAGTGAGAAACAAGAAGTTCTGAATGTATACAGAGAGCAGCATGGAAAGCACAGGGAAAGGCTGAAACTAGCAAAGGAGGCAAAGACACAGGCACATATACATGCAGAGATAGATTTATTGAAAAGTGGCCAACCCCTTTAATATTGGATTTGTAATGGAAGGTCCATTGAAGTCTATGGGGGATGGAAGATGAACTGAAGACCTTCCATTCACATTCTGTTTTTAGTTTCTGTTACACTTTCCTTAAATAGAGAATGCAACAAAAGTTCTGACAAAGGTGTGAGCTGAGCATAACCTGTCAGGTGTATAACCATTCTAAAGAAGCCCTCTAGTAACTTTTCTATTCTTTCATAAAGTCACCATATCTTAATGTATGTTATTAAGGAAATATTCATTTATTTAGGATTATTTCTTTCGTAAAATCCCTGGAACCCCTCTCTCTATTTGGGCCATGTATCCTCATGGTGACCCACTGTGAATTACATGCTTTTCTGTTACCATCTCAGGCACAAGGCTCCCTGTATGATTCAGTTCCTGTAGGCTGTATCACAAAGCTCTCCTCAGGGGAAGGGCACATTACAATAGACAGAAATAAGGATATCACTCTACATCCTTTCGCTGCCCTTGTGATGCTGCATGGAGGCATCATCAGATTGACAGTGGACAACCAATTTAAGCTTTCAAGATGGTCTCTAATCAGAACAGAGAGGAGGCTGCACTACAGGGAACCAAGTTTTTATCACACTTTTCTCTTCTATTATGCTCAATGCAATTAAGTAAGGGGTGTAGGGGGTCAAAATAAAATTAGCTGGATTGCTTCACTGGAAGTCTAATTTAGATGGTAACTCCTTTGGTCTATGTGCCGTCTGCTGTCAATAAACCAGTTAAGAAGATTGACAGAAAATGTTGAAAGTGTTGATGACAAGGTTTGGGTCGAGGTCACCTGATCATTAGGGGTTTGTGGACTGAATGACCTAAAATAGACATAATTTAAAGTAACTAGTTCCAGGAATTACTTGTCCAGTTGAACACCTGACACAGTTTGCCTCAATTTATGAAGTTATTAAATTATAAATGATGACATCAATTAGCAAATGTTGCTTTGTCATCCACTGCAGAATCCCATCCTATTAGAGGAAAGCATTCTATTCTTTTGAGATTCTGTTTGTATTTCCATTTCTTCTGATGTTACTGTCAAATTGTTTAGGTTTAAAGTGTCTCAGACTAAGTGCAGCATTATACTTTATTCTTTAAATTTGCTTTTCAAGTAAAACCGAAATATAACAAAAAAAACAGATATAAGCAACCGCTGTAAAAGACGGCAACAAACCATAGATTGCTAGCTAGAAAAGCTGAAACAATCACTGAACTATGTGTTGGTGTATACCTCAGTGATACTTGTTTTGCACAATGCATATATATACTGTATACCTGCTCCGACACACATAATAATATGCTAATGAGCTGCAAGTGCTTCGGGGATGGGGAGCATATTATTGTCTATGCAAATGGCGCCCAGGGGGGCGCTGGTAATCCCTCCTGGAGCTCATTAGCATATTAAAACATCTTTGGAGGAAAAGAAGACCATGAAATAGTATTTCATGTGTACATGTGTACTTACTATTGAAAGCCCCTGAAGAGAGAAATTGCCCACCGAGTGAAAACCTATTTTGACTTTCAACCAATATACACACGCACATTCACAGGAGCTGCATGTGGATGCATATTACTGGACGCATATGACCAGACGCATCCCCATAGACGCCTATGGCGATCCGGTGGGTGCTATTTGCTATGGAGAGGGGAATGGTAAGCAGCGCTCATTCCCTCCTCCTATCCAGTGCCCAGACATATGCTACAGCCGGGTGAGAACACATCAATGTGAATGTAGCTTAAAAGGGTATTCCCACTAAGACAAGTTTCTTAAATGTACTAAGGATAACAAAATAGTACATTCTCTAATTCACAGTTTTTAAAAAAATATACAGCAGTTATAGTCCAACCTGTCTTTATCAGTTGTGCTGTACACAATAGACACAATCCTGTAACTTCTGACGTTAGGACAGCCATCTTGGATTTCTGTGTGATGGCTGTAGAGCTAAGTTTCTCTTTCTCTGCTCCCTGTACTCTAGCCCCGCCCCCTGCAGTCCAGGATGGAGCTCACTCACTGATGCACACTGACACACAGAAAGGAGAGTTCCTGCCGGCAGCAAGATGAGGAGAACTACAAGCTACAGACAGATAAGTTCTCTATCTGGGGAGGCACAGCAGGAAGGCATGGCAGATTTAGTGTGTTGGGGGATAGCAGAGATGTATGCAAGTAGTGCATCTCCCATGAGGTAAGTTGAACCTCTTACCTCAGGAAGCACCATTTGCAAGGGGGGGGGGGTTAACATCAGGGTAGCAATCAACTTCTGATCAAACCTACATCCACAATTGATCTTAGAATCCAATCATAACACATACTGAATAGATAATGTCTAGCTTAGCAATTTCCCTGCCCGGCAATCACTAACATCTCTACTGGTTCACACCTGAGGTCAGAATAGGTGTCATCAGCTTCTTAAAGTAAAAATATGATTATTTACTATGAGAAGGGCTGAAGGGGTTTCCTTTTCATAGTCACCTTAGGCAGCAGAGAGGTTATATTCACCACTAGTACCGAGCCTAGATTCTAAACCTTGTGTCCTTGAGTATAGTTTATCAGCATGCTACATGCAATACATAATACATAATAAGACTTAATACATGCAATACATGTAGTGCATGTATTAAGTCTGCAGAAACATAATGGACCCTGCATGGATCACAGGAGACTGAGACCATGGAAAGAAGACAGCAACATTTTCACTATGCTCATGGGTCTTATCAGAACCAGAAATGTATTTAAAAAATAAAATCCTTAAAGAATTGTTAATTTTTAACAACCTCTACAGAGGGGAATCTCTACAAGGTCTGACCTGGTGGAGACGTCTGCCATTTTCTCTGCTGGTTTTCAGGTGGAGACTATAGTATATATGATGGGACAGGACATTTATGCCCCTGCCAGTACACTGCCCCCTCCAATACAGCCAAAGTGGCGTGTGGGGCAGATAACACTCTGAACTGGTAGAGAAGGGGAGATTTAGGGCTTTCTTTGGCGGGTAAGGCATACTAAATCTCTCCCATATGTCACAAGAAAACACTGCAATAAATTTTAAGGTAACGGACCAAATATAAAATGATGGCCCTTAAATCTTCACATTATAAATGCTTTGTCATTAAAGCCTTTTCATACCTTGTCAGCTCTTCAGGGCTAACCAAAACTTTGTGCCAGTTTCTGCTTTCAAAATCACTTTAAAACAGGCATAAAAAAGTTCAAATATCCAAAAAAAAGTTTCCCTCCTATTTGTCATATATATTTAAGGATCGTTCATGATCCGACATTCTGAAAAAAATATCCCTTACAGGCCCTTTACACCTGGACTGTTCTCATCATGATTCCCTCATAAATAAAACATACAACATGAGTAACAGTCCAGGGTTTAGAATGTTCTACAATATAACTGAAAGGAAATTTAAAAACCTCTTTTGATGCATTTATCCTGTCAATAAGCCAACCTTCTAAGCTTTATGCAACATAAAAGCTCTAAAATTGTACTGTATGGTCTGTTTCTGCTAAACGAGAAGGTAATCAATACTGCAGGAACATATGGAGAAGTGAAAGCTTAGAAGATATGACCTTGAAAAAGTCAATAGTCTCCTAATGATGCTGCACATTGATGACTTGATGTAATTAACTCCATTTTGGTTCATCCTTCATTCCTTATCTTCTCAAATGGAATAACAGACTTCCAAATCAGCTGGTGTGCAGTAAAAGTATATATTACAGAGACATTACCTCGCTACTAATAAGCCAAAGAAGAGGGTGGCCCAACATGAATATAGGGTGCCCATTCATTTTAAACAGTGATGGTATGTCTGGGACCTCCACTGTTCCCTAGATCAATTGGATCATTTAAGAATCTTACCAGCTATTATGGTTTTGTAGTTTATCTATTTGTTGTAGAGAATATTTTCCGGAGAAACAATAACACACATATAAAATGGAAGAATTGAGAAAAAGAGTACAGTTGCTGAACTAGGAGGCATCTTGTGCCAGGGGCTGGGGGACACTGGACCATACCATACCTTCTTCAGAGATTCAGCTTGCATTCAAGAGGACTGACAGTGCTCAGTTAAACCTTCTATCTCATTAAGCGTCCCAGGCAGTGTTAAAGGAAACCGGTCAGCAGATTTTACCCAACTAAACTACCAGCTCCCTCAGGTAGGGGATGAATGTCCTTTCTAGAATCCCCTTTTTTATGTGAAAAATTACCTTTTTACCTACAAACAAAATCTCTCCCCAAGTCAGGCAAATCTGACTCTTCTAACCTCAACTTCACATTATATGAGTCAAATTTATTGCAAGGGGGACTGCAAGTTTCACACTGTGAAACTAAAAAGACCATCGTTCAAAACTGTGTTCTTAAATTGCTCTATTCTAATTAATTGTTATACAAAATACTCTCCTTATTTATTTATATTCTTTTCCAGGCTCCTCTGTCCTCCTTTAGACATCCTTTGTCCACCTCCAGGCCCCTCTGTCCTTCTACTCCAAACCCCCTGAACTCCTCCAGACTCCTCTGTCCTGCTCCTTCAGATCCCTTTGTCCTCCCCCTCCAGACTCCTGTTTCTACTCCTCAGTCCTCCTCCCCCAGGCCCCCTGTCCTCCACCAGACTTCTCTGTCTTCTTTCTACGCTGTCCTCCTCCTTTAAGCCACCTGTTCTCCCGAGACTCCTCTGTCCTCCTTCTTTAGGCCCCCTTGTCCTGGTGCTCCCCCAGGCTCCCTGTCCTGCTGAAATCATGTTTACACAGAAATAATGTTTCTAGCTGCTATGGAACAAAAAATAGGGTCTTCCGAAGTGAAATTCTTCCTGTAACCGCTAAACTTGACTAATTCCATGTGAAAATTAGGTTAGAAGATTCATATTTGCTTGAATCTAGAAATGACATTTCATATACTACATAGGGGGGTTAGTAGTTTAGTAGGGAAAAGTTGGGGATAAGTTCCATTTTACAGGGTCTCATCAGTCATTTATCTGATATTGAAATTTTGTCAGTAAATAAAAAGTTCAGCCACATATGAAAGGTTTTCTCTGTAGGTCTCATGTCTTATTCTTCTTTGTTCAACTAGCTACAGGGCTTGTTTTATTCTATTCATCTCACAGTGTCAAATAGCATTATCTTAGAATAGATTCTTCAGGCTCGAGCCAATGTATACCTCTGCTCCTCTGTGTCTACACTACAGCAGGTCTTTCTGTTTTACACATGTGAGGTGACATCTTTGATGTACTGCCGTCCCAACCAATAGATCTTTCTGACTACAATGGATATGTTAGTGTTACAAAATGTCATCACAGACTGTATTGGGGCCTTTGATCCGGACACACAATTTGTGGCTGAATCAAGGCATCCACAGAGTTCTCTGGCACCTGGTAAATGAAAGTGTATATAACCCCCTTTAAGGAAACAGATACATTCTAGTTTATAAGCCTTATAAGAGCATGGCTGCCTTACAGGTAATTTGCCAAGAAAGCCAAAGATAACTCAAAAGTGTTTTTTTCCTGAACCCGGACTTCAGCAAAAAGTTTGGGTCCGGCATTTGGCTCATCCTGTGCCAGTAAGATCTGTGATCAGATGTCTCGACACTGCCACTTACTCTGATTGTCGCTCCACTAAAACATCATGGGGAGTGATGATCCTCTGGAAAATGGCTTTGCCGGAGCCATTTATAGGGTAAGACCTGTAAACAGTGCCAGCACCAATCTTGGGGTGGAGGGGGGAGTGTTCAAACTTGAATGGGTCCACTCATCCCTACTCACAAATCTTCTTGGTCTTCTCTCCAGAATTTCAATTTCAATTTTGGAGGGATGACTTCTATTTGAACGTTTGATGGGTCCAATATCTGTAAGTAAACTATGCTCAGGGCCGATGCTAGCCTTTTTTCTGCCCCGTGCCCGATAATGCGATCTCACACACCAGTATTCAGTCAGTGACACAGACATTAGTGACATCTAGTACCTAGTACCTTACAGGTTATGAACTGTTCTATCAGGTAGAGAACTTTATTACGATTTCTCCTGGCCATGGTTTATCTCTGCTGAATTCACAGTCAAACTTCTTTAGCTCTATGCAGCACAACTCCACACGGCTCCCCTAAAAATACCACAGTCACTTACAGTATAATGGAGACCGTTACTTAATATATATTATGTTCACAACATGACTGAACACACTATTCCTCACATAAAACATTTTTTATATAGTCACCCAACTGAATTATATATACAGCTCCCAAAATTAATTAGGTGCCCTAATTAAACCCTCCCCACTGCATAAACAGCCTCCAGCCCCAGCCTGCAGCCTCTAACCCCCATGTTTGCAGCCTCCAGACCCCCTGTGTACAGCCTGCAGACCCCCTGTGTACAGCCTCCAGCCCCAGCCTACAGCCTCTAACCACCATGTGTACATCCTCCAGCCCCCCTGTGTACAGCCTCCAGTCCCCCTGTATACAGCCTCCAGTCCCCCTGTATACAGCCTCCAGCAGATCCTCGATATCTCCTCCTGCTGCTGGCAGCTGCGCTGTCTGTAGTACAAAGGACAGCGGGCTTGATGACGTAATCACACACGGCCGCCTGTGTCCTGCAGAGCGGTGCACACAGGCAGTCTGTGCTGCACCTCTCTGCTTATCAAATACACCAGCACCTTAAAGGTGTCAATATAATTGATTTTTTAGGTATTATGGACATGCCAGCAAAATGCCACCTCTTAAAGGGTCCTAAATCTGCCACCTGAGGCGTGGACTTCACCCCGTCTCATGGCAGATACAGACCTGACTATGCCAAGATTGCAAAAAAATAAAGCAAAGGTCTTGGGACAATAGTAAAAATCTGTTACCTTTGTTATATTGCACAGAATATTTTAACATTATTGAGTAGATGACAGAATGGTTCCTCAGTGTTTGACATCAAGGAGGAAGCTTAATGTTTCAGGCTCTTTTAGTGGATCCAGAGCAGCACAGGGTAACTGGCACACTGGACAAAAGGGCTCGCACACGTCTTCTTATCACAGCAGGGTAATAATCCGAAACAGACTTCCGTCATGTCACAACTACCAAAGAAATGAAGAGGAACCTGTAGACCTACATCTCAAGAGTAAAACTCAGCTATTTTGGGATGAACTAGACAGAAGGGTGTAAGTAAAGCAACCCACAAGGATGTGGGAACCTTATCCACAGTGTTTACAACAATTTTTTTTTTATTAATATCTGGATATTGTAGAAAGAATGTGATAATTGTATACGGCTATTTTGAACAGAGAGACATTGTTGGAAGGTTTTGTCTACATCCCACCTTACCACAAAACGTTCCATGATCACAGGTATACACTCACCGGCCACTTTATTAGGTACACCATGCTAGTAACGGGTTGGACCCCCTTTTGCCTTCAGAACTGCCTCAATTCTTCGTGGCATAGATTCAACAAGGTGCTGGAAGCATTCCTCAGAGATTTTGGTCCATATTGACATGATGGCATCACACAGTTGCCCCAGATTTGTCGGCTGCACATCTATGATGCGAATCTCCCGTTCCACTACATCCCAAAGATGCTCTATTGGATTGAGATCTGGTGACTGTGGAGGCCATTTGAGTACAGTGAACTCATTGTCATGTTCAAGAAACCAGTCTGAGATGATTCCAGCTTTATGACATGGCGCATTATCCTGCTGAAAGTAGCCATCAGATGTTGGGTACATTATGGTTATAAAGGGAAGGACATGGTCAGCAACAATACTCAGGTAGGCTGTGGCGTTGCAACGATGCTCAATTGGTACAAGAAAATATTCCCCACACCATGACACCACCACCACCAGCCTGAACCGTTGATACAAGGCAGGATGGATCCATGCTTTCATGTTGTTGATGCCAAATTCTGACCCTACCATCCGAATGTCGCAGCAGAAATCGAGACTCATCAGACCAGGCAACGTTTTTCCAATCTTCTATTGTCCAATTTCGATGAGCTTGTGCAAATTGTAGCCTCAGTTTCCTGTTCTTAGCTGAAAGAAGTGGCACCCGGTGTGGTCTTCTGCTGCTGTAGCCCATCTGCCTCAAAGTTCGACGTACTGTGCGTTCAGAGATGCTCTTCTGCCTACCTTGGTTGTAACGGGTGGCGATTTGAGTCACTGTTGCCTTTCTATCAGCTCGAACCAGTCTGCCCATTCTGGCATCAACAAGGCATTTCCGCCCACAGAACTGCTGCTCACTGGATGTTTTTTCTTTTTCGGACCATTCTCTGTAAACCCTAGAGATGGTTGTGCATGAAAATCCCAGTAGATCAGCAGTTTCTGAAATACTCAGACCAGCCCTTCTGGCACCAACAACCATGCCACGTTCAAAAGGCACTCAAATCACCTTTCTTCCCCATACTGATGCTCGGTTTGAACTGCAGGAGATTGTCTTGACCATGTCTACATGCCTAAATGCACTGAGTTGCCGCCATGTGATTGGCTGATTAGAAATTAAGTGTTAACGAGCAGTTGGACAGGTGTACCTAATAAAGTGGCCAGTGAGTGTATAATCAGGCCTATGTAGCATATTCTCCCATCATGGGTGTGCGCATTGCTTTTGGCAAGGGGAGATAAAAAGACACAATGCATTGCCAGGCATTCATTTTTAGCATTAAGCTTTTAGTGTCCATTAAATTAGACATCGCTTTATTGCCCACAGCGAAGATTCGCTTTCTAGCAGCATGCAAACGTGACATCACTCTGCAGCAAAAGGCATCTGACGTGGCAATTCCAAGTGATGTCTGCGTATTCCAGGCATCCTTCATGACAATGATATATACGACCTATAGATAGCGTTATACAATTCCCTTGCCGGTTGATTACTTTAAATGAAAACAAATAAACAATCAAAATACTAAAGAACCTACATTATAAAGTAAAGCAAATATTCTCACTTTCATCCGTAAATCCAGATACATTTATCACAATTTTACCTTCTATATAATATTTTATACTTGATCAGTACTTCCACTATTGCCTTTCCAGACAACATATGAAGGTGCTACGAAGTTGGTATACAGTAGGATGTTACTCAATAATATCGTCTGTATATAACACTGTGCAGCTTTACATAACTGTTTAGTACCATAACTATTTTGTCCATCAGACATAGGTCTGTTTATTACATGAAAGGGTTAAGAATCCTTTGCTTGACTTGTACGAGCGCAGCTTATGCCTGTGCAGCATCTCTCCCTGCATCTGCAGCTTGTCCTTGAGGGAGAACATACTGCAGCCCAGCAATTCTCTAGTTTAGAAGCAGCTGGAAATGATCCAGTGGTCCTTTGCATCTTTATCGCTCTCTCCTCCCCATCCTTTTCTCATCTGAAAGCTCCTCCTCTCTAGCCCCCCTGTCCCATCTAACTCCATCATGATTAATATTTTAGAGCTGGATCCTCGTGGTCATTGGCTAGACTGCAGTGCAGCAATTTGATAAGAAGCTGGGACAAAAATCTGAAAACTACCACACTGCCACCACTGTTCTGAGGACCAGCACATCTCACGTCAGACTCAGGTCAAGGAGTCCTTCTTTAAACTTTGCTATATCTATAAAGGCAGCATGGATGTCTTCAAGAAAGGCTTTTCCATGGCTAAGGAAGGTGTGGTGGCTGCTGCAGAGAAAACCAAGCAGGGCGTGACGGAGGCAGCAGAGAAGACCAAAGAGGGGGTCATGTATGTAGGTAAGTCATACAAGTTAGAGAGACGATAAAATGTTACATGTTGTGCAGGAATGTCATCTTCCAAATGAATGCCCTTGACAATGCCTGCCCTGTCCATAAGTCATTGACGTACTGCTAGAGCATTTCAGTTATTCACTAATTCAAGTCATTATTGCAATGCAGAGCTGCCAGTACTGTGTAGTGTGGAATATTACCAGAGGTTTTCTGTAGCTGCACTGAGTTTGTCAATTACATGAGGATGATACAATGTCATATTTAGTATTTGTATGCATTAAATAATAGCAGAGGTTTGGCTACAGGAGGAGGGATATTGGAGGTGACATGATCTTGGCTATGGTATTTCCTATCTTGGGTTAGTCTTTTCCCCAGATGCCCTGGTTATAACTCAGCATAAAAACTTGTTGGGTGTGTTGTTATTATAAAAAATGTTCAATAAAAATATCTGATTTAAAAAAAAAAAAAAAACTATTGTTGGATGAGACTTATCCAGTGGAGATTTACTGACTGGAACCCACCCTTTCCCTGCCATACTCAAATGCAAGCAAACTTTCTTATTGTTGTGTATGACCAGCTCATATGACACATTTCAGATGGGATCTCTAGTGCATCATAGGGCCCATCAATCCCTTCATGTGAGAGCTGTCCTCGGTGCTGATGCCTGGCTATAAATGGGGTACCCCTATCATACCTACAACACAATACTCTCCCAAGTGCACAAAAGTCTACGCTGCAAACATCTAATGTCATTGTCAATTTTGACTTATTTGGAGATTTTTTTAATACTTATATTTTTGGACCAAATATAATTATGTAATAGAAATATTTATATAAAGGCTTTTCATCTAGTTCTAATTTGCACTGGGTTGTCCTATATACAAGAGAAAGTCACAATCATGACAAACTCAGGTTTGCTTCATCTGCATATACCATATTATGTTGCCATTATATAGGAAGTAAGTAATACATCAGTGGTTGGAGATAAAGCTAAGAAAGTTTCTATTTAATGATGTGTCTCACACAATCATTCAAGTGACAAATTTCAGGAATTATACTGGTGTGCAATGTCTTTGGGTGTGGCAGATAAATCAAGGTCCTGGGGGGTGGGGCGGCTACACTGCGGAGAAATTACTTGGATCACTCTGGTTTCTTTCTTATGCATACTTGTCTATTATCATCTATTTTAATGTGAATGTCTCAGATATGCATATATATATCTATCTCAATTCTATCTTTGTAGGTCATTTATATCTCTTTCATATGTATATATTAATCTCATATTTAGACTTCGGACTATATGTTTACTTATGGGTAAAAACTTCAGTCAAGTGTCTCATACCACTCTACTCACCTGATCTATCTACAGTATCTAATCTGCCAACCTCAAGTCTATCTCTTTCTATATTTCTGTATGTATATTTAGTTATTGTAAATAAAACATTGTCTCTTATTGATCTACCTACCTAATCTGTCTACAGTATATAATCTATCTGCCAACCTAATGTCTGTCTCTTTCTATATTTCTGTATGTATATTTATTGTACTTGACTTAAGTACAATGTAAATACATTGGTAATGATGGTCATACTACGTTACCAGTTCATTCTAGTATTGTGAACAGAAGCTTAATGGTAAACGTCAGTACTCAGGACACATAAAGCTGCGTCATCAGAGTCATCACCCTGCCCCTTGTGGCTCACTAGGGTAATACCAGAATAGCTGACTCATTGGGCCTTTAGCGTTGTTCTTTTACAGTAACATATTGCATTTAGCAGTGGGTATTGTCAGCTCTTTATGCAGATGTAAGACAAAAATGATTATTTTTTTCCAATGTAAAGGTCATAAATCTTCATGAACTTGTAGTAATAATTGTCAGTCTGCTCACCTTATGTTTCTCTTCTTAGTGGCTGAAGTGCTAAGTGCCTGGGCCTACATATTACCACTATACAAAGTTTACCATGTAGACCCCTGCTGACTGAACCCTCATCCGGTCAGCTATTCCCCCCATTCCACTCTTCTTTAGCCAAGAAAGTTTCTGGTGATCAGGAATAGTAATAGTAATTAAAAAAAACTACTCAATATCCCCCGCTTTGACCTATTATGGGATTTGTGAAGCTCTCATATGAATCAAATATATATATGCAACCAACTTTACAATTGAGTAAAAGCTGCTGCACCTCCAGACTGGAGCTTCAGATATAGTTTTTTTTATAGTATAAAGCTGTATATAAACCATAAAATATTGTCAGAGCCAAACATTGAAGGCAACAATAAAAGGACATCCAAGCTAAGCAGCTTCTGTCTAATAAATCCAGCCTTGTAACTCGGAGTTCAGTTGATTTACTTTCCCCATAGAAGCAAGAATCAATATATCTGAATCCTTGTGTCATTACTGTGCAAGACAGAACAAGCCAGCGCTGGCGTCTTACCGTCCATTCACCAGAAAAAGCTGCAGAGGCTTGGGTGCGGCTGCCATGCCCTGTTCACACCAATTATCCCCACACCTACAGGAAATCTCATAACTCTGGGAAAGTCAAGTAGTACAGGGCAGGACCCACAGAAATGAGGACAGGGATGTTCTAATATTCAGAACCCTGATCCACCTGCGACCTGATGCTACAGGCATAAGGTGATTTATAATACACTAATGATGAAATATACTTATTATATATATTCACATGGAGAATACATATTGTATATACACAAGGAAGGGACAAATCTAGAATAGATGGATAAACACATTGTACAGATAAACACAATTGTATAAAGCATGTTGATAAATAGATAGCTATAATAAGTAAGTGGATAAAAACAACAATAATAATAATAATAATAATAGAAAGACAGACCTGGAAAAATCATGGCTTCCATATCACTGTACAGTAAATACAGTATAATACGGTTATATCAAAGGTCACCTTGAAGAGAACATGACCTACAGTGGTCCATGTAATCACATTACAGCTTAGTTTAATACACTTACATTTGTTAGATAACATTCATTCAGTTCTCATACTATGCAAGTAGATAACTCATTAGGTAAAAGGGGATCCTTCCATAACGTGAGAGAATACCATAGAGAGAACAAAGCATTATGCATACTTAGAAATTATGGGGGGAGATTTATCATCAAGTTTCTGAGGTAAACCTGTTCTAGTTGCCCCTGGAAACCAATCAGTGCTCAACTTTAATTTTTTAAACGGCTGCAGGAAAATGAAAGCTGAGCTCTGATTGGTTGCCTTTGGCAACTCGAACAGTTTTGCTCTAAGAGACTAATGATAAATATCGCCTTAGGTGTCCTACGGAATGTTGAGAAAAATAAACAGATAGCCCTTTGAGAAACCAAGTGCCATTGCTATATGAAACTGTTAAATAATATGACAATTTCACTGGACACCATAGAGACAGCAAACAACTTTCAAATGGTATTATATTCCTGTAACATCTACAATTCTACAAAAATTAATTTTCCGTTATTATTAACCATCCACGTTATGGTTCTGTTATTTATTCAGGTGAATAAGATTAGGCCACAAACAGCTGCAATAAAACCACGTGAATCACGGCGAAAGAAGCAGCTTTGGGCGGCAATATTAGAGGAGACCCAAAGCACTTGATGTTACCTGCAGGAAAATCAGGCTCCACCCCCAGTGCATTTGCTGATGGCTTTCAATGTCCTATTCAATCATTGTCTTATGTAACTGTGTAATAAACTGTCCCTTTTTTATTTCACAGGTGCCAAAACTAAGGAGGGTGTGGTGCAAAGCGTCAATACAGGTAGGTCTAGCAACACATGCTTAGTTTTCATAGCACAAAAAAAACATCTGGATCTACAAAGCCATATTTTTTCTATATCAATGGAAATTTCCAACTTTGTAATCGCTTTTTTTTATTGTGTTTATACATCTACCATAATAAGTCTTTATGAAAAACCTATTTTCTGAGAGCTGATTGTAAACAAGTGTTTTTTTTACAATGTCACAGTATACAGAAAACTTAATGCTTTCAGGTCCACTATCAAATATTAATATTACCTAATGGACCCATACCCTACGCGAAACACGTGTTGGGGATCGGCTGCTTTGGTCTGTATTAGAGATGAGCGAGCACTAAAATGCTCGGGTACTCGTTATTCGAGACAAACTTTTCCCGATGCTCGAGTGCTCGTCTCGAATAACGAGCCCCATTGAAGTCAATGGGAGACTCGAGCATTTTTCAAGGGGACCAAGGCTCTGCACAGGGAAGCTTGGCCAAACACCTGGGAACCTCAGAAAAGCATGGAAACACCACGGAAATGGACAGGAAACAGCAGGGGCAGCATGCATGGATGCCTCTGAGGCTGCTTAAATTCACCATTATGCCAAAATTATGGGCAACAGCATGGCCATGACAGAGTGACAGAATGAAGCTAGATAGCATCTAAAACATCCAATAATTGACCCTGACACTATAGGGGACGGCATGCAGAGGCAGCGGCAGGCTAGAGAGTGGCATGGCGACATACCCTAAATGGACTCAGGCTTCAAACCAATGGGTGGCAGAGAGGAACCAAAGGAGGTGAGCAAGAAGCGCTCAAATAATATCGGTACATGATAAAAGTTTGCCAGTATATTTTGTGGATTACACAGCAGGGTGGCGACAAAGTTAACAAGTTTGATGTGGAAGCCATGAAAACAACCCAAAATTCTGCCAGACACAGCTCGTTTGATAAGGGGACCATGTATGGAGGCAGTGAACTAGTAGTAGATTAAAGGTGCTGCAGTTAAAACTATGTTAGTTGGATCTTGGCATGGAGCTGGCGCTCCGCTGCCAGGCGAGCTTTCGCCAATCCAAGCCCCTGTCTCTAGGCTACTCCCCAAACAGCACTTCTAAGAACCTTTTGTATAAGATCAAGTGTAGTAGCGTTCTTATAAGTTTGGGATATGGCAGGTGAGGGGAATGTAAACATCTGCGCAAGAAGCGCTGAAATAATATCCGTAAATGGTAAAAGTTTGCCAGTATATTTTGAGGATTACACAGCAGGGTGGCGACAAAGTTAACAAGTTTGTTGTGGAAGCCATGAAAACAACCCAAAATTCTGCCTGACACAGCACGTTTGATAAGGCGGCCATGTATGGAGGCAGTGAACTAGTAGTAGATTAAAGGTGCTGCAGTTAAAACTATGTTAGTTGGTTCTTGGCATGGAGCTGGCGCTCCGCTGCCAGGCGAGCTTTCGCCAATCCAAGCCCCTGTCTCTAGGCTACTCCCCAAACAGCACTTCTAAGAACCTTTTGTATAAGATCAAGTCTAGTAGCGTTCTTATAAGTTTAGGATATGGCGGGTGAGGGGAATGTAAACAGATGCGCAAGAAGCGCTGAAATAATATCCGTAAATGTTAAAAGTTTGCCAGTGTATTTTGTGGATAACACAGCAGGGTGGCGACAAAGTTAACAACTTTGATGTGGAATCCATGAAAACAACCCAAATTTCGGCCTGACACACCTCGTTTGATAAAGGGACGATGTATGGAGGCAGCTATATGGACGACTTTTGGAGGTAGCAATGGAGACAACGTGTGGAGGCTGCTATGGAGACAATTCAATTTGGATAGTGCCTGTATGTGGCAGTCCAAAAAAGTTTTCAAACCAGAGGAGCAGGTAGGTGGCCCTCCAGAAAAATGGAATAGATTGAGTGCCTGTATGTGGCAGTCCAAAAAAGTTTTCAAACCAGAGGAGCAGGTAGGTGGCCCTCCAGAAAAATTGAATACATTGAGTGCCTGTATGTGGCAGTCCAAAAAAGTTTTCAAACCAGAGGAGCAGGTAGGTGGCCCTCCAGAAAAATGGAATACATTGAGTGCCTGTATGTGGCAGTCCAATAAAGTTTTCAAACCAGAGGAGCAGGTAGGTGGCCCTCCAGAAAAATTTAATAGATTGAGTGCCTGTATGTGGCACTCCCAAAAATTGTTTAAAACAGAGGACCGGGTCGGTGGCCCTCCAGAAAAATTAAATGCATAAAGTACTATAGCTAGAGCCAGTGGGCCCTGTCAAAAAATAGCCAGTTTCCTCTGCTTTACTGTACAAAGAGGAGGAGAAGGAGGAAAATGAGGAGGAGGAGGAGTGGATAAATTATTCAGGTTGAGCTTCCTTCACCTGGTGGAGATTGGAAATTAGGAGAAATCCAGGCTTTATTCATCTTGATAAGCGTCAGCCTGTCAGCGCTGTCAGTCGACAGGCGTGTACGCTTATCGGTGATGATGCCACCAGCTGCACTGAAAACCCGCTCGGACAAGACGCTAGCGGCAGGGCAGGCAAGAACCTCCAAGGCGTACAGCGCCAGTTCGTGCCACATGTCCAGCTTTGAAACCCAGTAGTTGTAGGGAGCTGTGTGATCATTTAGGACGATGGTATGGTCAGCTACGTACTCCCTCACCATCTTTCTGTAAAGATCAGCCCTACTCTACCGAGACTGGGGACAGGTGACAGTGTCTTGCTGGGGTGACATAAAGCTGGCAAAAGCCTTGTAAAGCGTACCCTTGCCAGTGCTGGACAAGCTGCCTGCTCGCCTACTCTCCCTCGCTACTTGTCCCGCAGAACTACGCACTCTGCCGCTAGCGCTGTCAGAAGGGAAATACTGTTTCAGCTTGTGCACCAGGGCCTGCTGGTATTCATGCATTCTCACACTCCTTTCCTCTCCAGGGATGAGAGTGGAAAGATTTTGCTTGTACCGTGGGTCCAGGAGAGTGAACACCCAGTAATCGGTGCTGGAATAAATTCTTTGAACGCGAGGGTCACGGGATAGGCAGCCTAGCATGAAATCTGCCATATGCGCCAGAGTACCAACGCGTAAGAATTCACTCCCCTCACTGGCCTGACTGTCCATTTCCTCCTCCTCCAACTCCTCCAACTCCTCTTCTTCTGCCCATACACGCTCAACAGTGAAGGACTCAACAATGGTCCCCTCTTGTGTCTCGCCAACATTCTCCTCCTCTTCCTCCTCATCCTCCTCCACCTCCACCTCCTCCGATATGCGCTGAGAAACAGACCTAAGGGTGCTTTGGCTATCAACAAGGGAATCTTCTTCCCCCGTCTCTTGTGAGGAGCGCAAAGCTTCCGACTTCATGCTGACCAGAGAGTTTTTCAACAGGCCAAGCAGCGGGATGGTGAGGCTGATGATGGCGGCATCGCCACTGACCATCTGTGTTGACTCCTCAAAGTTACTCAGCACCTGACAGATATCAGACATCCACGTCCACTCCTCATTGTAGACTTGAGGAAGCTGACTGACCTGACTACCAGTTCTGGTGGAAGTTGACATCTGGCAGTCTACAATCGCTCGGCGCTGCTGGTAAACTCTGGATAACATGGTCAGTGTTGAATTCCACCTCGTGGGCACGTCGCACAACAGTCGGTGAGCGGGCAGTTGGAGGCGGCGCTGCGCTGCCCTGAGAGTGGCAGCATCTGTGCTGGACTTCCTGAAATGCGCACAGATGCGGCGCACCTTCGTGAGCAAATCAGACAGATTGGGGTATGTCTTGAGGAAACGCTGAACTATCAGATTTAACACATGGGCCAGGCATGGCACATGTGTCAGTCTGCCGAGTTGCAGAGCCGCCACCAGGTTACGGCCGTTGTCACACACAACCATGCCTGGCTTCAGGTTCAGCGGTGCCAGCCACAGATCAGTCTGCGCCGTGATGCCCTGTAATAGTTCTTGGGCGGTGTGCCTTTTATCGCCTAGGCTCAGCAGTTTGAGCACCGCCTGCTGTCGCTTAGCGACGGCACTGCTGCTGTGCCTAGAGCTACCGACTGATGGCGCCATGCCCACGGATGGTCGTTCGGAGGAGGAGGTGGAGGAGGGGTGGGAGGAGGAGGAGGCATAGTAGGCCTGAAGCACCTGGACCGAGGTAGGCCCCGCAATCCTCGGCGTCGGCAGTATATGACCAGCCGCAGGGTCAGACTCGGTCCCAGCCTCCACCAAGTTAACCCAATGTGCCGTCAGCGATATATAGTGGCCCTGCCCGGCAGCACTCGTCCACGTGTCCGTGGTCAGGTGGGCCTTGTCAGAAACGGCGTTGGTCAGGGCACGGATTATGTTGTCTGACACGTGCTGGTGCAGGGCTGGGACGGCACATCGGGAAAAGTAGTGGCGGCTGGGGACCGAATACCGAGGGGCGGCCGCCGCCATGAGGCTGCGAAAGGCCTCGGTCTCTACTAGCCTATAGGGCAGCATCTCCAGGCTTAGCATTCTGGAGATGTGCACATTAAGGGCTTGGGCGTGCGGGTGGGTTGCACTATATTTGCGTTTCCGCTCCAGCGTCTGGGGTATGGAGAGCTGAACGCTGGTGGATGCTGTGGAGGATCGTGGAGGCGACGATGGGGTTTTTGTGGCAGGGTCCTGGGCAGGGGGATGACTATCAGCTGACACAGGGGAAGGAGCAGTGGTGTGCACGGCCGGAGGTGAACGCACTTGTTGCCACTGAGTGGGGTGTTTAGCATTCATATGCCTGCGCATACTGGTGGTAGTTAAGCTAGTAGTGGTGGAACCCCTGCTGATCCTGGTTTGGCAAATGTGGCACACCACAGTCCGTCGGTCATCCGGTGTTTCCTTAAAGAACCTCCAGACTTCTGAAAATCTAGCCCTCGCCGCAGGAGCCCTCGCCACGGGAGCTTCACTAGTTGACACATTTGGCGCTGATGCACCAGGTCTGGCCCTGCCTCTCCGTCTGGCCCCACCACTGCCTCTTCCAACCTGTTCTGGTCGAGGACTCTCCTCCGTCTCAGAAGCACTGTGTTCACCCGGCCTCTCAACCCAGCTTGGGTCTGTCACCTCATCATCCTCCGATCCCTCAGTCTGCTCCCCCCTCGGACTTCCTGCCCTGACAACAACTTCCCCACTGTCTGACAACCGTGTCTCCTCATCGTCGGACACCTCTTTACACACTTCTTCCAGTACGTCAACAAGGTCATCATCACCCACAGACTGCGACTGGTGGAAAACCTGGGCATCGGAAAATTGCTCATCAGCAACCGGACAAGTGGTTTGTGACTGTAGGAAGGGTCCAGAAAACAGTTCCTCAGAGTATGCCGGTTCAAATGGCAAATTTTGCTGGGAGGGGGCAGACTGGGGGGGAGGAGGCTGAGGTGCAGGAGCTGGAGGAGTGCCGATTTCGGTGACATGGGTGGACTGCGTGGAAGACTGACTGGTGGACAAATTGCTCGAAGCATTGTCGGCAATCCACGACATCACCTGTTCGCACTGTTCTGGCCTCAACAGTGCTCTACCACGAGTCCCAGTAACTTCAGACATGAACCTAGGGAGTGTAGCTCTGCGGCGTTCCCCTGCTCCCTCATAAGCAGGTGGTGTCTCACCCCGCCCAGGACCACGGCCTCTGACCCCTGCAGTAGTTGGACGCCCACGTCCCCGCCCTCGTCCTCTACCCCTAGCCCTCGGGTTAAACATTTTGAAAATGAGAGTTATAACTTTAATTTTTTTTTTAACTTTTTTTTGTGTTTTTTTTTTGTGTGTTTTTTAGTTTTTAAAACCAAACGATGCTATCCTATTGCTATGGCTATTTTCTAGCCAAGTATGAAAGCACACTGCTATGCCAGATGAGATGACACTGAGTTATGAAAAAAATAAACGTAAAATAAAAAAGGAAATGGCAGACTGTGCCTAATTGAAATACAACCCCGGGCCCTAATAAATTTTCCCACTTCGGTCTTTGCGATGGATATGTGCGTCACTAAGCGCAAAACACAGCGGTCGCAAGTCTCACTCCAACTTGCTCCCAATTTGCTAGTAGATGCACTGCAGCAACTACAGCCACCAGCAGATCAACCAGAAATCAAATATATATAACGCTACTGTAGGCGTAAGTAAGCCGTTTGGATTCTCCTATGGCTATTTTCTAGCCAAGTATTAAAGCACACTACTATGCCAGATGAGATGACGCTGAGTTATGAAAAAAATAAACGTAAAATAAAAAAGGAAATGGCAGACTGTGCCTAATTGAAATCCAACCCCGGGCCCTAATAAATTTTCCCACTTCGGTCTTTGCGATGGATATGTGCGTCACTAAGCGCAAAACACAGCGGTCGCAAGTCTCACTCCAAATTGCTCCCAATTTGCTAGTAGATGCACTGCAGCAACTACAGCCACCAGCAGATCAACCAGAAATCAAATATATATAACGCTACTGTAGGCGTAAGTAAGCCGTTTGGATTCTCCTATGGCTATTTTCTAGCCAAGTATGAAAGCACACTACTATGCCAGATGAGATGACGCTGAGTTATGAAAAAAATAAACGTAAAATAAAAAAGGAAATGGCAGACTGTGCCTAATTGAAATCCAACCCCGGGCCCTAATAAATTTTCCCACTTCGGTCTTTGCGATGGATATGTGCGTCACTAAGCGCAAAACACAGCGGTCGCAAGTCTCACTCCAAATTGCTCCCAATTTGCTAGTAGATGCACTGCAGCAACTACAGCCACCAGCAGATCAACCAGAAATCAAATATATATAACGCTACTGTAGGCGTAAGTAAGCCGTTTGGATTCTCCTATGGCTATTTTCTAGCCAAGTATTAAAGCACACTACTATGCCAGATGAGATGACGCTGAGTTATGAAAAAAAAAAACGTAAAATAAAAAAGGAAATGGCAGACTGTGCCTAATTGAAATACAACCCCGGGCCCTAATAAATTTTCCCACTTCGGTCTTTGCGATGGATATGTGCGTCACTAAGCGCAAAACACAGCGGTCGCAAGTCTCACTCCAAATTGCTCCCAATTTGCTAGTAGATGCACTGCAGCAACTACAGCCACCAGCAGATCAACCAGAAATCAAATATATATAACGCTACTGTAGGCGTAAGTAAGCCGTTTGGATTCTCCTATGGCTATTTTCTAGCCAAGTATGAAAGCACACTACTATGCAAGATGAGATGACACTGAGTTATTAAAAAAATAAACGTAAAATAAAAAGAAACTGCCAGACTGTGCCTAATTGAAATCAAACCCCTAATAAATTTTCCCACTTTGGTGTTTGAGGTGGATATGTGTGTCACTAAGAGCTAAACACAACGGTAGCAAGTCCCCCTGCTAATTCCTCACAATATGGTACTAGCTGCACTACTAGTGCCAGCAAGCCCAGCCACAAGCAAATAAAAAAAAAAAGTATAACGTTATTGTAGCCCTGAGAAGGGCTGTTGGGTTGTTGTAGAATCACTCCTGCCTAACAATAAGCTAATAGAACACCCTAACGCTTTCCCTGACCAGCAGCAGCTCTCTCCCTAGCGGCATCCAGACAGAGAATGATCCGAGCAGCGCGGGCAACGGCTAGTCTATCCCAGGGTCACCTGATCTGGCCAGCCAACCACTGCTATCTACGTGTAAGGGTACCACGTCATGCTGGGTGGAGTGCAGAGTCTCCTGGCTTGTGATTGGCTCTGTTTCTGGCCGCCAAAAAACAAAACGGCGGGAGCTGCCATTTTCTCGAGCGGGCGAAGTACTCGTCCGAGCAACGAGCAGTTACGAGTACGCTAATGCTCGATCGAGCATCAAGCTCGGACGAGTATGTTCGCTCATCTCTAGTCTGTATACATATACTTTCATACTGCCCTCTTGCTCAGCCCTGTTTGATTTTGACTATCTAGCAGGATTTCTGCTGATATATGTATACTCAGGTATCTTGCTATTGGATTCATTTTATAAGGAGGGAGTCTCTACATATATTTTATTAGTATTCATTGGGGGACATGTATCATTATTTCTGCTAGGCAAATTCTGAAATTTTTGCATTGACATTTTTTTTAATGTATTGGTTAATTCTAAGGGTGAGGTCACACGCAGCGTTTTAATTGCGCTTTAATAGCATTTTGAAACCAATTACAACAGCTGAGGAGAGGTGATTTGTCTTATCACATAATTGTTAACATTTGCGTTTACTAAACATGATATAAACGCGACGTTAACGCATGTGTTTACATTGCGTTTAGTAAATGCAAATGTTAACAGTAATGTAATTAGGCAAATCACCTCCCCACAGCTGTTTAATAGGTTTCAAAACGCAATCCAAACAAAACTTGTGACCGCAGCCTCATATGTCATAATCTCCCTGGGGTGTGACTTGAGTGTTTAAAAATGCAGGACACGGCCTCAAATCCCAAATTAACAATTGCAACAAAAAATCTCAAAAAGAAGCCAAAATTTGCGCCTACTAGGAAAGCAAAAACTAAACATGTATCACAAGTAAAAAGACATGATCATACATAAGGTGGAAAAAAGAGCTGCCAAATGTCTCAAAAATGCACCACAGAGAAACAAAACTATGATACATGTCTCCCATTGTGACCTTATGCGGTGTGTTGTTCCTCTTTTATATGTGGTTTTAGATTTGTTATCCAATATATGTATGCTTTTACTAACAATGTAATTGACGTCCTGTCTTGCATTTCTTTGGTTGGGTTAACTAACTGACCCAATGTTAGAGTATGTTAGTCATAACTCTGCATATGAGCTGCATACACAAAATGTATGGCTTAAACTAAGTCTATTGACACTGCTACTCACTACTTATAGGGCTTCTGACTTTAGAGAACCTGACACCAAGTTTTACCCCACTAAATTATCCGCTCCCTCAGGTAGAAGATGAAATTCCCTTTGTAAAATTCCAACTTTTATGTGAAATCTCAATTGTTTACCTATATAAAAAATCTCCCCCAAAGTTGGATAAATGGGACTTTTCTCATCCTATTTTCAAATGAAATGGGTCAAGTTTAGTGGTTGCAGGGGTAGTGCCACTTCAGAAGCCCCGATCTTTAGGTCTATAGTAATAACATACCTTTTGAGTCATAAGAAAGATATTAATATTGTCTTTTAGATCTTATGGCTTTTTGAGCTACAGAACCAGAGATACAGGCAGCTTAGGACATACCGTATATAAGCCGACCCAAGTATAAGCCTGGTAAAACCTATATTTTTTTTTACTTGAGTATAAGCAGAGCACATTTTTTTTGTGCTGAAAAACTAGGCTTACACTTGAATATATACGTTAATTGGACATGCAAGGAAAAATGGGCAAAAACTGGATTTTTAACTGCCTTTATGTCCACTTCTCTAACTTACATAAACCATAAGAAAGATCTCAGAAAGAAAAGGGTTTCTGAGGTAACATTACACCTGCAACCACTAAACTTTACTCATCTCGTGTGAAAATGGAATGAGAAGAGTCATTTTTTTCAAGACTAGGAATTTTTTAAATGGATAAATTAATATTTCACATGAAAGAGATTTCTACAAAGGACATTTCATACTGGACCAGGGGGGAATTTGTAATTTGGTAGGGTAAAACCTGGTGACACGTTCCAACACCCTAATCCGCATCCTCCGTCTCCAGTTATTACACATGTACTTTTGGTTGAATTGAGCTTTGTGAAGCTCCATAACCCAGCGGCCGCTAAGGACACTCCCTGTAGATCTACAGTAACTGATACGTCCATCTTTATCTCTTATACGGAGCAGAATCTCTTTCAAGGCAAATAGGTGAATATGTTGGCGAATGAGAAGCAACCATGACTGAGAAATGTTTAGTAGGGCTTCCATTTTATAAGCAGAGCAAAGTGACTCCACTACTAATATAGATGCCCTAAGCCTTAGAGGAAGGGCCACACTACTGATAGGAAGGAGAAAAGGACTTCTCTGCCTCCATAGTTACATCCCCTACGTAATGTGGCCAAATCAGATCAAATCTACCACTGGACACATTACAACTAATGAAATGTCAAGACACTATTTTAATATTCCCTGTAGACTATTTATAGGCAATGTTTTCTGGTGACTTCATGACTGATGAAGTAAAGGAAATCATCGATAGTCAAAACACAGATTTCAAGGAAAGCTCCTGCAGGGTGGAGGAAGCCATTGCTCAAATATTTACTCTGCATTTCTTTTGTTGTAATTTTTAGTCGCTGAAAAGACCAAAGAACAAGCCAATGTGGTGGGAGGAGCGGTGGTAACCGGTGTCAACCAAGTGGCCACAAAGACCGTAGAAGGAGCGGAAAATGTTGTATCTTCAACCGGTGTTGTAAGAAAGGTAATCAGCTCTGTAACCATCAACTATGGATGAATGAAACTTCAAAGCATCTGTATGGGAAAGGTCAGACGTGTATAGGAAAAATGCACATTACGGATTGTTAAGGGGTGCAATGTTTTTCCGGGCAAAATTATAAAACCGCTTCTAATAAATTTGTAGGTAATAGTAAAAAAATGGGCATAATATACAATCCTAAACCTCTGCTCTATGTAGCCTTTGCTAGTGGATTAACAGAAATCTACCATCAAGATATAACATAATAAACTAGAGACACTTACTAGATCCAGGCACTGTGACGGTGATAATCTTATTATATGTGTTATCCATGGCTTCCTTTCATCTAAAATAAACTCTTAAAATTATGCTAATGAGACAGAAGGGCTTTGGGTGTGTTACAGCTGCAATGTCTGTTGCACTGTGCAGGAGCACTTTTCCCCCACTATGTGCTGAAACTTCCTCTTCTGCAGTGAGATTTATCAGGCAGAAGGAGGGGGAAGAGTCAAAAGTAACAGGGGGAAGACAGTGTAACAGCTGGTGAAGATGCATCACAGGGGAGCTCTGTTAACACCTACCAGAGACCTTCAGGCTCATTACCATAATTCTAAAAGTTGATTTTTAGAAGGAAGGAGGCCATGGATAACAAATATCAGAAGATTACCACAGTCATGGTGCTTGGATCTGATGGTAAATTTAAATTAACCTACTAGCAAAGGCTACATAAAATGGAGGTGCAGGATTGTTAATTATTATCATTTTTTTTGCTATAACCCACAAATTTGCTATTAGTAGTTTTATAATTTTGCCAGCATAACATTGTATCCATTAAAAATCCAATGAAAGCCATAACATGTGCATTTTTCCTATACAGCGTCTGGCCTTACCCATACAGATCCTTTTTATTCATTCATAGTTCAACTTTACAGATGAATGAGTTGGTGAGGTCTAACACCCAGCTCTCCCATTGGATGAGTCCAGCTGTGTCTTTAATGCACAGCACCGTACACTTTACAGTGGCTGTGCTTGGTATAACACCTCAGCAGCATTTACTTATTAGATTCAATTGAGCTTCACACGAACCACGTGACTGATGGATGAGACGTCATAGACCTGGTTGGTAGAAGCACTAACTGGAGCTACTGCTGAAAGTAGTGGGCATCTCATATTAATGTCCTACGCTAAAGATTATTCATGATTTGAGTTCCTGTATATCCCTTTAAAACAAAAGCTTAGGTAGGGTGATAATTATAGAGACTGGAGTGGCAATAACTGTACCCAGGTCTGAATTCATTAAGGGGCCCAAGGGCTCCTCTGCCCCTCTACCACCTGCTGTACATCTTTATCAGCATTTCCATGTATACAAAAAGGTCCTATACAAAAAGGTCTTCGGACACAGTTTATTCATGTGGAAGATTCACTGTTAAATCAACTAATTCTTCAATTACAATACATAATTGTGCAGCTAGAGGGCAGTGTTGTAGCACCAGTTTCCCAATGGAATGAGAATGTTCAGTACTGATAGAAGAATGAAGTTAAAATCATCGACCAATAATCTATGATAAAATGAGGCTACAAAAATGATTATTAATGTATAAAGAGGTGCCATCTGCATTCACATGAAAAAAACAGAGATTATTTTCTTAACAGAGGTAGTGACCAGGATATACTACACACATTGGGGCACATTTACTTATCCGGCCCCTGGAGTTCAAGAAAAGTGCATAGTCTGACGACAATGCACCCTGCTGCGATTCACTGTGCCCGATATCCTGCATGTGTCACTTCCCCGCTCAGGTCCGGCAGAGTTCACCATCTTTTTAGTGGTGCATGTTAGGGCTTGCGACACAATTTGAAGCTTAAAACCCGCTCTCAGTCCGAATCAGTCAGATTGTCAGATGGCACGTCCCCTAAATTGTGTCGCATTGAAGCCAGCTGCGCCATAAAAGGATCGTATGCACCAAAATCCCAGCGCACACACCTATTAAAGACCAGTCCATGCCGTGTAATCCCCGAAAAAGGTGCACAGTCTGACAAAAGTGAGCAGCGCAACCCTTAGTAAATGAGCCCCATGTCACGAGTCTCTTGTCTAGGCCAAGTATGTATATCAATGTAACTGAAACTGAAGAAAGATTCTACATCTAGTGTTAGGACCAAACAGCAAAAAATGAATGTGTCTGCAAACTTTTTATCAGAAATTATTCTAATCTGTTTATTGGGCAGGAAAATGGTAATCTTAAAATTCAAAAAACAGGACATAACTGCAGACTGGGTGACTTTCCAAATTACGATTTTTTTAATCTCATGGATTTTTTTTGTTGTTGAGTTACTCAAATTTGCATTATGGCTATTTTTACATATTTTTAATTTGATTTAATAAATAAATAATTCCTATTTATGTAGCACACACAGATTATGCAGCGCTGCACAGAGTTTGACAAATCGTCCCCTGTCCCCAATGGGGCTCACAATCTAATCAACCTACCAGTATGTCCTTGCAGATGTTGACCCTGGGACTTGAACCCAAGTCCCAGCGCTACAAGGCTGTAATGCTAACCACTAAGCCACCGTGCTGATTATTATGTCATGTTCTCATTTATTTTGCACAATGCATTCATGTAATTTTTAGACCTTTGAGTGCATTTTAACATTACTATATAATTTAAATTATCATTTAAATTTGGCTGCACTTTAGTCTCAGCTATAGGAAAATTGTATTAAAGTCTGGAGACCAGGCCGGGTGCATTTCTTGTGCTTAGAGCTAATTCACATCTTTTAGCATTTATTTTTGCATGGTGAGACAAACTCAAAAGTGTTTGAACATTTCTATTATACTCAATCTGTGTGTAGTCTATTCTTTTATATTTGGCTGGAGATGTCAACAGATGTCTTTATACTTTTTAGTGCTCTGAACTTAGAAATAACCTGCCTCCGCCTACCTTAAGGATGGTCCGGCTTTTTCTCACCAGCTGGATCCACTTTCATGCAGCTGTATGATTTGCATTGCACCAAAGTCCTGTTCTGCTAGTCAGAGATGCCTCTACAGATGTTTTTTCCGTAAAAGGAAATCTACCATAAAAATCAAGCATGATAAACCAGTGACACTAACTCATAGATATAGGCACCTGGAATGTGGTCATTTTCTTATATTTGTTATCTGTGGCCTCCTTCCTTCCAAAAATGGACTTTTAACATTATACTAATGAGCCAGAAGTGCTCAGGGAGGTGTTACCGGAGCCCCTCGCTGCTGCAGTTTCACAGGTTGTTTCACTGTACAGGAGCACTTCCCTCATCCCACTGTGTGACATTACATCAGGGAGAGGGAGGATGAAAATGCTAAGGGAGAAAAAGAGGGAGAGACAGATTTATAGCCTGTGAAGCTACAGCACAGAGGGGGTTTGTTAACACCCCTCAGAACCCTTTAGGGACATTAGCATAATTTTAAAGGCTGATTTTAGAAGGAAATCGGTCATAGATAAATATATATAAGAAGATTATTAGTGAGTGGATCTATGAGAAAGTGCCCCTGGTTTATCATGATGGATTTTGATGATTGATTCCCTTTAAGACCATGGTCACTTAGCAATGAATGTTTTGCAGATTCTAGATTGTCCTTTGTGGGCCCACTCTGCCAGCAGTGCGCAGGAAATCATAGATCTCCCCCATAGTTCTTACACCAAAATCACAGAGAAACCTGGGAAAGCCTTGCCTATCATCTTTACAAATAATTCATTGTGATATATTTTAGTATTTGAAGGCGGAATGAAGTGCAGTTGTCGTGCTGTCACACGATCAGTAGATACGCTGTGATGAAATCCTTTGGGATAACTCCCTGTCCCATCCTAATTACCTGTTAATGACAAACTTTAAGTTTCAGTTAAGCTTGTCTGTACTGGAAAAACTGGTCCGGGAGGGAAGCTATGCCCAGTAATGTGGAGGTGCAGCATTATGATGTATGGGTGTAGAGAATCAAAGAACCAGACGATGAATAAGTCATATTTTAAGGCAGACTATTATGACCAGCATACCTGACATATTGAAGGAGCGATGGTAATTATGATTTCGCTCATCACATTGTAGCAATTCTAAATTGGCAAGTCACGCTGATGCCCCTAGAATTACTTTATACCTACATGTTTACACACTAAGTTAAAAACAGTGACGTTATGAGGCCAAGAATATTCCATCTGTAACCTTCTGTCTACGAACTTTCCATCTATTAGAACCTTATATATGTATGTACCTTCCATCTTCTAGAACCTTCAAGGCTACGTTCTCATCAGTGTTCTTCATCTCATTAGTTCTCTTCTTTTAATGAGAACAACTCTGTAACAGTTCCCCTTGACTTGCATACAAGAAGTCTACCTTCCACCTTTCAGTATAAATAGTGCAGGGTGCTGGAGGGCTGCCCCTGGAATCTGTATGGAGAGATACTGAGCAGGTCTACGTGCAAATAAACTGATTTTGTATTGGCTCTCTCTATAGTCGTGGCCTCCTCACTGTCCCTTTGCTTTGGCGCATCCTCAAATGTCATGGAAGCTCCTTCCTAATTGAAGGAAATCAAAAAAACAAACACATCAAAAATGTGTGTTAAAAAAGCATGAATACTCCAGGTACACTTAATTGTAGAGCCAGGCACTCTGACTGTGGTAATCCAATTATATTTGTAATCCATGGCCCCCTTCCTTCTAACATCAACTTTTAACATTATGTTAATTATGTTAATAAGGGTGTTACCAGAGCCTCTTTGTGCTCTTCCACCTCTTTCTGCCTGCTGTTACAGGTGGTCCACTACTTAAGAACACCGACTTACAGACGACCCATAGTTACAAACGGACCTCTGGATGTTGGTAATTTACTGTACTTTAACCCCTTCACGCTCCGTGGCGGATATATCCGCCACGGAGCGCAGTGACTTAGCGCTCAGTGGCGGATATATCCGCCACAGCGCTTATGCCAGCTCGGCTCTGGATCAGAGCCAAACCGGCATCGGGAAACACGGGGTGCCGGCTGTAACTAATAGCCGGCACCCCAGTGTAACACCCGCGATCGGAGTTGTCTCCGATCGCGGGTGCTTAACCCGTTAAATGCCGCGGTCAACGCGACCGCGGCATCTAACATGCATCTGGGGGGTCTTTCCCCCACGATCGCCCCCCCCCGAACCGTTTTCGGGGGGGCGCCGATCGTTGCTATAGCAACTCTGAGGTCCGATCTGGACCCCAGAGTTACTTGCAAGCATTGCCGGTAAGATGGCGTCTGTGACGTCATCTTACTGGCACAGTGCCAGCCTATGCAAATGTATTGGCTGACACTGATAATACTCTGCAATACATCAGTATTGCAGAATATTATCATGAAGAAGCAATCAGATAATTGCTTGTTCATGTCCCATGGTATAAAAGTGAAAAAGTAAAAAAAAAAAGTTATTCAATAAAAAAATAAAGTCATAAATCACTAAAAATGCCCCAAACCCCCAAAACATATAAAGAGACATACAACTAAAAAAAAAGTCTAAATCATAACACAAACCCCACATATATAGTATCACCGCGTCCGTAACAACCCGTAGAATAAAAGTAAATCATTATTGAACCCCCACGATAAACGCCGTAAAAAAAAACTGTTATAAACCCTCCAAAAATTATGATTTTTACCTTTTCAATCCCTCAAAAAATGCTATAAAATGCGATCAAAAAACCATATGTACTCAGACATGATACTGGTGCAAAGTACAACATGTCCCACAAAAAACAAGCCATCAACCAGCTCTGTAGCCAAAAAAGTAACAATGTTATGCCACTTGGAAGACGGCAATACATAAATAGATTTTTCCCCACATTAGGGTTTTGTTTGACAAATTTAGTAAAACGTAAGAAAATATATTCATGTCTGGTATCCCCATAATCGTATCAACCCATAGAATAAAGATAACATGAATATTAGTATATACGGTGAACACCAAAAAAAAAAAAAGTAAAAAATCCAGTACAGAATTGATGCTTTTCTACTCCTGCCCTCAAAAAAAGTTCCTAAATTTTCAACAATAGGTGATACCAACCCCAAAATGGTTACAATGGAAAAAGCATCTCATCCCGCAAAAAAAATGCCGTCACATGGCCCCAATAACGAAAAAGCGAAAATTTTATAGCCTTCAAAAGGGGCCAATGAGGAAACTAAAATCCTGGCAGCTGCAGCGCCCTCCTTCTCTTCTGCACCTCGCTGTGCCCCCATAAAACAAGTCACAGCCACATGTGGGGGGTCTTTGTACTCAGGAGAAATTGCAGAACAAATTGTATAGTGGGTTTTCTCTTTTTATATTTTGGAAATGTGTAAATTTTAGTGCTAAATGAACGTATAAGGGAACAATATGACCATTCTAAATTTCACCTCCATTTTGATTCAATTACTATGAAGATCTCAAGGGGTTAACAATCTTCGTAAAAGCTGTTTCTGATAGCTTGAGGGGTGCAGATTTGAAAATGGGTAGATTATATAGGGGGTTTTGATGCTAAATATGTAAAATTTCATTCAAAACTGTATTTATCCCCAAAATAGTCAATTCTGAAAATCCGGAAAAGCGATATTCTATTTGTAAGCCGCGTGACATCAAAATAAATTATCCAGACATTTCAGAAATTATGAAAATGTAAAGCAGACATATGGGAAATGTTATTCAGCAACTTATTTAGGTGGTAAATCTATCTACCTGAAAATGTAATGATTTCGAATTTCAAAAAAGTAAACTTTTTCAAAAAATTCATCATTTTTTCTTTTTTTTGGAAAATAAACGCAAAACTTATCAGCCAACATTTACCACTAAAATGAAGTACAACATGTGGGGAAAAAACAATCTCAGAATAGTTTTGATAAGTAACAGTGTTCAAAAGTTATAATCATATAAAGAGACGCAGGTCAGAATCCAAAAAATCGGGCTGAGCCTTAAGCTACAAAATGGCTGCGTCCTTAAGGGGTTAACCTTAGGCTACAATAAAAATCTCTAACAGGTGTCTGCATTTAAGCTTTATTGTTAATCCTGGTTCTGATGACAACCCAACATTTTTAAAATCCAGTTGTCACAGAGACCAAAAACCTAAGAACCGATCTTGTATATAACCCGGGGACTGCCTGTGTTACACTGAAACTGTGAAGCTGCAGGATGGTGGGGCTTTGGTAACACTCTTAAGACTTATTAGCATCATTTTAAAAGTTGATTTTAGACGACAGGAGGCTAGGGATAACAAATTTAAGAAAATTACCAAAGTCACGGTGCCTGGATCTACGGTACATTTACTTTAAATACCTTAATGCTAAGGCCGCAACTTGTGCAATCAAAGAATCAAATGAAAACACACCACAGGTCAGTTAACTCAATTTCTGCAGAAAATCAATGGCAAAATCTAAACTTTTTCATGTCTTGTGATAAATTTGCTGTGAATTTCACACAATGCATTGCAAGTTCTGATTTTTGTGACTAAAATAGATAAATCTACAAAACAGAGTTATAGTAAATGTATTAAAATCTCATAAGTTGCTCTATAATCTGCAACATTTACACCATATGTGGACCTGCCCTCAGGCCTTCATCCATCAATTTCAGAAAAACAACAGAAAACAAGCAATGAAAAAATAAATGATAAACATTATGGGAATTTGTTATAGAGACATGTGTTCACCTTACTAAAAGGACTAGCACTGCCTGGCGGACCTATATATTATACATTAAATGAATCTTCTATGATTAGACAGCCCTTTTAAACATCCATGTAAAATTATGATTTCAGCTTCAAGAATCCCTTAGCTCTGTCTTAAGAGTTCTAACTTATTTCTTAAATTCTAGGAGGACTTTGCACATCCAGAAGAAGCCGCCGCTGCAGAAGAGCCAGCCGTGGAGGCCACGGAAGCCACTGAGCAGGTAAGAAGCAACAAGCACCCAAAATTGGTCTTTTAACTTCTTGGGATTTTGATCTTTACTTTATAGGGTTAATTCACATCAAAACTTTATGGCCCAATAAGAATAAAAGGGTCTGTCATGTATACAAATTTTTGTATTCCTTATTTGACCCCAGTGATGATTTTTCTGAAACTGTTGATAATATCCTTCATAGAAGGGAGACAATGGGGGGGGATTCATTACGCATTGCATTTTTAACATCATTCTTAAAAATCCCCCTGATGGCGCTCTGGGGCCTGTATCCACTAAGAGCCGCTGTACAGGTCTAATTTTATATTTATTGTTCTTAAGATTAACTCTGTTATACAGCAAATAGAAAGCACCCGTGGCTCCCTGGTTAACAGTCACATAGGACTTCAGGTGCCAATGCATTATCCTCGTTATCACTTATAAAACCTCAAAAACCATAATGACTCAAGTATAAGTAATCACATTTGTAAGATAAAGTTTGAACTGCCATTCTCTCTCAATGGATGCAGGTTATACATTTGACCACTGGGTGTGCTCCTCTGCAAGTTTTTGGCTTTAACAAAGTGTAAAGCCCAGGACATGCATTGTGTTCTTACTGAACAGAATGTCCCTGTATGAGCCGACATTTATTAGACAATTCTGATTGATTTTAGTATTTTGTTTTACTGTAAATATATGACAGCACAACACAATAAACACAGACAGGCAATTCATAATAAATGAACTAAGTTAAAAAATGTAAATATTTACCATTAGGTAAGTGTTATGTGAGCCCCTAAACATGAGGTTTCATAACCTATTATCTAACATACTCAAATTAATGCTACAGTATAGAAAACATTTTAGGGGCAGTACAGCAAAATGGATACGGCCGAACTGCAATAAATGTGTTTCCACATGACAGGTGCAAACAGTTAAGGAGTGGCGGGTTAGCTGAGCCAAACCCGGACTTTTGCAGTTTGGGTCCACTGATCAATTGCAGCCCAGTAAAGGGAAATAGTAGAGTAGCTAGCCGATGATACAGCTGAAGAGAGCTTACATATGCCCAGAACTCTCTCCACGCTCTGTAGAAAAAATAAGATTGCCTCCTTTGTACTATGGGGCACATTTACTAAGAATTTGGGAAACTGCCCTAAAAATGCTTTGCCTGTGTATAATCCTGGATGCCACAGATTCATTAAAATCATTTGCCAAAAAATTTGAATCTGGCGCTTCCCTGCACTGGCCGGACAGAGTTCACCTTTAACATAGGGCATGTGACTTTGCATGTTAAATCTGGCATGTGATCTGACTGGGCGATGGAACGTCCCCTAATTTGTGTCACATTTATGGTGCAGACACTTCTTAAATATCTGTGCAAGCAGTTTACACGAGAAAGAATGTGCAAAGTCCGTCAGAAAATAGGCGCAAAGCCCTTAGTAAATGTGCCCCTCTGTCTTTGGAGAATACCACACTTTGGGGGACATGTATCTTTATTTCTACTTGTTTTTTTCTTTTATTATTGCAACTTTTGTCGTTTTTTTTTGCGACTTTTCACAGCAACTTTTGCTGTTGATTTGATCTGCACCTTATGCTTTATGTATCTTTCTTTTTAAGATGTTCCAGGCAACTTTTCACTTATGTATGACTCTTAGCCCCAAACCTGCACCTGATGCAGGGAACATACAGAGGACAGATTTTGTTTTCCCCAAGGATCCTGTTTTAACCCCTTAATAAAGTGTGATGTATTAGTACGTCACACTTTGTCCGGCAATGTTTGGAGAGGGCTCATGGACTGAGCCCTCTCCATACCCAGTGGGTGTTTGCTGTATATTGCAGCAAACACCAGCTGGTAACACCCGTTAATTGTTGCTAGCACCAATTGCAATTAATCGATTGGTAGTGTTTACTTTACGATCACCCACGTGCATCCATCTTGCTGAATATCGTCACTCCCCATGAAGTCATCAGCAAGCAGGGATTGGGTCACATGACAGCCTCATGTCATACAAAGACCCAAGACTGTCTGAATTTAACAAATTCATTTCAATATGCGAGTTGCACAGGAAAATCCCCATATACTGCCATATTGTAGTATATGGTAGGATGAATGAGACAAGTACCCTAGTGAGTCTGAAAAATATTAAAAAAAAAAATACCCTTCTTGTTAAAAACTTGCATTATGTAAATGCCATGTTGACAGCAATGTAATTAAGCAAATCTTCTCATATGTTGTGATGCATATGAAAACGCATGTGTTAATACCACATGTGAATACAGCCTCAAATGTCACCATTTACATTGGGCGCGAGTACAGTGCTTAAAAATGCAGGCCATGGCCTCAAATCCAAAATTTACAGTACTGTCCACTTCTGTATATAACCCTATCCACCACTCACAAGGCTTGTGTCCATGAGGATTTGAGACATTTGCAAAAAAAAGTCTCAAGAAAAAGCCAAAAGTTGGGCCTGCCAAGAGGAAAAGCTAAACAAAATCACAAGAAAAAAGACATCATCATACATAAGGTGCAAAAAATAACTTCCAAAACTTAGATACATGTTCCCCTTTGTGTCAGATCAGTACAAAATATTAGAGACATAAGGAGGTACAATAAATGCTGGATATAACTGTCATCAGGGAGTTCATTTTTACCTTAATACAGGTTCCAATTGCTTTTGGATTGTTCAGTTTAAAGTAAACAATATGAATAAATGCAGTGATTTTTTACATTACCTGGCTCCCTGCTAGCAGCGTGTAGAGAGTCCCGGGATATGCCAGGGACTGTAAAATAATTGATTAAATATAACCTTGATGATGGGTTTACTTTAAACATTGCAAATCTTGTTGGCCAAGCATTCTTTCTTTAGATGAAGTGCTGTACAGGAAGTAACTGGTCTTAGTGTTTATATGCCCTATATGGCAGGTATAGGAAGCCTAAGGGTGCATTCAATTGGCAATATGGCCACCGCCGTGCGCTGGAGAGGAGGAGGAGGTGACCCTTCCCCCCTCCATGGCAAAATAGCAGTGCACGAGAAGAAGATGTAGAGCATGCTCTATCTTTACCTGGTGTAAAGCGCAGAACTGTGCAACACGTGAGGCACCATGCCACCCCCGGGCAGCCAGTGCTGTCTATGGGGATGTATACATGGCCGCAAAATTGTGGCCCACATACATCCCCACAGACGGCCGTCTGAATGAGCCGTTAAGTGCAGGATTGGTGGGTGAAGCGTTTTTTGGGAATTTTCCCTAAATCCTTTCCAACCCTATTGGGTATCTGTACAACCTTTGCAACATAACATTCTTTGCTGCTGATCATACATTTTATCCCGCGATATGTGTCATGCATCCCATACATTAATTTGCTACTGTATAATGGTGTATAGTTCCAACATTGAAAAGCCTGCAAATCCACAGGTAGTATACTACATGAGAAGAGAAGCCTTTAACAAATTTGAGATTGCTTTACTAATATAATGCAATTTTATTTTTTCTTTTGGTGGATATATTCTTTATCTAGCAGTTTCCACCGAGATATCATGCTTCCATGGCAAGCTATCATTTTTTTTCATCACTTTCACAGAAATCCCTTCTTGGTTTAAGCTACTTATTTTTCTAGCAGTAGAGAATGTATAGCAATGTAATAAAATGGAATATGTTATCAAAATTCACCTTCCTGCCAAACTAAGCTTTTTGTCACTATACCCTTAAAAAGGTCTCAAACTGATATTGAGATATGTGGCTAAGCAAAAGTGTCTGGGCTAATTACATACAATATGTATTATTTAATAAAGCATATTAATATTATATGAATTTCTTCTTTGTTTTTCAGGCTGGTGATGCAGAGAATTAGTCATTTAACCTTAATTGCTGCCAAAATCCTTCAAGATCTATCGCTAATACAAAAGCAGGAAAGCCATTAAGTCCATCGCTGAAGATACCCAACCATCATCCATCGCACTGTTTATCATGAAGAATTACCAGTTCAGTGTCTTCCGATATCTATATATATGTTCACCTGAAATAAGTTCATAGCAGTTGTGAGAAAACATTTGAAAACCCCTTGAGATGATTGGGATGTTATCACCAAATGACACCATTTTTTTCTGAATAATTATGTATAGAAGCAATGTAGCAACGATTAGAACCACATAAGTACCATCTTTGTAAAATGTCTTCTTTAAAGAAAATTTATGACCGATATGAAATCGTTACAGAACCTCTTGATTATTTAGCTAATTATTGTTTGAGGATTTTAAAATCCTCTCCTATTAATTCCCTAAGGTAACTAGTCTGTTTTCATTGAGATGATCCCACAAATAAGAATTCATAAAGTAGTTGTCAAGTTGATAAAACGCTTTGTAATATTCAGTGGCATAAAATTAAAAAAAGTGATAACCGCTAATTCCCTGGCGTTCTCCTTCCATTTCTTCCGATCCCTCCAATCACTGGCTAATTTGGATTACCTTTGTATCTAGTGATTCTCTGAGGTGATACATCTTAAACGAACCAAAGAGTGTCAGAACAGGAGCAGTGGAGTGTTGGGAAACTCTGAGTCTACATTTTAGTGTATTTCGCTTCTTTATGGTTGCTTATGCACTTTGATGGTTAAAAGAGAATGAGCCACAAAAAGTATATTTTTAAAAGTCTATTTAAAAAAATCATAGTCATGTCATGGCTACCTCTTGTGTCATTAGCTTTACCTTATTAGAAAATAAATAAATTATAGTAAGTCACCTCGATCTGGCCAATATACGGCAATGTTACTTTACAGGGATTTTCCATATTTTACAAAGAATGGAGCCTAGAGCACATTTTGAGAGCCACTCATCATAAAGAGATAAAAAAAAAAAACAATCACCACTGGGTTTACTTTTTTTCACAACTGTACAACAGGTGTATTAAATCCCTTTGTACATCAACTGTTGATTTATATTTTCGTTCTGTACAATAGAAATTATTAAACATTTCACTTAATTTATCAGTCTAGTTCTTTTGTTGTATCAAAAAATACGTACTGTATATAAAATGGCATCTCTCAGTGACGTCACCAAGCTCTTGATAGCTATTGTGCATGCGCAGACACTAACTCTCGTACAGCCGGCTGGCGATAGGTGCCGAGAGCTTGGTGACGTCACGGCTCTCGGCACTTGAAGGAGGACAGGTACAATGAAGGAGGCGGGAATATTTAAAGATCGGAAGCCATCGACATTCCGAAGATGACATAGGGGAAGCACCGGAGGGCTACTTACATATGTAAGATAATATTTTTTTGTTAGCTAAGATCACTGTGCCTAACTAAAGTATGTGCCGGCATCAGCATTAAATAGCCTACCGGGTGGTCTGCTCGCATGATTTCATACTACATGGGGCTGTCTGTATACTACATGGGGGCAGGCTGGCTACATACTACTGGGAGCTGGCTGGCTATTTAGTACTGGGGGCTTGCTGGCTATATACTGGGGGGGTCTGTGACTAATGCATTTCCCACCCTCGGCTTATACTCGAGTCAAAAGTTTTTCCCCGTTTTTGGTGGTAAAATTAGGGGTCTCGACTTATACTCGGGTCGGCTTATACTCGAGTATATATGGTACATACAAAAGTATATATAAATATGGATAAAATTTACATACAAAAGCATGGGTAAAAATAATCAAATAAATAAAGAACACAGAGAAATGTGTTCAATGATGGGTCTATAGCAGGGATCGGGAACCTTTTTGGCTGAGAGAGCCATGAATGCTACATATTTTAAAGTGTAATTCCGTACAATTTAAATATACCCCCAGTAGATAGGTAGCCACAGCACATACCTCCCAGGTGCTAGGTAGTCACAGCACATGCCCCCCAGGTGGTTAGGTAGTCACAGCACATGCCCCCCAGGTGGTTAGGTAGTCACAGCACATGCCCCCCAGGTGATTAGGTAGTCACAGCACATGCTCTCAGTAGATAGGTAGTCACAGATAAAAATACTAACCTACCTATGTTCCCTGCAGCTGGCTCCTTGTCACTCCCTTGCTGTTCTCTATGACCCAGGCGCTGCCATCGTAGCTCAGGCAAAGGCGTCTGGGTCACAGAGAGGAATGAACGCTGTCATCTGGTGTCTACTCATCTATGAAACAGGCGCCGTCGCCTAGCTAATGCTGCTGTCAGCAACAGCACCTGGATCACATGTCTAGTGATCTTAGCTGTGTGTGTCTTACATGCACACCGCACCAATCACTATTTATTAGATTTGTCTGTGAGCCAGATGCAGCCATCAAAAGAGCCACATCTGGCTCCTGAGCCATAGGTTCCCTACTTCTGGTCTATAGGTATAAAACATATATTCAGTAGTAAATGTTTATTGCATCTATATAAAAGACAATACTGTTTTTATTAGCATTCACAAGCCATGAGGTTTATGCATCAATATGCCAGAATTAAAGGGGATTGTCAGGAAAACTCTGATTTGTCAAGAAGCTGAAGTTTACGGTGATCCTTCATTACCAAAATGGCCGCAAGCACATGGGGCAGAGAACTCTGGGAAGGAGAAAGGAACAACTTTGATCACATGTGCAGACCTGTAAGCCAATCATCGGCTGCCAGGGTTATGTGATGTCACACAGCCTTATAAAAACAGGCAGCCATTTTCAATCTCAGCACTTCACACTGCATGTGATGCAAGTCCAGCTACTTCTACTGTTGCTTAAGTGAAAAGAATAAATTCTTTGTAAAATCAACATACTTTCTGTAGTGATTTCTGCTTCAATCCCAGGGTGTCCATTTTGGGGGATCTGTATACAGCAAATAGCAGTTCTTTTTTGTTGCTGAAGTGAATAGGAATAATTCTTTGTAAAAGCCACATATTATCTGTAATTCTCTGATTTTTGCTCATATTCCAGGGTGTCCTTGTGCTTCTTGTGCTTCTGTATACCTCAAATTTCAAGTTTTTTTGGTAGATTAAGTAGATCTGTGTCAAATCAACATAGTTGATGAACCAATATGTCAGACAGAGAGGTGGCAGGTGGAGCAGGCAGAGGTCGCAGCACAGTAAGGGGACATTGTGGCAGGGGTGATTCTGTGAGACTAGAACTGCCTTTATCATCCTTTCTCCCAGATAACATCTGACAACCCCAGCCAAGACTCTGTGAGTTCGCCAGATACAACCCTTCGTTGGCATGGCCCAGGAGGAGGTCAGCAGCGCTAACCTGTCCTCAACCAGCCTTTGTCCTGTTCATTTCACTCAGCCAGAGATCTACTAGATGGTCTGGGCTCAGCGCCACTATACAGCGAGGAGGAACTCCTTGAGGGCAGTCAGCAGCTCCTTGGCAGTGAAGAGGTGGGGCAGACAACCGTTGCTTTGTGCAGTAGGTGGGAAAGTAGAGATGTGGAGAATGGTACAGGAGGTTATGTTGTACTTGCAAGTAGTCGGGCTGTGCATACTGAGACCGTTGAGGAGAATAGCAGTGACAGGGTAACACAAATCGATGACGATGTAGCCGATCGCACTTGGGAGCCAGGTGAAGCCAGGGATACATCATCATCATCATCATCATCAGGAGAAGAGGGTGTCAGCTTGCGAGTCAGGCAGCAAGTCGCTACTGTGGTCGTGAGTCAGCAGGATGGCAGCAGCGCGAGGACAGGAGCCAAACGGCCATGGAGTACAAACCCAGCTTCACGGGTCCAAGTAAGCAGTGGCACAGGGGCTAAGCGAGGCAGCGGCATTAGTAATCACTCAGTGCAGAGTGTCGGCAGTAAAATCACCACCTCGGCGGTGTGGCAGTTTTTTGTTAAGACACCAGAGGAGCCGAGCGTGTGTATATGTAGAATCTGCAGGCAGAAAGTGAAGTGTGGCCAGGGAGCTAACATTGGCACCACGGCCCTGTGTCAACACATGCAGCATCACCATCCAATGGCCTTGGAGAAATGTGGAACAGATGAGGAGGTCCATCCTGCCGGCGCAGCAAGAAAAGCAGCACCTAGTGGCACACATGCCATTTCAGCCAGTCAAGGCTCCCTCTACCAAAAGGGAGCTGTTTGTCTTTGACATCATCTCCCGGTCCAGATGCTCCTGCTCCTGGCACCTGGCACCAGCTGTCATTGAAAGAGGCGATTACAAAGAGACAACTGTATGTGTCCATCCTAAGCAAACCATGCTCTTGTCCAAGTTGTTGGTACTGCAGTCCCTCCCTTTCCAAGTTGTGGACTCTGCAGAGAACTAATGGCTTGTGCCGAACAGAGGTGGAGAGTTGCAAGCCAGCATTCTTTTCCAAGAAGGCAGTGCCAGTCCTTTACAAATATGTAGAACAGAAGGTGGGCCGGTCCTTGACCTTATTGGTTTCTTTCAAGGTGCACGGCACCGCGGACTCGTGGAGCTGGAACTACGGTCAGGACCAGTACATGTCCTTTACAGCCCACTGGATGAATGTGTTGCCCGCCCAGCCACACCAACAATGGCGCTTTCGAAATGCTGCTCATGCACCTGCCTCCACCTCCTCCTTTTTCACCACCACCTCAGCCTCTACAAGAGCTGCTCCCTCATACCACATGTGCAGAGCACAGCGGTGTCATGCAGCAAACGGGAGGAACTTCTCCGCGTCATGCAAGAAGAAATCAATCTGTTGCTTTCTCCGTGACAATTGAAAATTGGAACCATGATGACAGACAATGGGAGGAACAGAAAGGCCTCCCCCAACATAGTCTGATATGCGATGTTTCCACCCATTGGAATTCTAGCCTCCATATGTTAGATCGCTTGTATAAACAGAGAAAAGCCATTAATGATTTTTTGATGATGCAAGCGGACCAGAGTACTCCCATGTTTAACTTTGATGTCAGCCACTGGCAGCTCATGCTTGACACATGCCATTTGCCCAGGCCCTTTGAAGAGGCCACATTATTTGTCAGTCGCAGGACTGCGGGATGAATAACGTCATTTCACTGCTTCATGCTGTTACTCATGCTGCAAAATCTGTCTGGTCAGGGCACTGCAGAAGTGGAGACTACATCTCATGGCCACATGAGTCCCGTGGACGCTGAACTGGAGGAGGAGAAGGGGGAGGACATTGGAACACAAGCAGAGTCTGGTGAAATCAGTGGTTTTTCCACTCAGGTGACAAGAAAGGAGGAGCAGGAGAATCCGAAGGAGGTAGAAGACGCGGCAGATGACCCAGAAGCACTGTGGCAGTATACAGTGGAGATGGAGGCCGGGAGTCCCTCAGAGTCACTGGCGCAGATGGCCCGCAGCATGCTGCTTTGCCTAACTAGTGACAGCCGAATAGTCAACATCCAGCATAGGGATGAATTTTGGCTCTCCACCCCTGGATCCTTGCTACTGGTCAAAAATTGGTGACTTTTTTCCAGATGACAAGAGGGAGGAACAACTGGCTATACTATAGAGAAATACTGAAAAGACAGTTGGCCGCTGCCTTTGTGCAGCATTGTCCATCCTCTGTCAGGTCTGACCAGTCAATCACTCACGTACTACTGCCACGGCTGCTGTGGGGAGATCAAGGGGTAGGAGAAATAGCAGCTCCATCAGCAGCAGCTTGTCTGGAGTCCTTAATGAGCAACTTTCTTCAGCCGTCTAGTGAGGAGAGTAGCCGCCACCAGCAGCAGCAGGACATGGCCAGACCCTGCGATAGCAGGTTTTAGCCTTTTTGTACAGCACTTTACCACCCCAAAAAGAGGATCCCCTTGACAACTGGGCAGTCAAGTTTGATGGGTGGCCACAACTTGCGTAGTTTGCAGTAGAGAATCTGTCCTGCCCGGCCAGTAGTGTGGCATCATAGCGGGTGTTCAGTGCGGTGGGGGCCATCGTTACCCCAAGGAGAACCCGCTTGTCCACCCGTAATGTAGAGAGACGGACCTTTGTCAAGATGAATCAGGCTTGGATCGGCCAGGATTTCAACACACCAATGCCTTATGCGTGAGATTAGATCAGCCATGACGCCTGTCCCAAACGTTGAGAAATTAGTCTGGATTCTAACTGCCTGCCTCAGCCACTATTCTGATGCTGCCACCCTCCTGATGCCAAACATCTGAGTGGACACAGAACACAGAAGACATGCAAATATCCCAATTACTGGTCATCTCTGTTTTGGATCCACTCCTGTTTATTTTTGGCTTTTAGCAATACTGATGATGGATTATTGACCGACTGAAAGCAGACACTGACGGATGAAAAGAAGGGTATAATGATCATTGACGTCGGCCTCTGTAAGTGCACATGGAATTGAAGAGTGACGCGATTCTAAAAGCGGTGGCTGTCATGTGTGAGTCATACTAATACACAGCATTGTTTGAAGACCAAACCATGCTCCGCCCTCACACCTACAAGCTCTCTGCAGCCAGAAAATGCCTGTTTTTAATGTGATTTGTCATGCATCGATTCGGGTGGAATCAAATTTTCCGAAAAATTCTGCGAATCGGGTCGAACCAAATTTCAACAAATTCGCCCATCTCTAATTATAATATATACCGTATTTTCTAGACTATAAGACGCACTTTTTAGCAAGAAAAAATCTTGCTAAAAAGTCTCTGCGTCTTATAGTCTGGAGGTCAGGAGGATCCAGTGCTGCAATCTGCCAGAGAGGAGAGGCTCCGTACTACTCTTACCTCTCCCCGATGTCCTACTGGTACAGGACCTGTGGTGATGTCAGAATCATGTGACTGATCACATGATTCTTACATCACCGCAGGTCTCATACTGTCATGCTGCACTGGGACAGGGTAAGAAGAAGGGGAATGGGGGAAGTGTGTGTGTGTATGTATATGTGTGTGTGGTTCTGTGTGTGTGTGTATATAGGTGAGCCGTGTGTGTGTATAGGTGAGCCGTGTGTGTGTGTGTATGTATAGGTGAGCTGTGTGTGTGTGTATAGGTGAGCTGTGTGCATAGCTTCCAACCGTCCCGATTTTGCCGGGAAAGTCCCGTTTTTCTTACCTCTGCCCCGCGTCACGGGCAGCTATGAGATTGTCGCGGATTTTCTCCCCAGGTCCCGCTGTGTCCCGGTGCTGTGTCCGCATAGTAAATACTTTGAAAGCCAGAACTGATAGTACAGAATGGCTTCTACAGACATCGGGCAGGGAATCCTTTTCAGAGAAGTGTCGGGGCTTAGCGAAGAGCAGGGACCACGTCATCAGGTTCAGATCTCTGTCCATATATGGTCACTGCATCTCCTAGGGTTCCCCAGAGCAGACATCGGGCAGGGAATCCTTTTCAGAGAAGTGTCGGGTTAGCGGAGAGAGCAGGGACCACGTCATCAGGTCAGATCAGAATCTGTCCATATATGGTCTCCAGGGCTTCCCCAGACACAAACTCTTTATTTAATTAAATTAAATAAAGTTTTGCCCAAGCTGAGATTCGAACCTGGGACCCTCTGCACTGCAGACAAGAGCCTTAACTAACTGAGCTATAAGCCCAGTGATACAGAGCTGAGGATTTCTGGTAACTAAGAAGTGTTATCTGCCACTGTTACACTGTGACACAGACTTACTGCACTGATATATAGAGAGGGATCTTCTCAGAGATTATTATTGTACCCGAATATTTCCGATTTGCGCCGATTTTCCCTGAATTGCCCCGGGTTTTTGGCGCACGCGATTGGATTGTGGCGCACCGGCATGTATGCAACGGAGATCGGGGCGTGGCCGAACGAAAACCCGACGGATTCGGAGAAACCGACGCATTTAAAAAAAAAAAATTGTCGTTGGACACGCGCTTACCTGCACCCACCAATGGATCGTGAACTCCGGCCGACCTCGGCGGACTTCAGCACAGCAGCGACACCTGGTGGATGTCGGAGGAACTGCCTTAGTGAATCGCTGGAAGACCCGAATCCTCCGCAGAGAACGCGCCACTGGATCGCGAATGGACCGGGTAAGTAAATCTGCCCCATTGGGTTAGGCATTGGACACACCACTATGTTGAGAAAGAGGGAATACATTTAGCTACCAAGACCTTTTTCAAATCTGTGGACATTAATAGTTTTCTTGATTTCTCAAGTTCCCACTATAAAGAATAGCTATAAAATTTACCCTATCGTTAAATTGTACTGGCCCCACATGTTCAGAAAAAAATCCTTAGAAGCAGATTCTCAGAAAAGGGATATTCCTGCCATATCCCTTCTGAAAGAAAAATATATCAAAACCAGTAACCTAACACAGAGAGAATGCCTGATATTGTGCAAGACACCAACAGACTAGACCAATAAATTTCATTACAACTTTACCGTCTGACCTAATTAGATCTATCTTGTCAAAGGACTTGGATCTTCTGAAAACAGACTCATACATTGCCCATACCTTACATTTCAAACAAATAATTAGATTCAGGAGGGAATAGGAATTGAAGAACATACTGGCTCCCAGCAAATGACATGACATGATCAAGTTCTATGATCATAGAATGGTTCTCTAAGACACACCCCGATCGCCTGAATACTATCTGCCCAAATCGCCTCAATGAACTTCTGAAGAGAGTACGAATACGAAGGCAAGATTACATACAGGATAGGTTCTGTAGGTTTGTTCTTAAGTTGAATTTGTATGTAAGTAGGTACTGTATATTTTATAATTGTAACCCCAGTCAAAAATTATTTGGTCTCTGTGACAATTGAAGTTTAAAGATGTTGGGTTGTCATAAGAACCAGGATTAACAATAAACCTTAATTACAAACACCTGTGATAACTGTTACAGCTGATCTTTGTAGCCTGGGACTAAAGTACAGTAAATTACCAACACCCAGTAACCAGGAGTCTTTAGTAAGTCGGGTGTTCTTAAAGGACACCTGTCATCAGGTCTCTGTCACTTGTCCTGTCTCTACTATCTGTTGGAGCAGCTCACAAGGATCCCATCCCATCCTTTATCTAGTCAATTCATACATAAATCATTGCAAAATCATCATTTCTTTATTATGTAAATGAGGCTGGTCACATGGTCAGAGGCAGTGATGTCACTCCTGTTTCCCCTCCCCTCTCCTCCCTCTGCTCATGTCTGTGTGTAGTGTGTAGTGTATAGTAAAGCATTGCTAATGTCTGTGCTGCATCTGCTGACATGCTCTCCCTCCTAATACACATGTGTGAGACACAGACATCAGCTACACAAGTACCTGACATGTTCTGCTATCACATGGCTGCATCCTGGAGCTGTTGTATCATTCACATACACACACAGGCTGCAGGAGGTGTGGCTGCCAGCACCAGCAAGCACATCATTATATAGGCTGTCAGTCAAGCACTGGGGGTGTGGCTGTGCCTCCCACTCATGAATAAGCCGGACAGCTTAAATATGCTAATGACTCATTGGGCATCTCACAGGTCATTTGCATACAGCTTTAGGACCTCATTGCTTAAGTTTACAGGCATGTAGAGGGACAATGAAGGGGTAGAGGCAATGCTCTCTAATGGCAGTTTATGAAAATATATTTAGTTTAGGGGGGTTATTCTGCCTGACGGGTTCTCTTTAAGTAGTGAACTCCCTGTATGAGAAAATAAATTATTCATGGCTGCCTGTATGCACAGGGCCGGTTCTTGACAAAGTGGGGCCCCAAAATAAAACTATTTTATGAGTAATCACAGTCAGTAAGAGGCTCCAATTAGTATGGTAAAACAACTGTAATATGGGAAAATTTTAAAGGAGATAGATAGATGATAGGGAGATTGATGGTCAGCACAGTGGCTCAGTGGTTGGCACTACAGCCTTGCAGTGCTGGTCAACATCTGCAAAGAGTTTGTACATTCTCTCTGTGTTTGCGTGGGTTTCCTCCCGGTCCTCCGGTTTCCTCCCATACTCCAAAAAATTACTGGAAGGTTGAATAGCTTGTGAGCCCCATAGGGGACGGGGACAGGGACAGGGACTGATCTGGCAAGCTCTGTGCAGCGCTGTGTAATCTGTGTGCGCTATATAAAGAGTTATTAATTATAATTATTATGATGATAAATATGAAAGATTTCTAGATGCAGAACTTTAAAGTAGATTATATATACAGTAGATATGAGAGATAAATACAGTAGAAGAGAAATAGAAGATTGATTGAAAAATAGAGAAAAAGCAAGATATATAAATGGTCAGATTATAGGAGATAGATAACTAGACAGATAGATATATAGACAGGAGATAGATGATAAGCATCTTCACCCGGTAATTCAACCAAGGGGTATTAACCCTTTCACCACCTGGCATTTCTGGATATTTTGTGTTATTGACCTGCTCTGGTCAATAACACGACAAAATATCCAGAAATGCCAGGCGGTGAAAGGGTTAATACAATTTTGACGTTTAAAAATTAAATCAAAATTACAGCAAAAAGAATTAATGTAATCCCAACAAACCACATATTTTCCAAAAGCAGACATTTGCCCCATTGCATTAAAAATTGCATTAAAGAGTTTAGAGACATAGCCGCCTTCCTGCAATTTTGATTCAAGCTGAAACATTTTATAAAAAATACTTAAAATTTGTCACACAGATCTATCATTGTCTGCTCCTTACACAATGGTGACACAAATAATAACTATATATCCATAAACCAAGCTAATGAGAATAAAAGTCACGTTTAGCCGCACAATAACAGACCCCTCCACGCTTCATAAGAATTTGAGTGAGAACGTCATAACATAGATGAAGCGACATTAGGGGAAGAGGATTGAATGTTCAATGTATCAGTCAATTTTCGCAAAAAAAACCTATCACGAAATAAAAGGCAATAAGAGAGAAAGCGTGTTCTTAGAAAGTTCTGCATACAGAAGGGTTAAAAACAAATATTAGTTGATATTATTCCTTATCAGAATGTAGGAATAAAGTGAATATTTCCATTATCTGTGAGGTGCAGCAGCTCCTGTGTGCAGCAAATTCTCCCTGTAGCCTGATGGCTAAGAATCTGGGCTACTCTTCAGAGGGCTGTACCTCTGGCTCTGTGACACATAGAACCTCACTTCTGTTTTCCTATGAAAGAAGAGAGTCTCCTCTTTTATAAGAATCTAATTTGTGTTTCTAAATGTCAGGAAAACGGAGATATTTACTGTTAAACTGCCATCGGGAGGATATTCTCACTTTAAACCTGAATATCTCTGGATCCAGGGCACCTAGAAACAAAATTCAAGATTCATTTGAAAGAAGAGATTCTCCTTGGGCAATTGACCACTTTGCCTACCCATAGCACCGGCCCTACATCTGCATATTTCCTTTATCATCACCATTCTAATACTGTTTACACCATCATATACTGTGTATACTGATGGTTATCTTACTATTATTATCATAAGCAGGCCTAACTGTAAAATCCACATACGATTGTCTTTCTTGCTATGCATCCGGTATATTCTACTGCTCACAATTTTATTTTCATTATATTACTAACTATAGCATCCACTACAATCAATTTCTCTCATATAGGTCTCACATACAATATATATTTGCCTTTTTGATCTACACAAATGCGGTTCACCCTTCATCCTTTTGTTACAAACTAATATTTCAACAGACCTAATACATATCCAAATATACACCTATCAGATCTATCTGTCCTCCCTTCTACTGAACCTGCGCAAAACTAGGAGCCGGAACAGATAAGCTAAAGCCTTCTTCTTTCTCAGAATAGTGTTGTGTCCATTAACTAATCAATTTTGTTAACATCATTTACAGTGTAATCTGGGACTTATATCCTATTTTATGAAGGAATACTTCATCTCTGTCTAGGTAACCGGCAATGGTGAATTCATTACATGTACACAAAAATACCTCTGGTCCTTCACTGCTGTTCATCACATGTATTTTACTATGGTCCAAAGCACCCGGTCATTTGGCCAGGATAGTAAATAACTGCTCTTAGCTATAACAAAATAGAATGGGTTAGCAAAAAATATTTTATATAGCTCTCTCTCTAGATCTCTCGCTTTCTGTATTTCTGCGTGGCACTACAACTTATCCGTCCATCGCTCCTGCTTCCGGTTCTCAGTCTTGTGCCCGTCTCCATGTCCTAGGGCACGCACGGGCTGGCTTCTCAAGATTTAACGGGCCAGCAAGCAGTAAATTGCGCTGGCCTTACCCAGAATTCTATTTAAGCCAGCCTCTCCCCACACACCCTTCTGGATCTTTGTGCTTTATGCCTTTGAGAAAGCTGTTATCTGTGACCTGTGTATTGACCTCCCGTTGTGACCCTGGACCTGTTCCCGACTTCGCTTCTCCACTGCCAGCCCTGACCTCGAACCTTTGCTGCCTGTCTTGACCTCCAGCCTATCCCCGACTTCAAGGTTCTTGGCCGACTCTGTACCTCAACTTTGGCTGCCACTGCGGACAAGTCGCATCTGTGGAACAACCTGTTGGTATCACGCTGCAGCAAGTCCAGCCCACTTTGCGGCAAGCTCTGGTAAAGACCGGGTGCCACTTAGATTCCTGTCCCAGGTATTGGCTTATGCCATCATCCACGGTGGTCCAGGGGGTTTACTAACCCTGAGCCCTGACACTCATAGCTCATATTAATGACCTGTGGCAAAATAGAAACCAATAACGGCACAGCTTCTAACTGCCACAGCAGCAGCAGACAGTGGTTTCTGTAGATGTTGGTTAATAAGTGTATTTTAGAAAGTGTGGGGTGAATATCTTCATTAATTTGGTTATTGTAAATGTGACAGGGCAGATTTCTTAAGAGGACATACATACACATATACATACATATATTAGAATATACCACTGATTTATCCCCACTAATTTTGGCATAAACTTCATGTATGTGAATTCTTATGACAACAGTATCTTATATAGATGCAATCTATAGATTATATAGATGCAATCACTGACTATTCTATACCTATAAAAACATAGACCCATCATTGAACACATTTCTCTTTGTGCTCCATTTATTTGATTATATATATACCTGTGTTTTTATGTGTAACTTTTATCCATATTTATTTATACTTTTAGATGTACCTTTTATGTATTTTATGTAGTGTAAATTTATTGGACCTGAAATAGAGAGCAGTACGCTATAGAATGCTATAGAAATTGTAAAACAGCTCTATATATCACTATATTCCTTGCTCACTACAATTATTGGCAAAAAGACGCTAATTACTTGACATAAATTAGAAAAATACGCCTCTAACGAATAATACTTTGTACTCAACACAAGATGCCAATTCTGCCCAGGGCTTCTCTTTTATCGATTACATTATCTAAGGATGGCGATTAAAATTGTGCAACGATGCTTCATATAATTACATAGTAACGTCTATAATTTGCATATTTTCCAAATTATACCAATCTGTTTTGAAACCAAGGGCTATTGTTCTTTGTAAGCTTTTATAAATGATGCTCCTCCATTGTTTTGGGAGTTTAAAACAAAATCATAGCAAGCTATAAAAGGGGTTTTCTGATATTATAAAGTTATTGGCATCTAAATGCCTATAAAATGAAAAATAGAATGCAGTCAAATTGCCATAGCCATAGGACTGTGTTTGATATGTTTATCCAGTAGCATTATTGAGAAGGCCTTAACAATAAGGACATGTTGCCACGTCACACTATGCGCCGCACGATGCCGCCATCTTTGCTGAAGTCCCATAGTCTATGGCAGAGCAGGGAACTTATTGTCTGCCATAGACTAAAGTAAAGACACCGACAGGCTTTCGGCCCGCCGCCTGGGGCCAAATAAACTGTTGCCGATTCATGCGGTCATACAACCGCCCGAATTGCCTGCGTTTGGTGTGTATGAGGGGGGGGGGGGGGCGGCAAAGTGGTGGGGGCCCCCCTTATGATCCTGCCCTGAGTACCAGTCTTAGTTTTATTTGCATCAGTGCTACCTTACACTAGCCGTCTTAGTGCTATTTGCAGTTATAGCATCATATAGTATTTCTGTTACATCTGTGTCAGGGTATTCCTCAGTTTACTCAATACACTAGTGGCTTGGCCTCTGATTGATTTTGTCATGCACGCTTTGTTCTGGCCTGGCAATGGTTAACATGACTTTCAGAGCTTTGACCTGTGAGTACTGAATTATTTTTTTATATGGATGGGCACACTGGGGGCAGGCTGCCTATATACTGATGGTAGGGGGTTATTTGGCTATATACTGGGGGAAGTGGGCTGGCTGCTATATACTGGGGTCATGGGGATGGCTAGATATCTACTGGGGGACAGGAAGCTGGCAAACCATATAATGGGGGGAGGGGGCTGGACAGTTACATACTGAAGGGCAGGGGCTTGGCAGACTATATAATGGGAAGCAGGGGATAAAAGGCTATATACTGGAGACAGGGACTGGCAGGCTATATACTGGGGGCAGGGGACTGGCAGGCTATATACTGGGGGACAGTGGGCTGAAAGGCTAAATCTTTTTTTTTTTTTTTTTGAATTTTAAAATTTTTTATTAGTTCGAAATTCACGTACAGTGGCAAATCATCATAAATTACAATTTCGTTATAATAGCTTACAGTTACAATAAGAGTAATAAACATAAGCAAATTTATTAATGTACGTTGCATGGAGGATTAGGGTAGGATTTGGAAGGGGGAGGAAGAGGGGGGAAGGGGTAAAGTCCTTTTAGTTCTTCACTCAAGTTCTACTTATGTCTGTGGACTGAAAGGCTAAATCTCATGGTGCAGGAGGCTGGCTAGCTACATACTGGGTGGCTGGGGGCTAGCTAGCTATATACTGGGGCACAGGGGGCTGGCTGGCTATATACTGGTGGTAGGGGGCAGGTTAGCTCTATAATGGGCGGGGGCTGGCAAGCAACATACAGGGGGCTCGCTAGCTATAAACTGGGGGGCAGGAGGCTGGTTAGCTTTATATTGGGGTCAGGGGGCTGGTATGCTTTATACTGAAGGGCAGGGGGCTGGCAGGCTATATAGTGGGAAGCAGAGGGCTGGCAGGCTATATACTGGGGGACAGGGGCTGACAGAATATATACTAGAGGGCATGGGCTGGCTATATACTAGAGGATAAAGGGCTGGCTATATACAGGAGGGTAGGGGACTGGTTATCTATATACAGGGGGGAGGCTGTGACCAATGCATCTCCCATGCTCGGCTTATAGTCAATATGCATCCCCAGTCTTTTGTGGTAAAAGTAGGTACCTTGACTTATATTTGGGTCGGTTTATAATCGGGTATATATGGTAATCTCCAGAAACAATGTTACAGGATATGAAGAATATCTTGAGTAGATCATAGATATAACAATAAGGGCGCCTAATTTCCAAACCTTGAACTGAATAGAACTTTTGATGTATAATAGTGACACTTGGAGTTTTCCTCTGTTTTGTACCACTAGGACTCTCCATCCTGACACATGAAAACTTTTTCAGCCATATTTGTCCTCCAAAAACTAAACAATGCTCATTCCCTTCCAAGTGTCACCCTGTGCCTGTACAGCAGGGTACCGTGACACAATGGGTATTGGTAGGGATTGCACTAAACATTGTGAGTTGCATTTTCCTTTTTAAACTCTTGTCAAGGTGCAAATTTTAGTGTTCAATAAAACATTTACTAAGGGTCCGAATCACGGTTTCCGGCTGGGTTTTCCAAATTTTACCGTTTTGTGCAGAATTGCCCCAGGTTTTTGGCGCACGCGATCGGATTGTGTTGCATCGGCGCCGGCTTGCATGCGACGAAAACGCGGCGGATTATTTTTCACCCTCATGAAACGCTCATAGGGATAACAAACTTTGCAAATGTTGGTTTGAATATTTTAAGGGTCGCAGTTTAGAAAATGGTGTCATTTGTGGGGGTTTCCATCATATAGACCTTATAAGGTCACTTCAAATTAAATTGGTCCCTACTAAAATGGGTTTTGATGATTTTCAGGAAAATCTGAAACATCACACCAAAAGTTATAAGCCTCCTATCATCCTAAAAAAAGGAAAAGATGTTTGAAAAATGATGCCAAGTTAAGGCAGAAACATGGAAAATGTTGGATATCAAGCTATTTTCCAAAAAGTAGAAAGTTGGAAAACAAAATTCTTTTTCCAAATTTTTGCCAAATTAGTTTTTTTTCATAAATAAATAATACATATTGCCAAAATTTCTCAACTAGCATGAAGTACAATGTCAAGAAAAAACATTCACTAAATCACCTGGATATGTTAAGCCTTTTCTAAATTATGACCACTTATAGTGACATGTCATATTTATGAAAAAGGACCGTGTCAGGAAGGTGAAGTCATTAAGGGGTTAAAATTGTTGACATCCTAATCTTCTGTTTCTGTAGTCATCACTTTTTTCATATTTATTAAAGCCCCTGCCGCAGTCAGACCATGCACCACATTTAACATGCAAAGTCCGAGAGAAGTGTGCTGCACACCCCATGTTAAAGGCGCAACAAAAAAACGTTGGCGCAGTGCAGGGGGTGCCAGATTCATGAACAACGTGCGCCAGAAATCCTTCATCTGGCGCCCTCCGCAGACTACACAGGACACTGCACAGAGTACAGAATGCACTGTTCTTAATAAATGTGCTGCAGTATGCTCTTCACTTTTACATTGTACCATACATCCAGGTCCCCTAGTAGTGTTTTAACACCGCCCCACCAAATACTGCAATGCTGCTACAGAGAGAGCCTCCAGAAAATAGTAGTAACACACAAATAATCTTCCCTAGCATAACATGTTTTAACATCCCCCCCATTTTATTCCCCACACTGTAAAATGCTCTTTATCATTCCTTCCCTATATAATGCCTGTTGTGGCCCTACACAGTATTCTGTCCTGATTTTGACCCCAAGACTTTGTAATGGCCCCCAAATATAGTACACATATATACTTCCCATTCTGGTTTGTTTATAGTACCCTGTTCTGTTTCTGCAGAAACCTGCTAGATAACAGCTCACACACAGCCAATGACCCCATACTTTACATTACACCATTACAGTGCCACACATCTAATAAATTCTCTAAATGTGGCCTGACATGTATAAATGCCACCCACCCATAATGCCTATGGCCCCTAATATGGCCTCTAGTAATTCCCACTCATCCCCTATGTATGATTAAAAAAAACAAACCCCAATTCCCCCTTTTTTTTGTCTTGCTGTGCGGGTCGAGGTGTGTTGACGTCATTATATGGCATCTTCTGTTCATGGCGGTTATGGGGAACTACTTGAAGCAGGAGATACCATGTAGTCACATAACCAATGTAAAATCCTATAATGTACACTCACCGGCCACTTTATTAGGTACACCTGTCCAACTGCTCATTAACACTTAATTTCTAATCAGCCAATCACATGGCGGCAACTCAGTGCATTTAGGCATGTAGACATGGTCAAGACAATCTCCTGCAGTTCAAACCAAGCATCAGTATGGGGAAGAAAGGTGATTTGAGTGCCTTTGAACGTGGCATAGTTGTTGGTGCCAGAAGGGCTGGTCTGAGTATTTCAGAAACTGCTGATCTACTGGGATTTTCACGCACAACCATCTCTAGGGTTTACAGAGAATGGTCCAAAAAGAAAAAACTTGTTGATGCCAGAGGTCAGAGGAGAATGGGCAGACTGGTTCGAGCTGAAAGAAAGGCAACAGTGACTCAAATCGCCACCCGTTACAACTAAGGTAGGCCGAAGAGCATCTCTAAACGCACAGTACATCGAATTTTGAGGCAGATGGGCTACAGCAGCAGAAGACCACACCGGGTGCCACTCCTTTCAGCTAAGAACAGGAAACTGAGGCTACAATTTGCACAAGCTCATCGAAATTGGACAGTAGAAAATTGGAAAAACGTTGCCTGGTCTGATGAGTCTCAATTTCTGCTGCGACATTCGGATGGTAGGGTCAAGTTTGGCGTCAACAACACGAAAGCATGGATCCATCCTGCCTTGTATCAACGGTTCTGGCTGGTGGTGGTGGTGTCATGGTGTGGGGAATATTTTCTTGGCACTCTTTGGGCCCCTTGGAACCAATTGAGCATCGCCACAGAGCAACGCCACAGCCTACCTGAGTATTGTTGCTGACCATGTCCATCCCTTTATAACCACAATGTACCCAACATCTGATGGCTACTTTCAGCAGGATAATGCGCCATGTCATAAAGCTGGAATCATCTCAGACTGGTTTCTTGAACATGACAATGAGTTCACTGTACTCAAATGGCCTCCACAGTCACCAGATCTCAATCCAATAGAGCATCTTTGGGATGTGGTGGAATGGGAGATTCGCATCATGGATGTGCAGCCGACAAATCTGCGGCAACTGTGATGCCATCATGTCAATATGGACCAAAATCTCTGAGGAATGCTTCCAGCACCTTGTTGAATCTATGCTACGAACAATTGAGGCAGTTCTGAAGGCAAAAGGGGGTCCAACCTGTTACTAGCATGGTGTACCTAATAAAGTGGCCGGTGAGTGTATATGCGCCACCAGGGAAAACATCTCCAGGTCTGACCCAGTGTACTTCTGCAGGCACAGGCAGGAATGCCCCTTACCTGCCCACTCTGCCGACAGTATCGCCACATGGCATCAAGGTGGTGTTACCACAAAAATAGTCACGATTTCTTGCAATGTGCAAGAACTTGTTATTTTAGTGCTTCTATGACAGAAACTGTTTATAGAAGCAAATGCCCTCAAAATATATAAAACTTAGCATTTAATTAGATCAAATTTAAAAAGTGGTCTCAGCATATACATGAAAAAACAAACAAACACAGAAGGTTGTAATGTATGTTGAACCTAGTCGGGGAAAGTCAACATAAACCAGGATAATTACTTCTGGACAAGTGCATAGTGTTTAAGGGCATGCAGGTACTTAAAGCATGTACAATGGCAGATATGGGGAAAATATTTAAAGAAGGGTTTGGTCTCACCAGTCGTGAGGTGACCTTTAAGTGAGGGATCGACTTGGCTCTCTACAATGAGATCTTAGTTCCCGCACAACACTAGGCAGATATCCCCCTCACAAGTGAAATTGACACTTACCTGTCATGACAGATGGGAGGGTGTAGGTGCGGCGATGTCAAGACCAGGACGTGGGAGGCTGGGTCACTACTCAGCAACCCCCGATCCTGGACCACGCCCACAACCATGACGTATAGCTTCACGGTCATGTGCCGGAGGCGTGGTGTGGGCGGGCCTACCTCAGCCTTTATTTGGCGCGAGCGCAGTAACTCTGGCGCCGATGCCGTCCCTTTCCTAGCGTTTGGGTCCATGCTTGCGTGGGAAAGACGAGCCACTGTCCGCCTCCCGTAACTTCTATGGACCGATGTCCATTTCAGACTCAAGCTTAGTTTCACAATCTAACTTTTCCCCTGAGGAGTGTACTTCTACCGGTACATGAAACGCGTAGGGAATTTTTTTATTTTTTCATGCATTTTCTAGTCATAATAGCCGCATTTAGGGGCAGACTGGGGACCGCCCTTGTAAGGGCCGGGAGCTATTCATTGGGGACAGGGTGAAGATACAGTAGGGTGAATTAGGAATACGTCACAGTATATCTCCCTACTACCAACCCATGGATGAAGATAGGTAAGAGCACAACCAATCTAGTGCTGTACTTCGCTCCTCTGGATGAAGACTGGTGAGACCAAACCTTTCTTTAAATATTTTCCCCATAACTGCCATTGTACATGCTTTAAGTACCTGCATGCCCTCAAACACTATGCACTTGTCCAGAAGTAATTATCCTCGTTTATGTTGACTGTCCCCGACTAGGTTCAACATACATTACAACCTTCTGTGTTTGTTTGTTTGTTTTTTCATGTATACGCTGAGACCACTTTTTAAATTTGATCTAATTAAATGCTAAGTTTTATATATTTTTGAGGGCATTTGCTTCTATAAACTTGACTACTATTTGTGCCTGGTCGAAGGACTGTCTCCCTCTGTGACTGACCAATCATTCAGTGTGGACTGGTTACTGTTTTATATGACAGAAACTGCCATAGAAGTGCTGATTAATGTCCCCCTATGCATACATGTATGTGTGACATCTCGGGTCACTGAAGTGAGGGAGTGGAATGCTGAGCTGTAGGTTACACCTGTGCCTGTCTTTCACTGACCTTGAGTGACTTATTTCATGTAATTGTGAGCAGGGTGTCTGCCTGCAGACTGTACTCACTAACCTGGTCCTTGTTCTAGGACGGAGGCAGCTCACCCTCACTGCAAACCTGACCAAGAGCAGGATACATTCAGGCTGAGGAAAAAGAGAGGCAGAGCGAAACGGAGGGGCGGGGCCAACACACTAAGCGTCCCAATTCACACAGTGTATGGCAGAAGCATTGAGAGTAAATAGAGCAGCGCTGTGACGGCCCTGAGCAGTGCACGTGCCAGGGCAAGTACTCTGCTTTCTCAGCCAGCTGTGCCTCTGTGTAGCTGGTGTGCAGTATATTCTGGGCCCCGGATCTTTTAGCCTAGTGACGCCCCTGTCATTTACACACTGCTGTTCCAACCAGATTAACTTTGGGCCAGCAATAAGAGTTATCCACACACCTCTCTGGTCTGATCCCTGTACAGGGATCTAGTCTTCGCTGCAAAGAGATTGCAAGGGCGCTACCTCTAGATCTCCACTGGCCTGGTTTAGAAACACCGGAGCATCACACAGCTGGATCAGAATGGCTAGGATCAGTCTCAAGTCAGGGCAAGCAGTATCCAAACAATGCCAGGAAACAGGCAGAGGGTCAAGATAAGCAGTCCAGTATCAGTACTAAGAAACAGGCATAGAGAATTACAGAATACAGAAAAAGACAAAAGTAAACAGCAATTCTGAATGCACTGTGCAATACAAATAGTTTGACTTTAGGTCAACAATAATCCCTAGACCTCTCTGGTTTTCCCTTTCACCCCTAAGGATGTTTTTTGCTGCAGAGAGATCACAAAAGTGGACCTTTTATTATAGTACTTGTTAGGATTGGGTACACAAAAGACAGGGGATAGTGCGCCCTGAGCTTGCCCCAGCCTCTGTCCCTTCCTATAGCCCCCCCACGCTAAACCGTGGGGCGACTACTTGAAGACTCGGAATACACTGGTTTAAGTGGGGGAAGGGAATCACAAACAGACTGACAAACATAAAACACAAAAGAATAGTAAACTAGCCGGAGTCACAACGGGAGGGTACGTCAATAGCAAAGTCAGTAAGCAAATAGTCAATGTCAAAAACTAGCCGAGGTAACAACAATACAGATACAGAGCAATACAACCTAGTGCAGCAAGCAAGTGGAGAAAGAGATTTCAAACACTGGCACAGGTGACCAGTGAAGCTGCAATTTATGCAGCCAGAACTCCACCTCCAGAACCTGATAGGAGCTGGACAGCATCTGGGAATTAACCCCTCATGGTGCAGAACAACCAGGCACCAAGCAGAGGTTCAAAGTCCCAGCCACTCCTAGACAGCGCGAGATCTTAGCAGCCGCTGCCCAGGACGAGAGGTGGAGTTTGCGCGGATACGCGCCGGGGTTCGGAGAACGCTTCTGGTACCACCAGAAGAACCGGAAGTCCCAGCAATCTCCCTAGCGAACCTGACAGTACTGATGTGGATATTAACTGGCCTAGTGGGCACAGAAACACACTGGTATGTGATCCTGAGGTATCAGACGACAGTATCGTGATGATCAGTCAGGGCAGACAGTATAGAATGTCAGGAAATAGGATTAGTAGTCAGAAATAGGTCAGGGTCATGCACAAAAGATCAAGAGAAGGCAAATCTGTTCCTTGTTTGTAAATTTTGTACAAATATGCTATGAATCGCGTACCAACGCAAATCCGAATATGTTTTACTTGCTTGGGATGATACTTCTAAAATGGCTACTAGCTACTGCTGTCATTCATCTCATATCATATGGACAATTTATAAAGTCAGTTTTGTTGTAGTGTGTGATAGCGATATTTGTACCAAAATTATTACATTTACCACAATATTTGATAAATTGGCACATCTGGAGGTCTAACAGTTATGTATGAGATTTCGCTCCATCTTCTACTCCACCAGTCAAAGAAATTAGTTTTCAACAAAGTTTGCAACATTAAAAAATTTAATAAATCTGGTGTAGCTGACTCAACGCAGTAGCTGACGCATGAAGACAGGATGGTAGGAGGAATCAAGTGAGGTTAGTGGGGCTCCGCAGTGTAGCTACTCCACGCCCCATTAGCCTCTAGAGAAATTTTGTATGAATAAAAGATAACATTTTTACTAGGTTCTGCTACATTAAAATACAGTAGTCATCCTGCTTGAAGCTGCGCAATGGTGAGGTACTGGGGACCAATTTTTAGATCCTTATGTTGTGAGGAAACTGTTTAAATATCAATTTTAACTGAACCAGGAAATGTATTGTTCAATTCAAGGATCGTGTGATTTTTTTTAGCAAGTTCAAGCAAAAAATTAACATTAGGGCATATACGTTGATGAGGTCACAATACGGTTCACTTGTAAGCGCTTATTAGGTTCATCCACATGTCAAATACAAAGTTTTTTTAAGTAGTGTATACTATTTGGTGGAACAGAAGTCCTTTTAAACTTCTAAACATGTATGTTCCATTGACTGTAAAAGCACTAAAAGTTACTCTGCAATGCAGGAAAGCTAGACACATGCCTGCAGAGGTGACAGTATCGCCAGGCCCATCCTGGTATTGTATATTAATCATAGCTATGTATGTGGAAATCTGAATAATGATATTCGGCGATAACTCATATTCTACATGAGAACATATTACATTTTCAGTAATGCAGTTATGTCGGGCAGAAACTCAAAGAGAACCTCCCTGCCTTTCAGGAAAATGCAAAAACATTATATGCTAATGTTACTTCACAAGACTCAGGGTCTCTGAGTAAGGGAGTTAAATATGCGAGAAATGATCTTACACAATTGTCTCTCAAGCATATATAAAGCCAGACCTGGCAGAGACTAAGTATATTATCGAGTTGGAAGTTAATCCTTCTCACACTAACCAGCTAATCTCTTTCAAGAACAATGTCTCAAGTGAAAGGACACCAGAAGAAAACTCCTGAACCCTGTGCACCTCCCCCACAGCAGTGCGACAATCGTGAGTAGAAAATTTTTGGAGTATCCAGTTTAGGCATGTAAATATTCAAATGAGTGGTAAGATACCAGCCCATACGTGGAATATATAAGGACAAACCTCCTAACTCAATATTATAAAAGCTACACAGTAAAACAGTAAAATATAAAATATAATTTTCTAAATGTGGTATCTCATGTCAACGACCATTTGGAGGCCTTGTGGGATTTCCACATGGGATGTACAATGTGTGTTGCAAATTTTCAGCAGCAAATCTTACATCACATCCTGAAAAATAAGTCAACAGTGTAACAGAAAACACAGAGTGGATTTGAGCAATAATTAAAAACAATTGGGGGAATTTTCAGAAGTTTCTGAGGTAAAACCATTCTAGTTGGCAATGGAAATCAATCAGAGCTTAGCTTTAATTTTATCAACAGCTCTGCGAAAATGAAAGCTAAACTCTGATTGGTTGCCATGGACAACTAGAACAGTTTTACCTCAGAAACTTCTTATAAATCTCCCCCTTATGTTTTTATGCAGCCATTTACAAACACTATAGATCATTACATAAAATGATAATAAATCTTACAAGGACATGCACTGTCCCTATATAGGTAAAATTTGCCTTTAATAGGTGTTTCTGTGTTTTTTTCATTTCACAAATTTTTAAGCATAGTGAGGAAGGGATAAAGAAAATATTATATTCAAAATCCCATCCACTGTAAATTGCAGTAAATTAGTAACATCGCCCCCTTTTTGGAAGCTTTGTATAGTGGTTAGGCGACTTGACTGCCGACATGGTTAATTGGCTCAGAGGTGCCCCCCCCTCCTTTTTTAGGCCCTTCCTATTTATCTGTGGTCATATTTGTTCGATGGCCACAGATACTCACCTGCTGCAGAAGGAACAGAGACATATTTGACATTAATTTTATTCCTGGGTAAGGGTGGAAAAGTATAGTAACTTAATAGCACAGAACAATCAGACATACTCCTGGCCAGAGTCGAGAATGTACAGAAGCTTGCCAGTGAGCCAGGATTCAAAATGGTTTCTAAAAGATAAAAACAACTAAACAAAGCGTGTCCGCTACCAAAATGAGACCCGAGATCCATCTGTACTATTTTTGAGTCTAAATGATGACGGAATCTAAATGAAACTGCAATAAATTCATATTTGTTTATTTCAGCTTGTGAACCAGAGCCTCAATGCCAAGAACCTCCTCAACAAGGTAATACAAATGTCACTTTGTGTAAATCTATTATGTTTTTGCCAGTAAATGGCAATTAATTTGATTGTTGCAGATCAGATTATCAATTATCCTTTACACTCATATCTTGTTTGTTTTAATATCTTAATAACATGTGACCTGTGTGTACCTATAGTTCACATGTCTGTTAAAGCTGGATGGAGCAAGTTCACAGGATAGGCCCTTTCCATACATAGCAAGAGTTAACTGCATAATGTGGCCAACACCTACAATCAGTGCTTGCCGAGGGTCCTGATCCTGTCATAACGGGATCCTTAAAGAGGCCCCTGAATGGCAGCCTGTTATATAGATCCACTGATTTATCAATATACTGAAATTTAGCAGTAGGACAGTTAATTATGTAATTGATCAGACTCCTTATGGTTCAAGTACCCTTAGGGGTCCTAAAAATACAGTAAAAAGAAAATATATTCTAACTTTCCAGTACATGACATGGGATATGAAAAAAGCCCTCATACAGCCCTGTACATAGAATGATCATTTAAAATGTCGTGGAATTTTAAAGTTGGGCAACAAAAAACAGAACATAAAATGGAAAAAGTCTATCATAGAGGAAGGGTTAATTCAAAACACTTGAGTGTGAATTCATTTTATTTTATTTCAGCTTGTGTACCTCAGCCAGAGTGCGAGCAAAAATGCCCTCCCCCACAAGGTAAGCATGAGTGAAGTCTCAAAGAATTTTTTTATTTTTTCTAGTTGTATAGTCCATCAACTTGGTCCCTCCTTGTGATAGGAGCACCCATTTAGTTTTTATCACTTTATCACTCAATCGTTATGATGCAAGTGACGATCACAGACTTTGGGCCCTTCACCTAAGATTGTGTTCACATCTATGGTATAGATTCCATTGGAAGTTTCTATAATAGCCGTACTTGTATGACAGGTTTTAAAATTTTAAGAGACAGTAACCAATGGTAATGGTAACCATGTTATAGTATTCATGCATCTCTGTGTATGCTGTAGATACATCTAGATTTATCTTAAGTTTTTAGTTCAAAATTTTCCTGTACTACATCATTTCATGTTGATAAATGATTATTTTTAAAGTGTGTAACTGTCTAAACAAAGTTTTACAGTAATAATAGCTAACAGACACAAAACAAAAGGAAAACCACCATGAAGCTGCTTATCACTATGAGCACAATTCTTATTTCCCATATAAATGTTTATCTTCTAGTTCAATGTGCAATTCCTCTCTTTTCCATATTATATATGGTGAGTTGAAATGCTAATGGAATAATAAAATAAATCTTTATATAGCCTCATTATATTCTGCAGTGCTTAACAAATTATGGGGTGCATATACAAACAAAATAAAATTATTATACAGTAATAACAGTCAGATAAAACAATAGGAGTGACGGCCTACTCGCAAGAGCTAGGACCCCAACAAGAGCAAAGGACTACAAGTTCCCTGAAGTGATCTAGATGTAAATATTGTACTGGTTTGGAACACATACCAGTGCTCCATCACTTGGGGAACATCAGAGGCGTTGCCTCTCCTTTCCTTTGTGATCTATGAGGTTCCCAATGGATGGATAGTGATCAGGCACTTAACCCTCATCCTTTAAGTAGGGGGTAATCAATTGCACAACTCTTTGAATGTTTCTGAAACTTTGGCTATAGATACTAATTCTTACTTTCTTGCAGAGATATGCCCGCAACCTCAACAACAGGACAACAGAGGAGTCAAGAAGTAAATGACAGAAACCTGAAGAAGGCCTCATTGCTCTACTCCATAAATGTATTTGTTAACTTATATCCTGCTCAGGTGTTCAAAAAAATGTAATTAAATAAATATGGAGACAAATCCTAAAAGAATAAAAGCTTGTCTTACTGGTTTTTGAAATTATAATATTTAAAGATTATCTTGTGTGGTATATACATTATCTAGGATTAAAATTAGTCATATAACAACCTGTGGCAAATCATTGATTTCTGAGTTCCTTAGATTCCATGGGCTATACCAAACATCTAGCTTATCCACTCTCTAAAAAATACAATATAACAAATAGATAGATGAGAGTCTGATTGCTGAGATCCCCACCAATCTCGAGCATGAGGTCCTTAGTACCGATACAGAAAATTGGGTTCCAATTCACACTAGTAGGCGGAATACCATGACAAGAATGTGTCCTACTATACTTATTATCTCTGGAAAAAAAAGGTCAAAAAGTGTACACATTTTGGAAAATCTCTTTACTCATGACTCAAGTGAAGAATAAGGAGATTACTTTTTGTCAGTTTACACCTATTGATAAATGCTTTGTAGTTATCAGTATTTGAAACCATCAGGTGTTTTATAGAATCTTCAGAATGGCCTATGAAAATAAATACATGCAAATTTACAAAATGGCCATTTCAACAAGGGATTAAAGTAGAAAATGCATTGATAGTTTCTTACACAACTCTACAAATTTTTTTTGAGTTTTTGGAGAATGTTTCAGTAACATTAGTTAATGGGGCAGATTTATCAAGCTGTCTGAAAGTCAGAACATTTCTAGTTGCCCATGGCAACCAATCACAGCTCAGCTTTCATTTTACCAGTGCTCATGAATATTTTAAAGGGGAGCTGTGATTGGTTGCCATGGGCAACTGGAAATATTCTGACTTTCAGACAGCTTGATAAATCTGCCCCAATGTGTCAGTTATATGAGTATTTCAGAATATTTCAGTGAAATCCTTGGCATACATTTTTCCCCTCTTGTTTCCTTTTTTTCTTTTCTTTTTTTTTTAAAGTGGGCATTATGTGGCACATGATGGGCCAGGGGTTCCCACTAAATTTACCATAGCCGGTGCCAGGAAGGGAAGTATACACATGGTCCTGCCCTTTAATTTTTGTGAGTGCACAATCATTTGCCAGAATTACTAAGAAGCTGGGACCTTGTATTAATTCCAACATGTTGTGCACCAGTGCAGGGAGTATTAGGTGTTTTGTATGAAGCATCAGTCATAATATATTCCCCCCTCCCAATTGTGTTTTTAAGAAACTAGATGCTTGGGATGGAACTTTGATTTATGGATTTATCCTCACTGCAGGGGTTGAAAGAATTTCTCTTCTTGTTTTAGTAAATTGGCAAAAGCCAATTTAAGTTTCATAGTATAATCATAGTTTATACGGTTGGAAAAAGACACATGTCCATCAAGTTCAACCAAGGAAGGGATTTAGGGTAAACAATTCTATATAACATAACCATCAATGTTATTAAGAGGTAAAAAGGCATCTAGACCCTTCTTGAAGCTCTCTATTGTCCCTGCTGTGACCAGATTGAAAGTTGTCTTTCTAAAAAAGCATTGTAGTCTCTGGTGAATAAACCTTGTTTTCTTGGGCAGTTCCCACTTCAAGGTGTTGGTGTCATTTGAAGATATTCTGTATACATTTCTGCATTCTTTTCTATAGGTGTCATTAGATTCTTGTAGAATTAACTTACTAAGGAACAAATGTTACATTATTCTTGCTAAATGATACACAAAAGACAACTCCCTACACAGGGTCTTTGACTAAGTAATAGGGATTGGTCAGTAAAAACTGGTTTCATCGATCCTAAAGCATATAAAAAGACACTGAACTAAAACAAACCAACCATTCACACAGAGAGATCCTTTTATAAGATTTTCTCAACATCAACCATGTCAGGAATGAAGGGACAACACAAGAAATGTGGAGAGCCTAGTCCACCACCCCAAGAGTCTTGTCAGGAACGTAAGTGTCTTACTTATTCAACAAACATTCTAAACTTTTTCTATTTTTTTATTTCATTTTTTGTGCTTTTATGTATATTTATTTATTATATATTTTCTTTATTTTTCTATTTGCAGCTGCTTTCTTCTTGATATGCTATACAGCATCCTCATGGTGATAGGCAACACTAGACAGGAGCCAATTCATTGATTTCTATGGAAAAATTGCTCTTTGTAGGAAGGGAAAGGAGATGAGATTTGTCATCATCTACTGTCAGAAGTGGATGCAATTATGATATATTGAGTTATCATTTTCTAATATCCAATAATTCTTTTTTTTAATTAAAGATAGTGACACAAAGAATATTTTTTATCATCGAAAATTCCTAAGAAATTAGTTTCACATAAAATGAATATTTACAAAACAGGTTAATTTTGATGATGTATTTCCTGTAATGATTTACATTATGGAAGAGAAGAACAGAAAGCACAAATGATAACTTAAGAGCTTTCATTTACCATTCATGTTTCTTTACTATTCCCCATGTTACCATATACCTACATGCAGTGAAGGGTAGTTTTCGCCATGCTCCATTAATTCATCACTCATTAATTCCATCACTAGGTCTCCATTATACATAACAGAAGCATTGGAAGAACATTGCATAGACCTCTAATGGATGTTTGAACTTGGCTTTATATTTTTTACAGCTTTTGTCTAAATTATATTATATTTGGCATCTAGCAAACAAACATGGTAATATTTCTTGTCTGCTGATATATAGTAGTAACCTTGCTGTGAAGTCCAATACATGTATCGGTTGTCTTTATTAAGTTTTGAAATAGTATGAATTAAATGTATTCAATCATTTCAGCTTGCCAGCCAGCACCAGTGAAACCAGAGCCAAGATGCCCCGCTCCTCAAGGTAAAGGAAAGCTGTCATGAGGATATGGAACCACAATCTGCCACCAACCTGTCTCATAGTTCAGATGCAACATCAAAAGGCTGAATTTTTTAAATATACATATTTTTTAAGCTCCATAATGACACAAACACATATGGTGAAACCTTTCCAAAAATCACTGAAGGAGGTTTCCGTGTGTACACACAAAATCGACATATTTTGGGAGTTTAATCATAAGTTTCTGAGGTAGAACTGTTCTAGTTGCCCATGGAAACCAATCAGATTTCATCTTTAATTTTATAAACAGCTGTGGGAAAATGAAAGCTGAGCTCTGGTTGCCATGAACAACTGCAACAGTTCTGCTCTCAGACACTTCTGATACATCCCCCCTTATTTCTTGTTAGTTATAGTTAATCAGTGTGAGAATAATAATTATTACCCATGACAATAATAAACTATTGATTCATTTTGTATTTACCTTCTCTAGACCGCACAAAACCAGGGCCACATGGTCATCCTCATCAGGATAAGAAACATGTGAAGAACTGAAGAAATAAATACAGGAATACAAATATCAACTTAAAATGTGTAATCCAGAGTTCTTCCATAAATAAGATTTAATTGAATCACTAATAAAGCCTTTGTGAAATTATCTGGTATCATTCAAAAATGCAAAATAACAAGATTTAAAAAGAAAGAAAACCCACAAAAATCTGACAAGCAATCTTCAAAATGAAAGAAAACATTGACACAAAATTTTAGTCTATGGTCTATAGATAAATGACCCACCTATAGTACAAATAAACAATTTCCGCACGATAACTGCAGGTAGTGTATTTATTGGTCCTGTTAGCTAAATATAAATAAAGGTGTTGTGAGAAGAGGGGAATGGAAAGGCAGTTGTCTTCTGGGGGACAGCACCTTTCTTAAACATGTACTACTGATCAGCAGTGTAACTAGTAGATGCAGGGCCCCCAGACTTCTGAATGGGCCCCCATTCCCCCTAAGAAAAGATACATATTTGTATACTCACATATAAAATCTTGCACACATTTAAACACTTACACAGATCTGTCCCAGTAGCTGCTGACCCCATGGGGGACGTGCACGGCAGGAATTAGAGATGAGAGATCCCTAGTCCTGTAGTTATGCTGCCCCCTCCTTCTCCCCTGACATTTAATGCTGTGTACTGAGGAAGATGTGCATTTTATATAATGGTGCCATTCTCCATTCTTCACTGTGTCAGGTCTGATGCCAAAGCCCCCAGGCACTGCGAGCCCCGTAGCAGCTACTATGTAGTCGCTGTAGTTATGCCCCAGCTAATACTTGACTATTCCAATCCTATCCTCAGAGAATCACCTACATTACAGACCACTCTGACTGCTACCTTCCCTTGACCTGCTTGCCCTATATGTTCCCTACCTAAAGTAACAGTCCTTACATTTTCATCTGCCTCGGTTACAACTTTTTACAGGAAATGAGATTGATTTAGTTGAGCAAGCCATTTACCGTGGATTGCCAAGAATTTTTTTAGAAACCAGATATGACTTGATTCACTTACATTTACGTTAAGGGCTTGCTATTTTCAATTTTATACACACTTCTAAGTGAAATAATGTTTACTTAATTAAATTCATTGTCATTCTTCCTCAAAACAATGCTATGCTATTACTTTATGATATGCTAATACAGTATTGTAAAAGTTTTTGCAGAACAAAGGACTGTAGCTATTTGGCTGTCAGTCTGATGAATTAGCTAATAATGTAATTCTGCAGCTCATAGGGATTATAAAATTGCCTCATTTTCCAAGTTTGCCTACCAAAATCCACAAAATTTAAACCATACTTGCTCAGACTTATACTAATTGTATGGTCATGAACTTGGACATTATGGATGGTGACACAAAACTGTGGACTAGCCAGATTCCACAGACTGACCACAATTGCTTACACAGACTGACCACAAATGCTTACACAGACTTACAGACGACCCCTAGTTAAAGACAGACCTCTCGGCCCACTGTGTTTATTAGGGAAGCTTTCTAAATGCTTTAATATAGTCCCAGACTGCAATGATCAGCTGTAAGGTGTCTGTAATGCAGCTTTATTGATGATCCTTGCTCCCATTACAGGAAAAAATTTGGAAACTTGTCACTTGGGCCAAAAATTTTTTTGTCTGGAACTAAAATTATAACATATATACTTCCAACTTGCATACAAATTCAACTTAAGAACAAACCTATGGAACCTATCTTGTACGTAACCCGGGGACTGCCTGAATAGCACACACAGATTAGGCAGTGCTGCACAGAGCTTGCCAAATCGATCCCTGTCCCCAATGGGGCTCACAATCTACTCAACCTTCCAGTATGTTTTGGAGTGTGGGAGGAAACCCATGTAAACACGGAGAGAACATACAAACTCTTTGCAGATGTTGACCCTGGGACTTGAACCCAGTTCCCCAGTGCTGCAAGGCTGTAATGCTAAGCACTAAGCCACCGTGCTGCCCTAATCTATAATACAAGGAGTTACTTCTCTGCAAAACAAACTGCAATCATGATTACTTTACAGTGGGGCAGATTTACCAAGTGTCTGAAAGTCAGAATATTTCTAGTTGCCCATGGCACTGCTCTCCTTTAAAATATTCATGAGCACTGGTAAAATGAAAGCTGAGCTGTGATTGGTTGCCAGGGGCAACTGGAAATATTCTGACTTTCAGACACTTGATAAATCTGCCCCAGTGTTGCTTTTCCTTTGTACAGTGGTTGTCCAGCGCAGGGTTTGTCTTTAACAGAACATTCATGATCCTATGCCACCAGCCTTAACATTCTAAATTAGGCCCTGTAGTCTCAGACTCGTTGTTTCTCAGCATTGTGGTAGTACACTTCCCAATCTTTCACTGCAGAAAACGTAAAAATTTCTGCTTTTCTAGTGGTCACTCTTGATAATGGTCAACTATTTAAGAGCACTTAATAAAACACTTAGCAATGAGTGTAAAGCAGCCAGTTTCTCCTATCTCATTTTGGCCAAGTTTTGTTAAATAGAACAGTAAAATCAGTTATGTATTATTTAAAATCCAAGGGTTTTTTTTGTAGAATTATTCAAAAATTTTAAGACCTTTGAAGGCTAGATTTTTTAGATAGTGGCCCAGATTTACTCTAGCCTCTGTTCCAGTTTTCTGGCTGACTCTGCATGTTCTTTCATGTGCAATCTGCTTGCACATGAATTTAAGAAGGTCTGAGACACATTTTTAGTGCTCATGGCCATTTTGTGGCGCAGCTGCACTATACAGAATGCAACACAAATTTTTGCACTGAAATGGGGGTTCCGGTGTACAGTTGGACCATGCACCAGATTTATCATGCAACATCCGACATAAATGTGTTGCACACCCTATGTTGTGGTTGTATAAATTGGAGAGCAAAAAGAAACCTTTCCAGTGTTCCCACAATGGAAAAAAAGTGGAAAATTTTGTTTATTTAGACATAAAAATTTAAATTGTTGTACATTTAAATATGAATAGTAGGCGGCCCCCCTTTTCATATTTGGATGTATACCAATTTAAATTTTTATGCCTAAATATAAATTTTTTCCTCTTTTTTGCAACATTGTCGGAGTGCTGGAAAGGTTTTGTTTTGCTCTCCAATTTTGCAAACATCGGGTGCAGTTTTCCCTGGTACAGTGACCCTCTCATATCCTTCCATGCACTGTGTCCACAAAAATGAAGCTTCAGGATTACCGGATATTGGTGAGCTGACTATTATCTGTTTTCTATTTATTCTAAAAGTGCAACATAAAAAGTGGTGCACTTTGTTGGGGCAGGCGCCCTCTGCACACTACACAGGCAAACTGCACATGGTATGCACTGCACTGTTCTTAGTAAATGTGCCCCAATGTTCTTATACATGCATACTTGAACCCCTTCCGACTAGAGATGAGCGAGCACTAAAATGCTCGGGTACTCGTTATTCGAGACGAACTTTTCCCGATGCTCGAGTTCTCGTCTCGAATAACGAGCCCCATTGAAGTCAATGGAAGACTCGAGCATTTTTCAAGGGGACCAAGGATCTGCACAGGGAAGCTTGGCCAAGCACCTGGGAACCTCAGAAAAGGATGGAAACACCACGGAAATGGACAGGAAACAGCAGGGGCAGCATGCATGGATGCCTCTGAGGCTGCTTAATCGCACCATTATGCCAAAAATATGGGCAACAGCATGGCAATGACAGAGTGACCGAATGAGGCTAGATAGCATCTAAAACATCCAATAATTGACCCTGACACTATAGAGGACGGCATGCAGAGGCAGCGGCAGGCTAGAGAGTGTCTTGGCAACATACCCCAAATGGACTCAGGCTTAAAACCAATGGGTGGCAGAGAGGAACCAAAGGAGGTGAGCAAGAAGCGCTCAAATAATATCGGTAAATGATAAAAGTTTGTGGATTACATAGCAGGGTGGCGACAAAGTTAACAAGTTTGATGAGGAAGCCATGAAAACAACCCAAAATTCTGCCTGACACAGCTCGTTTGATAAGGGGACCATGTATGGAGGCAGTGAACTAGTAGTAGATTAAAGGTGCTGCAGTTAAAACTATGTTAGTTGGATCTTGGCATGGAGCTGGCGCTCCGCTGCCAGGCGAGCTTTCGCCAATCCAAGCCCCTGTCTCTAGGCTACTCCCCAAACAGCACTTTTAAGAACCTTTTGTATAAGATCAAGAGTAGTAGCGTTCTTATAAGTTTAGGATATGGCGTGTGAGGGGAATGTAAACAGATGCGCAAGAAGCGCTGAAATAATATTGGTAAATGATAAAAGTTTGCCAGCATATTTTGTGGATTACACAGCAGGGTGGCGACAAAGTTAACAAGTTTGATGTGGAAGCCATGAAAACAACCCAAAATTCTGCCTGACACAGCTCGTTTGATAAGGGGACCATGTATGGAGGCAGCTATATGGACTACTTTTGGAGGCAGCTATGGCGATGACGTGTGGAGGTAGCAATGGAGACAACGTGTGAAGGCAGCTAAAAAGACGACGTGTGGAGGCTGCTATGGAGACAATGTAATTTGGATAGTGCCTGTATGTGGCAGTCCAAAAAAGTTTTCAAACCATAGGAGCAGGTAGCTGGTCCTCCAGAAAAATTACATAGATTGAGTGCCTGTATGTGGCAGTCCAAAAAAGTTTTCAAACCAGAGGAGCAGGTAGCTGGTCCTCCAGAAAAGTTACATAGATTGAGTGCCTGTATGTGGCAGTCCAAAAAAGTTTTCAAAGCAGAGGAGCAGGTAGCTGGTCCTCCAAAAAGATTAAATAAATTGAGTGTCTCTATGTGGCACTCCCAAAAATTGTTTAAAACAGAGGACAGGGTAGTTGGCCCTCCAGAAAAATTAAATACATAGAGTACTATAGCTAGAGCCAGTTGGCCCTGGCAAAAAAATAGCCAGTTTCCTCTGCTTTAGTGTACAAAGAGGAGGAGAAGGAGGACAATGAGGAGGTGGAGTGCATACATTATTCAGGTTCAGCTTCTTTCACCTGGTGGAGAATGGAAATGCGGAGAAATCCAGGCTTTATTCATCTTGATAAGCGTCAGCCTGTCAGCGCTGTCAGTCGACAGGCGTGTACGCTTATCGGTGATGATGCCACCAGCTGCACTGAAAACCCGCTCGGACAACACGCTAGCGGCAGGGCAGGCAAGAACCTCCAAGGCGTACAGCGCCAGTTCGTGCCACATGTCCAGCTTTGAAACCCAGTAGTTGTAGGGAGCTGTGTGATCATTTAGGACGATGGTATGGTCAGCTACGTACTCCCTCACCATCTTTCTGTAAAGATCAGCCCTACTCTGCCGAGACTGGGGACAGGTGACAGTGTCTTGCTGGGGTGACATAAAACTGGCAAAGGCCTTGAAAAGCGTACCCCTGCCAGTGCTGGACAAGCTGCCTGCTCGCCTACTCTCCCTCGCTACTTGTCCCGCAGAAGTACGCCCTCTGCCGCTAGCGCTGTCAGAAGGGAAATACTGTTTCAGCTTGTGCACCAGGGCCTGCTGGTATTCATGCATTCTCACACTCCTTTCCTCTCCAGGGATGAGAGTGGAAAGATTTTGCTTGTACCGTGGGTCCAGGAGAGTGAATACCCAGTAATCGGTGCTGGAATAAATTCTTTGAACGCGAGGGTCACGGGATAGGCAGCTTAGCATGAAATCTGCCATATGCGCCAGAGTCCCAACGCGCAAGAATTCACTCCCCTCACTGGCCTGACTGTCCATTTCCTCCTCCTCCAACTCCTCTTTTTCTGCCCATACACGCTGAACAGTGAAGGACTGAACAATGGTCCCCTCTTGTGTCTCGCCAACATTCTCCTCCTCTTCCTCCTCATCCTCCTCCACCTCCACCTCCTCCGATATGCGCTGAGAAACAGACCTAAGGGTGCTTTGGCTATCAACAAGGGAATCTTCTTCCCCCGTCTCTTGTGACGAGCGCAAAGCTTCCGACTTCATGCTGACCAGAGAGTTTTTCAACAGGCCAAGCAGCGGGATGGTGAGGCTGATGATGGCGGCATCACCACTGACCATCTGTGTTGACTCCTCAAAGTTACTCAGCACCTGACAGATATCAGACATCCACGTCCACTCCTCATTGTAGACTTGAGGAAGCTGACTGACCTGACTACCAGTTCTGGTGGAAGTTGACATCTGGCAGTCTACAATCGCTCTGCGCTGCTGGTAAACTCTGGATAACATGGTCAGTGTTGAATTCCACCTCGTGGCCACGTCGCACAACAGTCGGTGAGCGGGCAGTTGGAGGCGGCGCTGCGCTGCCCTGAGAGTGGCAGCATCTGTGCTGGACTTCCTGAAATGCGCACAGATGCGGCGCACCTTCGTGAGCAAATCAGATTGGGGTATGTCTTGAGGAAACGCTGAACTATGAGATTTAACACATGGACCAGGCATGGCACAAGTGTCAGTCTGCCGAGTTGCAGAGCTGCCACCAGGTTATGGCCGTTGTCACACACAACCATGCCTGGCTTCAGGTTCAGCGGTACCAGCCACAGATCAGTCTGCGCCGTGATGCCCTGTAATAACTCTTGGGCGGTGTGCCTTTTATCGCCTAGGCTCAGCAGTTTGAGCACCGCCTGCTGTCGCTTAGCGATGGCACTGCTGCTGTGCCTAGAGCTACCGACTGATGGCGCCATGCCCACGGATGGTAATTCAGAGGAGGAGGTGGAGGAGGGGTGGGAGGAGGAGGAGGCATAGAAGGCCTTTGAGACCTGGACCGAGGTAGGCCCCGCAATCCTCGGCGTCGGGAGTATATGACCAGCCCCAGGGTCAGACTCGGTCCCAGCCTCCACCAAGTTAACCCAATGTGCCGTCAGCGATATATATAGTGGCCCTGCCCGGCAGCACTCGTCCACGTGTCCGTGGTCAGGTGGACCTTTTCAGAAACGGCGTTGGTCAGGGCAAGGAGGATGTTCTCTGACACGTGCTTGTGCAGGGCTGGGACGGCACATCGGGAAAAGTAGTGGCGGCTGGGGACCGAACACCGAGGGGTGGCCGCCGCCATGAGGTTTCGAAAGGCCTCGGTCTCTACCAGCCTATAGGGCAGCATCTCCAGGCTAAACAACTTGGAGATGTGGACGTTGAGGGCTTGGGCGTGTGGGTGGGTTGCGCTATACCTCCTTTTGCGCTCCAGCGTCTGGGGTATGGAGAGCTGAACGCTGGTGGATGCTGTGGAGGATCGTGGAGGCGAAGATGGGGTTTTCGCACGGGAGGTGTTTGGGCCGGGGTCCTGGGCAGGGGGCTGACTAGCAGATGACACAGGGGAAGGAGCAGTGGTGTGCCCGGCCGGAGATGAACGGGCTTGGTGCCATTGAGTGGGGTGTTTAGCATTCAGATGCCTGCGCATATGGTGGTAGTTAAGCTAGTAGTGGTGGAACCCCTGCTGATCCTGGTTTGGCAAAGGTTGCACACCACAGTCCGTCGGTCATCCGGTGTTTCTTTAAAGAACCTCCAGACTTCTGAAAATCTAGCCCTCGCCACGGGAGCTTGACTACAGGCAACATTTGGCGCTGATGCACCAGCTCTGGCCCTGCCTCTCCGTCTGGCCCCACCACTACCTCTTCCAACCAGTTCTGCTATAGGACTCGCCTCCGTCTCAGAAGCACTGTGTTCACCCGGCCTATCAACCCAGCTTGGGTCTGTCACCTCATCATCCTCCGATCCCTCAGTCTGCTCCCCCCTCGGACTTCCTGCCCTGACAACAACTTCACCACTGTCTGACTGTGTCTCCTCATCGTCCGACACCTCTTTACACACTTCTTCCACTACGTGAATAATGTCATCATCACCCACAGACTGCGACTGGTGGAAAACCTGGGCATCGGAAAATAGCTCAGCAGCAGGACAAGTGGTTTGTGACTGTGGGAAGGGTCCAGAAAACAGTTCCTCAGAGTATGCCGGTTCAAATGCCAAATTTTGGTGGGAGGGGGCAGACTGGGGGGAAGGAGGCTGAGGTGGAGGAGCCGGAGGAGTGCCGATTTCGGTGACATGGGTGGACTGCGTGGAAGACTGACTGGTGGACAAATGGCTAGAAGCATTGTCTGCAATCCACGACATCACCTCTTTGCACTGTTCTGGCCTCAACAGTGCTCTACCACGAGTCCCAGTAACTTGAGACATGATGAACCTAGGGAGTGTACCTCTGCGGCGTTCCCCTGCTCCCCCATCAGCAGGTGGTGTCTCACCCCGCCCAGGACCACGGCCTCTGACCCCTTCAGTAGTTGGACGCCCACGTCCACGCCCTCGTCCTCTACCCCTTGCCCTCGGGTTAAACATTTTCCAAATTAAAGTGTAAACTTGAAAAAAAATTTTTTGTGTGTTTATTTTTTTTTAGTTTTTTATTTTTTTTAACAAAACGATGCTATCCTATTGCTTTGGCTAGTTTCTAACCTACACTGACAGCACACAACTGGATTTTGTGCTTTGCAAGAGGAGTTTGAGCTATAAAATGAAATACAGCTAAAAAAAAAAAAAATCTGCAGACTCTGCCTAATTCTACTCAAACCCCTAATAAATTGTCCCACTTCGGTGTTGGAGGTGGATATGCGTGTCACTAAGAGCTAAACACAACGGTCGCAGGTCTCCCAGCAAATTCCTCACAGTATGGTACTAGCTGCACTACTAGTGCCAGCAAGGCCAGCCACAAGCAAACAAAAAAAAGGAAAATATAACGCTATTGTAGGCCTAAGTAAGCCGTTGGGGTTCTCCTATGGCTATTTTGTAGCCTACAATGAGAGCACACTGCTTTGCAAGATGAGTTTGAGCTATAAAATGAAATACAGCTAAAAAAAAAAAAAATCAGCAGACTCTGCCTAATTCTTCTCAAACCCCTAATAAATTGTCCCACTTCGGTGTTGGAGGTGGATATGCGTGTCACTAAGAGCTAAACACAACGGTCGCAGGTCTCCCAGCAAATTCCTCACAGTATGGTACTAGCTGCACCACTAGTGCCAGCAAGGCCAGCCACAAGCAAACAAAAAAAAGGAAAATATAACGCTATTGTAGGCCTAAGTAAGCCGTTGGGGTTCTCCTATGGCTATTTTGTAGCCTACAATGAGAGCACACTGCTTTGCAAGAGGAGTTTGAGCTATAAAATGAAATACAGCTAAAAAAAAAAAAAATCAGCAGACTCTGCCTAATTCTACTCAAACCCCTAATAAATTGTCCCACTTTGGTGTTTGAGGTGGATATGTGTGTCACTAAAAGCTAAACACAACGGTAGCAAGTCCCCCTGCAAATTCCTCACAATATGGTACTAGCTGCACTACTAGTGCCAGCAAGCCCAGCCACAAGCAAATAAAAAAAAAAAAGTATAACGTTATTGTAGCCCTAAGAAGGGCTGTTGGGTTCTTGTAGAATCACTCCTGCCTAACACTATTCTAATAGAACACCCTAACGCTTTCCCTGACCAGCAGCAGCTCTCTCCCTAGCGGCATCAAGACACAGAATGATCCGAGCAGCGCAGGCAGGGGCTAGTCTATTCCAGGGTCACCTGATCTGGCCAGCAAACCACTGCTATCGACATGTACCACGTCATGCTGGGTGAGGTGCAGAGTCTCTTGGCTTGTGATTGGCTCTGTTTCTGGCCGCCAAAAAGCAAAACGGCGGGAGATGCCATTTTCTCGAGCGGGCGAAGTATTCGTCCGAGCAACGAGCAGTTTCGAGTACGCTAATGCTCGAACGAGCATCAAGCTCGGACGAGTATGTTCGCTCATCTCTACTTCCGACCTTTGACATAGTATTACTGCATTGCGGGAGATGTGTTCCCGCATTATGCATTAATACTAGTCATGCTTCTGGCGCCAGCTCTGTTAAGACGCCGGCCCCAGAAGCTGCGGGTGTCCGCAGTATATTAATGTGAATCCCCCCCATTCCCCCGTGTCGCTTACCGGGGGGTCCATGGCTCCGATCGCAGCCCTGGGATCTGCCAGTGTAGAAGTAAAGAGCCTGTAAAAGTAAAGAAAAAAAGTTAACAACACTAATTAAACACACTTTTAAATAAAAAGAATTAATTAAAGTTAAAGTCCCCTAAACACAAACATTCCCTATACACATCTAATAAAGTAAAAAAAAAACTTAAAAACACCAAAACCCCCCACATATTTGGTATCACCGCATCCATAACAATCTGTACCATAAGTCAAAAACATTATTGGACCTGTACAGTGAACGCTGTAAAAACAAAACCTTGCCAAGATGTACATTTTTCAAAAATTACCTGTACAAAAATGTTCCAAAAGTAATAAAAAAAAATGATGTGCGCCAAAATGGTACCACTGAAAAAGAAAACTCAACACGTAAAAAAATAAGCCCTAAACCAGCTCTGTCAACCAAAAAATATTAAAGTTATAACTCCAAAAAGATGGCAATGCAAAAACAAGTGAGATTTTCTGTAAAAATATATAAAAAACTATATAATTGAGGTATCACTGTAATCGTAGTGATCTAAAGAATAAAGATAATATAATATTTTTAGTGTACGGTGTACGGCCCCAAAAGATACAAAAAAAAGAAATAAATAAAATTGACAATTTTCTTTTCCTCCATACATTAAAGAGTTAATAAACTCTCATCAAAAAGCTACAGACCCACTAAAATTTAGTATTTGTAAAGTGCATCTCATGTCACAAAAAATAAGCCCTTAATAATAAGCCCCAAAACGTCACAAAAAACTAAGCCCTTAATAATAAGTCCCAAAATGCAAAAAAATTAAGATTAAATTAAGCCATTATAAAGTCACAATGAATAATCTGCTCTGAACGGCACGGCTTCCCTTCGATGCCCTGGTTTGTGCCCATACAGAAGGTGGGAGAGATTGGGTATCAAACTTTGTGGAGCGTTTTGGTATTTTATCCACTAAGAATTTGTACATTTTATGAAAAACACATTCATTTAGCCAAAAAAAATATAATTTTGAAATTCGATTTTGTTTTAACCCCTGTAAAACAATTAAAGGGTTAACAAACTTCATAAAAGTTGTTTTAGGTACGTTGAGGGGCGTAGTTTCTATAATGGGGTAATTTATGGGGTTTTACTTTTATTTAGGCCTCTCAAAGTGACTTGAAACCTCAGCAGGTCCCTCAATAGCAGGATTTAGCTTTTTTTATGAAAATGTGAAAAATTGCACCTGATGTTCAAAGCCCCATAACATCCTACAAAAATGAGAATATTTCCAAATTTTCACCAAATATCTGATTTTCTCATAAATAAATGCAAAAGATACCACCAAATTTGTTTAACAATCATGAAGTACAATATGTCACGAGAAAACAATTTCAAAATCACTTTAATATGTTAAAGCATTCCAAAGTTATAACCATTTATAGTGACACAGGGCAGATTTGAAAAATGGTCCGTGTCAGGAAGGTGAAAAGTGGCTTCGGCGTTAAGGGGTTAAAAAGGGTATATATTCTTTTTATTTTAACAATAACTTTTCAAAATTTTGTAGATCTTTCTGGGAAGACTGCAAATTAATTTTTAATAGATAATTTTAGTGTTCCAAAGTTAGCAAAAAACCTTAAAGCCACAGCATCTTTTCTGTAGCTCATAAGGTTTAACCTGTTCATCTGCTCTCCTTGACCTTACTTTAATTTTCTTTCAATATAAAACACAGTTGCCACTAAAAACTAGTGTACTTTTCATTTACTAGTTTATTAATGATTACTTAATATTACTGAACATCTGCCGATGAAGTGCACTGCATATCCCCAGTATCGAGAGAACGAGAAAAGGAAATTAAATATATAAATCCCACCAATGTCTACAAACGTTATGCTAATTTACTAAAAAGAACTGTAGGCACCATAAAATCATAGAAAAACTAAACCTATAGAATTAATCCATGTATCAAATTCATAACAACATATTTTTTTTACAATAAACAAGGGCCCTTGTAAAAATATGTTACATAAAAGACCCTAAGCTGCTCTGAGCGCATGTAAAACATTTGCTGTAGCTCCATAATATTAATCCAACTTTATATTTATAAGTTATTCTGCAGGGGGCCCACACTTTTTATATTTTTTTCAGCCTATGTTCTTGTACTCTTAATTTTTTTTTTTTAGTGGATTTATTTTTCTCTCTATAATCTTGTAAAGCCACATCACTTTGTTCTTGTTTTATTAACTTAAATGCCTTAGTTAATTATGTTAATGATTGCATAAAGCAAAGGGTATGTGTAAATATGACGTATACATGTAGAAGTGGTCATGAAGGGGTTATTTATCCTCATACATGTACATTAACCTTGTACATTATTGGTTGGCATGAGTCAATGCTTTATTTTACCACAGTCAATGTTACTACCCATATCAATGTGTCTAAACTGTGACCTTGGACAGGATTTTCTTGCACTGTAGAGGGTTCTGCCAGAGGAGTTTACCTGGAACGTTCCCGGTGGGCTGCAGATCTAAAACAGCAAATGGGGCTGCTTTCATTACATGCTGTGGAGTGCGGTGGTGAGGCTGGGTAGTTCAAGACAACTTCCATCTCTCTCTCTTTACAGGCTTACTAGACTGCCATCACTCGCTTATGTGCGGCAACATTTGCTTTGGCTTATCTATCTTTATGGCTATTGATTTTTGACTGCGCCTACTTATGATGGCCGCACCCATCGTAAAATTGGACCCACAGCATGCAGTCACGTTTAGATTATTTTTGTTCAGGAACACTTTTACTTCCCTGTCTGTCCCTGTGTCATGGAATTCTGATCTGGATACTGGTCTTCACTATTAATGTACTTGTCAGGTTTATTTGACATTTCCTCTTAACATCAAGAACCCAGTAAGGAGTTGATCCAAATTTGGAAGCATTGCTCATCTCTACGGATTAAAAAGAACATCAGGACAAAATTAAAATTTGCCAATGAGCACCAAGGTAAATACAATGGGGGAGATGTATTGAGTCAAATTTTTGGTGTAACAGGCGCCAGAAAATGTTTTCCGCCACATTTATGCTTTTACACCTGCTCTATACACTTTCCCAACTTGTCCAACTAAGGTGGCGTGACCTGTGGGAGGGGGGGGGGGGGGCTGAAAAGGTGCTTGGTCAGGCAGAAAATAGCCTGTGTGCCAAATATTTAGAGACTTTGTGCCGTTGTGGCTCACAGTTTACGTTACAATCATTTTTATTGGAGTTTTTTACAAAAACATTTAAACATTTTACAAACACAACATATGCAGAAAATAGCAATAGGCATGACACTTATAGCCACATTGGTCGTCTAGAATTAGTTTAACATATACTCCTTTAGTTTGCATAATAGTCTGATTACATCTCTTATCATTGGGATAACATAATAGTTACATGCACAATCAATAACCGTAACTATCTAACTATATAACATTAAACAAACTAACGGGTCTTGCATGTTTCTTTGTAAGCGTAATGATTAGAGATGAGCGAACATACTCGTCCGAGCTTGATGCTCGTTCGAGCATTAGCGTACTCGAAACTGCTCGTTGCTCGGACGAATACTTCGCCCGCTCGAGAAAATGGCAGCTCCCGCCATTTTGCTTTTTGGCGGCCAGAAACAGAGCCAATCACAAGCCAGGAGACTCTGCACTCCACCCAGCATGACGTAGTACCCTTACACGTCGATAGCAGTGGTTGGCTGGCCAGATCAGGTGACCCTGGGATAGACTAGCCGCTGCCCGCGCTGCTCGGATCATTCTGTGTCTGGATGCCGCTAGGGAGAGAGCTGCTGCTGGTCAGGGAAAGCGTTAGGCTGTTCTATTAGAATAGTGTTAGGCAGGAGTGATTCTCCAAGAACCCAACAGCCCTTCTTAGGGCTACAATAACGTTCTACTTTTTTTTTTTTTATTTGCATCTAGTACCATTTTGTGAGGAATTAGCAGGGGGACTTGCTACCGTTGTGTTTAGCTCTTAGTGGCACACATATCCACCTCAAACACCAAAGTGGGAAAATTTAGTAGGGGTTGGATTTCAATTAGGCACAGTCTGCCATTTTTCCTTTTTTATTTTACGTTTATTTTGTTTAATAACTCAGTGTCATCTCATCTGGCATAGTAGTGTGCTTTCATACTTGGCTAGAAAATAGCCATAGGAGAATCCAAACGTCTTACTTACGCCTACAGTAGCGTTATATATTTGATTTCTGGTTGATCTGCTGGTGGCTGTACTTGCTGCAGTGCATCTACTAGCCAATTGTGAGCAATTTGTAGTGAGACTTGCGACCGCTGTGTTTTGCGCTTAGTGACGCACATATCCATTGCAAAGACCGAAGTGGGAAAATTTAGTAGGGGTTGGATTTCAATTAGGCACAGTCTGCCATTTGTCCTTTTTTATTTTACGTTTATTTTGTTTAATAACTCAGCATCATCTCATCTGGCATAGTAGTGTGCTTTCATACTTGGCTAGAAAATAGCCATAGGAGAATCCAAACGGCTTACTTACGCCTACAGTAGCGTTATATATTTGATTTCTGGTTGATCTGCTGGTGGCTGTACTTGCTGCAGTGCATCTACTAGCCAATTGTGAGCAATTTGTAGTGAGACTTGCGACCGCTGTGTTTTGCGCTTAGTGACGCACATATCCATTGCAAAGACCGAAGTGGGAAAATTTAGTAGGGGTTGGATTTCAATTAGGCACAGTCTGCCATTTGTCCTTTTTTATTTTACGTTTATTTTGTTTAATAACTCAGCGTCATCTCATCTGGCATAGTAGTGTGCTTTCATACTTGGCTAGAAAATAGCCATAGGAAAATCCAAACGGCTTACTTACGCCTACAGTAGCGTTATATATTTGATTTCTGGTTGATCTGCTGGTGGCTGTACTTGCTGCAGTGCATCTACTAGCCAATTGTGAGCAATTTGTAGTGAGACTTGCGACCGCTGTGTTTTGCGCTTAGTGACGCACATATCCATTGCAAAGACCGAAGTGGGAAAATTTAGTAGGGGTTGGATTTCAATTAGGCACAGTCTGCCATTTGTCCTTTTTTATTTTACGTTTATTTTGTTTAATAACTCAGCGTCATCTCATCTGGCATAGTAGTGTGCTTTCATACTTGGCTAGAAAATAGCCATAGGAGAATCCAAACGGCTTACTTACGCCTACAGTAGCGTTATATATTTGATTTCTGGTTGATCTGCTGGTGGCTGTACTTGCTGCAGTGCATCTACTAGCCAATTGTGAGCAATTTGTAGTGAGACTTGCGACCGCTGTGTTTTGCGCTTAGTGACGCACATATCCATTGCAAAGACCGAAGTGGGAAAATTTAGTAGGGGTTGGATTTCAATTAGGCACAGTCTGCCATTTGTCCTTTTTTATTTTACGTTTATTTTGTTTAATAACTCAGTGTCATCTCATCTGGCATAGTAGTGTGCTTTCATACTTGGCTAGAAAATAGCCATAGCAATAGGATAGCATCGTTTGTTTTTAAAAACTCAAAAACACAAAAAAAAAAAAAAAAACACAAAAAAAAGTAAAAAAAAAATTAAAGCTATAACTCTCATTTTAAAAATGTTTAACCCGAGGGCTAGGGGTAGAGGACGAGGGCGGGGACGTGGGCGTCCAACTACTGCAGGGGTCAGAGGCCGTGGTCCTGGCCGGGGTGAGACACCACCTGCTTATGAGGGAGCAGGGGAACGCCGCAGAGCTACACTCCCTAGGTTCATGTCTGAAGTTACTGGGACTCGTGGTAGAGCACTGTTGAGGCCAGAACAGTGCGAACAGGTGATGTCGTGGATTGCCGACAATGCTTCGAGCAATTTGTCCACCAGTCAGTCTTCCACGCAGTCCACCCATGTCACCGAAATCGCCACTCCTCCAGCTCCTGCACCTCAGCCTCCTCCCCCCCAGTCTGCCCCCTCCCAGGAAAATTTGGCATTTGAACCGGCATACTCTGAGGAACTGTTTTCTGGACCCTTCCCACAGTCACAAACCACTTGTCCGGTTGCTGCTGAGCAATTTTCCGATGCCCAGGTTTTCCACCAGTCACAGTCTGTGGGTGATGATGACCTTCTTGACGTAGTGGAAGTGTGTAAAGAGGTGTCCGACGATGAGGAGACACGGTTGTCAGACAGTGGGGAAGTTGTTGTCAGGGCAGGAAGTCCGAGGGGGGGAGCAGACTGAGGGATCAGAGGATGATGAGGTGACAGACCCAAGCTGGGTTGAGAGGCCGGGTGAACACAGTGCTTCTGAGACGGAGGAGAGTCCTCGACCAGAACAGGTTGGAAGAGGCAGTGGTGGGGCCAGACGGAGAGGCAGGGCCAGAGCTGGTGCATCAGCGCCAAATGTGTCAACTAGTGAAGCTCCCGTGGCGAGGGCTCTTGTGGCGAGGGCTAGATCTTCAGAAGTCTGGAGGTTCTTTAAGGAAACACCGGATGACCGACGGACTGTGGTGTGCAACATTTGCCAAACCAGGCTCAGCAGGGGTTCCACCACTACTAGCTTAACTACCAACAGTATGCGCAGGCATATGAATGCTAAACACCCCACTCAGTGGCAACAAGCCCGTTCACCTCCGGCCGTGCACACCACTGCTCCTTCCCCTGTGTCAGCTGATAGTCAGCCCCCTGCCCAGGACCCTGCCACAAAAACCCCATCGTCGCCTCCACGATCCTCCACAGCATCCACCAGCGTTCAGCTCTCCATACCCCAGACGCTGGAGCGGAAACGCAAATATAGTGCAACCCACCCGCACGCCCAAGCCCTTAATGTGCACATCTCCAGATTGCTTAGCCTGGAGATGCTGCCCTATAGGCTAGTAGAGACCGAGGCCTTTCGCAACCTCATGGCGGCGGCCGCCCCTCGGTATTCGGTCCCCAGCCGCCACTACTTTTCCCGATGTGCCGTCCCAGCCCTGCACCAGCACGTGTCAGACAACATCATCCGTGCCCTGACCAACGCCGTTTCTGACAAGGTCCACCTGACCACGGACACGTGGACGAGTGCTGCCGGGCAGGGCCACTATATATCGCTGACGGCACATTGGGTTAACTTGGTGGAGGCTGGGAGCGAGTCTGACCCTGCGGCTGGTCATATACTGCCGACGCCGAGGATTGCGGGGCCTACCTCGGTCCAGGTGTTTCAGGCCTACTATGCCTCCTCCTCCTCCCACCCCTCCTCCACCTCCTCCTCCGAACTACCATCCGTGGGCACGGCGCCATCAGTCGGTAGCTCTAGGCACAGCAGCAGTGCCGTCGCTAAGCGACAGCAGGCGGTGCTCAAACTGCTGAGCCTAGGCGATAAAAGGCACACCGCCCAAGAGCTATTACAGGGCATCACGGCGCAGACTGATCTGTGGCTGGCACCGCTGAACCTGAAGCCAGGCATGGTTGTGTGTGACAACGGCCGTAACCTGGTGGCGGCTCTGCAACTCGGCAGACTGACACATGTGCCATGCCTGGCCCATGTGTTAAATCTGATAGTTCAGCGTTTCCTCAAGACATACCCCAATCTGTCTGATTTGCTCACGAAGGTGCGCCGCATCTGTGCGCATTTCAGGAAGTCCAGCACAGATGCTGCCACTCTCAGGGCAGCGCAGCGCCGCCTCCAACTGCCCGCTCACCGACTGTTGTGCGACGTGCCCACGAGGTGGAATTCAACACTGACCATGTTATCCAGAGTTTACCAGCAGCGCCGAGCGATTGTAGACTGCCAGATGTCAACTTCCACCAGAACTGGTAGTCAGGTCAGTCAGCTTCCTCAAGTCTACAATGAGGAGTGGACGTGGATGTCTGATATCTGTCAGGTGCTGAGTAACTTTGAGGAGTCAACACAGATGGTCAGTGGCGATGCCGCCATCATCAGCCTCACCATCCCGCTGCTTGGCCTGTTGAAAAACTCTCTGATCAGCATGAAGTCGGAAGCTTTGCGCTCGTCACAAGAGACGGGGGAAGAAGATTCCCTTGTTGATAGCCAAAGCACCCTCAGGTCTGTTTCTCAGCGCATATCGGAGGAGGTGGAGGTGGAGGAGGATGAGGAGGAAGAGGAGGAGAATGTTGGCGAGACACAAGAGGGGACCATTGTTGAGTCCTTCACTGTTCAGCGTGTATGGGCAGAAGAAGAGGAGTTGGAGGAGTTGGAGGAGGAGGAAATGGACAGTCAGGCCAGTGAGGGGAGTGAATTCTTACGCGTTGGTACTCTGGCGCATATGGCAGATTTCATGCTAGGCTGCCTATCCCGTGACCCTCGCGTTCAAAGAATTTATTCCAGCACCGATTACTGGGTGTTCACTCTCCTGGACCCACGGTACAAGCAAAATCTTTCCACTCTCATCCCTGCAGAGGAAAGGAGTGTGAGAATGCATGAATACCAGCAGGCCCTGGTGCACAAGCTGAAACAGTATTTCCCTTCGTAGTGCGTAGTTCTGCGGGACAAGTAGCGAGGGAGAGTAGGCGAGCAGGCAGCTTGTCCAGCACTGGCAAGGGTACGCTTTACAAGGCTTTTGCCAGCTTTATGTCACCCCAGCAAGACACTGTCACCTGTCCCCAGTCTCGGCAGAGTAGGGCTGATCTTTACAGAAAGATGGTGAGGGAGTACGTAGCTGACCATACCATCGTCCTAAATGATCACACAGCTCCCTACAACTACTGGGTTTTAAAGCTGGACATGTGGCACGAACTGGCGCTGTACGCCTTGGAGGTTCTTGCCTGCCCTGCCGCTAGCGTGTTGTCCGAGCGGGTTTTCAGTGCAGCTGGTGGCATCATCACCGATAAGCGTACACGCCTGTCGACTGACAGCGCTGACAGGCTGACGCTTATTAAGATGAATAAAGCCTGGATTTCTCATAATTTCCAATCTCCACCAGGTGAAGGAAGCTCAACCTGAATAATTGATCCACTCCTCCTCCTCCTCATTTTCCTCCTTCTCCTCCTCTTTGTACAGTAAAGCAGAGGAAACTGGCTATTTTTTGACAGGGCCCACTGGCTCTAGCTATAGTACTTTATGCATTTAATTTTTCTGGAGGGCCACCTACCCGGTCCTCTGTTTTAAACAATTTTTGGGAGTGCCACATACAGGCACTCAATCTATTCAATTTTTCTGGAGGGCCACCTACCCGGTCCTCTGTTTTAAACAATTTTTGGGAGTGCCACATACAGGCACTCAATCTATTCAATTTTTCTGGAGGGCCACCTACCTGCTCCTCTGGTTTGAAAATTTTTTTGGACTGCCACATACAGGCACTCAATCTATTCCATTTTACTGGAGGGCCACCTACCTGCTCCTCTGGTTTGAAAAATTTTTGGGACTGCCACATACAGGCACTATCCAAATTAAATTGTCTCCATAGCAGCCTCCACACGTTGTCTCCATTGCTACCTCCAAAAGTCGTCCATATAGCTGCCTCCATACATCGTCCCTTTATCAAACGAGGTGTGTCAGGCAGAAATTTGGGTTGTTTTCATGGATTCCACATCAAAGTTGTTAACTTTGTCGCCACCCTGCTGTGTTATCCACAAAATATACTGGCAAACTTTTATCATTTACCAATATTATTTTAGCGCTTCTTGCGCATCTGTTTACATTCCCCTCACCCGGCATATCCTAAACTTATAAGAACGCTACTACACTTGATCTTATACAAAAGGTTCTTAGAAGTGCTGTTTGGGGAGTAGCCTTGAGACAGGGGCTTGGATTGGCGAAAGCTCGCCTGGCAGCGGAGCGCCAGCTCCATGCGCATCAGCCGCTTCTTGCGCATCTGTTTACATTCCCCTCACCCGCCATATCCCAAACTTATAAGAACGCTACTACACTTAACTTGGTGCAGGCTGGGACAGAGTCTGACCCTGGGGCTGGTCATATACTGCCGACGCAGAGAATTGCGGGGCCTACCTCGGTCCAGGTCTCAAAGGCCTACTATACCTCCTCCCAACCCTCCTCCACCTCCTCCTCCTCCGAATTACCATCCGTGGGCATGGCGCCATCAGTCGGTAGCTCTAGGCACAGCAGCAGTGCCGTCGCTAAGCGACAGCAGGCGGTGCTCAAACTGCTGAGCCTAGGCGATAAAAGGCACACCGCCCAAGAGCTATTACAGGGCATTCCACATCAAACTTGTTAACTTTGTCGCCACCCTGCTGTGTAATCCACAAAATATACTTGCAAACTTTTATCATTAACCGATATTTTTTCATCGCTTCTTGCGCATCTGTTTACATTCCCCTCACCCGGCATATCCTAAACTTATAAGAACGCTACTACACTTGATCTTATACAAAAGGTTCTTTTAAGTGCTGTTTGGGGAGTAGCCTAGAGACAGGGGCTTGGATTGGCGAAAGCTCGCCTGGCAGCGGAGCGCCAGCTCCATGCCAAGATCCAACTAACATAGTTTTAACTGCAGCACCTTTAATCTACTACTAGTTCACTGCCTCCATACATGGTCCCCTTATCAAACGAGCTGTGTCAGGCAGAATTTTGGGTTGTTTTCATGGCTTCCATGTTAACTTTGTCGCCACCCTGCTGTGTAATCCACAAAATATACTGGCAAACTTTTATCATGTACCGATATTATTTGAGCGCTTCTTGCTCACCTCCTTTGGTTCCTCTCTGCCACCCATTGGTTTGAAGCCTGAGTCCATTTAGGGTATGTCGCCATGCCACTCTCTAGCCTGCTGCCGCTGCCTCTGCATGCCGTCCCCTATAGTGTCAGGGTCAATTATTGCATGTTTTAGATGCTATCTAGCTTCATTCTGTCACTCTGTCATGGCCATGCTGTTGCCCATAATTTTGGCATAATGGTGCGATTATGCAGCCTCAGAGGCATCCATGCATGCTGCCCCTGCTGTTTCCTGTCCATTTCCGTGGTGTTTCCATCCTTTTCTGAGGTTCCCAGGTGTTTGGCCAAGCTTCCCTGTGCAGAGCCTTGGTCCCCTTGAAAAATGCTCGAGTCTCCCATTGACTTCAATGGGGTTCGTTATTCGAGACGAGCACTCGAGCATCGGGAAAAGTTCGTCTCGAATAACGAGTACCCGAGCATTTTAGTGCTCGCTCATCTCTAGTAATGATGTAGCTTCCTACAAGGAACAGGCTGTTATGCCCAAGTAACCTCACCAACCCGATGTATCATTCTCTCAATGTTTCATTGTGTGCATAGGGGAAGACTAGACCAGGGAGCCCATACTTGATGGACTGGTTGGGATTTGGGCCATCCATATGCCAAAATTTGTGGCTCACAGTCCAGAACTACTCTGTGAAAGTAGAAAGAAGAAACTTTGCTCTGGCGGAGCTTGCACCACATTGTTACATCTCTAAATAATTATTTGAACATTGTTCCAAAAAGGATTTATTTAGGAAAACCAAGAACAGCAATGTTTTGTGCAGGCAGTCCCCTACTTACAGAACACCAACTTACAGATGACAGCTACTTACAGACGGACCTCTCTCGATGCTTTACTTTAGTCTCAGGCTACAATGATCAGCTGTAAGGTGTCGAATGAAGTTTTATTGTACATCCTTGTTCCTATTACAGCAAATTCGGAAAATCCAATTATCACTGGGACAAAAAATTATTTTGTCTGTAGTTACTTTTATAAAATATACAGTTCCGACTTGCATACAAATTCAAGTTAAGAACAGACCTAAAGAACCTATCGAAAGTAACCCGGGAACTGCCTGTACATGTTGTATTAGTTGCTTTTAAATATGCAGTAGAAATGTGGTATGAAGTTTCCTTGTTCAAGGTTGTGCCAAAGAATTGCGCCATAAAATGAGTCAGAAAATTAGATGCTCTGAAAAAGTCTTGGATTCAAAGACTGGGCCACATTTTGTGGCCAAAAAAAGAAAAAAATTGTGAGTGTTGAAAAACCAACAATATTAAGGCACCGAGGCTTCATAAATAAGGCACAACAGGCACATCAAGGGAAAGAAAAAAAAAAAAAGTTTTCTGTTTGAAAGTCAATAATTAATACCCCCCTATGTGTCACTTCTTAATAGTTTCTATATAATTTTATATTTCATTGTGTCTGATGATAAGGATGATTTAGAATATTACTCACCAAAGAAAGGAGGGAGTATCACATTCTTGATAAATCAGATGTGAAAGACAAACACAAAAGTCACCACCCAGCTTTTAAAATAAGGCGTATTATGGAATGCAAGTAAATAACACTGCCAAAAAAAAAAAATAATACAATAAAGGGAGAACACAAATAATACATAATAAATCTAAAGGAATGAAATATTTTCATTAAATACTTTGTTTATTAACTAATGGAGGTCTTGATATGGAGTCACCCACAAAATTAAAGTGGGAAAATACACCACAGACTTATCCAACTTTAATGTAATGTCCTTAAGACCAGTAAAAATGAGGCTCAGTATTGGGTGTGGCCTGCACATGCCTATATGACCTCCCTACAACGCCTTGGCATGCTCCTGATGAGTTTGTGAATGGTCTCTTGAGGGATCTCCTCCCAGACCTGGACTGAAGCATCCACTAACTCCTGGAAGTTTGTGGTGCAATGTGACATTAATGGATGGAGTGAAACATGATGTTCCAGATGTGCTCAATTGGATTCAGGTCTGGGGAACAAGCGGGCCAGTCCATAGATTCAATGCCTTCAACTTGCAGAAACTGTTGACACACTCCAGCCACACAAGGTCTAGCATGTACTTCATTAGGAAAAACCCAGAGCCAACCGCACTAGCACATGGTCTTACAAGGGGTCTGAGAAGATCATCTTGCTACCTAATGGCAGTCAGGCTACCTCTGGCAAGCACATGGAGGGCTGTGCAGTCCTCCAAAGAAATGCCACCCAACATCACTGACCGACTGCCGAACCAGTCATGCTGAAGGATGTTGCAGGCAGCAGATTGCTCTCCAAGGCGTCTCCAGACTCTATTACGTCTGTCACATGTTTTCAGTGTGAACTCAGAGTACAGGGCACCAGTGGCGGATTTGCCAATCATGGTGTTCACTGGCAAATGCCAAGCGTCCTGCACGGTGTCGGTCTGTGAGCACAACCCCCCTTTTGTTAACATTGGACCCTCATGGAGTCGGTTTATGACTGTTTTTGCAGACACATGCACATTTCTGGCCTGCTGGAGGTCATTTTGGAGGGCTCTGGCAGTCCTCCTCCTGTTCCTCGTTGCACCAAGGTGGAGGTAGCGGTGCTCTTGCTGGGTTGTTGCCCTCCTATGGCCCCCTCCATAATCTCATGCTGTACTATCCTGTCTCCTGCATCTTCCTGCCTCTGAAAGCTATGCTAACAGACACAAAAATAGTTCTTGCCACAGCTTGCATCGATGTACAATTCTGGATAAGCTGCACTACCTGAGCCACTTATGTGGGTTGTAGAGTTTGTCTCATGCTACCATAAGTGTGAAAGCACCACCAACATTCAACATTGACCAATCAGCCAGAAAGCATTTATACTGAGAAGTGGTCTGTGGTTCCCACCTGCAGAACCACTAATTTTTTGAGTTTGTCTTACTAATTGCCTGTGAAATTGATTGTCAATCACTATTGCTTCCTAAGCGGACAGTTTCACAGAAGTTTAATTTACTTGGAGTTATATTGTGTTGTTTAAGTGTTCCCTTTATTTTCTGAGCAGTGTATTACCCAACGACCAGGGTCTGTGAAAATACTGGTCATGATGTTTCTTAAATAGTTTCATTTCCTAGATAATTGAAAAAGGTAAAATTGGCGTTGGTCAAAAGCTTTAAAGAGAACTTGTAAGCAGATATTGACTTAAAAAACCTCTACCATTATGTTATCAAGTAGCTGAATACCTTCTCGATCAGGTTTCTATCATGAACCAGTGTGGTGGCAGAATCCAAAAAATGTAAAGTATAAAATCAAGGAGGCAGATATTTTAACACTGAAGTCAAGCTCTCTCTTCCTCAGAAAGCAGCCTTCATTGTAATTGATGGTCCTGCTCTCGGAGAAATCATTTACCAGATCTCCAGAAGTCCTGCGCATGATGTCAATCACAGGGTGGAAGGCGTTCTGAGGCAGGGAGAGCTTGACATCTATGTTAAACTTTCTGCCTGCTTGACTTAATAAAAACAAGTTACATCTAACGTCATAGTTGATTTTGTGGATGATGGATCCATTCAGGGCCATGAAAGAAACATCCATGGAAGGTGTAAAGCTGCTATCAGACCAATTTCTGATGACAGATTCCCTTTAAGAAGGGGGTCAAGAATTGTACAGGCAAATGTTCACACCCAAACTATCATTAAGCATCAAGAGTAGGATACTTTTTGAACAGGTGGGGGCCAATCAGATTAACCATGAGTATTCGAAAGATGAGATCAGGACTTCTAGGTCTCAGATGACTGCATTCTGAAGACTCCCCATCTAAGGACCTCTACACAACTGTTATAGATTTCCAATTTGAGGTCTTCTCTGTGACAGAAAGAGCGGTCATGGTTGTCTAACCAAAGGTATTTGTGACATGTTTCTTGGATGTGCCCGCTATGTACAGTATGCAAAGTTCTGCAAATCAGCTGGCGTACAAGCCACTTGCCATAAAAGGATAATCTCAAATCAAGTGTAGAACTCACTCACAAAATATAAAAGTCAGGTAACATTTGTACCATCAAGGAGCATCTATAGGATAAAAGAGGCTTTTTCAATGTCAGCCAAATGTTTATGCCAGTAAGAGACAATTGTGGGGTTCACTTTTGCTGTAATGATACATTACAACACCCATTAGCGGTTTTATTTAAAGTTGTAGAAACTAACTAAACTATCTGAATAAAACAGAAACAACTTAATTGGGGATGTGTATTAAGACGTGAACATATACACATATTACTATTTAATTGGCCATGTAGTTCTCTGTGATATCACATGCTATTGTGTCTATGAAGATTCTTGGGATATCTTCTCATAATGATATCATTATATTAACACTGAAGGCGTGCCAGAAGGAAATAAGAGTCACCACCCTGCCTTTCAGGGAAAAGAAAAATCATCAAATGCAAATCTGATATTTCCTAATGCCTGGGGTCTCAGAGCAACAGATCAGACTGGTAATTATATTTTCTAATCTGTTTGCATCATACTCAAGCATATAAAAGCCACCGAGCTGGAAGAGAATAGCATTCAACTCAGAAAATCATTTGTATCTAGTTATCTCTTGTATCTCACCTCTCAAACCAAGAACCATGCATGGAGTAAAGGGACAGAAGAAATGCCCAGAGCCTTGCCCACCACCCGAACCACAATGCCAGGATCGTAAGTTCCTTACCATTGCTTCCTTTTTATTGTATGAATTCCAGAAAGTCAATAATAATTTGAGAGCTTAATAGGTGATGTGCTACAATATATGTATGTGCAAGGATAAACTATGGTTTTGCATGTGATTGCAAGGGGCACACATCTGAAATGTAATTGTTTTCTTTGGACAAAACCAAAAAACCATGTAAAATTGCAGCAAATGGAAAAATGCAAATATGTGGTTTATTCTAGTTTATTCAGGAGGAACGTGATAATAATCTATTTGTAAGCTACTGAAAGAGAAGATGACAAAAGAAAGACTTTATTGATCAAAGTATTATATAAACCAGGGAAATCTACTGTTTTTGAGGATCTATTTTTAAGGGAAAGTCCCCAAATTATCCTGCAGATAAAATCTGCATGTTTACTTCTTGATGCACCTTTATTCTATAAAGTGGTTGACAGAGAGTTAGAAAAAATAGTGTGGTGCACAGTAAGGTGGGGGGATGCTGTGTAGATAAACATTTACTTACGTCCTCCATCCCTCCCGATGTTCAACAGCACTGGACGTCTGGGCACACTCACTCGACCCCTGTGCCAGCGCTTTATCAGGCACTGGGTGACTGGTGGGCATGCCTGGCCACCTGAAAGCTGTTGGAGTGGAGCTTCTGTACCCCTGTAAACAAACAGGGGCACATCACAATGGATGGTGGCGCAGGACAACGGGAGGGAAGGAGGAGGCAAGTACATGTTTATTAAATTATGCAACCCCATCAGCCACCTTTCTATATTTTCTAACTTTTAGACAACCCCTTTAATGTTTGAGGAGCAAACTGGAGGGTGAGCCAGTATTGAAAAAAGCAAGGGTGCACCAGTAGTCAAGGCCATGCCCCTGGTGCACAGAGAAGATCTTTGCATTAAAATAAAATATATATTTTATCCAAAAACTTTATAAAGTACCTTAACCCCTTGCTATTTAAAATTCTGAGAGGATTTGGAAGCTTTAGACCAAATTTGACTTTATTGGGTTATTGTAGGTCTGATTCCTGAAAACAAACAAAAACAAGAATCTCTTCATTTGTGGTTAGACTCTAAAATAACATATATTAGTATTTAGTATTTTTTTCATAATTCTTTTGGCTAGAGACTAAACTTAGATTATATTTTTTAGCTTGTGAACCAGAGCCAAAATGCCCTCCTCCACAAGGTAAAACTGAAAATTTTTCAAAATAAAAATAGTCAAATTTTCATTGATTAATGGTTGATAAAGCTCATTGTTTGTTTTGTACATTTTCCAGTCCAAGTGTGCCCTGAACAGAAATGCCCTCCTCCTCAAGGTAAAAAATATGTTTTACATAAATAGGTTTGCTTATGCTCATTAATAAAAGTTGCTTCTTTTTTGACATTTGGTGAAATTGTGTTAAATTCTTTCACTTACATTTTCAGTGTGCGAGCCAGAGCCAGTGTGCCCTAAACAGGAGTGTCCTCCTCCTCAAGGTAAACTATTGTCCACATTTTTTTTAGGCTTTAGGCTGAGGATTGATATATTAGTATTATTTACATTTATATATAAAATATTTGTAGGGGAAGGGGGAATGTTCACTTAAAAAGAAACTAAATGAATACAATATGAAACAATCTGCACCTTTGTCTTGAATTATCCATTGCACTGTTTTTTGAAAGTCACTTATCTTTTTTTTTTTTTTAACTTTTTTCTTAAGTTGTGTGCCCGCCAGCCCCATGTCAACAACAAAAGGGCGTTAAGAAGTGAAGACATGCTTCAACAGATATATTCTATCAACAGTCTCTCTATATTAAATTATGTTATACTTGATATCCACATCTTCATTAAATTTCATTATTGTAATAGCAATCAAAAAACATTAAAAGTATTTTAAAAACACAGAATTATGTTTAACTTATTCTATAAAATCCAATATCTATGACCTAAAGGTGATTGTACAAAGATGGGAATGAACAGTATAACCTATCCACAGAGGATGATTCTGAATATAAGTGATAATTTTTACTTGGCATATAGGGGTATTCCACAAGGACAAAATTCTAAAATATATTCACGATAACAAAATAACACATTCTCTTATTCACGGTTATTAATAAAAATACAGCATTACACAGATATAATTCCAACTTGTCTCTATCAGTCCTGGTGTATACTATTTTGGTTGTCCTTGGATATGACCATAAATCTTCAGACTATGGTTGGATTCTTCTCATGAATAGCTTCTCCTGTCTGCACACTGCAGTGCTCTCTGCATCCTGCCCTTCCCTCTGCATTACAAGTATAGCTCAGACATAGTCACTTCCTGTGGGCAAGCAGTGTGCAGATACTTACTCTACTAGCTACAGGTAAGATACGCAGAGCTGACTGTGTGTTTTATTGGTTAGATACAAGTGCATACTCGATACAAGTAAATATTCAGAAGCTAACTAAAAGTGTATATAAACTTGTACCCTGATAATCTAAGCACATTGTCAGCTCACAGCATCTCATAGCCCAGAGGAATCATTAGGTGTTTGCTTAGAGAAAACCCACCCACACTCTGGAATCTTACACTGACCATCACTGAGTGAAAGGAGCGAAAACAGCAACAAAACTTACTAAAATTGTAAAGTAAAGGGTTAAAAATTGTATATACATCACAAGAGGATTACAATTTGAGCTACATCAATACTGTATGATCGACACTAGAATGGAGTTAAAGTGTCCCAATCTAGCTTTAACTTAAACAATGTTTCATGGTGGCTAAGTGGTGGGGATGAGGATGTGGAGCTTATACAAGCCCAACCCCAAATATTTAGTTAGGTAAGTATGCAAAACCACTCTTTTCTATTGTTTAACCCTTTCCCAAATCAGCCTCTATTAGTATATCAAGTCATTCAAGGAGTTTCTTTTAAAATTTTACTTATTTAACCAGTTCGCGACCGCCCACCCTGTATTGCAGCCAAGGCTTACTGGTAACACCCGCTATCGGTGCTAGCACCGATCGCGGGTGTTATCACTGCGATGGCTGCCGGCAAAGCTGCCGGCAGCCTCAAAAAGATAGCGGCACATGGGCGCCGCCATCTTACCTGGGATCGCGGCTCCCCGTGATGTCATCGGGGAGCGGCGATCCATCTCCATGGTAGCCTCGGGTCTTCCGAAGACCCGAGGCTATTTTTCGTTTTAATCCCTTCATTACAATGTGCTGATAGCGCATTGTAATGAATGAGGAGGAAAATCCCCATATACTGCCATACTGTAGTATGGCAGTATATGATAGGATCAATCAGGCAATCTAGGGTTAAAGTTCCCTAGGGAGTCTGAAAAATAGTAAAAATAAAAATAAAAAAAAGTTTTTAAAAAAATTATAATAAAAAACCCTAAAATTTCAAATCACCCCCCTTTCCCTAGAACTGACATAAATAAACAGTAAAAATCATAAACACATTAGGTATCGACGCGTCTGAAAATGCCCGATCTATCAAAATATGATAACAGTTTTTCAATGCGTTTAACCCCGTAACGGAAAATGGTGCCCAAAGTCGAAAATGGCACTTTTTTGCCATTTTGAAAAATATAAAAAAATCTATAAAAAGTTATCAAAAGGTCCTACAGTCCTAAAAATTATATCATTGAAAATATTATCAAATTTCGCAAACAATGACACCACCCACAGCTCCGTACACCAAAATATAAAAAAGTTATTAGCGCCAGAATTTGGCAAAATCAAAAAAATAGTTTTTGTACTGGAGGTTTTAATTTTTGTAAATGTATGAAAACATTATAAAACCTATACAAATTTGGTATCCCCTTAATCATACCGACCCAAAGAATAAAGTAGACATTTCATTTGGGGCGCTCAGTGAAAGACGTAATATCCAAGCCCACAAGAAAATGGCGCAAATGTGTTTTTTCACCATTTTCACTGCATTTGGAATTTTTTTCCTGCTTCCAAGTACAAGGCATGAAATATTTAATACCATCACTATTAAGTGCAATTTGTTACGCAGAAAACACAGCTCTTTACGTGTAAAAATAAAAAATTTATAGATTTATGAAGGTGGGGAGTGAAAAATGGACATGAAAAAACAGGAAAGGGCCCGGTCCTTAACCGGTTAAACAACATGTTTATAGGAGCCTGTTTAGTAGCAGAGAGAGTGTCAGCTTTAACTCGCCATATACTTTTTATTTATTTGCTTGACCCATTAAATATTGCACTCTTTTGAAAGATAACAGTCTTTTGATTACTCTTAGGTCATTGCCACTGTGATCGCCCTCCAATACTTTTCTACTCCATAACTCTGTTGTATTTTTGGGAAAAAGTTAAGGGTCAAGATATTTGTGACCCAATTTTCAAATGCAAATTTATAAATTTTTCAAAGTTTTCACAAAATGTCAGATTTCTCGTAAAAAAAAAAAAAAGAAAGAAAAACAGCTGGACCAAAATTTTAAGCACAATGGGGGGCGGGCGGATTTATCGCCTTAATGACATGTGACATACTAGTCAGCAAAGTGCCATTAGAGGGGTATTCTTGCCTCGGCATTCACATTCAATTTCATTAATCTGCCATATTATATATATATATATATATATATATATATATATATATATATATATATACCATATTATATATATATTATATATATAAATATTTTTACCAGTGTGAAGATAATTTCTCATAAATGTAGTCATATGGACCCTTAGAAACCTGTGCATCTATTTTTTTAACTCTTTACATCACAGTGTTGTTAGGGTTAAAGTACCCTAAACGGTCTACATGTAGAGAAGTAAAATCTCACCCCCTTATTACTAGAATTGACATAAAAATAAACAAACCTAAATGAATCAGGAACAAGTGGAAGTGGAAAATAACACTCGCTTTGCTCCAATTTTGCAAGTAATAAAAATTGAAATAAAAAGTGATCACAAGGCCATACAAGTCCAAAAATTGTTAAGAATGAAGATGCCATCATGTTCCGCAGAAAAAAAAAAATCACACCTTACACAGCTTCCTACGCTGCAGTATGAAAAGGTTATTATCAGAATATGGCGAAACTAAGAAATGTTTCTTGTACAAAAGGTTTTAAACTTTTTATTTCTGTTAAAGACTGATAAAACCAATATACCTTTGGTATCCCTGTGATCATCCAGACCCAGAGAATAATGTTTAGGTGTTGTTTAAAGCGCACAATGAAAGCCATAAAAACAGTGCCCGCAACAATATGGCGCACATGCGTTATTTTGGGTGGTATCAATTATTTTTACTAACAAACACACAACAGAATGCATTATTGCACGTACATAGCCCAAAAAACAATGACATCTCACATATGATAACAGATTACATAAGGTCATAGTCCGCAGCATCCCATAAATTGCTTGGGACTGCAGGAAGATTTGGTGGATTTTGTCCTGTTTGGTGAAATTGGGGTGATGGCCTGAGTGCCTACAGAAAGGGCTCTGAGTGCCACCTCTGGCAAAGGATTCTTGAACTCTCTTTTTAGCAAGGGAAGTAAGCAGTTCCCCCGACCAATAATTCTTAATGCGTGGGCATCCCCATAGCGTGCAGGACAAAATCCACACTTGGTCACTTCTCCCCTAGCATTTTTTTGAGACCTGAGGGAAAATTCTACAGAGGACAGAGGGTGTTTTATAACAACCTAAACCCGTTTTAATAGCAGTTTCTAAATGTGAGCTACATTGCAAGGCTTTATAAGTGAGTGTGATGGACTGAACCCACTCTTCATCCGAGATCTGTCTATTCAAGATGCTCTCCCACGTATATGATTTATGAAAAGTATGGAAAATTATATTATACCAAGGCCGTTAACCCTGGTCCAGTTTACCTAGCTGTGAATATAATTGGGGCTACCTCTTGATGCTTAATGAAATGCTGGAGTTGGAGCTTAGTAAAGTTAGCACTAAAGAGGGAGCTGTGGATTTGTTGAATGTAATAAGTTACCCTTTGGCTCTCCAGTGCAGTGCCGTAAAGTTTGGAATCACTCTCTAAGCTATATCTACATCAATTTTGGCAAAATCTGTGAAGGACACAAAGCCCACCCAGCTGTGCGCCTTTTAGCACAACTGCAAAGACACTTTAGATATGGGTAAGATTTGATCTGGAGTAGGTATGCAAACTAATGGGAGCATTAAGAGAGGCCTTAAAATAGGGAAAATGCATTTTTTATGTCAACTTTACTGCAATTGGAATTTTTTTCCTGCCTGCCAGTCCACAGCATGGACTATTCAATACCATCACAGAAAACAAGCCATCATACTGATCTGTGCACAGAAGAATAAAAAAGTTAGTTTAAACAAGGGGAGCAAAAAATGGAAACACAAAAACAAAACATTAGAAGGAGGTGGTAATCATACTATAATGGGGACTGCAGGAAGGCAGACAGGACAGTGAGCCTTAACCTAGCCCCCCCCCCCCAACTATCCTCTGTTTTCTCTCCTCTGCGTATCCTAAGTTATACAGAACAACCATGTCTACAATCCCTCCCTAGGTCACTGTGCAGACATAAAGCAAGACTCACAAAACAAGGTCACACGCAAGGTCACACAATAGTCACAATGAAGCGAATACGGCACAAAATCCGAGTCAAAAGAGTTTATAAATGCCAAGATCAATATACCAGAAATATCAAAAGTCAATAGCAAATAGCATAGAAACATTACCAGCAAAGTACTATTTGTGAGCATAATACATATGGGTACTGAGAGAGCCTCAGATGACAGGGCAGGCTCTGTTAGTCACAGCATTTAATTACTGCTAGACCAGAGCAGAGTTGCAGAAGGTCTGGGTGTGGTGTAAAAGTCTAAACACAGAAGAGAATCTAAAGCACAAATACAAAGAGTAAAAGACAACACCTGCTAAGCCATACTCTATGGACTGAATGTCACACATTACATTGACGCATGATGAGCTAGCATATGATGCAGTCCCATCCCACCATACTCGCCTGACCCTACTGATAAATCCCCCCCCCCCCCATGTCTCACAAAATAAGATTTCAGAGTCCCTTAAGGTAACTTATTTTTATTAATGTGTGTCAACAACATTTCAGCTCCTCCACAATGGATCCTTTCTCAAGTCAAAGTGTTGGATATGATATTTTCTGGTTGATGTTATTCAAGAAAGACTTAACATCTGGTATGAACATAACTCAGTTTCATATTCTGAAGCTATGGAGGATGTTGTCTGTGTGTTATGACCAATGCACAAAGTAACGAATGGGTTAAACGAGACAGCCTAGCCTAGCCGCTGGACAAGATGGCTCTGTGACTCAGAGCTCCGTGCCTCCACAGCTCATAAAAGCCCTTTCTTTCTTGCCAGCGACCTCGAACCCTAACAAAAAAGGGGAAGCGACACTGTAATGAACATATGGGCAAGAAGTGCAGCGATGTCAGCCAGCTGAATAGGGTGATCCAGCGATTTTTCCCAGCAGTCAAGAGACGCCAGAGTAATGGCGCCAGCAGTGCACACATAATCAAAACCAAACTCCAGCACACTCAGCCGCCTTACTAATCACCCTGAAACAGAACCTCCAAAGTGCAGAACGACATGCTGTCTCCTACAACACCTAAGATGGCGAATGCAAACAGATCCACAAAACAGCTCCCGCACCTCCAAGCCTCACAGGGGACAAAAGTAGTGCAGCGACAGCCCGAGTGACACAATACTGCAGACTCTCCCTCAAGCAGCCCAGCAAAGCAGTGCCAGAAACTGCAGTCAGAAAACCCTCCAGCTGGCATATCACAAGCTGTAAGCAAGTCCAGAGAGACGAACATATCCACGGCCCAAGACACAATTTCCACCTTCCAAACTACAGACAAAGCAGTGTTAGAGAACACACTAAAGGGAATGCTGGTGGCCCTAAGAAGCTCAAACACCTCTAAAATGCTCCAAATGGTGACCCCTTTTCAAGCTGCTATCAAAGAGGTCCAGTCCTTTGTCGCACAAGTGGAGACAAAAATGGCAGAATATGCCTCACCTTATAATGACCTTTCAGATGGCCACCTTGTCCTAGAAGATAAGGATGAAGCATCTCCAATAAAAAATGGTAGATATTGAAGACCGCAACCGTCGCAATAATATCAAATTCAGAGGTATTCCGGAAAACATACCTGCACACAAGCTATTGGAATATGTGAAACAAGTGACAAAGCATCTCCTGCCTATGCTAGCAGAACATGAACTCGCAATAGATAGGGCTCATTGTGTGCCTAAACCAAAAAATGTACCAGATATAGTTCCACACAATGTCCTTGCTCGTTTTGTATTCTTCCAAACTAAAGACAAGCTTCTAGCATATTCCAGAAAATACCAACCACTTCCAACACCACATGCAACAATCAAGATGTTTGCACATCTTTTGGCAGTGACTATACAGGCACGCAGAGATTTTTATCCAATAACCCTCCTTCTACGACAACAAGACATACAATATAGATGGGGATTTCCCATCAAGCTATTGATAAAGTACCAAGACTCTGTATAATCCATTGCGTCAGTGACAGAGGGCTTGCAACTCCTGAGTTCCTGGGCAGTGGAGGAAGACCATCCTCGACCCTCGCGAAAACGACCAGCTTCAGACGCCACCCATATGTCTGACTGACCAGGTCATATAATCTAAGTTCATATTACACTTGTTTAAGCTATTAAAGCCAATCCGATAGCTGTAGGTGGCACTAGGTCATGTTGAGACCATTCTGCCACACACACATTTCAAGCACGTATTTTGTACCTAAAAATTCTTTGTAAGTGTCTTTACTTGATTGTATTCAGTGTTCTAACTTGGTTTATCATTTAAGTTTCACTCCAAATACCTAATAAAACAGCATCTTCTATCCCAATTGAAAGTACCCATAGCCCTTCTCTCTAGCAGCTAACCACAATTTTAAAACCAGACACAATGGGCATAAAAATATTGTCAAGGCCTAAATAGCCCGTTCAAACGTCCATGTTATGGTGAGAGGCACTGGCTCAAAAATGTGCGATACTCTGCACACATGAAACCCATTCCGATAACACAACCTTTTCCCTTCTGAAACATAAAAGCTTTCCGACTATCATTGCCTCCTCTTTTAACAAAAAGAAAAGAAGAGTACTGCTGGCTTTTCATTCCTCTCTTGACCTGATAATTCACAAACAACTGGTGGACCTACAAAGCATATATACTGTAGTGGCGTGCACAGTCAACAATATTAACTTAACTATTGTAAACATATATGGACGGGATAAAAGACAAATGCACTTTGTACAAAAAGCCATTAGGGTTGTGAAGAATGTACAAAAAGGACCCTTATTGATCTGTGGAGACTTTAATATTATACCCGACCCCACAGTCGACAAATCGTCTATTCCCAACCATTCACCTCCGAAAATAGGTCCTACACTGTGGTCTCACTCCCTCTTTGATGTCTGGAGAACCCGTCATGCAAACGAAAGAGACTATTCTATTTTCCTCCAGACATCAAATGTATTCAAGAACTGACCTATTCCTAGTAGAAAAGCCTCTTGTAGACAGAATTGAAAATGACAATAGGAGACTTTGGGTGGTCCGATCACGCCCCAATCACTATCACCCTTTCTGACCAACGTCCAGAATATAGTGACTATATATGAAGACTCAACTCTTTCCTAGTAGCCCATGAGAAACACTCTAAACAAATATAAGGTTACACAGAGGAATAGACGAATTTACTCTATGAGCAGCTCACAAAGTTTATGATGAGATGAGATATCAAGGCTAGGAGGTAGAGTAAAGAGAGGGAGGGAACAACAGGTAAATGAAGCCCTACAAAAGATCCACATGTGGGAGTCACTTAACAAAACCAACCCTACCCCCCTCCTGGACTAATGCACTAGGATGAACGAAACCACCTACGCAACCTACTTCTCTTCAAATATGAACACAACCTCAGAATGCTTAAACTGCGCTTTTACGCAGATAATGAAACAATACAAAAAAAGGGTTATAAAGCTTGCCCAAAAGAAACAAATCCCATTTATAATCCACCCTGTCACCAAAGAATATATCCTTGCCCCAAGTGATATTGCCAATACATTCAAAGAATTCTATAGTGCGCGGTACAACCTCAAAGAAAACGCTTCCATCCCCCATCCAACTCAATCCTCTGTAGATGATTTCTTAGGAAAGGTGACTTTACCCTCTCTCTCTACCTCACAACTACAAGAAATAAACTTCCCCATTACCCTCTCTGAGGTACTCCAATCCATTAAACAGCTTCCCAAAAATAATTCCCCTGGCCCCGACAGATACTCAAACGACTATTATAAAAAATTTGCCCATCTTCTTGCTCCCTATCTAGTTACAATCTTTATAAGGCAGCCGCAACAGGCAGCTTCCCACAAGATTTCCTAGCACCTTTAGTCGTCACCATACCAAAACCAGGCAAGACCCTGACAGAGACCTCGAACTTCCACCCAATATCACTCCTCAATGGATATGTCAATTTATATGCAAAGATTCTGGCCACTAGGCTAATGAAATTTGTACCCGCCTTAGTAAGAGATGATCAGACAGGGTTTACTAGCGGTAGGCAGGCACCACACAACACTAGACGGATTATATCTCTAATGCAATTTTGCGAACACCATGAGATCCCGGCCACCTTTTTGACAGTGGACGCCGAGAAGACGTTTGACCGGGGTAATTGGTCTTAAGCCTCCTTGGCACTGCGAAAATTTGGATTTTCGGGCTGTATATATATTCAACAATACAGGTCCTCTACTCTAATCCCAACGCATCAGTGTTTGTAAATGGAGCCTTTTCTAGGTCTTTTCCCTTGTCTAATGGAACAAGACGGGGCAGCCAATTAGAGCTCAAAGGTATCAAAGTGGATCTTGTTCCCACAAAATTGCTCTGTTTGCTGATGACATTATACCAACGAATACCCAGCCCATGTCATTCCTACACCATACCTTCCAGCTTCTAGACGGTTTTAGAAAAGTAGCCTACTACAAGGTCAACGCGTCAAAGTCACAGGTCCTCCACACCTCCATCCCCCCAGAGCAACTAAAATCCCTACGAGATGCACAAGAACTAGACTGGCAAACAGATCTTATCTCGTACTTAGGCACTCAACTGTCTCTTCCAACAACCTCTCTGAAAATTTTCCCCAACTGATTACACAGATCACTCGAGAATTGTCTGAATATTCCCTGTTGGCCTCGTGGTTTGGCAGAGTAGCTACAGTATATACAAAATGCTGATCCTTCCAAAATACCTGTACCTATTAAAGACCCTGACGATCTCTCTTCCCAAAAGCTTCTTCACACAAACCAAAACACAACTTAGCAACTTTATATCGCAGAACAAAAATTCTAGAATGTCTATGACAATTATTACTAGACATAGGAAGGCGGGTCTACCTATCTTCTTTTTCTTTTTCTCTCCCCATGCGGGTCTACCTATCTTCACTCAGTCCGCACATCAGATAAGGAGTGGCAAAAAGTACTTTCCAACACCAAAGTTCCTCTGGAGTTCCTAGAAATGCACATTCCAGGGATTGATTTAAGGCCATAGAGAGAGAAGGGGATTACCTCATTACATGACATTCTTACTCTCTCAGGTACAATTCAACTCTATCTCACCACAAAATATGGTATCGTCCCATTATACTTCTCAACAATCCAAAGAATTAGAGACTTCTTAAAAACCGTAGAAAAGAAATCTCTCTCTATAAATAGCGAACTACTCAGAGCTATGGATAATACCAACATCAAAACCAGGACTATTGCTCCGGTTTATAATATCCTGGGTGATAAAGCTGTAACTCAGTTAACCACTCCACTGAGAAATTGGAATAGGGATCTGGGTCTCAACATTTCAGTGGAAGAGTGGCGCCAGGCCTTTACAGATATATATGCAATATTCAGGTGTACAAACCATCAGGAGGCAGCAATAAAAACCGCACTTCGATGGTACTACACACCCTCACATCTCCACTTGATTTTCCTTTCTACTCCTACACACTGTTGAAGACGTTGTGGCAAAAGGGGATCCCTCCTACACATTTTGTGGAATCTTGGCCATATCTCTGCTCAATGGGATGCGATCAAGCTTGCAATTACCCATCTTACCCGCGCTCCTCTAGTACTACATCCAAAGTTGATCCTTCTTATTATTGGTCTGAGAGCTTTTAAACCAGCCCACAGAACAATAGTAGCTCATCTTCTTATGGCAACCAAGCTGGTGATTACTCGCCACTGGAAAACCCCAACTTGCCCCTCCCCAAACGAGGTATTTGATATTGTCAATTCAACTTGTACATTTGAGCAGTTGCTAGCTTACCAACAACACAAAGAAACCCTCTTCCATAAAAAAAAAAGGTCAATATGGCTTAATAGCCAATACTTCCGCCCTTAATTTAAATGCTCCCCCCTTAATTTAAACTCTACCCCGAAACTGGTTTGGAACCAATGTTCTCTCTTCCTTTCTTACCTTACCTTTTAAGAATGTAATGTAATATTATGTGTATATGCTGTATCCAGAACAAATGTTTTGTTGATTTACCAGTTGCATCTGGTATGTTTAATAAGGCTACCAAGCCAAATGATGTACTGTCTATGATTTCTTTAAAAATTTTTGAAATTTAATAAAAATTCAGTGAATTAAAAAAAAAAAGACAGCCTTGGGTCTTCAGGAGACCCGAGCCTGTCATAGCAACGGATCGCAGCTCCCCGATGACGTCACAGGGAGCAACATTCTTCGGCAATGTGGTCATGGTGACTGTGGCATCTATAGGGCAATATTGCGTACTTACCTGGCCGATTAGCATCCTCCGTGCCGAGCACCGAGGTGCCTACCTATTCAACAGCAGACCTAGGTTCCTATGAAGAACCCCAGGGCTGTCTTCAATAGATGCCTGTTAGTTCCTGCTTTCAGAAGTGAGCCTGTCAGCCTAAACAGAATGCATAGGCTGACCAAGGTAATATGGTGTAATACATTATTGCTGCAGTATATTACATTGAACAAGGGATCAAATGATAACCTGTTCATGTCCCACACTGGGACAAAATAAAAGCATCTGAAAACGGTTTAATAAAAAAAAGTGCAAATAAAAAAAAATTAACGCTCCATCAGATGTAAAAATCTAATTTCACAAAGTGAAAATCACCACAAAACACATATTGGAAACATATTCGAAACATATTGGAAATCACCACATCTGTAAAAAAACACACAAAAATTACAATATTTTCACATCCAACCTCATTAAAAAAAAAAAAAAAAGTGATCAAAAAGTAACATGATAAAAAGTACAGCTTGTCCAGCAAAATACAAGCCCTAAAACATCTCCCTAAAAAAACCATAAACATATTATACCTCTTAGAACATGGCGAGGCAAAACAAAAATTTCTCACCAAATGAATTCTATATGCTGCAAAACAAGTCAACGTAAAAAAGCTATATCAATGAGGTATTACCGTAATTGTGGTGACCCATATAATAAAGATAATATATAATTGCTTGGTATGGCCAACAAAGCTAAAAACCCTAAACCAGAATTAATGATTTTATTGTCCCTACCAAGAAGGATATAATAAACTCCCTAAATGATGTACCTGAAAGGGGGATCTCATACCGGAATTCAAAATACAAAAAATTCACAATTCTCACAATATAAAAAATATAAACATTTTATGGCCTGTAAAATGTGACAATGCAAATCTGCTCTGGAAGGCGCTCCTTCCTTCATTGCCTGGCCATGTGCCCATACAGTAATTTACCACCACATATGGGGTATCTGTACACTTAGGAGAAATGGGGTCTTAAACTTTCTGCAGCTTTTCATCACTTAATCCATTCAGAATGTTTATTTTAACCCCTTATTGACCACCCATACAGATTTCTCAGTCAATAAGGGGCATTTGGCTAGGCCGAAGGGATTCTCCCGCTCCAATTGGGCTGTGTACCCATTCAATGTCATGGTCAATGTTGTGACCACGGGATCTATGTACCTTCAGAGGGAGGGGGCACCCTTGCTCTCCTCCCGGCACCGCGCAATGCGATCTTCACCGCCGGGCACCGAATGAAGGTCCTCGGGTCTGGCATCAACATTTGCCTGCCCCTGGCTGGACCAAGTAGATGCCTGTCAGCCTATGCAGATGCATAGGCGGACAATTCTAATACACTGCAATACATGGTTTGTTTATAGTTTAAAATTTTATTTAAAAATATACTCACAAAATATTTGTAAAAATGTGCATGTCTAGACATAAGCAGGATGCCAGTCACACATGTCCACATTTTTAAATAAAATTTAAAACTATAAAGAATATACTACACTATTCATACATGTATTTCTTCTAGTGAAATTGTCTTAAAGAGAGATGGCAATGAAGGAGGATAAGGAAACGCGATGGAGTTGGTCTGAATGGTGACCTATTCTTGTCAGAAATCTGTGGAGATGTGCAATACTCATTGAAAAGGATCGATGTGTCAAGCAATATATTTTGTTGGATTCATAAAGAATTTATAAAGGACTGTTGTAGCTCCAGTCAGAGTAGCTTCTCTCTTTCTTTTGTTTTAGTTCTGGGACTGTTTGTGGATCGGTCCTGAGCCATTGTTAGCTCCTAAGAGCCAAGTGAGCAACACATTAAGATTGTTTTATTACACACAAAGTAAATGCAGTCTTACCTCAACCTGCTATTGCAGGTGGAGCCTTTCTATTGCGCTTCCAAACGCAACCAAAATGCCACATGTGAACGTGGCCTCAGGGGCTCTACAAACACGTCATGGCACCTGAAACTATCCTGCCCCACAGAAGCTCAATGGCTCCTTCCCTTCCGCACCTTGCCATGTGCCCTGACATGTGGCATGTCCTCTTACTCGGAAAAAACTGCACAAGATGCATTTTGTACTTTTTAAGTTAATGTGGGTAAATGTTGCGGCTAAATGAAAGTATTAGTGATAAATATTAGTGAATTCCAAATTAAACATCCATTTTGTTTGAATTTCTGTAAAATACATAAAGGGTTAACAAGCTTCCTACCTGCTGTTTTGAATAGTTTGAGGGTTGAAGTTAATAGAACAGGGGGGGGGGGGGGGGTATGTGGGTTGTTTCTAGTAACAGAACTTCCAAAACACCTATGGAAATGCAATGGTCCCTAAAATAATTGATTCTAAAAAAAAATTGTAATGAAGAGAACCTGGAATGGGCTCCAACACTCGAGGATAATGAGGGTCGGAAACACCAAAGGGGAACAAACACAAAAAGAGGCGCAACCCTAGTGTAATATTGTCATGTCATTATTCTTGTTGAGAGTCCGCTTTGTATAGAATGGCAGCCAGTCCAGAGAACAGCCTCCCTCGGATGGACCCAGGAATCCACACTGCAGAGAGTGATGAAGTAGATGCCTGATGAAAGCTCCAGTCCAGAACTGAAACGCGTTAACTTGTCAGAAGAGACTGCAGTTTCTTTATTTACCTCCTTGAGCGCCGGCCCATCATCATTACTACCTGTACGGGCTTCTAAAAAAAAATTGTAGTAAACAAGGGCATCAGAAGCTTAAAAAAGAGCAGATTCTGCCAGAAGGGCACACATTATCATGTCAGTGAACTTGGTTTACAACTCTTCATCCTGGTGGTATTTCTTTTTTAACAAACTCACAATAAGATTCTAAAAAGATTTTTGAAGGGCAAGTCAAATTTAGTGTGATCACTCTTGCAATTTTTTGGATAGAATAGGCAGCAGGGCCCATTTAGATTGAGGCAGACAAACCTTCCTCAGGTCTCATTCAGCTATATAGTCTGTCATTCAGCTGATGTGCCAAGAGAAAAATTATGCTGAAAGGGGCTTTATAAATACATTATTACATACTTTAGTGATGCTTCTTATAGAAACAAAGAATACAGAACCAAACCAAATTACGATCCCTGAAAGAACTGGGTGGGAAAGACATGTTTGTCATTTATTGGTAGTTTTCTATGATGTTACATGTTATGGAATTTGTTTATGAAGATTCTTTGGATATTTACTCATAATTAAACTACATTTTCAACACTGCAGGTATGACAGAAATAAGAGTCCCCACCCTGCTTTTCAGGAAAAGGGAAATACTTGAATGCAAATTTAGTATTGCCCAATATTTAAGGGTCTCTGACTAAATTTACAGATTGGGCTGTGAATGACATTTCCTCACTGCTCTATGTCACTCTCTAGCATATAAAAACCACAGATGTTCAAACCAGTATCAAACATTCAACCAGGAAAACCCTTTGCATCCAGTATCTCCTACATCTGAGGCTATAGCAAGAGAATAATGTCTGCAGTGAAGGGACAACAGAAGAAGTGCCCAGAGCCTTGCCCACCAGCACCCCAACAGCACTGCCAGGATCGTAAGTGCCTAGCTTCTGGCAATTTTAGACATTTTGTACATTTATATGAAATTGCTTAATAATAGACCTTTACAGAGAGATTATTTTGAACAATGGGTGATAATATCTTTGCTTTTTCTATAAAACCCTAAATATTCCTGGCTATATGACTACTAAACGGATTGGTATAGATGTATTTTGAGGTTGTGTTCACACGTTCAGTTTCTCAGATGCAGTTTTCAATGTCCAAACCAGTAGACGAGAAGGAGAAGAACTTCTCTCAATGATATGTTCACACCCATTATGATCCACACTTGCTTTTGGCTTTGAAAACTTCATCTGAAAAACTGAACATGTGAATGCATGAGGCACGACAGTGCACAGTTAGATGAGACAGTCTTATACTGTGCCAGATTTATCAGTATCTGAGGCTGGAAGATGGATCTCGTGATGTATAACAATTTCTAGTACTACTTCAAACCTCCTATTAGTTGGCTTAGTTTATGCCATAAAAAAAGATAAAATTTCTGGTGCATTAACATTATGCTACTCCTCTTTTTCATAGACCACGCACTTTCGCATACTAGTTGTAGAAGTGCCTCAAAACTGTCTAAAATCCTTGATTAATGTGGCACAGACAGTTTTTTATTGGTGCAAATTCTGTTGAAAAACCGATTGATAAATCCTCCACATTGTTTATATTTGAAAGAAGAATCAGAAATGCTAATGTGTTATCTTAGGGCAAAGAAAATGTAATGGATACATCCCAAATAGATAGAAGCTTTTTTGTATTTCTTTAAATGTATAACTGAGTATAGAAAACTGATATCTAACATCTGTAATTGGTCTGCATCCAACACCTCCACTAAACCTTTCATAAAAAATACTGCACTAAATGGTAGAATCATTGATGGTACTAAGCTTAGCGATAGAGAAGTTCAAATGTAACCTTATCCCTCCCAAACACATCTTGTAATCAGGAGTCCAGTAGGCAGTCCTACATGTTACATACAGCCATAGGACCAGGCAGTGGCCTGCTAAGCCCAGAACATTGTATAGAAACTTTTATCACATATTATTTTAAGTGTAACAATCTGCTTATCTTCGGCTGCCCTATAACATGCCTCCCACAGATATAGTTGGACACTTTAAAATCTGCACAGGTCCTCCTGCTCTATAACATGCTGCCTACTGATAGGACACCAGGTACATTCGTCACTGCTCCTTTTCAAAACATCTCATCTACAGACAAGACACTAAGACAATCTAACATGCTGCCTGCAGGCAGAACACTATGGGTACATTCATCACAGGCGTACACGCTGCGATCTAGTCGCAATTCCTGGCACAGTGGTGGCATAACTGTGCTGTGCTGCCGACCGCCCACGTTTATCAGGAGGCTGGAACGGGTTGCGGGAGTAGGAAGGCAACATCGTACGCTGGTGCACTTAGCACTAGCTATGATCTATGTATAATCCGCTCAGGTTCACCTGCTATATAACATGCTGCCTGTAGCTGAAATACTATGTAAAATCTGCCCATCTCCTCCTGCTCTATAACATGCTTCCTGCTGATAGGACACGATCACTAATATTGACAAAGTTTCACAAAGTTCCTTCCATTGAACTCAATACAATTAATTTCTTTCAGCTTGCAAGCCAGTGTGCCCCGAGCCGAAGCCAGCGTGTCCTCCTCCACAAGGTAACAAGTATACATACAACATATATATAGAAACGGCATCTATAATATCTATGTGCTGTATATGGTAGAATTATACGTTTATTATTTGCATATTTCAGTATGTAAACCAGAGCCTGTGTGCCCAGAAAAGAAATGCCCCCCTCCTCAAGGTAAAAAAATATTTAATATTTTCTTAGTTGTTTGATATTGAGATGTAAAAATGTAGATGTTCAAGGACATTTATGGCATTTTCTATCAATATGTCACAAATATCCAAGATGCAATACTCTTGTTGTATTAATGTAAAGAAATGAATTATATGTGCGAGTATGACATTTATGATGGTCACTGATATAGTTTCATTTTTTATCTCCTGCAGAACAATGTAAACCAGTTCCACATTGCCAGGAACAGGACAAGAAATGTGTGAAGAAGTAAAAACATGAATACCTCAAGACAAATACAATGGAACATGTTCCTGAATGTAATGCACATGTAATAATAATACAATAATAAACTTGTGAGCAAAAAAACACCATATTTCATTGATTTTATCTGATTTTCACCTGGGAAACTGCAAATCCCCTTTCAGATCCCCACGGCTTCAGCTTCACTGTTCAAAGTAGTTTACTTTACATATGATGATATTCTGTACATAGGGCCGGGCAAGGGTAACAAAAATAAAGCTTACTAACCCTACTGTGGCTCTTGCATGGTAGCAAATGTCCTCAGCATCACTTATCACATGAATGTCACATGAACGTGGCCTGCTGAGGTCACTGATTTGCACAGCAAACTGACCCTTGCTGTGATGCTGGAAATGGAAAGCGAATCAGGGGAAGTATGCTGGGAAAAGCTGTGGTATCAAGCTCATATTCACACTGCATAGTAAAAATCCTCTTAAAGGAAATACAAAAATTCAGTGACAACTAATCCCCAGGGCCATATTTGCCACTAGGCACTGTGGACACAGTGGCTAGGACAGACAGCTCAGGAGGGCAACTGGGCAGCAAAGTAATCATTAAAAAAATGTGGTTTCTCTCACCCTCTGGGGTTTGGTCGCTGGGAGCATCTGCCTACACCTCCTCTACTACTCCAGCTACTTCGAGAAGTATGCTTTTTACAGTGAGACACCATATTTTTTTTAACACAAATGAATAAACTATTATTGTATGCTGCAGCAAGGGGTACATGGAGAGAGCTCACCGGCTGAGTCATCTCCATACAGGGTAGGTGTTTGATGCATAATGCAGCAAACGCCCACAATCAGTGTTTGGATGTGAAAGAGTATGGTCTACCATATTCCCTGTTCCAAAAACAAACAACAGGAGGAGACTCATAATAGACCTTGACCAGTAAAGTAAGCCACTGCCATTGGAAGTTAAACAGCTATAAAGCCAAGATATTTCTGGCCAATGCCAGAGTGATTGGTGTTAACTATAGAACCTCTTATTATCATTTCACCAGTATACCATTCAGAACCACTTCAGCCCTCGTGTATTCACAACAACTATTAAGGCATAACAGTTTGTGCCACACTTAGATGACTAGGCCATTATAGCAGAGAATTGATCACTCTTAGCATATCATCTTCAGATGATCGTTTTTGTACCTTTTGACCCAACTCCATGAAAATGGATAAAACCGTTATCGCAACAGGAATGAATGTTCTTGATATTTTGTCTTCGTTAATAAAAGCAATAGAAAGGGTGAAGGTACGTTTCAAGCAACTACAATTCAACATTCTATCAACTTGGAAAGGATTAACAGTACTGGTCGGAAAAGAATCATCCCTCCTCAGTCAGTCTTAGCTGGTGGCAACACTTACAAATAAGTCATGCTTGTTTGGAACTTGAACATTTAACATGTTTAAAGAGGTCTGGAAAGCCTAAAATAAATATTTTTTTGCAATTTGACTTAACTTGTAGTGAATTTAGCAAAATGCCCACTCCTGGAAAGTTTGTTAACTATCTAAAATGTTTTCTGTTTATAAATAATCTTTCTCCCTGTAGAATAATGGACTTCAATTAGCACAGGAATGGACTTTTAAACAATCCCTGTTGGACATCAACAATTTGTTCTATAAGATCATTTCAGATGTCATTTTTCTTTTATGAAGTGGTAACATATTATGAAATGTTCCAAAACAATAATTAGTTAAAACTTTTTGGCCTCTTTTTCTTAAGGGGGTTTTCCCATGTAAAAAAAATTCTCACATTTCAACCATGTGGACATGAGACACAATATGCAGGACACAAAAAGGAGGGAGGGATGGAATAAAAGTTTTGGAATTTACTAGTCCTTACTCATACCAGTATGAGTAAGGACTAGTATTCTGTTAAGTTCTTCCATTCCCCCCCCCCCAATATTGTGTCCTGTATATTGTGTGTCTTAGTGTCCATATAGTTCCCTATAATGTTTTTCTGGGAAACCTTTTTAACATTTTTTTTTCAATAATGATTTAGTTTTCATCATGCTATTATGATTGTGAGTGCTAAATCCCAAAAACTTTTTTTTAATTAATGTCCTGCAAAAAGCAAGCCATAAAGGATCGCTGTATACAGAAACTTATAAAGGATTATGCCTTTTAGAATGTGGGATGCAAAACAAGCAAATTTCTCAACAAATGAGTTCTATATTCTGCAGAGCAAGTCAACCATAAAATATCTATATAGGGGGGCGTGGCTTGGCTATGGAGGAGAAAGGAAGCATGCTGGCGTATCTCCTGCTCCTGCCAGTTAAGCCAGATGAGATTATAACTCGTATCCAGCGATAAATTTATGGTGGCTAAGAAGAAATCATACAGGGGCATCAGGTGGACCCTTGCTAGCCCAGTCTCCCAGCAATGGCGAAGGCACAGGCTGCGGTGCACGTGGACCCTCCGGGAACACTACAGCAGCCCGGCTCCATCTGCAGTACAAGTACCTGAATCGCAAGGCAGCAGCACCTTACCGTCTACAGCTCCAGGCATCGGCTACCCACCTCCGGACATCCAGGCGCCATCTCACAGCTTGACCCATGTGGCCGAGATGGCCGCAGCATTCCCAGAGAACAGCAGTGCGGTGGCACCTATGGATTCACCGCAGCAGGCGCAGGCACAGACACTCCAGGAAAGAGTTCTTGCACTGGTACACAGTGCAGGGATGGCGAGAGAGTCTGTGGCCTGTGGTTCATAAGCAGGGAAGATGGCCCTATCAGCCCAGCCAAATGAAGGTACAGTGCCCCTGGCAGACACATCTCAGCCGCTCATCAGGGCAGACCGCCCTAAGTACCTGCAAGCCCTAGAAACCTCCAGAGCAACTGAATACTCCTTGGGGGGTCTCCTACTCATAAGTATGGCAAGTGCTGGTCTAGGAGTGCACCCACAGCCATGATGGGGAGCAATCACCGTCATGCGCGGTGCACACCCCCTGACTCACTGGGTCAGATGAACCCAGCTCTGGAAGGCCACAGTTCAGCTCAAGGGGTCTCCCTGTATTATGGCCTGAAGAAGTGGAGGGCTGGCCGTCAACCTCGTCAGTCCATATACTAGCACACTTCCCGCACCCATTAACCTCCACTCAACCTCCTTATGTGAGCTTCAGCCAAGGCCCATTTGATGGAACGTGCTCATTGCCCAGTAACCTATCTTCAGTGGCTACATATAGGCTTCATCCTGTTATGATGTATGATCAAAGAACACTTGTGGAATTACGTGCCTTGCATACCCATCTTCGTACAATCCCAACCAGGGAGGACATGGAGAGCTATGTTGCCAGACTTGAACAATCATACAGCACTGAAGTAAATGTCTAGCGAAATGATATACACAGAGTGGAAGCCAGGGTCTCTTCTGTGGAGGACATACAGCAAGGCTTAAGGAATAGGCTAGACACCCACAATGCTCCTCTTCATTATCATACTTAACAGTTACAATTTTTGGCTGATTAAATGGGCAATGCAGATAACAGAGGGAGATGCAACAGCATTAGGGTTCGGGGCCTCCCAGAATCAGTAGAGACTCTTTGCTAGAGGTCCCCTTAGACACCCCTCTGGAACTTGACCGGGCACACCGCTCTCTACAGGCTCACCCACCACAACAAGATCAACCCAGGGATGTTATATGCCGAGTTCACTGTTATCAAGTGAAAGACTCCTTAATGTCTAAAGCCCTAGCTGCTGGTGATATTCTATATCAGGGCACTTAAATACAATTGCTTCCTGATCTTTCACGTCTTTCCTTCCTTAAGCGCAAGGCGTTTGAACTGAAAAATCAACATATTCCTTATTTGTGGGGTTTCCCATTCCGTTTATAGGCTCGGCATTTCTGATCAGAGATATGTGGTGCGCCATCCTTGAGATATACCAGCTCTAGCTGCCGCTCTTAACATACCAGCACCAGCTGTACATGATTGGCCGACTCTACCTACACCTATGGGACCAGCTGTGCCACCACTCTAAGGCAGACCTCAGAGGCAGTTGGGCCAGATGCAGACCATTCATTCCCCGGCCTGATGGACCTTTTTACGAGGATAAATTCTCTCAACTACTCCTGACCATCTTATATCCTTTCATGACTTTTTTTTGTGATTGATTATGGTATAGGGGTACAGAACAAGGAGGCCCTAGGTACCTAGATTTGCCTCTTATCATTAGAGGTCAAAATATATATGTATATATATATATATATATATATATATATATATATATATATATAAATATATATATGGGCGGATAGAAAGCTAGCGTCCCGTTATGTGAATTTGTGATATGTGCATTTTTAATGGATTTTTGTGAGTATGATGAATTGGAATAAATTTTAACCTTGTTGGAACGTACCACACCATCTGCCTGCATATTTTCTTCCAGTTACAATACAATTAAAAGAGGAGAATGAGAGTGCGATGGTGCTAGTCTGAATGGTGACATACTTTCAGCAGGAGAAATTGAAGATTGGTGCTGTTCATCGAAGTTTTAAGACAAAATAAGAGGGAGAAGAAGAATCCTTGGAGCTCCGGTCATAGTGAAAATACTTTTCTCTATTTTGTGGACTTTTTCAAAGACTGTGTGGACCGGTCTTATACCGTGAGTAGCTCCTTAAGGGGCAAATTGTGCACCACGAACAACTGTGTTTTTGTGATATATGTATATAGTTATTAATGTGTTAATATTGTTTTACTCACTGGATACTTGTTTATAGGTTGATATTTTCATACTGTTTTTAACAAAAAGTCAGCTTAGGACTGGATATTTTGTCCTCTCTAGTCAGACCAATCCCCTTGGCTTTCCTTGACCGCGGGACTGTCCACGTTTTTTTGTAAAGTTTACCCCAATATAGCTCATATTGCCCCTTGATCCCTAGTACCTTCCCCGTTGTCCTTCTTCCTCCCTCGTGGTATTATCGGTGTTAGTCCTTTTGTTACTCCTATTGATTACCTGCCCTTGCTAGAAGGTGCAGTAAAACTAATTTAAACATTTATCCTGGTTTGGAAGAATTAAGGTCTTAAAACAGGATATCCGTCCCAAATATTTATACGTCATTCAGGGGGTCCTGTTTTCCTCGCGGTCCGCTATGTCTAAATTTGTATGGGGTTTGGGACGACCACGTATAGGTTGGAAGACATTGATACGCTCAAAGGCTGAGGGAGGAGCAGGTCTTCCAGATTTAAGCTTTATCACCAAGCAGCAATGTTACTATGTCTGTTTGATTGGCATTACCACGAGGTGGATAAACAGTGGATCCCAACTAGCGCCGTCCCACAGGCAGACACCCATACGTTCCTTCAACAGGACGTCCTCCGGTTGTGGAGATCTCTGATTTGTCATGGTGGCCTATCTTGGCCCCATAGTCCAATGACAGCATTGTTATTACAGACCTCTGCTACCACAGACTTGTCATTTGTGGCTTATCCAGTTCCCGCCCCAAATGTCGAAAGACGATTGGCAAATATTTATGTACACTCACAAAATGTTAACAGCCTGCTCAGCACAGGAAAAAAATTGTACCATCTGGTGAGGATTTTATAGAGTACCAACTGTTCTGCATCCTGCCTTCCCATCGATGACAGATACTTGTTGGAGATGTGAACCGGAAAAGGGCATTATGCTACATGTGTGGTGAGAATGTGACGAGCTGAGGCCGTTCTGGCACACGGTATTCTCAACATATGGTAAGATCTCGGGGAAACAACAGGTGGCATTCCCAGAAATAGCTTTACTCTCCATGTTGGAAGTCCCTATAGGTACACAAAAACAAGATCTACTACGCTATTGTCTAACAGCAGCCCGCACAGTGATCCAGCACCATTGGCACTCCACCTCCAGTCCTACAATGGCAGAATGGGCATAGGAATTGTCCTTAATCTTCCAGATGGAGGAACCGTCTGCAATAGATCCTGCCCTCCATGAATGCTTTCTTTAGATATGGGAACCATGGTTTCAGTTCCATGATACACAAGATAGCTATTCACAGATGCTGTTCCTGATGTGCATAATACATCATCCCTAATGCTCTTTATTTCTTTTTTCTTTTCCCTACCTGCCCCCCCATGTCCTGATGTCATGTTGTTCCTTGTATACACCTCTTGTGCCTACCTCTCTGTTGTTGATGTCAAAGCTGAACTAGCCTGCATATCCGCAGGCTTTATTCCTGTTATATATGAATACATCTCTTGAACTAAATGGGATAGGCGCAGCTTAGATGAGTTCCCATCAAGAATGTGTACTGCGTGTATTGCATTAAGACAAACATTCTACTGATCTGTGTTTAGCACTCCATTATCTGTCGTTTGACATCATTTTAACATTCGTAACTATGCCGGCTCATATTTTAGATGGTTATTTTTGCTCGTTTTATCTATGACAGTTATCATCAGCTGTTTTACACTTTGTCGCAAATCACAATGTCATGTCTATGTTTCTATTGTATCGATTGTATTTATTTCTTGTTAATTAATACAGAGTTAACATATATTACAGCTATATAAACAGGGAATCGCCGTAATCGGGGTGACCCATAGAATTACCATATTTTTATGGTATGGTGTATGGCCAAAAAAAGCTAAAAACACTAAACCAAAATTCATGATTTTAAGAAACCGTTAATAGAATCTCATCAGTTAGCGATTTGAACCCCCTAAATGATGTACCTGAAAAGTGGATCTCATATCGGAAAATATAAACCCCCATATCTCCAAATTACAAAAAAAATAAACATGTTAAAGCCTGTAAAATGTGACAATACAAATCTGCTCTGAATAGAGCTCCTTCCATTCTATGCCTGCCCATACAGCAGTTTACCTACACATATGGGGTATTGGCGCATTAAAATTTCAGGTGCTTTTCATCCATTCCATTCAATTGTGAATGTTACATTTGTGGAACAAAATTATGTGTTACCAAAAAAAAAAAAAAAATACAAATTGTAAACTCCATTTCCATTTTGATTTAACACCTGTTAAACAAGCTTCTTGAAGTCAGTTTCACATAGACTGATGGGTGTAGTGTCTTCAATGGGTAATTTATGGGGTTTTACTATTATTTAGGCCTCTCAAGGTCACTTGAAAACTGAGCAGGTGCCTGTAAATATAGGCTTTGGCGATTTTTTATAAAAATGTGACAAATCGCACACACAATTCTAAGCCCCATAATATCCTAGAAAAATGAGAGGATGTATACAAAGCAAATATAAAGCAGACATTATGGAAATGTTAGTTATGACGTTATTTGGGTTATATGACTATTTGCCTGAAAAGCAAAGAATTTAGAACTTTGTTAAATAAGAATTTTTTTTTAAATGTTGCCAAATTTCCATTTTTTTCACAACAGAGAAGATATAATCTAAAATGTTCCATTGATTTGAAGTACAATGTGTGACGAGAAACCAATCTCAGAATTAGCCGAATATGTCAAAGCATTCGAAGGTTACAACCACTTATACTGGGAAAAAATCTGGTCCGAAAGCCCTGAAGTGGCTTGGTGTTAATTATGCTCTGATCACAGAATTAAAAAAAAGCGTCCTCCTGAGTGTAAAAATATTACATTTTAAAATTGTACTGTGCAGTTTCTATATACATGGAGAAAAAGAGAAGTCTAAAGGAATGAGCCTGTGGGGCTCCAGGCTCAATTAACAGTTATGGAGCCCCTCAGGCTAATTTGTATAATTGTTTAAGCCTTTTTTGCAATAAAGAAGGGCATAAGAAGCGAAAAGAAGAGCAGATCCTTTCAGAGAGGGCACACGCCTCCATGTAAGTGTGCTTGGTTTACAATCCTTCATCCTGGCGGTAGTTTTCATTTTAACTTAAACAAGCAAAAAGATTTGAGAGAGATTTTTATAGGGAGTTGATTAGAGATGAGCGAACATGCTCGTCCGAGCTTGATGCTCGGTCGAGCATTAGGGTACTCGAAACTGCTCGTTGCTCGGACGAATACTTTGCCCGCTCGAGAAAATGGCAGCTCCCGCCGTTTTGCTTTTTGGCGGCCAGAAACAGAGCCAATCACAAGCCAGGAGACTCTGCACTCCACCCAGCATGACGTGGTACCCTTACACGTCGATAGCAGTGGTTGGCTGGCCAGATCAGGTGACCCTGGGATAGACTAGCCGCTGGCCGCGCTGCTCGGATCATTCTGTCTCTGGATGCCGCTAGGGAGAGAGCTGCTGCTGGTCAGGGAAAGCGTTAGGGTGTTCTATTAGCTTACTGTTAGGCAGGAGTGATTCTCAAAGAACCCAACAGCCCTTCTTAGGGCTACAATAACGTTCTACTTTTTTTATTTTAATTTGCATCTTTTACCATTTTGTGAGGAATTAGCAGGGGGACTTGCTACCGTTGTGTTTAGCTCTTAGTGGCACACATATCCATAGCAAAGACCGAAGTGGGAAAATTCAGTAGGGGTTGGATTTCTATTAGGCAATAACTCAGTGTCATCTCATCTGGCATAGTAGTGTGCTTCCTTTGATACTTGGCTAGAAAATAGCCATAGGAGAATACAAATAGCTTCTTGAAGCCTACAGTAGCGTTCTATATATTTGATTTCTGGTTGATCTGCTGGTGGCTGTAGTTTCTGCAGTGCATGTACTTGCCAATTCTGAGCAATTTGTAGTGAGACTTGCGACCGCTGTGTTCTGCGCTTAGTGGCGCACATATCCATAGCAAAGGCTGAAGTGGCAAAATTCAGTAGGGGTTGGATTTCTATTAGGCAATAACTCAGTGTCATCTCATCTGGCATAGTAGTGTGCTTCCTTTGATACTTGGCTAGAAAATAGCCATAGGAGAATACAAATAGCTTCTTGAAGCCTACAGTAGCGTTCTATATATTTGATTTCTGGTTGATCTGCTGGTGGCTGTAGTTTCTGCAGTGCATGTACTTGCCAATTCTGAGCAATTTGTAGTGAGACTTGCGACCGCTGTGTTCTGCGCTTAGTGGCGCACATATCCATAGCAAAGGCTGAAGTGGCAAAATTCAGTAGGGGTTGGATTTCTATTAGGCAATAACTCAGTGTCATCTCATCTGGCATAGTAGTGTGCTTCCTTTGATACTTGGCTAGAAAATAGCCATAGGAGAATACAAATAGCTTCTTGAAGCCTACAGTAGCGTTCTATATATTTGATTTCTGGTTGATCTGCTGGTGGCTGTAGTTTCTGCAGTGCATGTACTTGCCAATTCTGAGCAATTTGTAGTGAGACTTGCGACCGCTGTGTTCTGCGCTTAGTGGCGCACATATCCATAGCAAAGGCTGAAGTGGCAAAATTCAGTAGGGGTTGGATTTCTATTAGGCAATAACTCAGTGTCATCTCATCTGGCATAGTAGTGTGCTTCCTTTGATACTTGGCTAGAAAATAGCCATAGGAGAATACAAATAGCTTCTTGAAGCCTACAGTAGCGTTCTATATATTTGATTTCTGGTTGATCTGCTGGTGGCTGTAGTTTCTGCAGTGCATGTACTTGCCAATTCTGAGCAATTTGTAGTGAGACTTGCGACCGCTGTGTTCTGCGCTTAGTGGCGCACATATCCATAGCAAAGGCTGAAGTGGCAAAATTCAGTAGGGGTTGGATTTCTATTAGGCAATAACTCAGTGTCATCTCATCTGGCATAGTAGTGTGCTTCCTTTGATACTTGGCTAGAAAATAGCCATAGGAGAATACAAATAGCTTCTTGAAGCCTACAGTAGCGTTCTATATATTTGATTTCTGGTTGATCTGCTGGTGGCTGTAGTTTCTGCAGTGCATGTACTTGCCAATTCTGAGCAATTTGTAGTGAGACTTGCGACCGCTGTGTTCTGCGCTTAGTGGCGCACATATCCATAGCAAAGGCTGAAGTGGCAAAATTCAGTAGGGGTTGGATTTCTATTAGGCAATAACTCAGTGTCATCTCATCTGGCATAGTAGTGTGCTTCCTTTGATACTTGGCTAGAAAATAGCCATAGGAGAATACAAATAGCTTCTTGAAGCCTACAGTAGCGTTCTATATATTTGATTTCTGGTTGATCTGCTGGTGGCTGTAGTTTCTGCAGTGCATGTACTTGCCAATTCTGAGCAATTTGTAGTGAGACTTGCGACCGCTGTGTTCTGCGCTTAGTGGCGCACATATCCATAGCAAAGGCTGAAGTGGCAAAATTCAGTAGGGGTTGGATTTCTATTAGGCAATAACTCAGTGTCATCTCATCTGGCATAGTAGTGTGCTTCCTTTGATACTTGGCTAGAAAATAGCCATAGCAATAGGATAGGATTGTTTGGTTCTAAAAACTCAAAAAAAAAAACAAAAAACACAAAAAAAAACAAAAAACACAAAAAAAACACACAAAAAAAAAAAAAAAAAGTAAAAAAAAAAAAAAAGTTATAACTCTCATTTTAAAAATGTTTAACCCCAGGGCTAGGGGTAGAGGACGAGGGCGGGGACGTGGGCGTCCAACTACTGCAGGGGTCAGAGGCCGTGGTCCTGGGCGGGGTGAGACACCACCTGCTGATGAGGGAGCAGGGGAACGCCGCAGAGCTACACTCCCTAGGTTCATGTCTGAAGTTACTGGGACTCGTGGTAGAGCACTGTTGAGGCCAGAACAGTGCGAACAGGTGATGTCGTGGATTGCTGACAATGCTTCGAGCAATTTGTCCACCACCAGTCAGTCTTCCACGCAGTCCACCCATGTCACCGAAATCCCCACTCCTCCAGCTCCTGCACCTCAGCCTCCTCCCCGCCAGTCTGCCCCCTCCCAGGAAAATTTGCCATTTGAACCGGCATACTCTGAGGAACTGTTTTCTGGACCCTTCCCACAGTCACAAACCACTTGTCCGGTTGCTGCTGAGCAATTTTCCGATGCCCAGGTTTTCCACCAGTCACAGTCTGTGGGTGATGATGACCTTCTTGACGTAGTGGAAGTGTGTAAAGAGGTGTCCGACGATGAGGAGACACGGTTGTCAGACAGTGGGGAAGTTGTTGTCAGGGCAGGAAGTCCGAGGGGGGAGCAGACTGAGGGATCGGAGGATGATGAGGTGACAGACCCAAGCTGGGTTGAGAGGCCGGGTGAACACAGTGCTTCTGAGACGGAGGAGAGTCCTCGACCTGAACAGGTTGGAAGAGGCAGTGGTGGGGCCAGACGGAGAGGCAGGGCCAGAGCTGGTGCATCAGCGCCACTGTCAACTAGTGAAGCTCCCGTGGTGAGGGCTCTTGCGGCGAGGGCTAGATCTTCAGAAGTGTGGAGGTTCTTTAAGGAAACACCGGATGACCGACGGACTGTGGTGTGCAACATTTGCCAAACCAGGCTCAGCAGGGGTTCCACCACTACTAGCTTAACTACCACCAGTATGCGCAGGCATATGAATGCTAAGCACCCCACTCAGTGGCAACAAGCCCGTTCACCTCCGGCCGTGCACACCACTGCTCCTTCCCCTGTGTCAGCTGCTAGTCAGCCCCCTGCCCAGGACCCTGGCCCAAAAACCCCATCGTCGCCTCCACGATCCTCCACAGCATCCACCAGCGTTCAGCTCTCCATACCCCAGACGCTGGAGCGGAAACGCAAATATAGTGCAACCCACCCGCACGCCCAAGCCCTTAATGTGCACATCTCCAGATTGCTTAGCCTGGAGATGCTGCCCTATAGGCTAGTAGAGACCGAGGCCTTTCGCAACCTCATGGCGGCGGCCGCCCCTCGGTATTCGGTCCCCAGCCGCCACTACTTTTCCCGATGTGCCGTCCCAGCCCTGCACCAGCACGTGTCAGACAACATCATCCGTGCCCTGACCAACGCCGTTTCTGACAAGGTCCACCTGACCACGGACACGTGGACGAGTGCTGCCGGGCAGGGCCACTATATATCGCTGACGGCACATTGGGTTAACTTGGTGGAGGCTGGGACCGAGACTGACCCTGGGGCTGCTCATATACTGCCGACGCCGAGGATTGCGGGGCCTACCTCGGTCCAGGTGTTTCAGGCCTACTATGCCTCCTCCTCCTCCCACCCCTCCTCCACCTCCTCCTCCGAACTACCATCCGTGGGCACGGCGCCATCAGTCGGTAGCTCTAGGCACAGCAGCAGTGCCGTCGCTAAGCGACAGCAGGCGGTGCTCAAACTGCTGAGCCTAGGCGACAAAAGGCACACCGCCCAAGAGCTATTACAGGGCATCACGGCGCAGACTGATCTGTGGCTGGCACCGCTGAACCTCAAGCCGGGAATGGTTGTGTGTGACAACGGCCGTAACCTGGTGGCGGCTCTGCAACTCGGCAGACTGACACATGTGCCATGCCTGGCCCATGTGTTAAATCTGATAGTGCAGCGTTTCCTCAAGACATACCCCAATCTGTCTGATTTGCTCACGAAGGTGCGCCGCATCTGTGCGCATTTCAGGAAGTCCAGCCCAGATGCTGCCACTCTCAGGGCAGCGCAGCGCCGCCTCCAACTGCCCGCTCACCGACTGTTGTGCGACGTGCCCACGAGGTGGAATTCAACACTGACCATGTTATCCAGAGTTTACCAGCAGCGCCGAGCGATTGTAGACTGCCAGATGTCAACTTCCACCAGAACTGGTAGTCAGGTCAGTCAGCTTCCTCAAGTCTACAATGAGGAGTGGACGTGGATGTCTGATATCTGTCAGGTGCTGAGTAACTTTGAGGAGTCAACACAGATGGTCAGTGGCGATGCCGCCATCATCAGCCTCACCATCCCGCTGCTTGGCCTGTTGAAAAACTCTCTGGTCAGCATGAAGTCGGAAGCTTTGCGCTCGTCACAAGAGACGGGGGAAGAATATTCCCTTGTTGATAGCCAAAGCACCCTGAGGTCTGTTTCTCAGCGCATATCGGAGGAGGTGGAGGAGGATGAGGAGGAAGAGGAGGAGAATGTTGGCGAGACACAAGAGGGGACCATTGTTGAGTCCTTCACTGTTCAGCGTGTATGGGCAGAAGAAGAGGAGTTGGAGGAGTTGGAGGAGGAGGAAATGGACAGTCAGGCCAGTGAGGGGAGTGAATTCTTACGCGTTGGTACTCTGGCGCATATGGCAGATTTCATGCTAGGCTGCCTATCCCGTGACCCTCGCGTTCAAAGAATTTATTCCAGCACCGATTACTGGGTGTTCACTCTCCTGGACCCACGGTACAAGCAAAATCTTGCCACTCTCATCCCTGCAGAGGAAAGGAGTGTGAGAATGCATGAATACCAGCAGGCCCTGGTGCACAAGCTGAAACAGTATTTCCCTTCTGACAGCGCTAGCGGCAGAGTGCGTAGTTCTGCGGGACAAGTAGCGAGGGAGAGTAGGCGAGCAGGCAGCTTGTCCAGCACTGGCAAGGGTACGCTTTACAAGGCTTTTGCCAGCTTTATGTCACCCCAGCAAGACACTGTCACCTGTCCCCAGTCTCGGCAGAGTAGGGCTGATCTTTACAGAAAGATGGTGAGGGAGTACGTAGCTGACCATACCATCGTCCTAAATGATCACACAGCTCCCTACAACTACTGGGTTTCAAAGCTGGACATGTGGCACGAACTGGCGCTGTACGCCTTGGAGGTTCTTGCCTGCCCTGCCGCTAGCGTCTTGTCCGAGCGGGTTTTCAGTGCAGCTGGTGGCATCATCACCGATAAGCGTACACGCCTGTCGACTGACAGCGCTGACAGGCTGACGCTTATTAAAATGAATAAAGGCTGGATTTCTCAGAATTTCCAATCTCCACCAGGTGAAGGAAGCTCAACCTGAATAATTGATCCACTCCTCCTCCTCCTCCTCATTTTCCTCCTTCTCCTCCTCTTTGTACAGTAAAGCAGAGGAAAATGGCTATTTTTTGACAGGGCCCACTGGCTCTTGCTATACTTCATGCATTTAATTTTTCTGGAGGGCCACCTACCCGGTCCTCTGTTTGAAACAATTTTTGTGAGTGCCACATACAGGCACTCAATCTATTCCATTTTTCTGGAGGGCCACCTACCCGGTCCTCTGGTTTGAACAATTTTTGGGACTGCCACATACAGGCACTCAATCTATTCCATTTTACTGGAGGGCCACCTACCTGCTCCTCTGGTTTGAAACATTTTTGGGACTGCCACATACAGGCACTCAATCTATCCCATTTTACTGGAGGGCCACCTACCTGCTCCTCTGGTTTGAAACATTTTTGGGACTGCCACATACAGGCACTCAATCTATCCCATTTTACTGGAGGGCCACCTACCTGCTCCTCTGGTTTGAAACATTTTTGGGACTGCCACATACAGGCACTCAATCTATTCCATTTTACTGCAGGGCCACCTACCTGCTCCTCTGGTTTGAACAATTTTTGGGACTGCCACATACAGGCACTCAATCTATTCCATTTTACTGGAGGGCCACCTACCTGCTCCTCTGGTTTGAACAATTTTTGGGACTGCCACATACAGGCACTCAATCTATTCCATTTTACTGGAGGGCCACCTACCTGCTCCTCTGGTTTGAAACATTTTTGGGACTGCCACATACAGGCACTCAATCTATCCCATTTTACTGGAGGGCCACCTACCTGCTCCTCTGGTTTGAAACATTTTTGGGACTGCCACATACAGGCACTCAATCTATTCCATTTTACTGCAGGGCCACCTACCTGCTCCTCTGGTTTGAACAATTTTTGGGACTGCCACATACAGGCACTCAATCTATTCCATTTTACTGGAGGGCCACCTACCTGCTCCTCTGGTTTGAACAATTTTTGGGACTGCCACATACAGGCACTCAATCTATCCCATTTTACTGGAGGGCCACCTACCTGCTCCTCTGGTTTGAAAAATGTTTGGGACTGCCACATACAGGCACTATCCAAATTAAATTGTCTCCATAGCAGCCTCCACACGTTGTCTCCATTCCTACCTCCAAAAGTCGTCCATATAGCTGCCTCCATACATCGTCCCTTTATCAAACGAGGTGTGTCAGGCAGAAATTTGGGTTGTTTTCATGGATTCCACATCAAAGTTGTTAACTTTGTCGCCACCCTGCTGTGTAATCCACAAAATATACTTGCAAACTTTTACCATTTAGGGATATTATTTCAGCGCTTCTTGCGCATCTGTTTACATTCCCCTCACCCGCCATATCCTAAACTTATAAGAACGCTACTACACTTGATCTTATACAAAAGTGCTGTTTGGGGAGTAGCCTAGAGACAGGGGCTTGGATTTGCGAAAGCTCGCCTGGCAGCGGAGCGCCAGCTCCATGCGCATCATGCGCTTCTTGCGCATCTGTTTACATTCCCCTCACCCGGCATATCCTAAACTTATAAGAACGCTACTACACTTGATCTTATACAAAAGGTTCTTAGAAGTGCTGTTTGGGGAGTAGCCTAGAGACAGGGGCTTGGATTGGCGAAAGCTCGCCTGGCAGCGGAGCGCCAGCTCCATGCCAAGATCCAACTAACATAGTTTTAACTGCAGCACCTTTAATCTACTACTAGTTCACTGCCTCCATACATGGTCCCCTTATCAAACGAGCTGTGTCAGGCAGAATTTTGGGTTGTTTTCATGGCTTCCATGTTAACTTTGTCGCCACCCTGCTGTGTAATCCACAAAATATACTGGCAAACTTTTATCATGTACCGATATTATTTGAGCACTTCTTGCTCACCTCCTTTGGTTCCTCTCTGCCACCCATTGGTTTGAAGCCTGAGTCCATTTAGGGTATGTCGCCATGACACTCTCTAGCCTGCCGCTGCTGCCTCTGCCTCTGCATGCCGTCCCCTATAGTGTCAGGGTCAATTATTGCATGTTTTAGATGCTATCTAGCTTCATTCTGTCACTCTGTCATGGCCATGCTGTTGCCCATAATTTTGGCATAATGGTGCGTTTAAGCAGCCTCAGAGGCATCCATGCATGCTGCCCCTGCTGTTTCCTGTCCATTTCCGTGGTGTTTCCATCCTTTTCTGAGGTTCCCAGGTGTTTGGCCAAGCTTCCCTGTGCAGAGCCTTGGTCCCCTTGAAAAATGCTCGAGTCTCCCATTGACTTCAATGGGGTTCGTTATTCGAGACGAGCACTCGAGCATCGGGAAAAGTTCGTCTCGAATAACGAGTACCCGAGCATTTTAGTGTTCGCTCATCTCTAGAGTTGATATAGGGCGAGTTAAATTTGGTGAATTTTTTGGATAGAAAAGGCAGCAGGGCCCATTTAGATTGAGGCAGACACTACTTCTTAAGATCCCATTCAGCTGTATAGTCTGGAGGCTTTTGCGAAGGGCAACATTCATATGCCACAAACACTGAATTATTAAAAAATAGATGGACATGAAGTCATTCTTTCATTCAGCTGATGTGCCAAGAGGACAATTATGCTGAAAAGGGCTTTATAAATACATTATTCCATCCTTTAGTAATATTTATTTATAGAAAAAGAGAATACAGTCAGAACCAAACCAAATGATGATCCCTGAAAGAACTGGGTGGGAAAGACATGTTTGTCATTTATTGGTAGTTTTCTATGATGTTACATGTTATGGAATTTGTTTATGAAGATTCTTTGGATATTTACTCATAATTAAACTACATTTTCAACACTGCAGGTATGACAGAAATAAGAGTCCCCACCCTGCTTTTCAGGAAAAGGGAAATACTTGAATGCAAATTTAGTATTGCCCAATATTTCAGGGTCTCTGACTAAATTTACAGATTGGGCTGTGAATGACATTTCCTCACTGCTCTATGTCACTATCTAGCATATAAAAACCACAGATGTTCAAACCAGTATCGAACATTCAACCAGGAAAACCCTTTGCATCCGGTATCTCCTACATCTGAGGCTATAACAAGTCTAGAGAATCATGTCTGCAGTGAAGGGACAACAGAAGAAGTGCCCAGAGCCTTGCCCACCACCATCCCAACAGCAGTGCCAGGACCGTAAGTGCCTAGCTTCTGGCAATTTTATACATTTCATTGAAATGACCAAAACATAGACCTTCACTGAGAATATTTTAAATAATGGGTGATAATATCTTTGCTTTGGATAAAACCCTAAATATTCCTGGCTATATGACTGCTAAACAGAAACTCCTGATAACAATTGCACAATATTCCAATTATCAAAGTCCAAGTGGTGGTGATCTATGATCACCTAGTTACAGACCTGCTCTACTCCCGGTGCGTGAACCTCCAGAGACGCCTTTCCTTTGATCTCTCTCAGGTACAAATGAAGTAGTGAAGGATGAGGATCGCACTCCAGCTTCTTGGTATTTAAAAGACTTCAAACTTTATTCTTACATGGATACAGCAGTTACAATGAAATGCTTAATCTGACGCGTTTCTGACCTTAGCGGTCCTTAGTCATAGATGACTATGACTAAGGACCGCTAAGGTCAGAAACGCGTCAGATTAAGCATTTCATTGTAACTGCTGTATCCATGTAAGAATAAAGTTTGAAGTCTTTTAAATACCAAGAAGCTGGAGTGCGATCCTCATCCTTCACTACTTCATTCCAATTATCAAGCTCATTCTGAATACATTCATTTGATTTACTGCTAAAGATTTTGGGATCAGTTAAACATATTGGGGAAGATTTATCAAAAGTATCTTGAGTTAAGACAATGCACATTTAGATGAGGTTGTCTGAGGCTGGAAGATCGATCTTGTGTAGTATAACAATTTCTAGTCCTACTTCACACCTCCTATAAGTTGTCTTAGTCTACACCAGAAAGATTCACAAATCTTCTGGTACATTAACATTATGCTATGCCTCCTTTTCAAAGACCATGCACCTTTGTCACACTAGTTGTCAAAAACCTTTGTATATTGTGGCATGGACAGTTTCTTTGTGCAAATTGCAAAAGAATTGTGTTGTTAACAGATTGATAAATCTTCCCCATTGTTCATAGTAGACTGGATAATCAGAAATTCAAATGTTTTATGTTAGAGCAAAGAAAAGGTTACAATAGGGCACTACATAAAATCCGCACATTCTTCTCTGCTCCTCTTCTTTCTTAACACCCTACCTACAAATAGGACACTGTAGTCAATCTGCTCAGCTGCTCCTGCTCTGCATGCCTGAAGATGGAACACATGTATAAAAATTTTGGCTTGCCTTTGTCTTTATTTTTTTGAGACTTTTCATAAAGCATGTGCCAATTTGCGACTTTTTTTGCACCCAAAGACCAAATTCACAAAAGACCAAGCACCACATGTATCAATAAGGAAAAACTGATAGATCTGACCAGCAGAAAAGCCAAAAAAAGCCAAACTTGTGATACACGCAGGGTCAGACTGTGATGCCTGGGGCCACGTGCTACATAGAAACATTAGATGCGTTGTCCTCTTCCTCCAGACCGCTCTGTGCTCCACCTCCGGACCTTTCTGTCCTCCTCCTCTAGACTCCTCTGTCCTCCTCCTCTAGACTCCTCTGTCCTTCTCCTCCAGACCCCTCTGTCGTCCTTCTTCAGACCCCTCTGTCCTTCTCCTTCAGACCCCTCTGTCCTTCTCCTTCAGACCCCTCTGTCCTTCTCCTTCAGACCCCTCTGTCCTTCTCCTTCAGACCCCTCTGTCCTTCTCCTTCAGACCCCTCTGTCCTTCTCCTTCAGACCCCTCTGTCCTTCTCCTTCAGACCCCTCTGTCCTTCTCCTTCAGACCCCTCTGTCCTTCTCCTTCAGACCCCTCTGTCCTTCTCCTTCAGACCCCTCTGTCCTTCTCCTTCAGGCCCCTCTGTCCTTCTCCTTCAGGCCCCTCTGTCCTTCTCCTTCAGGCCCCTCTGTCCTTCTCCTTCAGGCCCCTCTGTCCTTCTCCTTCAGGCCCCTCTGTCCTTCTCCTTCAGACCCCTCTGTCCTTCTCCTTCAGACCCCTCTGTCCTTCTCCTTCAGACCCCTCTGTCCTTCTCCTTCAGACCCCTCTGTCCTTCTCCTTCAGACCCCTCTGTCCTTCTCCTTCAGACCCCTCTGTCCTTCTCCTTCAGACCCGTCTGTCCTCCTCCTCCAGACGCCTCTGTTCTGCTCCTCCAGACCCCTCTGTTCTGCTCCTCCAGACCCCTCTGTTCTGCTCCTCCAGACCCCTCTGTTCTGCTCCTCCAGACCCCTCTGTTCTGCTCCTCCAGACCCCTCTGTTCTGCTCCTCCAGACCCCTCTGTCCTGCTCCTCCAGACCCCTCTGTCCTCCTTCTCCTCCACTAGACCCCTCTGTCTTCCTTCTCCTCCAGACTTCAAGGTCCTCCTCCACCAGACCACTCTGTCCTCATCCTCCAGACTCCTTTGTCATCCTCCTCCAGACCCCTTTGTTTTTGGTTCAGGCCCCCCTATCCTCCCTCCAGGCCCCATCTTTCCTTCTTCCAGGCCACCCCTGTCCTCTAACAGGCCCACCTGTCTTACATCCAGGCCCCCTGTCCTACTTCCAAGCCCCCCTGTTGTCACCGTAGGCCCAGGTGACTTTCTTACAGATGCCAATTCCATTGATCGTATTCAATCCTACGTACTACTAGAATTGGCAGAGGCCTCCTATCAGGACAGAGGTCCCTGCCATAGAACCAAGGCCCACCAAAGGATCCTCCGGTCCTCTGCCAGGCCAGTCCAACCCTAGATACATGTGTCCGTATGTAAAATATGCTCAGCTTCTGCTACTCTATAACACCCTGCCTGTAGTTGGAACACTAGGGCACATGTATCACAAGTCTGGCTTTGTCCATTTTTTGGGACTTTTCTTGTTTTTTTTGCTGGTTAGATGTATCTTAAAGGTTTTTCCTTATTGATACATGTGGCATTTGATATTTAATGAATTTGCAACTTTTTAAAACAAAAGTGCCAAAAAAATCATCTCTGAGCTAATTCCTACTTTTGGTCAGGGCCAGATGTAGATTTGTGCCAAAATGTGCAACTTTTTTGGGACCTTTTAAAAACAGTGCAATTTTCACATCTAGATTCAGGTGATAACTCAGAGAACACTGAGTTTTTTCTGAGGCGCAAAAAAAGTTACATATGAACAAAAAGACATTAATATTATTATTAAAGGGGGTTTGCCCATGAAAGAAAATTCTCAAGTTTCCATCCCCTAGTAATGTTTACACAACGAAGATCATTATTAGCCCTTTGCTTTACAATTTTGCTCAGTTTTATTGCTGTTTTATCTCCTATCATTCAGTGATGGTCAACGTAAAATTCCTGAGCAAACCCTTCATGATCCCTCTTGTGCTATGAGATGCTGTGTGGTGACAATGTGTTTAGATTATCAGCTTAAGGTTTATATACTTTAATTCAGCTTATGAACATTGTACTAGTATCTCACACATCGAAAGAGAGGATACAGATCAGAGATGAGAAATGATGAAATCCATGAGATGCATATTACACATAACTTTCTCAGCTCTCCTATTACAGCCATTACATACACAGCTCTCCTATATAACTCCCCCTTCCCTGGATAAAGACCTTATCTGTCTGTAGCTTGTCTTACTCCACACCATGCCGCTGCTGTTTTCCAGCAAGAAGTGATTGTGTGAGCTCCTCCTGGAATGCAAGGTTGGGGGCAACTGCAGAGAGGAGCTCAGCTCAGTGCAGGGTCAGCCAGGGCAATATGTCTGCTGACCCTAAACTGAGAAGATCCAGGGGCGGATCCAGGGGCAATCAAAATTGTGTACACGAGGACTTATATCTGTAAAATGCTGTATTTTTGTTCTTGTTTCTTGGAAACACCCCTTAAAGGACTATTAAAAGTTTCAAAAATTAAAGAAAAAGGCAAGCTGAAAGTTTTATACATGTGCCTTTATGTGCAATCTGCCCATCTCCTTCTGCTCTATAGCATGCTGCCTGCTGATAGTACACTATTGTCAAGTTTCACAACTCCTCCTGTCTGCAGATCATTATGTACAACCTGCTTGATGCCACAAGATCTATATCATCATGTTTCCACATTGATGGACATTTTTATTTGATAGGTTTCTTAGGATGATTTTGAAAATAACTTACAGTTAGTTTTATTTTTTATATTAACTTACAAATGTCCACATCACTAACATTGTATACTTTCTATTCAGGGTTACTAAGATGCTTTTTTTACAGAACATTTGTAGAATTTTCTTACCAAATATAATTAATATCTTTCAGCTTGCAAGCCAGTGTGCCCCAAGCCGAAATGTCCTCCTCCACAAGGTAACAAATAATAGAAATATTTATTCATTAAAGTATTTTATTTTACACAAGTGGAAAACAACTCCAAAATTAGAATACTTTTTTTTTTTTTTATAATATCTATGTTAATTGTATGACTTACTATTTGTTTGCATATTTTAGTGTGTAAGCCAGAGCCCGTGTGTCCGGAAAAGAGATGTCCCTCTCCGCAAGGTATGTTCAAGCATATGAAGCCATTCATATACGTAGCACAATTCTATTTTATTACTTTTTAAATTATAACTAGAAAGTTAGGCAAACAGGACTCCATACTGCTAAGGCACTGCAACATGGCGGCACAATATGTGGCCAGATTGTGGCCCCCATAGAGATTCACGGTGCGGTGAACTAGGAATATTCTGACTTTCAGACAGCTTGATAAATCTGCCCCTGTGTGTCAGATTTGGGTCTCACGTCTAAGTACAATATTCAAAGGCCAATAATTAATGTTCAATTAGTATGGATCATACCTCTGGAACCCACATCCATCTTGAGAAAAGGATTCTAACCTTTTGTCAACGGTCTCATAGAAGTGAATGAAAAGAAATGTGAATGCTCAAACACATTGCCACTCACTCAGATGCATGTTAAAGGAGACGGGAATGCCAGAGGTATGACCTCCATCTTATAGACATATGTCAATAAGTCAGAAATATCCAAGATCCAATACTCATGTTGTATGATAGTAAAACATTAAGTATATGTGTAAGTCTGTGATGTTTATGATGGTCACTGATTAAACTTAATTTTTACCTCCTGCATGAATACCTCAAGACAAATGAAGTACAAAATCTGTTCCTGAATGTTGTATTTTCAGAACTATAGCAGATGTAAGGACAATAATACAAAATTAAATTTGTGAGCAAAGAACACACTATGGTTTATTTATTTAATCAAGTAACATTATCAATTAACATCCTCTCATTGGGACTACAGAGAGTCAGTATTTACCCATCAGCACTATGGGCTGATGGCCGCGGGACCTGAACGACCTCTCTCAACCCCCAGGGGCGAGTTGGGAGGTGCAACCGCCCCACCTCCTTCACCGAAAATGGATGGTCCCCATTAGGGAGATATCGCAGTAGACCAAGCCAACTCTTTTACAGTATGGGGGGCAGGGGTTAACATAGCTGCTCTGTCTCCCTATGCTGTAAAGCCACAGAACATGGTATACTTTGAGATCACAGCACACAATATATAAGGATCAGGAGTAGTACAATCCTGCCATAGTGTAGGCACCTTAAGCAGATTCATTCTTAGCTGGGACTTTTTGTTTATTTCTTTATTTATTATTAAAAAAAAAGTGACAAACTTTTATTGTAACTATCAAGACTCTACACACTGCGATACTAATGTTTTGCAGTGAGTAATGTAAGTAACTTGGCCTGCTGACACATGCTCAGTTACATTCAGCTAGACGCTGCCAGGACGTAGAACCGGGTGTGAAGGGGAACCGGCAGTCTCAGGGCTCAGGCAAGATCCAGGACTGCGACAGCATGGATCGGATCTCCCCAATCAACTTACTGGAGAATCGATCACGAGGGGGAATGCCTCTTACAGACCACAGTCATGGTTGATCAGAAAACATTGCCCAGCCCCAAAGAAAGGCTGCACATTAGAAAAAGTATCCTCACTGACTGTGGTCAAAACCTGATAGGGCTGTAATGAAGGGGTTATCATTCATAGCAAACACTAACAATGCCACCCACACCACACATGTGTTCTTATTTAGACACAAGGTATTTACTTGTGATGATGCATTTTGTCCAAAACGCAATGCAAACACATCATGTGAACACAGAGGCATTAGCTTTACAAGCACCAACAGGGGTGCAAGCAATCTAAGTGCTTTAGGCAGCATCAATACTAAATACGGCCCTACTCATCACAGGGTTGCAGTGATTGCAGTAGGGACATTTTCTAGATTCACTGTGAAACAAAAGTTAATATATGAAGGGGAACAGTTCTTAAATACAGTACTTTCAGTACAGTACTTACAAAATATTTCGTGATACCTATTCTTGTAACTCTGCTTGGCAAATGATGGCAAAAATGTCATTTGGGCAGCTGGGTATCCAAATAACCTTAGTTTCTCTTCACATACATGTATACCAGTACACTAATAATTATAATAATGATAATGTTATACATTTAGGATCATCATCAGAATATAGGACTGTCATGAATTTATTACCCTTCAATATGCAAAACAGCAGAACATATTATCAAGGAAGCAAAGTATGTTAAGAGCAAAACCAAAAATTGTGTTATTTTTCAAATCAAAAAGCTCCTCTGCAGAAGCATATACACTGCTGAAAATCAGCAACACAATGGGGGAGACTTACTTACCCGACCAAGTTCACCTAAAGTGCATTGTACGATAATGTACTTCCGCGATTCACTAAGATTGTGCGCCTGATACCCTGCATGTGTCGCTTCCCTGATCAGGTCTGATGGAGTTCACCTTCTTCTTCCTGGTGTATTTAAGTGCTTGGTCTTGCAACACAATTTGAAATATAAATCCTGCGTTCAGTCCGAATCAGTCGGATCGTCCGACAGCCCCCACCCCAATTTCTGTCGCATGAAAGCCAGCACAGCTGTGACACAATCCGATCGCGCGCACTACAATGACGGCGCAAACCCCTGTTACACAAAGGCGCGCAAATCCCAAAACGGTCGGAAAGTCAGTCGAAAGTGAGCAGCGTGCCCTTTAGTAAATAAGCCCTACTGTAACTCCACAGCAATCACACTTCAGTGAAATCAACAAGTTATGAATCAACACCGATTGTGAATCAATGCATCTTGCTGCTGTACAAATAAAAAAACAGGTAGGTGTCTGTGAGCCCAGTGTCCAGAGAATGGAGTATTTAACTGGACACAGGTCAGTACACCAGGAGATTTGGTGGGAGTCATAGGAGGGAAATAACCCAGCAGCGGGATTGCTTACTTATCCTTTGTGCAAGAAAGAACAGAAGAAGTGCCAGAGCCTTGCAAAATTACCTCCAGCACCCACTTACATCCATGTTTCTGCTCAAACTGTCAGAAACAGACTCTAACACCATGCAGTACAATTGGCATTTGCCTGGGAACACCATGATTGATAAATTCCACATAGGCACCCTGAGCTATTCATGGGTGTGAGTTACACTGAACACATGTAACAAGTTGCATAACGGGATGGGAAGTTGGTCAGTAATAAAGTGAGGTGGCATTTCTTTGGAGTGCCGCACAGCCCTCCGGAGTTACCCTGACTACAATTAAGTACAGGATGAAATCCTAAAAACCATTGCAAGACCATAAGCAGGCCTTGGGTTCCTTCTAATGCATAACAATGCTAGACCTCATGTAGCTGTAGTGTGTCAGTGGTATGGACTGATCTGCCCACTCCCCAGACCTGAATCTAATCAAGCATATCTGGGACATCATGTCTCGTTCCATCCACCACAGACTGTCCAGGAGTAGGCCAATGCTTTTAATTCAGATCTGGGAGGAGATTCCTCGGGAACACATCCACCACCTCATCAGGAGGAGAATCTGGAGGGTAGATACAATGATATTTCAAATTATTCTATCTTCTTTTTATTGTATTGGTGTCCTCAGGGTGCATTTACGATTGAAAAGGGAGATAGAGAGGGAGCAATAAGTTACTACTTAAATAGTCATGGTGGCACTTTGAGATATATTAGTGGGATTGGTTTTAGTTTGGGCACATGGTCTATTAAAAGTTTTGCCATCAATACCCTATAGTATTCAAATGATAGGTTATTAATAGTTTCGTTGTAATGTGTAACAGCCAATGGTCAGGCATGTAAAACCCTAACCAATAGGGTCAGAAGACAACAGCTGCCTGCGTAGTTATTAGGGGTCGTGGACAAACCATTAACATAACTTCAAATTTTGGATATAAAGTGTACTAGTGTTGGATAGTTCGTCAAAGATAGACGAAGTTTTTATAGATTACTATGATTTAATATAATTTGTTCTTAAAGCTTGGATACGTACTCTATTTGTACCAATGTAAACATAAATATAAAGTAACAGAATTTAGACGTAAATTAGGTCACAGTTATAAGTATATTTACTTAGGCTGATTTGCATATAAGGTAATTGAGAAATAAGACATAAATCTTCTTTTCTATAGGAATTAAAGACTTGAACACAAGAGGCAACACCCTTTTTCTTAGAGAAATATAGTAATTACTATAATATGCTCAAATGTTATGGTGACTAATAATAAGTGGTATGAGATGCTAATAGTCTAGTACAGAACTTTCTTGAGGATATAAAAACCTATCGTGTTGCCAGATCAAACATTAAAGTAACTTTGCTCTCAGTAATCACATCTGACTATCAACAACCAATAATGTCAGGAGCAAAGGGACAACAGAAGAATTGCCCAGACCCTTATCATCCACCATGCCCAAAACCAAAGCCCCAATGCCAAGATCGTAAGTATATAATATGACAAAAGATGCAAACAAATTGTATACATCAAAGAGTTGTAGTGTTCTGCTAAAATTATGAGAATATGCATTATAAATATATTTATCCTTAGCATAGGAATTGAGTTTTCAATCATTACAGACCACCTTCTCTGCTGTTCATGGTGGGAGCTAATACAAAGAATGTAGCTGCAGGCATAGGTTTATTTTATGTGTGATGGACATTCAATACATAAGAAGCTTCCATGATTTAAAGGGGTTACAGATATCAGATCATTACTGGTCTGATTTCCTAACAAAAGTTCAACAACATCAATAGCACAGAAAACCAGAAAAACCCTTTCAGTGATGCAGATCAGAATGTTAACCTAGAACATAAGCCTAACACAGAACATTCTGGAAAGGACTACGGAGATCATCAGGTGAAATGAATTACATAAATGGTCCCATGACAATGGCTTCCTGTGCATCCAATGCAAAAGACCCACAGGACCTAAAATGGTTCTCCAAGTTAAAAATACTGAAAAAGATAAACAATCGTTCCTAATTAGAAGTCCTAAATATTTTAGTTCATCTTTTTCTTGTTCACATAACCACTTTCTGTATATAATGACCTTGGAAGTTGTAGAACTTTAGAGTATGACAGAAGTGCAACTTTTTTCTGGTATATATGTTTTTCCGGTCATTTAAAAATTTGAAAGGAAAGTACTTTTAAAACATATTGAAATATTATGTTTTTCTTGTTTTCAGCCTGCAAGCAGGATACACAGTGCCCTCCTAATGGTAATATAAGTAATATATGTTATACACATTGAAATAAAATTGTGTTGGTTTTCTTTTATTAGTTAAGATGTTGCATATTGTGTAAAGATTCCATAATTTGCAACCTTTAGATATTTATCTATTTTCTTTCTCTCCATGCTTCTAGTCTCTACTTTTCCTTGGAACATAAAACTATAGATATTCTGTGTGTCACTTCATTGTTCCCATGCACATTTTCCGAAACTTATACCTGAATTGCATTATAACAAGCCAACCTCCTGCATTTCACTTTAAGACCCTTAAAAGCCATGTGGTTGTACTTGACAACATCCAATTTCCTTTTATGAAACTGATTGCGGTCAGTGAACGGAAACTCCAAGTAGCTGAAAATTACATTTGTCTGTATGTTTACAACGAGACCTCAAACTGTTAATGAAATATACTTTCTGAGCCAACATCTTTGTACTGTGACGGATTAATCTCCCTTTGGTGTTTATGTTGACTATTTTTCACATAGAAGTGTTTTCTATTATACCAGCAAAATGCCCTCATTTTATACTTTCTAGCACTGTGTATACTACCTTGTTCTTCAGATTAGGGTTAATGCATAAATTTGCATAACTACTTATTTATCAATCTTTTTTCTCTGCATTCTTAAGTTTTTTCTCTATAAATGTGTTTCCCTACCTGCTGTATGTACACAGTAGCAAATTCTGTATAAATTGTGTACACCTTTAAGGGGCTGTCCAATAGTACATAATAAGCCTCATGATAGGCATTCAGTATCTAATCATGGTGTATGGTTGAAATTCCATCCTATTTAACTGCTTTAGACTGTAAAAATACTGAGCACGAGTCAAAAACCGTTGGCTTTATGGTTAATGGCCAATTACAGTAACTGCAAACACAACCCCTATTCACCTTCATTGGAGCTGCATTTATACTTATAGTACCTGGAAACATTATACAGAGCACAGAGTCCACTGCTTTCAGCTCCATGCTCGTCTTTTACCAGGCTGCAACCAATGATTGGTGCAGGAGTTGGGTGTCAGACACTCATCTATCAGATATTGATGTGATGTCTACTAAGGACAAGCCATCAAAGTTTATATAGCCTACCAGTATGGCTTACTTTGTTCCCTCTTAAGTGATGCCACCAGCCAGCCATTATCCTTACCACCTTATACAAAAAATCGGTTCAGTTCAGGTTGCTCAGCGTTCGGGCAAACGTTCCAGACAACACATACTGCGAGTGTGATACAAGTTGGATGCATTGCACTCATAAGTTTGTAAGGCATAAATGTTGTCTTAAGTTTGCAATTCCTATCAATAGTTTTGTGAAAGTAATATGCTTGTTTTAACGATTGTAGATTCTTACAATCCCCATTCCCATCATCATCATCATCATCACCATCATCATCAGCACAAGTGATCTGGAGAGAAGATCAAGCTTACAGACCCTGATAATCATTAAATGGATGAAACTTCTGTAGAATGTTGATTGCATGGAAATAATCAGTATCTAATAAACAATTACTGCATCAATAAATTGAGCCTAATTCATTGTCCAGATTATTGCGATCATAGTTTTTTTAAGGGGCAGATTGGTAACAGAATGTGAATATTCACATTCGAATATAAAGGCACATTTACACGTCCATCAGCAAGATACTATATAAGACACATTACATGCAGACACAGTAGTTACACCCAGATCCAAGTGCTATAGCAGGGCCTGAAACCTGCCTAACCTGGGTTAAGAGATATGTCACATGGTGGATGAGGTCTTTGTTTTGGATTTTGCACACTGGTAATGGCAACAGGGGGTAGTAAGGGTCACTACTCTTACTTGGCAACACCATATACCATCCTTTAGTATCCTGAAAGAGGGGAAAACCTTTTGGATCCCAGACAAACTTGCTGTCTGGTAGGATAGTTGGACATTTTATGTTGTACTTGATGAGTTACTGTGGTGTGATGGCTCAAAATCATCAGCTTAGCCCAAATATTTAGAGGGGCCACATTGTCATAACGACTTTGATTGACAGGGCACTGGACAACACAACCAGAGGTATTGTATTAATAGTTGGACACCATCAGGGTACCAGAATGGGGAGTTTATGTAAAGATCTTGGGGAAAGTGATAGGAACATAAGGAATTTGCAGACAATTGTGCAGATACTAGTGGATGAAAGAAGCCATCATGGTTTTCTGGTCTAATTAGGAACAATGGAAAGAGGACCTTAGAGAGGTGGGAGAATAAAGTAAAGAAATATAAACTGGGCAATTGCCCAGTGCCCCCCAACCTCCAGAGGGCCCCCTGAGTCTGGCTCATGAGTCTTGCATCAGCTATTCTGGGGAACAGCTGTGGCAGCATGTAAATGAGAGCAGCACTGCAGCTAAAAGTCGGCAGACACAAGTTCCCCAGCACTAAGTTCCCTTTGCCAATGGCACCTTAAAATTTGGAGGTAAACACAAAAATACAATTGAAGAAATATAACAAACTATATTGGTTACATATCAGATAAAATAGTTGAAAAACTATATCTTGACATGCAGGTGGTTTGGAATACAGCAGAATAGTGTGCAAACGAAAGGGACAGTATTAATGGACAGACATACATTAGTAATATGCATATCAGTATACAGATGTAACCATGCTACTGTGGGAACAAGCTGAATATGAACCAATAAAGGATGACACCAGGGTGTATGTATTCACCTTTACAGTGAATTCACTTGGCAGCATTAAGATTCAGAAGCTAAAACAGTCTCTTGTTCCCTAAAATATTGCCTAGTTTATTCCCAAACAGCCCCCTCTTGGTTATTTTATATAAAGCCCCCCTCACCTTCTATGGATTCATTATGTACAACCATATGTGGGTCCCCCCAGCAGCTGTCGGCCCCAGCACTTGCCCAGGTATGCCCAGTGCTGGCGCCTACTGATATGCATATTGCTTGTTTATTTCTGGCCACTAACCTGTTGCTACTAGGCACTGTCCTTTCAATTTCCCCGCTACATTGCTTTATGCTATATACTGTACACCTCCATGTCAAGATAGAGGGGGTCATAGAGGGGGTCATTGCTATGTTATCTTTATATTTTTCAACTGCTTTACACACAGATTTAAGTTATGATACGTAATATAAAACATGATAATATAAACAAGATAAACTACTGTATACACTTGAGTATAAGCCGACGCACATATAAGCTGAGGCTCCTAATTTTACCACAAAAAAATTATTAACTTGAGTATAAGCCTAGGGTGGTTAACGTATTGGACACAGCCTCTCCCCAGTATTATAGCCAGCCCCCTAGCCCCAATATATAGACACTATTTTGGTGTTGCGAAGTTTTAAGCTGTAAGACGAGAATGGAATAAAATAGTTAACACTGGAAATTCAGTTGTCAGTGCTGGATTAAAGGGACTCTTCATCTAATGCTTTTCTTTAGTCCCAGGCTGCAATGATCAGCTGTAAGGTGTCTGTAATGACACTTTATTGATCAACCTTATTTCCATGACATCACAAAATATGTCCAAAATATATCCAGTTGTCACATGGCCCCATGTATTTCAATGGGCTCACACATAGCCAAGTCTTGTGGTCCTGTGAAGGTAGCCTAACACCATATTCATTTCTCTCTATCACTTTCATTTTCATGCAGTGTCTGAACCTATAATCTTTTCAAATGCAGAGGTCCGGCTCAAGAGTAAACTTAACTCCCAATTCAGGTAAAAAATTCTAATTTTTTTTTATTGAAGTCTTCTTGACAAACATACATAATAAAAAAAGGATGGACATAGATAGCAAAAAAGTCCTTTAGATTGCCTACGCGTTTCGGATAAACACTATATCCTTACTCAGACCACAATAATATATTACGGCATTGTGAATGCTCAGCACTTCATCACTGTTTACAACAGTTTTGAAGTTTTCTATAAACAGTCAACATTGCTTGCCCCATATCCAATCCAATCTAGGGTTGATGAAAAACCATTCCTGGACGATTTTCCTTGCACACCGCGCTCAACCCTCCATTTCCCAGAAAATGCAGGTGCTCATAGTAGGTAAGAGTTTCAACACCCAGAATAGAGGGGTTAGGCCCTGTTGTTTCTGGACATGGCCATTAACCTCAGAGAAGAAGCCCGTCTGTCTGTCCCTATTTCCAGCGTTGTATCATGTGGGACCATAGAGATCGCAGTGCTGGAGGAAGTGAGGGCACCGGGAGGTAAGTACATGTTTATAGTACATGGTTTTTTTATATCTTCATATAGCCCCTTTAACTTTCCATTATTGAAGGGAATTTGGAAATGAATGTTGCATAAAATAGTTTTAATTTGGGGTCCCACTTTTAGTTTTGCCAAGGGCAAAGTAAGGTAGGTATGGGTAATGGGGTTAAAAATAATCTGTTTTGTGTGAACATCACTAATGGATTAAAATTTGAGAAGTTTCTTTCATGGGCAAAGGGAAAAAAAAGTGTTCACATTTTTCATATTTTAATAGTATTTTTAAAATGTTTTTATAGGTATTTCTATTTTTTGTTTTTTTTGCAATAAAATAAAATTACAATTTGCTATTGTCAGCGAGTCATACGACAGTAGATATATAGATGAAAAATATTGAATTTTTATCTGACATCCTGCTGCCTTTCTAAAAAAAAAAACAATGGCTGTATGCCAGTGGATCCTCAGGACTACTTAAAGAAAACCTGTCACCCGAATTTCACCTGTCATATCAGTAATATTTGTTTGTAAATAGTTAAAAGTCTTCCCCATATCACCTAAAATTATCTCCCACTAAAGCGCCCTACCTTAATTGCAACCATTTTTCTTATATGCAAATGAGTATAGAGGAGTCAAATTCGGAATAGTCATGCTTTCTGTAGGTTGCCAGTAAACCATGCTCACCATTTCACATACCCTGTGAAGACTTCCAAGTCTTCTTTGGAAGGTTAACTATGAGGAAATAGTATACAGTAGAAACCTAAAATGACAATCTTCACATTTATAATATTTTGTGTGTTTTTATATAAAAAGAGGTTTCCTTTGCCCTTATTTTGTGTTTCATGGTGGGGAAGGTACTTTGTGTTTCATGGTGGGGAAGGTATAGTGTACCCTAAAACTAAATCCCAAAAATAGTTCTGTCTACTTGACAACCACCTTAAACTGGTCCCTAACTGGTCAAAGTTCCCGATACTTGGTAATGTGAAAGGAAAGGCAAAAAAAGAACCAATGTCAGCAAGTTTATGAGTTAAATGCCAAAGTCACAACTAGAATGTAATGAATACATAAATTACAAAATCAGAAATCCAGGAAGTAAATAGGTAAAACAGAAATCAGGGGGAGATTTATAAGGGTTCATCCATCATGGCTTGGTATAGAATACTACACAAGTACAGCCAGCCCTTGGATACATCATATGGCCGGAGCCTAATGATCTATCTGGTGCGACAGAGGGGTGGGGATTTACTCATACTCCCTGAGCACTGGTTATGTTCCAAAGGTCTGGCGCATAGCAAATGTGGTACCAATATAAAAAAAGGATCAAAAAGCAATCATGGAAACTACAGATTTGTAAGTCTAACTTCTGTTGTGGGGAAAATATTTGGGGGGTTTTTAGAGAGGGGAGGGGTTTGTTAGAGATGCTATCCTGGAGTATCTCACTGTACATAGCCTTATAACCCAGCATCAGCATCGGTATATGAGAGATTGGTCCTGTAAGACTAATCTGATTGTCTTCTAAATAAGTTCCAGACTGGATCTAGGGAACACTGTGGATGTTGTATATCTGGACTTTTCAAAGGCATTTGACACAGTGCCACATAAAAGGTTGGTACATAAAATGAGACTGCTGGGACTAGGGGAAAAGCAGTGTATTTGGGAAAGTAATTGACTTAATGATAGAAAACAGAGGGTGGTCATTAATGGCACAGATTGGGTTGACGTTACCAGTGGAGTGTCACAGCGGTCACTATTGGGGCCACTTTTTTTTATATTTTTATTAATGACCTTGTAGTGGGTTTACACAGTTAAGTTTCAATTTTTGCAGATGATACTAACCTGTGTAAAGAAATTTATACTGAGGTCGATAGCTTAGAATTACAGAGGGTTTTGGGGAAGCTTGAGGAGTGGGCAGAAAATGGTTGATGAGGTTTAATGTAGATAAATGTAAAGTTATGCACTTGGGCCATGGAAACAAAAAGTATAATTATGTTCTAAACAGTCTATTATTTGGTAAAACTGGAGCTGAAAAGGACTTGGGGGTATTAGTGGATGGTAAACTTAATTTTAGTGACCAGAGCAAGGCAGCTGCTGCTAAAGCAGATGAAATTATGGGATGTATCAAGAGAGGAATAGATTCTCATGATAAAGACATAGTTTTGCCCTTAGACAAATCCCTGGTCAGACCACACATGGAATATCGTGTACAGCTTTGGGCACCAGTGTATAAAAAGGACATAGTTGAACTGGAACTGGTGCAGGGGAGAGCAACCAAGATTATTAGGGTAATGGGGGGACCAGAATACAATGACACATTACAAAATGTGGGATTATCCTGTTAAGAAAAAACGGCGGGGGGAGACCTCATTATAATGTACAATATACCTAGGCCTGTGACCAGGAAAAAAGGACATCCTCTACGCCTAGAGGAAAAGCGCTTCTATCATCAACATAGACAAAGGTTCTTTACTATAAGATCAGTGAGACTTTGGAACTCTCTGACTCAGGAGGTTGTTATGGTGGACTCGATGTACATGTACACTGGTTGCCTTTCTGGAGAGCAAAAATATTGTGGGTTATGGGGAAAAAACATTTGTTTAATTCTTAAAGTTTGGACTTGATGGACTTGTGTTTTTTTCCATCCTTGGTTTACAATTCTTCATCCTGCTGGTAGATGTCCTTGAACACCTAATTTAACAAGTATGAACTCAAGTTTTCTAGTTGCAATTTTACCGGTATTCAAAATTAACCTACTTTTAGTGGGTCCCTATAGAAGGGATGGTAGCATCACGTGGCATCTACCAAAACACAGCCAAAGCAGAGACCAAGAACCAGCAACCCTGAAGACTATGGGTCCTGACACCAACATCAGATTTTTTCATGTAGTGCTGTAGTGATATGTTTACAGAAGCCTTAGGGTAATTTCACATTGGTGTGTGTGCTCCGCTCCTATTGCACACCCATCGCATTTTGTCTCTGTTGTGTTTTTCGTCTGCAAAAAATACTGAAAAACTAACACCTGGCTTCCCACCCTCAACAGTGAAAAAAACCTGACGTTTCATAATTTTTTTTAAGGACCCACTGACGTGTATTGCCTTCCACGATCCAAATCAGTGGGAAACAACTGACATGTTTCATTATTTTCATTAAAAAAATAAGTCAATGTGAAAATAGTCATTTAAAAACAATGGCTTTGAAAGGCATCCATAGAAATCAAGTGGATGCAAAAAAACAACGCAAATTAGCTTTCAGGGAGGTTTAATTTTGGCGTGCTTCCATTGTGCATCTGTTACATTTTGTCTCTGAAGGTTTAACATCGCTTTGAAAACATAACACCCGAGTAAAAAAAACTGACCTGTCATCACGTTGTTTTGTGGGCCCAAAGACTTCTATTGGCTTCCATGATCGACATCTGTGAACATCAAGGAACAGGTTTAAAAATGTTTCCAATGGACAACAGATCAGTGATAATAAAAGCCAATATGAAAACACCCATAGAAGTCAATGGCTCAATTAGGCGTACGAGAACCTATTGAACCACGGAAGTGAAAAACCATGTTATTGTGAAAAAGCCCATATGGTGGACTTGCACTGGCGTATTTTTTTTCACATTAGTGATTTTTCACAGAATTTTGCCTTAAGGACACATACAGATTGGTTTTCTCTTCCGGGCTTAAGTGACTTTTCATTGATGTCTTACTGAACTATTCTTTTCAATTGGCTTTTTCACTTATCAGTGGTCAATTTAGAACCAGTTCTGTTGACGTTCACTGACAACAAGGGATCAAAAAAAAAACTGTGTGAAAGTGTGAAAAAACCCATTAAAACAATGGTTCAGTAAGGCATCTGTGAATCTGAAAAACCAATATGTATCCATAAGCCAAAATGGGTTCAGTGAGAAATCACTTATGTCATCACTGATGGCGGTGATGGACACTATGTTATGCTGCACCCACAAACAGTGTTTCACTAAAAGGGGCTCATCATTGAGAGGATAGCGGGCTGATGCAATTGTTACCTCAAGACCAGGTATTGATGCTTCACATTATAATTGTTCAATGTGTAGATGTGCAATCCAGTAGATATAATTTTAATAGTTATTCACACTATGAATTCAAATTATAGAGTTTTATTGCAAATTTTCCAAAATGTTGAAGTAAAGTATAGTTATGACGTATACGTTATGACATAAATGAGTAGTTTTGTATGATTGCTTCACTGTCCCTTAGATACTTTTTAAAGTCAATCTGAATCCCTCTAGCGGAAAAGAAGTGTTAATGTAAATTATACAATTTATGAACATAATACAACAAATGCTATCAATGACATATTTGTTAGGGGAGGTTTAGCATTCATCACTAATGAGAAGATTCCAAAAGAATGGCATGCTTATGTACAATCATTCAACAATGCTACAGCTGCCTTATAATCATTTTTCCAATAGCATGTACAAATTACGTAATTTTATATTTGATTATGTTAATTTCAAATCTAAAGTATAAATTACAGAAGAAAACTACCATATTCATACATGACTCATACTCATAGCCTGACATCTCAAGAATTCAAGTATATTTACCCAGAAACCAAAAAATATGCTAAAAAGGGTTTTCATGTATAAAACTAGAGAACGCTTCACTTGAGCACCAGATGCATTGTTTCAGTATAAAAGAGGTTTTCTACATTAATACTAATCAATGAAACAAAAAATGGGTGTTGGCATACAACTAGAGATGAGCGAACACTAAAATGCTCGGGTACTCGTTATTCGAGACAAACTTTTCCCGATGCTCGAGTGCTCGTCTCGAATAACGAACCCCATTGAAGTCAATGGGAGACTCGAGCATTTTTCAAGGGGACCAAGGCTCTGCACAGGGAAGCTTGGCCAAACACCTGGGAACCTCAGAAAAGGATGGAAACACCACGGAAATGGACAGGAAACAGCAGGGGCAGCATGCATGGATGCCTCTGAGGCTGCCTAATCGCACCATTATGCCAAAATTATGGGCAACAGCATGGCCATGACAGAGTGACAGAATGAAGCTAGATAGCATCTAAAACATCCAATAATTGACCCTGACACTATAGGGGACGGCATGCAGAGGCAGCGGCAGCAGGCTAGAGAGTGTCATGACGACATACCCTAAATGGACTCAGGCTTCAAACCAATGGGTGGCAGAGAGGAACCAAAGGAGGTGAGCAAGAAGCGCTCAAATAATATCGGTACATGATAAAAGTTTGCCAGTATATTTTGTGGATTACACAGCAGGGTGGCGACAAAGTTAACATGGAAGCCATGAAAACAACCCAAAATTCTGCCTGACACAGCTCGTTTGATAAGGGGACCATGTATGGAGGCAGTGAACTAGTAGTAGATTAAAGGTGCTGCAGTTAAAACTATGTTAGTTGGATCTTGGCATGGAGCTGGCGCTCCGCTGCCAGGCGAGCTTTCGCCAATCCAAGCCCCTGTCTATAGGCTACTCCCCAAACAGCACTTCTAAGAACCTTTTGTATAAGATCAAGTGTAGTAGCGTTCTTATAAGTTTAGGATATGGCGGGTGAGGGGAATGTAAACAGATGCGCAAGAAGCGCTGAAATAATATCCCTAAATGGTAAAAGTTTGCAAGTATATTTTGTGGATTACACAGCAGGGTGGCGACAAAGTTAACAACTTTGATGTGGAATGCCCTGTAATAGCTCTTGGGCGGTGTGCCTTTTATCGCCTAGGCTCAGCAGTTTCAGCACCGCCTGCTGTCGCTTAGCGACGGCACTGCTGCTGTGCCTAGAGCTACCGACTGATGGCGCCATGCCCACGGATGGTAATTCGGAGGAGGAGGAGGTGGAGGAGGGGTGGGAGGAGGTATAGTAGGCCTTTGAGACCTGGACCGAGGTAGGCCCCGCAATTCTCTGCGTCGGCAGTATATGACCAGCCCCAGGGTCAGACTCGGTCCCAGCCTGCACCAAGTTAAGTGTAGTAGCGTTCTTATAAGTTTGGGATATGGCGGGTGAGGGGAATGTAAACAGATGCGCAAGAAGCGCATGATGCGCATGGAGCTGGCGTTCCGCTGCCAGGCGAGCTTTCGCCAATCCAAGCCCCTGTCTCTAGGCTACTCCCCAAACAGCACTTCTAAGAACCTTTTGTATAAGATCAAGTGTAGTAGCGTTCTTATAAGTTTAGGATATGCCGGGTGAGGGGAATGTAAACAGATGCGCAAGAAGCGCTGAAATAATATCCCTAAATGGTAAAAGTTTGCCAGTATATTTTGTGGATAACACAGCAGGGTGGCGACAAAGTTAACAACTTTGATGTGGAATCCATGAAAACAACCCAAATTTCTGCCTGACACACCTCGTTTGATAAAGGGACGATGTATGGAGGCAGCTATATGGACGACTTTTGGAGGTAGCAATGGAGACAACGTGTGGAGGCTGCTATGGAGACAATTTAATTTGGATAGTGCCTGTATGTGGCAGTCCCAAACATTTTTCAAACCAGAGGAGCAGGTAGGTGGCCCTCCAGTAAAATGGGATAGATTGAGTGCCTGTATGTGGCAGTCCCAAAAATGTTTCAAACCAGAGGAGCAGGTAGGTGGCCCTCCAGTAAAATGGAATAGATTGAGTGCCTGTATGTGGCAGTCCCAAAAATTCTTCAAACCAGAGGAGCAGGTAGGTGGCCCTCCAGTAAAATGGAATAGATTGAGTGCCTGTATGTGGCAGTCCCAAAAATTGTTCAAACCAGAGGAGCAGGTAGGTGGCCCTGCAGTAAAATGGAATAGATTGAGTGCCTGTATGTGGCAGTCCCAAAAATTGTTCAAACCAGAGGAGCAGGCAGGTGGCCCTGCAGTAAAATGGAATAGATTGAGTGCCTGTATGTGGCAGTCCCAAAAATGTTTCAAACCAGAGGAGCAGGTAGGTGGCCCTCCAGTAAAATGGAATAGATTGAGTGCCTGTATGTGGCAGTCCCAAAAATTGTTCAAACCAGAGGAGCAGGTAGGTGGCCCTGCAGTAAAATGGAATAGATTGAGTGCCTGTATGTGGCAGTCCCAAAAATGTTTCAAACCAGAGGAGCAGGTAGGTGGCCCTCCAGTAAAATGGAATAGATTGAGTGCCTGTATGTGGCAGTCCCAAAAATTGTTCAAACCAGAGGAGCAGGTAGGTGGCCCTGCAGTAAAATGGAATAGATTGAGTGCCTGTATGTGGCAGTCCCAAAAATGTTTCAAACTAGAGGAGCAGGTAGGTGGCCCTCCAGTAAAATGGAATAGATTGAGTGCCTGTATGTGGCAGTCCCAAAAATTGTTCAAACCAGAGGAGCAGGTAGGTGGCCCTGCAGTAAAATGGAATAGATTGAGTGCCTGTATGTGGCAGTCCCAAAAATGTTTCAAACCAGAGGAGCAGGTAGGTGGCCCTCCAGTAAAATGGAATAGATTGAGTGCCTGTATGTGGCAGTCCCAAAAATTGTTCAAACCAGAGGAGCAGGTAGGTGGCCCTGCAGTAAAATGGAATAGATTGAGTGCCTGTATGTGGCAGTCCCAAAAATGTTTCAAACCAGAGGAGCAGGTAGGTGGCCCTCCAGTAAAATGGAATAGATTGAGTGCCTGTATGTGGCAGTCCCAAAAATTTTTTAAAACAGAGGACCGGGTAGGTGGCCCTCCAGAAAAATGGAATAGATTGAGTGCCTGTATGTGGCACTCACAAAAATTGTTTCAAACAGAGGACCGGGTAGGTGGCCCTCCAGAAAAATTAAATGCATGAAGTACTATAGCAAGAGCCAGTGGGCCCTGTCAAAAAATAGCCATTTTCCTCTGCTTTACTGTACAAAGAGGAGGAGAAGGAGGAAAATGAGGAGGAGGAGGAGGAGTGGATCAATTATTCAGGTTGAGCTTCCTTCACCTGGTGGAGATTGGAAATTCTGAGAAATCCAGCCTTTATTCATTTTAATAAGCGTCAGCCTGTCAGCGCTGTCAGTCGACAGGCGTGTACGCTTATCGGTGATGATGCCACCAGCTGCACTGAAAACCCGCTCGGACAAGACGCTAGCGGCAGGGCAGGCAAGAACCTCCAAGGCGTACAGCGCCAGTTCGTGCCACATGTCCAGCTTTGAAACCCAGTAGTTGTAGGGAGCTGTGTGATCATTTAGGACGATGGTATGGTCAGCTACGTACTCCCTCACCATCTTTCTGTAAAGATCAGCCCTACTCTGCCGAGACTGGGGACAGGTGACAGTGTCTTGCTGGGGTGACATAAAGCTGGCAAAAGCCTTGTAAAGCGTACCCTTGCCAGTGCTGGACAAGCTGCCTGCTCGCCTACTCTCCCTCGCTACTTGTCCCGCAGAACTACGCACTCTGCCGCTAGCGCTGTCAGAAGGGAAATACTGTTTCAGCTTGTGCACCAGGGCCTGCTGGTATTCATGCATTCTCACACTCCTTTCCTCTCCAGGGATGAGAGTGGGAAGATTTTGCTTGTACCGTGGGTCCAGGAGAGTGAACACCCAGTAATCGGTGCTGGAATAAATTCTTTGAACGCGAGGGTCACGGGATAGGCAGCCTAGCATGAAATCTGCCATATGCGCCAGAGTACCAACGCGTAAGAATTCACTCCCCTCACTGGCCTGACTGTCCATTTCCTCCTCCTCCAACTCCTCCAACTCCTCTTCTTCTGCCCATACACGCTGAACAGTGAAGGACTCAACAATGGTCCCCTCTTGTGTCTCGCCAACATTCTCCTCCTCTTCCTCCTCATCCTCCTCCACCTCCACCTCCTCCGATATGCGCTGAGAAACAGACCTCAGGGTGCTTTGGCTATCAACAAGGGAATATTCTTCCCCCGTCTCTTGTGACGAGCGCAAAGCTTCCGACTTCATGCTGACCAGAGAGTTTTTCAACAGGCCAAGCAGCGGGATGGTGAGGCTGATGATGGCGGCATCGCCACTGACCATCTGTGTTGACTCCTCAAAGTTACTCAGCACCTGACAGATATCAGACATCCACGTCCACTCCTCATTGTAGACTTGAGGAAGCTGACTGACCTGACTACCAGTTCTGGTGGAAGTTGACATCTGGCAGTCTACAATCGCTCTGCGCTGCTGGTAAACTCTGGATAACATGGTCAGTGTTGAATTCCACCTCGTGGGCACGTCGCACAACAGTCGGTGAGCGGGCAGTTGGAGGCGGCGCTGCGCTGCCCTGAGAGTGGCAGCATCTGGGCTGGACTTCCTGAAATGCGCACAGATGCGGCGCACCTTCGTGAGCAAATCAGACAGATTGGGGTATGTCTTGAGGAAATGCTGCACTATCAGATTTAACACATGGGCCAGGCATGGCACATGTGTCAGTCTGCCGAGTTGCAGAGCCGCCACCAGGTTACGGCCGTTGTCACACACAACCATTCCCGGCTTGAGGTTCAGCGGTGCCAGCCACAGATCAGTCTGCGCCGTGATGCCCTGTAATAGCTCTTGGGCGGTGTGCCTTTTGTCGCCTAGGCTCAGCAGTTTGAGCACCGCCTGCTGTCGCTTAGCGACGGCACTGCTGCTGTGCCTAGAGCTACCGACTGATGGCGCCGTGCCCACGGATGGTAGTTCGGAGGAGGAGGTGGAGGAGGGGTGGGAGGAGGAGGAGGCATAGTAGGCCTGAAACACCTGGACCGAGGTAGGCCCCGCAATCCTCGGCGTCGGCAGTATATGAGCAGCCCCAGGGTCAGACTCGGTCCCAGCCTCCACCAAGTTAACCCAATGTGCCGTCAGCGATATATAGTGGCCCTGCCCGGCAGCACTCGTCCACGTGTCCGTGGTCAGGTGGACCTTGTCAGAAACGGCGTTGGTCAGGGCACGGATGATGTTGTCTGACACGTGCTGGTGCAGGGCTGGGACGGCACATCGGGAAAAGTAGTGGCGGCTGGGGACCGAATACCGAGGGGCGGCCGCCGCCATGAGGTTGCGAAAGGCCTCGGTCTCTACTAGCCTATAGGGCAGCATCTCCAGGCTAAGCAATCTGGAGATGTGCACATTAAGGGCTTGGGCGTGCGGGTGGGTTGCACTATATTTGCGTTTCCGCTCCAGCGTCTGGGGTATGGAGAGCTGAACGCTGGTGGATGCTGTGGAGGATCGTGGAGGCGACGATGGGGTTTTTGTGCCAGGGTTCTGGGCAGGGGGCTGACTAGCAGCTGACACAGGGGAAGGAGCAGTGGTGTGCACGGCCGGAGGTGAACGGGCTTGTTGCCACTGAGTGGGGTGCTTAGCATTCATATGCCTGCGCATACTGGTGGTAGTTAAGCTAGTAGTGGTGGAACCCCTGCTGAGCCTGGTTTGGCAAATGTTGCACACCACAGTCCGTCGGTCATCCGGTGTTTCCTTAAAGAACCTCCACACTTCTGAAGATCTAGCCCTCGCCGCAAGAGCCCTCACCACGGGAGCTTCACTAGTTGACAGTGGCGCTGATGCACCAGCTCTGGCCCTGCCTCTCCGTCTGGCCCCACCACTGCCTCTTCCAACCTGTTCAGGTCGAGGACTCTCCTCCGTCTCAGAAGCACTGTGTTCACCCGGCCTCTCAACCCAGCTTGGGTCTGTCACCTCATCATCCTCCGATCCCTCAGTCTGCTCCCCCCTCGGACTTCCTGCCCTGACAACAACTTCCCCACTGTCTGACAACCGTGTCTCCTCATCGTCGGACACCTCTTTACACACTTCCACTACGTCAAGAAGGTCATCATCACCCACAGACTGTGACTGGTGGAAAACCTGGGCATCGGAAAATTGCTCAGCAGCAACCGGACAAGTGGTTTGTGACTGTGGGAAGGGTCCAGAAAACAGTTCCTCAGAGTATGCCGGTTCAAATGCCAAATTTTCCTGGGAGGGGGCAGACTGGGGGGGAGGAGGCTGAGGTGCAGGAGCTGGAGGAGTGGGGATTTCGGTGACATGGGTGGACTGCGTGGAAGACTGACTGGTGGTGGACAAATTGCTCGAAGCATTGTCAGCAATCCACGACATCACCTGTTCGCACTGTTCTGGCCTCAACAGTGCTCTACCACGAGTCCCAGTAACTTCAGACATGAACCTAGGGAGTGTAGCTCTGCGGCGTTCCCCTGCTCCCTCATCAGCAGGTGGTGTCTCACCCCGCCCAGGACCACGGCCTCTGACCCCTGCAGTAGTTGGACGCCCACGTCCCCGCCCTCGTCCTCTACCCCTAGCCCTCGGGTTAAACATTTTGAAAATGAGAGTTATAACTTTTTTTTTTTTTTTTACTTCTTTTTGTTTTTTTTTGTGTTTTTTTGTGTTTTTTTTTTTTTTTTGTGTTTTTTGTTTTTTTTTGAGTTTTTAAAACCAAACAATCCTATCCTATTGCTATGGCTATTTTCTAGCCAAGTATCAAAGGAAGCACACTACTATGCCAGATGAGATGACACTGAGTTAGTGCCTAATAGAAATCCAACCCCTACTGAATTTTGCCACTTCGGCCTTTGCTATGGATATGTGCGCCACTAAGCGCAGAACACAGCGGTCGCAAGTCTCACTACAAATTGCTCAGAATTGGCAAGTACATGCACTGCAGAAACTACAGCCACCAGCAGATCAACCAGAAATCAAATATATAGAACGCTACTGTAGGCTTCAAGAAGCTGTTTGTATTCTCCTATGGCTATTTTCTAGCCAAGTATCAAAGGAAGCACACTACTATGCCAGATGAGATGACACTGAGTTATTGCCTAATAGAAATCCAACCCCTACTGAATTTTGCCACTTCGGCCTTTGCTATGGATATGTGCGCCACTAAGCGCAGAACACAGCGGTCGCAAGTCTCACTACAAATTGCTCAGAATTGGCAAGTACATGCACTGCAGAAACTACAGCCACCAGCAGATCAACCAGAAATCAAATATATAGAACGCTACTGTAGGCTTCAAGAAGCTGTTTGTATTCTCCTATGGCTATTTTCTAGCCAAGTATCAAAGGAAGCACACTACTATGCCAGATGAGATGACACTGAGTTATTGCCTAATAGAAATCCAACCCCTACTGAATTTTGCCACTTCGGCCTTTGCTATGGATATGTGCGCCACTAAGCGCAGAACACAGCGGTCGCAAGTCTCACTACAAATTGCTCAGAATTGGCAAGTACATGCACTGCAGAAACTACAGCCACCAGCAGATCAACCAGAAATCAAATATATAGAACGCTACTGTAGGCTTCAAGAAGCTGTTTGTATTCTCCTATGGCTATTTTCTAGCCAAGTATCAAAGGAAGCACACTACTATGCCAGATGAGATGACACTGAGTTATTGCCTAATAGAAATCCAACCCCTACTGAATTTTGCCACTTCGGCCTTTGCTATGGATATGTGCGCCACTAAGCGCAGAACACAGCGGTCGCAAGTCTCACTACAAATTGCTCAGAATTGGCAAGTACATGCACTGCAGAAACTACAGCCACCAGCAGATCAACCAGAAATCAAATATATAGAACGCTACTGTAGGCTTCAAGAAGCTGTTTGTATTCTCCTATGGCTATTTTCTAGCCAAGTATCAAAGGAAGCACACTACTATGCCAGATGAGATGACACTGAGTTATTGCCTAATAGAAATCCAACCCCTACTGAATTTTGCCACTTCGGCCTTTGCTATGGATATGTGCGCCACTAAGCGCAGAACACAGCGGTCGCAAGTCTCACTACAAATTGCTCAGAATTGGCAAGTACATGCACTGCAGAAACTACAGCCACCAGCAGATCAACCAGAAATCAAATATATAGAACGCTACTGTAGGCTTCAAGAAGCTGTTTGTATTCTCCTATGGCTATTTTCTAGCCAAGTATCAAAGGAAGCACACTACTATGCCAGATGAGATGACACTGAGTTATTGCCTAATAGAAATCCAACCCCTACTGAATTTTGCCACTTCGGCCTTTGCTATGGATATGTGCGCCACTAAGCGCAGAACACAGCGGTCGCAAGTCTCACTACAAATTGCTCAGAATTGGCAAGTACATGCACTGCAGAAACTACAGCCACCAGCAGATCAACCAGAAATCAAATATATAGAACGCTACTGTAGGCTTCAAGAAGCTGTTTGTATTCTCCTATGGCTATTTTCTAGCCAAGTATCAAAGGAAGCACACTACTATGCCAGATGAGATGACACTGAGTTATTGCCTAATAGAAATCCAACCCCTACTGAATTTTGCCACTTCGGCCTTTGCTATGGATATGTGCGCCACTAAGCGCAGAACACAGCGGTCGCAAGTCTCACTACAAATTGCTCAGAATTGGCAAGTACATGCACTGCAGAAACTACAGCCACCAGCAGATCAACCAGAAATCAAATATATAGAACGCTACTGTAGGCTTCAAGAAGCTGTTTGTATTCTCCTATGGCTATTTTCTAGCCAAGTATCAAAGGAAGCACACTACTATGCCAGATGAGATGACACTGAGTTATTGCCTAATAGAAATCCAACCCCTACTGAATTTTCCCACTTCGGCCTTTGCTATGGATATGTGCGCCACTAAGCGCAGAACACAGCGGTCGCAAGTCTCACTACAAATTGCTCAGAATTGGCAAGTACATGCACTGCAGAAACTACAGCCACCAGCAGATCAACCAGAAATCAAATATATAGAACGCTACTGTAGGCTTCAAGAAGCTGTTTGTATTCTCCTATGGCTATTTTCTAGCCAAGTATCAAAGGAAGCACACTACTATGCCAGATGAGATGACACTGAGTTATTGCCTAATAGAAATCCAACCCCTACTGAATTTTCCCACTTCGGCCTTTGCTATGGATATGTGCGCCACTAAGCGCAGAACACAGCGGTCGCAAGTCTCACTACAAATTGCTCAGAATTGGCAAGTACATGCACTGCAGAAACTACAGCCACCAGCAGATCAACCAGAAATCAAATATATAGAACGCTACTGTAGGCTTCAAGAAGCTGTTTGTATTCTCCTATGGCTATTTTCTAGCCAAGTATCAAAGGAAGCACACTACTATGCCAGATGAGATGACACTGAGTTATTGCCTAATAGAAATCCAACCCCTACTGAATTTTCCCACTTCAGCCTTTGCTATGGATATGTGCGCCACTAAGCGCAGAACACAGCGGTCGCAAGTCTCACTACAAATTGCTCAGAATTGGCAAGTACATGCACTGCAGAAACTACAGCCACCAGCAGATCAACCAGAAATCAAATATATAGAACGCTACTGTAGGCTTCAAGAAGCTGTTTGTATTCTCCTATGGCTATTTTCTAGCCAAGTATCAAAGGAAGCACACTACTATGCCAGATGAGATGACACTGAGTTATTGCCTAATAGAAATCCAACCCCTACTGAATTTTCCCACTTCGGCCTTTGCTATGGATATGTGCGCCACTAAGCGCAGAACACAGCGGTCGCAAGTCTCACTACAAATTGCTCAGAATTGGCAAGTACATGCACTGCAGAAACTACAGCCACCAGCAGATCAACCAGAAATCAAATATATAGAACGCTACTGTAGGCTTCAAGAAGCTGTTTGTATTCTCCTATGGCTATTTTCTAGCCAAGTATCAAAGGAAGCACACTACTATGCCAGATGAGATGACACTGAGTTATTGCCTAATAGAAATCCAACCCCTACTGAATTTTCCCACTTCGGCCTTTGCTATGGATATGTGCGCCACTAAGCGCAGAACACAGCGGTCGCAAGTCTCACTACAAATTGCTCAGAATTGGCAAGTACATGCACTGCAGAAACTACAGCCACCAGCAGATCAACCAGAAATCAAATATATAGAACGCTACTGTAGGCTTCAAGAAGCTGTTTGTATTCTCCTATGGCTATTTTCTAGCCAAGTATCAAAGGAAGCACACTACTATGCCAGATGAGATGACACTGAGTTATTGCCTAATAGAAATCCAACCCCTACTGAATTTTGCCACTTCGGCCTTTGCTATGGATATGTGCGCCACTAAGCGCAGAACACAGCGGTCGCAAGTCTCACTACAAATTGCTCAGAATTGGCAAGTACATGCACTGCAGAAACTACAGCCACCAGCAGATCAACCAGAAATCAAATATATAGAACGCTACTGTAGGCTTCAAGAAGCTGTTTGTATTCTCCTATGGCTATTTTCTAGCCAAGTATCAAAGGAAGCACACTACTATGCCAGATGAGATGACACTGAGTTATTGCCTAATAGAAATCCAACCCCTACTGAATTTTCCCACTTCGGCCTTTGCTATGGATATGTGCGCCACTAAGCGCAGAACACAGCGGTCGCAAGTCTCACTACAAATTGCTCAGAATTGGCAAGTACATGCACTGCAGAAACTACAGCCACCAGCAGATCAACCAGAAATCAAATATATAGAACGCTACTGTAGGCTTCAAGAAGCTGTTTGTATTCTCCTATGGCTATTTTCTAGCCAAGTATCAAAGGAAGCACACTACTATGCCAGATGAGATGACACTGAGTTATTGCCTAATAGAAATCCAACCCCTACTGAATTTTGCCACTTCGGCCTTTGCTATGGATATGTGCGCCACTAAGCGCAGAACACAGCGGTCGCAAGTCTCACTACAAATAGCTCAGAATTGGCAAGTACATGCACTGCAGAAACTACAGCCACCAGCAGATCAACCAGAAATCAAATATATAGAACGCTACTGTAGGCTTCAAGAAGCTGTTTGTATTCTCCTATGGCTATTTTCTAGCCAAGTATCAAAGGAAGCACACTACTATGCCAGATGAGATGACACTGAGTTATTGCCTAATAGAAATCCAACCCCTACTGAATTTTCCCACTTCGGCCTTTGCTATGGATATGTGCGCCACTAAGCGCAGAACACAGCGGTCGCAAGTCTCACTACAAATTGCTCAGAATTGGCAAGTACATGCACTGCAGAAACTACAGCCACCAGCAGATCAACCAGAAATCAAATATATAGAACGCTACTGTAGGCTTCAAGAAGCTGTTTGTATTCTCCTATGGCTATTTTCTAGCCAAGTATCAAAGGAAGCACACTACTATGCCAGATGAGATGACACTGAGTTATTGCCTAATAGAAATCCAACCCCTACTGAATTTTGCCACTTCGGCCTTTGCTATGGATATGTGCGCCACTAAGCGCAGAACACAGCGGTCGCAAGTCTCACTACAAATTGCTCAGAATTGGCAAGTACATGCACTGCAGAAACTACAGCCACCAGCAGATCAACCAGAAATCAAATATATAGAACGCTACTGTAGGCTTCAAGAAGCTGTTTGTATTCTCCTATGGCTATTTTCTAGCCAAGTATCAAAGGAAGCACACTACTATGCCAGATGAGATGACACTGAGTTATTGCCTAATAGAAATCCAACCCCTACTGAATTTTGCCACTTCGGCCTTTGCTATGGATATGTGCGCCACTAAGCGCAGAACACAGCGGTCGCAAGTCTCACTACAAATTGCTCAGAATTGGCAAGTACATGCACTGCAGAAACTACAGCCACCAGCAGATCAACCAGAAATCAAATATATAGAACGCTACTGTAGGCTTCAAGAAGCTGTTTGTATTCTCCTATGGCTATTTTCTAGCCAAGTATCAAAGGAAGCACACTACTATGCCAGATGAGATGACACTGAGTTATTGCCTAATAGAAATCCAACCCCTACTGAATTTTCCCACTTCGGTCTTTGCTATGGATATGTGTGCCACTAAGAGCTAAACACAACGGTAGCAAGTCCCCCTGCTAATTCCTCACAAAATGGTAAAAGATGCAAATTAAAATAAAAAAAGTAGAACGTTATTGTAGCCCTAAGAAGGGCTGTTGGGTTCTTTGAGAATCACTCCTGCCTAACAGTAAGCTAATAGAACACCCTAACGCTTTCCCTGACCAGCAGCAGCTCTCTCCCTAGCGGCATCCAGAGACAGAATGATCCGAGCAGCGCGGCCAGCGGCTAGTCTATGCCAGGGTCACCTGATCTGGCCAGCCAACCACTGCTATCGACGTGTAAGGGTACCACGTCATGCTGGGTGGAGTGCAGAGTCTCCTGGCTTGTGATTGGCTCTGTTTCTGGCCGCCAAAAAGCAAAACGGCGGGAGCTGCCATTTTCTCGAGCGGGCGAAGTATTCGTCCGAGTAACGAGCAGTTTCGAGTACCCTAATGCTCGACCGAGCATCAAGCTCGGACGAGCATGTTCGCTCATCTCTACATACAACATATAATGTGCAACATTCCAGAACCTCAGGAAAATGGAATGGCTCTTCATGTTAATATGTAGCCAGGCAGTAAAAAGTACAAATAAATTTTAGAAGAACACACAGAGTTTAACATAAAGTAGTCCCTTCATTTGCTTCTCATAGTGTTCATACATGAATCACATAATACAAAATGATCATGACACATTAAAGAATTATACTGTAAGCAGCCGGTGCCAGGCAGCTGCTGCCAAGGCAAATAAAATTATATGATTTATCAAGGGAATCGTGGATTTCTATGATAAGGAAATAGTTAATGATAAGTGATTATACAAAACGCTCATTAATTTTGGGCTTTAGGATATAGCTCAGCTAAAAAGGATGCAAAAGAGGTGATTAAGGTAATAAATGGATTACAGGGTGAAGACAATGGGGCACATTTACTCACCCGGTCCTGTCGCGATCCAGCGGCGCGTTCTCCGACGAGGATTCGGGTCTTCCGGCGATTTACTAAGGTTGTGCGCCCAATGTCCACCAGATGTCGCTGCTGCGCCGAGGTCCACCGGAGTTCACCATCCTATTCTGGCTGCATGTAAGTGTGTGTCAAGCTACACTTTTTTTTTTAAATAGCGCAATTTTTCCCAATCCGTAGAGTTTTCCGACGATAACGCACCCCGCTTTTCGTCACATGCAAGTCGGCGCTGATGCGACACAATCCGATTGCGTGCGCCAAAAACCCAGGGCAATTCAGCTTAAAACGGTAAAATTTGGAAAACCCAGTGGAAAAACCCGATACGGACCCTTAGTAAATGTGCCCCAATGTATCAAATTTGGGAAATATTTGGTGTGGAAAAAAAGCTATCTAATAAAAATATACAGATAATTGAATGGAGAGTACAGAGATTTTACTCATGATTTCTACACCAAAGCAAGAAGCAATGGGCGGTATGCTCACTATAATGGTTGATTTACTGGACTTATTCGAAAGGCCTTGATGCCTTTCTTAAAAGCAAAAGTATTACATTCATGGGATGGGACAGATGTCATTTGAGTATTTATTGCCGTCATTTATTTTGACAGTTATATTGGCAATTTTTTTCCATTGCAATGAGCTGAACCGCAATAAGTTGGCCCTGAATCTTTTTTTTACCTAATCTACTAGGGAATTATAACAGCACAAAGGATGACTACAAGCCAAGTGGTATCAGCACATATTGCAGATAAGTATTAAAGTGTGATTTGGAAAAAGTAATGCAGATGATGCATTTTTTTCCACATGGAAAATGTTGCTCAATGCAGAAAATAAAGTAATTATGATGTCTCTTCCCTTGAGCGGCTTCATTTTTTTTGCATGCTTTTTTTTTTTTTGAAGTGAATGGGCATGTGAAAAGCTGCATCAAATCTGCAACAACCCGGCATAAAATCCACAAATTTTTTGCTTCAAATGATAATAATAATAATTCCTTTATCTATATAGATACGATGAGCTGCACAGAGCTTGCCAAATCAAATCATTAAAATGATATCATCTGAAGTGAAACAAAACCAGGAAAAAATGCATGCGGAAAAAACACAAATTTGCACTACAAATTACACACAGTTGCAACAAAAACACACACATAAAAACTGAAAATTTGATGCAGAGTTTCTGTGGGTTTCCATGCACATTTTCCGCATGACAATCCACACAATGTACACATAACCTTAAGGATAAACATTATTGCCTTCAGTAATTCATTTTTCACAGTCAAGTGAGATAAAAAGTCTCAACTTGACAGATGCAACAAAAAAATTCTCAACTGAAGCAAAAAAGTTTCAAAAAGTAGTACAAGAAACCAGACAACATGATGATAAATCCCTAATTTTCTATATGATATATTTTTAATGCTGTAGTCATTAGGCTACATTCACACTGCCGTTGCCCGCCGTACCATACCGGGCAATGGCAGTGCACGGGGAGAGGAGGAGGGGGTGAGTGCAGCTAACCCCCGCCCCTCTCCATTGGAAGTTATGGAGCAAGGCGCCGTACTACGGAGAAAGATAGGACATGTCCTATCTTTTCCGGGGTACGGAGCGGTATGTTGCCCCACGTGTGCTGCACCATAAACCTCCCGTTGGGCGCCGTGCGGCCATTGCCGTCTATGGGGGGCGTATTGCGGCCGTATATACGTCCCCCATACATGTGTGTGAATGTAGCCTAACATTGTAAACACAATGTTAACAGCAATGTAAGTAGCTAAATCTGCGCTTCTCAACGGTTTTGATGCATTTGAAAATGCATGTGTTAATGCCATGTTTGACCAATAAATTTCATAAGAATATAAATGCTTTTAGGGTGAAACAAAAACCAGTTTTGAATTGTGTTTAGTTGATTATGGAGCTAGTTACTGGTGGGTACAGAATAGCCTAATTTTAACCCTCCCCCTTGCCTTTCATGAACCCAAAGCCAAGGACCCCTCCCCCCCATACAAGTTGGCAATGCAGTTCTTCTTTCCTAATAACTAGACCAACCAGGACCAAGCCACTTCTCTCCAATCAGTAACCACAAGGGATAGTCAACTTTGACTCCAGTCTGGAGAATTACAGGGGAACACAAACAATTTGTAATCTGTATATAGGTTAAAGTCACTAGACAATTCCTTTGTCCATAAGGGGGTTGTTATACCAAGAAGGGATTATTACTAACAGTGGTGATAGCTGTTAACGGGTTTCTTTCTCCCTAAACTTTGGAATGGAAAGAAATATATTCTTAGACTTTATAAATGATAAAACATCAGTATACCCACCATTGCATTCAGAGGACCCCCTTTCTTGAGATTTTGCATAAAAAGACAAACAACTTATATTTACCACGTATTAGGTATATTTCATAAATAATAAGATTATTTGTCCAGTTTTTCAGTTAATGCAACAAAAGTAGATGTTAAAAACAATAAATCTGTGCCTAATGTGTAATCATACATAGATCACAATTATTAACTAAACACAGCAATTACACACAAGTCCTAAGTGATTTATTGTTTTCAAACAAAAGATAACTGGGAATCATGGGTTACATTTGGCAAAAGTACAGACATTCAGTCTATTATTAAAATCACATAAATAATACCCCCAACTAATCAAATTAATAGGTTCAAGAAAAATTCCAGTTGCAAAATAGGGGTCAAACCTGCAATTATCTGCAAATAAAAACCCTCTGCTCATGTAGCATCATCAGACTACAAAGAATAGCTTCAGATTTCCCAGCCTATTGAATTTTAATATTACTGAATCTCATCATGTCAACCAAAGGAGGTTCACAGTGCCCGAAACCAACCCAAGACCGTAAGTACAAAATTATTTACAATATTCAAGTCCTTGTATATAAATCAATGCTTTCCATTTTTTAAGAAAACTCTTTGGGAGTAATACAAAATCTTCTTGAAGGGGTTTGTCCATTAAGGAAAATTCTCAAAATTCAACTCCCTAGTAATTTTTACATAATTAAGATTATTTTTAACCCCTTACAATTTTACTCAGTTTAATTGCTGTTTTAGCTCTTATCACTCTAGAATTTTACACTGACAATCACTTGTGCGGACTCTGTAAGCAGACACATTCTGTAGTTCTATGTGGTGACGATGTGGTTAGATTATCAGGGTGCAGGTTTATATACACTTGTCATGTGTAACATATGCATATTACACATGACATTCTCAGCTCTACTATTACAGGCATAACATACACATCTCTGCTATAACACTGTCAGATCTGCTGTGCCCCCCACCAAGGACAAAGATCTTATCTATGTGTAGCTTTACTCTCATCACAATCTGCTAGCAGGAAGTCAGTGTGTGTCTGTGTGAGCTTGTTCTGGAATGCAATGTTGGAAGCTATAGGGAAAGAGAAGCTCACCTCAGCATCAGACAGAAGAGCAAGATGTCTGCTGACCCTAAACTCAGAAGATACAGGATCTGGTTAATGGGCAACTACAATTGTGTACACCAGGACAGATGCTGTATGAAATTATGTATATTTGTTAATAACAGTGAATTAGAGAATGTTATTTGGTTATCCTGAGTACATTTAAGAAACTTGTCTTCATTGAAATACCCCTTTAATTATTGGGAAACTTTGATTATTCCATGTAATAAATACATGCATGATTAAACAGGTATCTACATCTAACCATATATCAACCATCATGTGTTTATCTGGGAGACATCTTAAATTAGAATTCAGTTTCTTAGAAGATCGATCCTCAGGATACCTAGCACACGCCTAAAGCAGTTACAGATTTGTGCTTGTATATTGGGTGGAATTATTTTTATTGCTTTTATTTTTATTAGATCTAATTATCATACTTAGTTTCAGTTACACTTTACTATTCAAAGAATTACAGTACCTACACAAAATAACCCTCTTGTATTTTAGCATGGTAAGTGATCTCAGATCTCGTTTATTCCATCAGTTTTTTTTATATATAAATATATATATATATATATATATATATATATATATATATATATATATATATATTATAGCACCCCTTGTGTGTTTAAAACTAATGTATCCCACCATGTTGTTATTAAGTCCCTAATCATTTTATATACAGTGCCACCCTGACCAATCAATATATACAGCACCCCTTAATAAATATACCCCCTAATTTTCTCTAAAACGACCCCCTTTAATGCATTTAAAGGCTTTAATAAGCAACGCACCTTCCAATAAAATGATATACAGCTCCCAAAAGCAGATCTCCTCCATCTTTTATAAAATATGGCCCCACATATACAGCCATCCCAGCTTAGTTGTATACTGTAGCCCATTTACAGCTGCCCACTAGTTTTATTAAAAGCTCCTAAATATAGTCCACCAGCCCTATTGAATTACTATCTGGCTCCAATATATAGCCTACCTCAGTTAAATTATAAACAGCCTCCCTTTTAGTGACCCCCAGTTTAGTGACTACCTGCCCCCAAATATAGATTGCCCCAAATCAGTTTTATTATATTCAGAAGTTCCCCATCCCACGTAAATTTTATACAGCCCCCTCCAATTTATTTTATTGTATCTAGTTCACATATATTCCCCCAGCAAGCTTATTTATATACACCGGTTCCCCGCGTATAAATAGTCTCAGCTCCCCATATATATACTGTTTATATATATTCCCCTCACTTTCAGCAATACTTGGCCATTAAAAATAATTAAACTTCTACTCACCTGCAGACAGTGTGCTCCAACGCCGTGCGGCGGTCTTCTTCTCCGTCTCCTCTCAGAGACACAGGTGACAGATGTGATTTATCTGGCGGGTGATTCGGGCGGCAACGGGAACCCGAATCATCCACATTAGAGCGGCAGATTTCACCGCTCCCCAAAAGACACTGCATTCTTCTGCCTGCGGCTAGATTTTCATGTCGCCTCATGGCAGATGTGGCCCTGTCCATACCTGGTTTTGGCTCACAGTGACTGATGCAAAAAACTGATTAAATAACCGATGAAATTGTATGTATTTTAACATTTTAGAAAAAAAAAATGTACTCCTATGTATATATACTCCTATAAAAGGCAAAATCGTGTCTTCACCAATAGTGTCTTTTTTTGTCCAATAGACAGAAAAAATGTGTACCTAAAGGGTTGTGTTAGTGCTTAGTTAGAGTTAACGGACACATTCAATAGAGCGACTCCACCGAATTGTGTTGCATGCTATATAGTAAAGGTGCACCTAAAATAAAATGGTGCACACTTCCAAAGCAGTACAGAGTGCGCCAGATTATCTGTGACAATAATCTGCCGCACCCTGCACATGTATACGTCAAAAAGCACTACATTTAATAAATCTGGGCCTTTGTCTACAGAAATAAACATTATGAAAAGCTATTGTCCAAACAAAACTAATTGACTTTGCATTATGGTGGCAAATTCCAATTAGTAAACACTTGTGAATTATTCCAATTAGTAAGCAGTTACTATATGGGTAGGGAGACAAAATATGCTTATCTTTCCTACTTAGCCGCCAATCCCACGAGATTCTTATCTGCATAATGAGATAATAATTTAGATGAAGGCATTAATGTGTCTTAGATCACTGATCAAGTTGATTATCATTATTTTTGTATTGATAATTTACATAAAGAACCATCATAAAGTCTCAATTATTATGAGACATTATTTATATGGTATTATATAGTTAAAAGTTATGAGCCATGAATGTGGATTAGATTCACATTTAGATTAGAAATTTGAGGGTCAATGTCCTTTCCCTACTATTTCCTTCTAATGATAAAAATTCAATGGGGGTTTTCTGGTGTACAAGCCCTGAAATTATCACAATGCTTTGCAAACAGCCAGGCATTGCCATTCATTTGGTGGAAGAGTGTGCCGATCCTGTGCCACACCTACACACTTGTTTTTGCCTGTGACTGCTCACAGCTGAATGGTTGCTGGCAATAAAACAATTCATAGAATTGTATGTCCACCAAATACATCTGGAGGGGTACACCAGCACACATGGTAAATCTCCCCCAAGGAGTGCAAAACAGGAGTGATAGTCAAAGGCAGACAATACTGCCCCCCTGAACATAACTACCCTCTATGCTTATAACAATGTCTAATCCATTCATAAATCTTAAAGATCTTTTCTGTTGGCTCCGTGGTTAAAATTTAAATAATGTAAAACTCATTTAATTTTATTTTCTATGAAAAACTTGGTTATAATAACAAATTCAAGTTATCCACAGGATAGGGCCTAACTTGCTGATCGGTGGGGATCTCAGTGACAAGACCCCCACAGATCATGAAAACAAGGGGTCCGATGGGGTCCCAGGTGCCTCCATTGTACCCACTTTGCTTCATGGGAGTAATGGAGCAGACAGCTGCACACGACCGTTCTGATCCATGCATCTCAATGGAGCCGTCAGAAATTGCCGGTCGCAGCGTCTCATCATCATCCAGTGGATAAGGCCTAACTTGAATTTGTGGAAAAACCTCTTTAATTTATATAACATTCTGTGGATAAAACCCATTAAAAATATATTTTAAATATTTACTTATTTTGTTTTAGAAAACTCTAACTTCCATCAAAATTAAAGCACAACATAAAATTATGTAACTTATTTCTCCATCTAGCTTGCAAGCAAACTCCGCAGACTGGGAGTGGAGGATGTGGAGGATGTGCAGGATGTAGTGGAAGTGGTGGAAGTGGACAGCAATGCCAAGACAACACTCAGAAATGTAGGCCTGCACCTGGTATTGTATTGTAGTCTTATTTTATATAAAAAAAATTGTGGTTGAAACCCTTGAAAAACACGGGGTAAATAATGCTAAATCCCTATAAATTATTGTGTATAATATTTTAATTTTGGTTTGCAAAAAAAAAAAAACAAGTATTGGACAAGTAACTATAAATTCCATCAAAATTAAAGCACAGTATAATTTACGTAACTTATTTCGTTACTTAGCTTGCCAGCAAACCTCGCAAACTGGGAGTGGAGGATGTAGTGGAAGTGGCGGGAGTGGACATCAATGTCAAGGCAACACTCAATGTTCACCTGGTATGTGTATGGGCCTGGGGCATATCGTTTAATCACTGTTGAAGGACTATAGGGGATATTGATGATTGATTCGATGGCAAATTCTCGCTAAATAGCTTTTTTTTTTTTTGCTGTAACCTTCATCTGTGGTGGGACGGGCTGGCATGAGGAAAGGATTGGGCACAACCCTTCCCCCTTGTAGCAGTCTTACAGGCTTTTAGACTGTCTCTCCATCAGCACTCCCCCTTCGTGTGTGTGATGTAATCTCACTGCAGTAGAGCAAGTATTAGTACACAGTGGTAGGGGGAAGTGCTCCTTGTACATTGTAACAATGTCTCAGTTCTGAGATGCAAAGGAGATTGTGTAGAAAAAAGTTTTCCTCATTTTGTTATTATATTATAAACATTAACCTTAGCCTAAAATGTTAGCAATGTGGCAGCTGTGGCATAACTAGGAAAGGCAGGGCCCCATAGCTTACTTCCTAATGTGGCCCCACTTTCCTCTTTGGAAATATACATAGCATGTATACACATCATATATACATACATGCATACATACATGCGCGCACACACACACACACAGTACCATATAAACTCATACATCATATACACATATGCACATCCCATATGGATACTCACTTAGAGCATATGCACATCACAAATACACACAAACAGCAGATCCAATACTCCAGATGCCAGGGCCCCCTCCGACAACTGCTATGGCTGCTACTACTGTAGTTGCGCCCCTGAATAGCAGCCTAACAATGCATCAGGTATAATGTGGCTGTAATTCTTCAATCCCCATCTATATATAATTGGTCAATAAGGTTAAATATAATTGACCTTAAACTACAACTCTCAGAGCTCCTACGTAGGCAATGGCCATCTGCTTTGCTACGGTCCTCTTCCCACTTAAAGGGGTATTTTAATAATATGGGTGATATATAGAGATGAGCGAACATGCTCGTCCGAGCTTGATGCTCGGTCGAGCATTAGGGTACTCGAAACTGCTCGTTACTCGGACGAATACTTTGCCCGCTCGAGAAAATGGCAGCTCCCGCCGTTTTGCTTTTTGGCGGCCAGAAACAGAGCCAATCACAAGCCAGGAGACTCTGCACTCCACCCAGCATGACGTGGTACCCTTACACGTCGATAGCAGTGGTTGGCTGGCCAGATCAGGTGACCCTGGGATAGACTAGCCGCTGGCCGCGCTGCTCGGATCATTCTGTCTCTGGATGCCGCTAGGGAGAGAGCTGCTGCTGGTCAGGGAAAGCGTTAGGGTGTTCTATTAGCTTACTGTTAGGCAGGAGTGATTCTCAAAGAACCCAACAGCCCTTCTTAGGGCTACAATAACGTTCTACTTTTTTTATTTTAATTTGCATCTTTTACCATTTTGTGAGGAATTAGCAGGGGGACTTGCTACCGTTGTGTTTAGCTCTTAGTGGCACACATATCCATAGCAAAGACCGAAGTGGCAAAATTCAGTAGGGGTTGGATTTCTATTAGGCAATAACTCAGTGTCATCTCATCTGGCATAGTAGTGTGCTTCCTTTGATACTTGGCTAGAAAATAGCCATAGGAGAATACAAACAGCTTCTTGAAGCCTACAGTAGCGTTCTATATATTTGATTTCTGGTTGATCTGCTGGTGGCTGTAGTTTCTGCAGTGCATGTACTTGCCAATTCTGAGCAATTTGTAGTGAGACTTGCGACCGCTGTGTTCTGCGCTTAGTGGCGCACATATCCATAGCAAAGGCCGAAGTGGCAAAATTCAGTAGGGGTTGGATTTCTATTAGGCAATAACTCGGTGTCATCTCATCTGGCATAGTAGTGTGCTTCCTTTGATACTTGGCTAGAAAATAGCCATAGGAGAATACAAACAGCTTCTTGAAGCCTACAGTAGCGTTCTATATATTTGATTTCTGGTTGATCTGCTGGTGGCTGTAGTTTCTGCAGTGCATGTACTTGCCAATTCTGAGCAATTTGTAGTGAGACTTGCGACCGCTGTGTTCTGCGCTTAGTGGCGCACATATCCATAGCAAAGGCCGAAGTGGCAAAATTCAGTAGGGGTTGGATTTCTATTAGGCAATAACTCAGTGTCATCTCATCTGGCATAGTAGTGTGCTTCCTTTGATACTTGGCTAGAAAATAGCCATAGGAGAATACAAACAGCTTCTTGAAGCCTACAGTAGCGTTCTATATATTTGATTTCTGGTTGATCTGCTGGTGGCTGTAGTTTCTGCAGTGCATGTACTTGCCAATTCTGAGCAATTTGTAGTGAGACTTGCGACCGCTGTGTTCTGCGCTTAGTGGCGCACATATCCATAGCAAAGGCCGAAGTGGCAAAATTCAGTAGGGGTTGGATTTCTATTAGGCAATAACTCGGTGTCATCTCATCTGGCATAGTAGTGTGCTTCCTTTGATACTTGGCTAGAAAATAGCCATAGGAGAATACAAACAGCTTCTTGAAGCCTACAGTAGCGTTCTATATATTTGATTTCTGGTTGATCTGCTGGTGGCTGTAGTTTCTGCAGTGCATGTACTTGCCAATTCTGAGCAATTTGTAGTGAGACTTGCGACCGCTGTGTTCTGCGCTTAGTGGCGCACATATCCATAGCAAAGGCCGAAGTGGCAAAATTCAGTAGGGGTTGGATTTCTATTAGGCAATAACTCAGTGTCATCTCATCTGGCATAGTAGTGTGCTTCCTTTGATACTTGGCTAGAAAATAGCCATAGCAATAGGATAGGATTGTTTGGTTTTAAAAACTCAAAAAAAAACAAAAAACACAAAAAAACACAAAAAAAACCAAAAAGAAGTAAAAAAAAAAAAAAAGTTATAACTCTCATTTTAAAAATGTTTAACCCGAGGGCTAGGGGTAGAGGACGAGGGCGGGGACGTGGGCGTCCAACTACTGCAGGGGTCAGAGGCCGTGGTCCTGGGCGGGGTGAGACACCACCTGCTGATGAGGGAGCAGGGGAACGCCGCAGAGCTACACTCCCTAGGTTCATGTCTGAAGTTACTGGGACTCGTGGTAGAGCACTGTTGAGGCCAGAACAGTGCGAACAGGTGATGTCGTGGATTGCTGACAATGCTTCGAGCAATTTGTCCACCACCAGTCAGTCTTCCACGCAGTCCACCCATGTCACCGAAATCCCCACTCCTCCAGCTCCTGCACCTCAGCCTCCTCCCCCCCAGTCTGCCCCCTCCCAGGAAAATTTGGCATTTGAACCGGCATACTCTGAGGAACTGTTTTCTGGACCCTTCCCACAGTCACAAACCACTTGTCCGGTTGCTGCTGAGCAATTTTCCGATGCCCAGGTTTTCCACCAGTCACAGTCTGTGGGTGATGATGACCTTCTTGACGTAGTGGAAGTGTGTAAAGAGGTGTCCGACGATGAGGAGACACGGTTGTCAGACAGTGGGGAAGTTGTTGTCAGGGCAGGAAGTCCGAGGGGGGAGCAGACTGAGGGATCGGAGGATGATGAGGTGACAGACCCAAGCTGGGTTGAGAGGCCGGGTGAACACAGTGCTTCTGAGACGGAGGAGAGTCCTCGACCTGAACAGGTTGGAAGAGGCAGTGGTGGGGCCAGACGGAGAGGCAGGGCCAGAGCTGGTGCATCAGCGCCACTGTCAACTAGTGAAGCTCCCGTGGTGAGGGCTCTTGCGGCGAGGGCTAGTTCTTTAAGGAAACACCGGATGACCGACGGACTGTGGTGTGCAACATTTGCCAAACCAGGCTCAGCAGGGGTTCCACCACTACTAGCTTAACTACCACCAGTATGCGCAGGCATATGAATGCTAAGCACCCCACTCAGTGGCAACAAGCCCGTTCACCTCCGGCCGTGCACACCACTGCTCCTTCCCCTGTGTCAGCTGCTAGTCAGCCCCCTGCCCAGGACCCTGGCACAAAAACCCCATCGTCGCCTCCACGATCCTCCACAGCATCCACCAGCGTTCAGCTCTCCATACCCCAGACGCTGGAGCGGAAACGCAAATATAGTGCAACCCACCCGCACGCCCAAGCCCTTAATGTGCACATCTCCAGATTGCTTAGCCTGGAGATGCTGCCCTATAGGCTAGTAGAGACCGAGGCCTTTCGCAACCTCATGGCGGCGGCCGCCCCTCGGTATTCGGTCCCCAGCCGCCACTACTTTTCCCGATGTGCCGTCCCAGCCCTGCACCAGCATGTGTCAGACAACATCATCCGTGCCCTGACCAACGCCGTTTCTGACAAGGTCCACCTGACCACGGACACGTGGACGAGTGCTGCCGGGCAGGGCCACTATATATCGCTGACGGCACATTGGGTTAACTTGGTGGAGGCTGGGACCGAGTCTGACCCTGGGGCTGCTCATATACTGCCGACGCCGAGGATTGCGGGGCCTACCTCGGTCCAGGTGTTTCAGGCCTACTATGCCTCCTCCTCCTCCCACCCCTCCTCCACCTCCTCCTCCGAACTACCATCCGTGGGCACGGCGCCATCAGTCGGTAGCTCTAGGCACAGCAGCAGTGCCGTCGCTAAGCGACAGCAGGCGGTGCTCAAACTGCTGAGCCTAGGCGACAAAAGGCACACCGCCCAAGAGCTATTACAGGGCATCACGGCGCAGACTGATCTGTGGCTGGCACCGCTGAACCTCAAGCCGGGAATGGTTGTGTGTGACAACGGCCGTAACCTGGTGGCGGCTCTGCAACTCGGCAGACTGACACATGTGCCATGCCTGGCCCATGTGTTAAATCTGATAGTGCAGCGTTTCCTCAAGACATACCCCAATCTGTCTGATTTGCTCACGAAGGTGCGCCGCATCTGTGCGCATTTCAGGAAGTCCAGCCCAGATGCTGCCACTCTCAGGGCAGCGCAGCGCCGCCTCCAACTGCCCGCTCACCGACTGTTGTGCGACGTGCCCACGAGGTGGAATTCAACACTGACCATGTTATCCAGAGTTTACCAGCAGCGCAGAGCGATTGTAGACTGCCAGATGTCAACTTCCACCAGAACTGGTAGTCAGGTCAGTCAGCTTCCTCAAGTCTACAATGAGGAGTGGACGTGGATGTCTGATATCTGTCAGGTGCTGAGTAACTTTGAGGAGTCAACACAGATGGTCAGTGGCGATGCCGCCATCATCAGCCTCACCATCCCGCTGCTTGGCCTGTTGAAAAACTCTCTGGTCAGCATGAAGTCGGAAGCTTTGCGCTCGTCACAAGAGACGGGGGAAGAATATTCCCTTGTTGATAGCCAAAGCACCCTGAGGTCTGTTTCTCAGCGCATATCGGAGGAGGTGGAGGTGGAGGAGGATGAGGAGGAAGAGGAGGAGAATGTTGGCGAGACACAAGAGGGGACCATTGTTGAGTCCTTCACTGTTCAGCGTGTATGGGCAGAAGAAGAGGAGTTGGAGGAGTTGGAGGAGGAGGAAATGGACAGTCAGGCCAGTGAGGGGAGTGAATTCTTACGCGTTGGTACTCTGGCGCATATGGCAGATTTCATGCTAGGCTGCCTATCCCGTGACCCTCGCGTTCAAAGAATTTATTCCAGCACCGATTACTGGGTGTTCACTCTCCTGGACCCACGGTACAAGCAAAATCTTCCCACTCTCATCCCTGGAGAGGAAAGGAGTGTGAGAATGCATGAATACCAGCAGGCCCTGGTGCACAAGCTGAAACAGTATTTCCCTTCTGACAGCGCTAGCGGCAGAGTGCGTAGTTCTGCGGGACAAGTAGCGAGGGAGAGTAGGCGAGCAGGCAGCTTGTCCAGCACTGGCAAGGGTACGCTTTACAAGGCTTTTGCCAGCTTTATGTCACCCCAGCAAGACACTGTCACCTGTCCCCAGTCTCGGCAGAGTAGGGCTGATCTTTACAGAAAGATGGTGAGGGAGTACGTAGCTGACCATACCATCGTCCTAAATGATCACACAGCTCCCTACAACTACTGGGTTTCAAAGCTGGACATGTGGCACGAACTGGCGCTGTACACCTTGGAGGTTCTTGCCTGCCCTGCCGCTAGCGTCTTGTCCGAGCGGGTTTTCAGTGCAGCTGGTGGCATCATCACCGATAAGCGTACACGCCTGTCGACTGACAGCGCTGACAGGCTGACGCTTATTAAAATGAATAAAGGCTGGATTTCTCAGAATTTCCAATCTCCACCAGGTGAAGGAAGCTCAACCTGAATAATTGATCCACTCCTCCTCCTCCTCCTCATTTTCCTCCTTCTCCTCCTCTTTGTACAGTAAAGCAGAGGAAAATGGCTATTTTTTGACAGGGCCCACTGGCTCTTGCTATAGTACTTCATGCATTTAATTTTTCTGGAGGGCCACCTACCCGGTCCTCTGTTTTAAACAATTTTTGTGAGTGCAACATACAGGCACTCAATCTATTCCATTTTTCTGGAGGGCCACCTACCCGGTCCTCTGTTTTAAAAAATTTTTGGGACTGCCACATACAGGCACTCAATCTATTCCATTTTACTGCAGGGCCACCTACCTGCTCCTCTGGTTTGAACAATTTTTGGGACTGCCACATACAGGCACTCAATCTATTCCATTTTACTGGAGGGCCACCTACCTGCTCCTCTGGTTTGAAGAATTTTTGGGACTGCCACATACAGGCACTCAATCTATTCCATTTTACTGGAGGGCCACCTACCTGCTCCTCTGGTTTGAAACATTTTTGGGACTGCCACATACAGGCACTCAATCTATTCCATTTTACTGGAGGGCCACCTACCTGCTCCTCTGGTTTGAAACATTTTTGGGACTGCCACATACAGGCACTCAATCTATCCCATTTTACTGGAGGGCCACCTACCTGCTCCTCTGGTTTGAAACATTTTTGGGACTGCCACATACAGGCACTCAATCTATTCCATTTTACTGCAGGGCCACCTACCTGCTCCTCTGGTTTGAACAATTTTTGGGACTGCCACATACAGGCACTCAATCTATTCCATTTTACTGGAGGGCCACCTACCTGCTCCTCTGGTTTGAAACATTTTTGGGACTGCCACATACAGGCACTCAATCTATTCCATTTTACTGCAGGGCCACCTACCTGCTCCTCTGGTTTGAACAATTTTTGGGACTGCCACATACAGGCACTCAATCTATTCCATTTTACTGCAGGGCCACCTACCTGCTCCTCTGGTTTGAACAATTTTTGGGACTGCCACATACAGGCACTCAATCTATTCCATTTTACTGGAGGGCCACCTACCTGCTCCTCTGGTTTGAAGAATTTTTGGGACTGCCACATACAGGCACTCAATCTATTCCATTTTACTGGAGGGCCACCTACCTGCTCCTCTGGTTTGAAACATTTTTGGGACTGCCACATACAGGCACTCAATCTATCCCATTTTACTGGAGGGCCACCTACCTGCTCCTCTGGTTTGAAAAATGTTTGGGACTGCCACATACAGGCACTATCCAAATTAAATTGTCTCCATAGCAGCCTCCACACGTTGTCTCCATTGCTACCTCCAAAAGTCGTCCATATAGCTGCCTCCATACATCGTCCCTTTATCAAACGAGGTGTGTCAGGCAGAAATTTGGGTTGTTTTCATGGATTCCACATCAAAGTTGTTAACTTTGTCGCCACCCTGCTGTGTTATCCACAAAATATACTGGCAAACTTTTACCATTTAGGGATATTATTTCAGCGCTTCTTGCGCATCTGTTTACATTCCCCTCACCCGGCATATCCTAAACTTATAAGAACGCTACTACACTTGATCTTATACAAAAGGTTCTTAGAAGTGCTGTTTGGGGAGTAGCCTAGAGACAGGGGCTTGGATTGGCGAAAGCTCGCCTGGCAGCGGAACGCCAGCTCCATGCGCATCATGCGCTTCTTGCGCATCTGTTTACATTCCCCTCACCCGCCATATCCCAAACTTATAAGAACGCTACTACACTTAACTTGGTGCAGGCTGGGACCGAGTCTGACCCTGGGGCTGGTCATATACTGCCGACGCAGAGAATTGCGGGGCCTACCTCGGTCCAGGTCTCAAAGGCCTACTATACCTCCTCCCACCCCTCCTCCACCTCCTCCTCCTCCGAATTACCATCCGTGGGCATGGCGCCATCAGTCGGTAGCTCTAGGCACAGCAGCAGTGCCGTCGCTAAGCGACAGCAGGCGGTGCTGAAACTGCTGAGCCTAGGCGATAAAAGGCACACCGCCCAAGAGCTATTACAGGGCATTCCACATCAAAGTTGTTAACTTTGTCGCCACCCTGCTGTGTAATCCACAAAATATACTTGCAAACTTTTACCATTTAGGGATATTATTTCAGCGCTTCTTGCGCATCTGTTTACATTCCCCTCACCCGCCATATCCTAAACTTATAAGAACGCTACTACACTTGATCTTATACAAAAGGTTCTTAGAAGTGCTGTTTGGGGAGTAGCCTATAGACAGGGGCTTGGATTGGCGAAAGCTCGCCTGGCAGCGGAGCGCCAGCTCCATGCCAAGATCCAACTAACATAGTTTTAACTGCAGCACCTTTAATCTACTACTAGTTCACTGCCTCCATACATGGTCCCCTTATCAAACGAGCTGTGTCAGGCAGAATTTTGGGTTGTTTTCATGGCTTCCATGTTAACTTTGTCGCCACCCTGCTGTGTAATCCACAAAATATACTGGCAAACTTTTATCATGTACCGATATTATTTGAGCGCTTCTTGCTCACCTCCTTTGGTTCCTCTCTGCCACCCATTGGTTTGAAGCCTGAGTCCATTTAGGGTATGTCGCCATGCCACTCTCTAGCCTTCCGCTGCTGCCGCTGCCTCTGCATGCCGTCCCCTATAGTGTCAGGGTCAATTATTGGATGTTTTAGATGCTATCTAGCTTCATTCTGTCACTCTGTCATGGCCATGCTGTTGCCCATAATTTTGGCATAATGGTGCGATTAGGCAGCCTCAGAGGCATCCATGCATGCTGCCCCTGCTGTTTCCTGTCCATTTCCGTGGTGTTTCCATCCTTTTCTGAGGTTCCCAGGTGTTTGGCCAAGCTTCCCTGTGCAGAGCCTTGGTCCCCTTGAAAAATGCTCGAGTCTCCCATTGACTTCAATGGGGTTCGTTATTCGAGACGAGCACTCGAGCATCGGGAAAAGTTCGTCTCGAATAACGAGTACCCGAGCATTTTAGTGTTCGCTCATCTCTAGTGATATACAAGATGATAACGTGAATTCCAATTTTCGTACTGACATACCTTATGATTGTAATCAAATTGAATTGTCTTTAAGTCCAGAAATGAATTCTTTTGATGACCAAATGCAAATCTCTACACTCCGCAGGCTGGCAGCAGAAACCACCTCTTATGAGTTTATAAATAAGAACTTAGACTTTAGAACTAGTAATCGTTATTTTTACCCTGTCCAGTCACGTCCTGGCGTATTGGATATATTCCAGGACAGAGTTGAACATGATTTAATTGAATTAAACAAAAATATATCATTAAATAATCTTGGATGGTCTGACAATCTCACTGCACCACTTAGATCAGCCTTAAAAAAACTAAGAAATAACAAAGACCTGATTATACGTCAGGCCGATAAAGGTGGTGCAGTGGTTTTGCTAGATGCTGGTCTTTATAGGAAATTAAATTTTCTCATTTTGTCAGATGAAGTTACATATAGGGAATTAAGTAATGATCCTACTAAAATATTTCAATCATGTTTGAAAAACTTAGTTGAGGAGGGTGTGAGAATGGGAGCCTTTGACCAAAAAATTGCTGAATATTTGATGGTCAAGGATCCCATCGTCCCGATTTTCCATTCCCTTCCTAAGACACATAAAAATATCTTCCCTCCCCCACTTAGACCTATAGTCTCGGGAATAGGGTCATTATCGGAGAGACTCAGCGAATGGGTGGACCACCATCTCCAACCCATAGTGAAAGCCCTACCAGGGTATCTCCGTGATACTAAACATGTTGTATCATTATTGGATGGCTTACCGTGGAAAGACACATATCGATGGTCAACATGTGACGTGGTCTCGCTGTACCCTTCCCTCACACACAATGTTGCGTTAAAATCGTTATCATACTTTTTGACGAATTATAGTCATTATACACCTTGTGTCAGGGAATTTATCATTCTGGCAGTTGATTTTCTTTTGTCGAAGAATTACTTTACATTTGACAGTAAATTCTTTGTACAGCAATGTGGAGCGGCCATGGGGGGGAGGTGTTCTCCCTCCCTGGCCAATATCTACATGGCCATGTGGGAAGAGACGTTTTTGTTCTCACCCGACAATCCTTTCCTCTCCCATATCAGGTGGTATGGCCGTTACATCGACGACCTGCTCCTGATATGGGAGGGGACGGAACTACAGGCCACCGATTTCCATAATTACATAAATGAAAACCATATGAATTTAAAATTCACTTCAAATATCAATTTGGAGAGTATAGATTTTTTGGATGTCACCCTCAATAGTGGAACCCATGTTACCATTACTCCCTATGTTAAACCAACAGCAGTTAACTCAATTTTGGAAGCTACTTCATGCCATGCCCCGCACATCATTAAAAACATACCAGTAGGTGAACTAATAAGATTAAAAAGAAATTGTTCACAGCATACTGACTATGTAGTGGAAAATCAGAGAATATGTCAGGGATTGACTAATAGAAAGTATGCACCTTGGATGCTCAATAGAGCAACTAACATTGTCAATAAAATCCCCAGAGCCCAACTTATTAGTGAGAACAGGACCCGAAACAAACCCCTTGATCGATCTAAAAAATCCTCCATTACTTTCTCTACAGCGTATAGTTCCCAGTACACAGAGGTGGTTAACATTATTAAAAAATACTTACCATTGCTAGCGACGGATAATTCGATTGCCAAATTTATTGATGGTAACGTGAGGTTTGTGTCTAGGAAGGCGCCCACTTTAGCCAGCATATTGTCGCCCAGTCTCTTTTGTTCAACAGAGAGTAAGAAAAATACCTGGTTGTCAACAACTGGGTTTTATAAGTGTGGCCATACCAAATGTATTTGCTGTACCCATTCAGCACCATCAAAGGAATTTTTTTCTGTTAGTACCGGTAAACAATTTAAAATATCGCATTTTATTAATTGTAATACTGCATTTGTTATTTATACCATCACTTGCAATACTTGTCGTATCCAGTATGTGGGCTGTACGAGTGGGGCACTGAAGGTTCGTATTCGCCGTCATTTGTCTGATGCCAAGAATAAAGATGCGGTAAATGTCTCTATGGCCTCAAGACATTTTCAAAACGTACATGGCGGTGACTGCAGTGCCTTCAGTTGCATGGGCATAGAGAAAGTTCTTAAACCTATACGTGGGGGCGATCATAAAAGAAAACTCCTTAACCGAGAAACGTTTTGGATTTTCTCGTTGGAGACCCGGGTACCAAAGGGGTTAAACAAAAGACTTGATGTGATTTGTCAATACTGAAAATGTGTTATGTTAAAATATAGGGTCAACTTGTTTATGAATAATAGTCCTGCTCCCACTGTTCCTCAACTTTTCTTCTTTTAATTGTCAATACAGTTTTTAATATTTGATTTTTTGTATATGTAGACTGAGATGTGTTCAGACGGAACGCACATTAATTATCCGTGAGTCTCACCTGGGACTGAACTTGTTGTTTCCGTCCAAGGTTCTATCACGTGATAGCATATGCTACTATTTAAAGCCGTCGGTAGCACATCTCAAACCAGCCATGAATAAGGGTAGAGCACCTACCCGAAACGCGTAGGCGATTTTTTCATGCATTCAAGTGATGACTCCATGTGATTTTACATTGTCTTCATGTGAACAATAAAGAATATTTGCTTTTTCCAAAAAACGCAAGTGGATCTGTATTCATGAGCTGGACATGGCGTTTTCAAGTTAAATAGTTTGATGTTATGATTCACAAAATGTTATAGGCTTTCTAAAGAGGTGGAGTTATCACCAAGATGACCCCCATCTCCAACTACAAGTCCCATGACCCTTTAGTTCTCAGTAACTCCAAGCTCTTTGCTCTGATCTAAGAGACTGTCCTGCTCTGTTACTGTAGTAATGATGTGTAACTGCTATCACTGCACATTACGTTACACTACATCACTGAGATGACGTCTCACCACAACACTGGCCATACTGGATGCATTGCAACTAACCGATTACAGCCTAACATAGTGGTGATCAAATGACCTGCACAGGACATGTGATGTGAACATGTGACCAGCGACCATCTTCCGTCCTTTGTCTGCTCATACAAAGAAAATCAAAGAACTGATTAAAGGGCCAGTAGCATTTTAATTCTTCATTACAGTTCATGTCAACAGCATTTTTCTGCTAAGGGAAGCAAAATTATAAATAACAACTAATTACATATTATCGTATACTTTAAAGGAAACCTACCATTTCAAATGGTAGGTTTAAGCTGTAAACACCGAGCACCAGCTCAGGGTGAGCTGGTGCCGGTGCTTAGTTTCGTTAGTGTTAAAACCGCGGTATCGCGGTTTTAACACTTTTTAAACTTTATAGCATAAACTGCTTCGGCGCTGCGTGCGCCTACACGGTCGCGCGCAGCGCCGAAGCGGCTTCTGCTATAAAGTTTAAAAAGTGTTAAAACCGCGATGCCGCAGTTTTAACACTAACAAAACCAAGCACCGGCACCAGCTCACCCTGAGCTGGTGCTCGGTGTTTACAGCTTAAACCTACCATTTGAAATGGTAGGTTTCCTTTAAGGACCCCTTTGTATTTGAATTATGCTTTAAAGGAATACTCCTTTAAGAAGATAAGCACTATTGCCTCCTTCAGCTCTGCAGTACTTTGACCCAATGAAAAGCTGGTTCGGCTTCAAAACACTCAAACTTTTTTAGCTAATAAATACCAGGGTTGTCACTGCCTCCTATAGGTAACCACACATATTGGTATAAAGAGCCACCCACACCACCCGTCTTTTACTGTTTAGTTCTTTCCTAAAATTTGGCAGCTGTGATATTTTGTATTTCTATACATTTACTAAAAGTTTCTAAATGAAAATACTCTGTTCTATATTTATGTGGGAAGCAATATTTTACACCTGATATATGGAAATACTGAAATTTGTTTTTATGTTTATCTTAGATCCTTGTCAAAGAAAGTGAAAATACCCAGCCAAGTAATGGGACCATTGTAGAAGGCTTCAAAATTCAGCTTTTAAGCAATTAATTTAATTGGAATTAAAAAGTTATTTCCAATGTTAATCAAGTTTTTAATCAAGCATGCAAATAAAACACTGTTCATCATATATTGTTTTTGGTTTATTTTACACTATTCGTTGAAATATGGCAAGTATAAAGAAAAATATGCAAATAAATGTGTGGTTTTGGTGAGCTGGGACTATTCCTATTTCATATTACTCTTTAGGGGCTCACAAAACTCAGTACACCCTTCAAGTTTTGGAAATATGGTTTATCTTTTCAAGGAACCACACAGAACATATGACATTTGGATACAATGTATAATACTCAGTGTACAGCTTGTTTAACAGTGTAAATTTGGTGTTTACCTCTAAATGACCTAACACAAAGTCATAAATGTCTAAACCACTGGCAATAAAAGAGAGTAAACCCCAAGTTAAAATACCCAAATTGTGTTCAAAGTGGAAATATTTTGTGCGCCCATCATTATGGAGTAAAGCACTGCCTTCACTCTATTCGGCATGGAGATCACTAGAGCTTTACAGCTACTGAATTTACCTCCTACTCCTCAGTAACAACATCACAGAACTGGTGGGTGTTAGAGACCTTGCTCTCTTCCACCTTCTGTTTGAGGATGCCCCACAGATGCTTAATAGGGTTTGGAGACATAATTGGCCAGTCCAGCTGTTTCTTTAGCAAAATAGTGGTCATCTTTGAGGTGTGTTTGGGGTTATTGTCATTTTAGAATACTTCCCTGGAGGGAGAGGGTCATGGTCTGCTTCAGTATGTCACAGTATATGTTGACATTCATGGAACCCTCAATGAACTTTAGCTCTCGCAACACTCATGCAGCTCCACAACTTGACACTCCCAGCTCGACAAAAGGGGTGGGGTCTGTGAACGGGGCATGACCTTGCACAAAAAATGTCTGTGTGCCAAAATACTACTGACTACTAGACACTCTTATACTAGGACAGATTTATCATCCAGTACCAGACAGTCTAACTCTGCACTGTCTAAACTTAGGACATTTTTTTTTATAAATCTGCCCCATTGTCTTTGTTCTCCTCCGCTTGCTGCCACTCACACTGGACACCACCTGAACCAAATAAGATTATCCTGGTCTCCTCAGACCACAGGACATGGTGCCAGTTACTCATGTCCTTCGTCTGTTTGTCCTGTGCATCATCTTTAGAAGAGGCTTCCTTCTGGGATGATGTAGACCAATTTGATACAGTGTGCGCCTTATTGTTTGAGCACTGACCCCCCTACCCCTTTAACCCCTGCAGTAATGCTAGCAATACTAACACATTTATTTTGAAAAGACAGTGGAATTTGTCTTGGTAAACTGCTGTATGATCTTGGCCACCATGCGGCAGCCCAGTTTCAACATGTTGCCAATCTTCTTATTGCCTAGGCCATTTTTATGTAAAGCAACATTTTTTTTAGATTTATTTGCCAAAAGCAGCAATGTTAAACTTCAAGTTACCAATATGAAAGAGTGTGAGAGTGATTAGAAGTTAACACACCTACTCCCCATTCACACGAGAGCCCTTCTAAAGCTAATAAGTCACATGACACAACGGTTACGACATTATTGGCTGTGTTCGAGATTCTTTGAAGGCACAATATTAACACTTATACAAACTGTAATATCTTTAGTGTTGTCACAGGAAAATACATAATAAAACGTTTTTTAAATTGCGAGGGATATACTCACTTTTGTGAGATATTGTAAATACTTGTTAGCCACGGAAAGATGCTATCCATAAAATGTTATCTAACTCAACTGCTCTGCCAAGTCTGAGAATAACTAAAAATTTACAGTAACACAGAAAAACATTATCTGGATCAGCTTTTTTTTATATGACAACACATATTATCAATACAACTAGAACTTATTGGAGAAATTATATTATGGTTAAACAGGAAAGCTCGTGTTAAAATAATTAAAAATATAATATGGAACTCCAAAGCCGAGGACATGATAAGAGTTTATAGAGTCAATGCTATGTTGAATGATTTGCAATCATTTAGAGACATATATTCTACTTTCAGAACAGTACTTTAACTGAAGGATTCCAACTATAGAAAACATTACAGAAACAATTGAATTAATTTCTTTAAAATAGCTGCAAGTTTTTACAAATTTTTATCATTGTGATTACACAATTTTACAAACGTGGGAACAACAAAGTTCTCTTCTTCCTTCTTAAATATTATTATGGTTATGAATGAATTTACAATCCGGAATTCCTAAAACAAATTGCATTTATCCGGACTTTACAGGAAATTTGAGTTAATCCTCCCGCAACAATAAATGACATATGACTGTGAATAGAATGAATAGAAGAACTAGAAGTCAATCACTAAGTCCTTGTTGACAATAAGGATTTAGCCCATTACTGTAAGTCCAAGTAAATCCCAATTATGAGGAGTCGTCTTTGTTCTTTAGGATTATGTGGGTTCAAGAAAGAACTTAACATGGTGAATGAGGATGACGATATGGTAGACAAAGCAGTGTACAGAAATAAGAATGATACAAATGTTATTTTTTACAATTGCTTAACAGCAATTAATTGCAAAGTCAATATTTGCCTAGAAAATGTTTTTCCCCCAAAACACATTTCAACTTCATTGCAGGCCTGCCTTAAAAGGAGCAGCTAACATCGTTTCAGTGATTGCTCCAGTAACACAGGTGTGGGTGTTGATGAGGACAGGGCTAGAGATCAATCTGTCATGATTAAGAAAGAATCACACCACTGGAAATATTAATAGGAGGCTGGTGCTTGGCATCATTGTTTCCCTTCTGTTAACAATGGTTATCTCTAAAGAAACATGTGCAGTCATCATTGCACTGCACAAAACTGGCCTAACAGGGAATAGTATTGCAGCTAGAAAGATTTCACCTCAGTCAACAATCTATCGCATCATCAAGGAATTCAAGGGGAGAGGTTCCAAAAAGGCTCCAGGGCACCCAAGAAGGACCAGCAAGCACCAGGACTGTCTCTTAAAAGTTTTTCAGCTTCGGGATCGGGCTACCAGCAGTGCATAGCCATCTTGGGAATGACAGCAGGCAGTTGTGAGTGCATCTGCACGCACTGTGAGGCGGAGACTCTTGGAGCAAGGCCTGGTGTCAAGGAGGGCCGCAAAGAAGCCACTTCTCTCCAGAAAAAACATCAGGGACAGACTGATATTCTGCAAAAGGTACAGAGAGTGGTCTGCTGAGGAAGGGGACAATCCCCTTTCCGATTGTTTGGAACATCTGGAAAACAGCTTGTTCAGAGAAGACAAGGTGAGCGATACCACCAGTCTTGTCTCATGCCAACTGTAAAGCATCCTGCAACCATTCATGTGTGGGGTTACTTCTCAGCCGAGGGAATCTCACAGTCTTGCCTAAAGACACATCCATAAATCAAGAATGGTACCAGAATGTCCTCCAAGAGCAACTTCTCCCAACCGTCCAAGAGCAGTTTCGCGTTCAACAATGCCTTTTCCAGTATGGAGCACCTTGCCATAAAGCAAAGGTGATAACTAAATGGCTCAGGGAACAAAACATATAGAGTTTGGGTCCATGGCCTGGAAACTCCCCAGATCTTAATCCCATTGAGTACTTGTGGTCAAACATCAAGAGACGGGTGGACAAACAAAAACCAACAAATTGTGACAAAATGCAAGCATTGTGCAAGAATGGACTGCTATCAGTCAGGATTTGGTCCAGAAAGTGGTCCAGAAACACACATAAAAACAGAGGGCAACAGATCATGTGAAAATATAATATCATTCTCTAAACTTATGTCCATGACTGTATATTAAGGAATTGAGAGCCAAGTTCATTAACAAGAAAGCTAATAAATGCTTATATTTCTGTACATTTAAATAAAATCACTTATGGAATCTGTTCTAAAGTGAAGAAAGTTCACTTATTATGGCTTTTCATTTTAAGAGACACCATTTATTGTACTGAATAATTTGGGCGCCCACCTTATCACTTCCTCTACTACTATATATAATTTTTATGGATTTTTGGGGGTTTATGACACATGGAGCTTCACAATTACAGTACAAATTGCCTAGTGACAACAAATGGAAAAATAATCTCTTAATTTAACCTTAAAACACTCTTAACAAAAAAGTTTTAGTGTAATGTTGGACACTAACCAAACAGAACGGCAAACTAACATGATGAATAATATTATTTCTCAAGACAAAGAGAGTCATATTCTACACCATTCTATAAAATATATTAAAAATTTTATTTCCACCTATTAGAACATCCAATTCACAAACACATAATAAAATTATAGCATGATTTCAGACTACTGCATGGTTTTGACTACAGATTAACAATATGGCATAGTTCATACAAAATAAAATGATTGACCATGATTTGGAAACTCAGGAAATTCCACTACTGTATCAAAAATATCTATGTTCCCTGTCTTAATATATCACTCGGTTTCACCAATATACACCTACATTTATCCCCAACAGTCATAGTATTACAACTAATTCTTACCCATGGTTTATAATGGGCTACATTCACACACATGTATGGGGGTCGTATATACGGCCGATATAAGTCCCCCATACACTTCTATGGGCTCACGGCACCGCTACGGTGCGGCGGGCAACGGCAGTATGCATGTAGCCTTAGCGAGTAGCTCATTGAAGTAGGACCTAATATCTTTCTCTTTAGAGTGACGTCTTTTTAAATATATATAAAAATAAGCTTCTTCTATGATTCCTGGTGAACAGCAAGAGCCTCATGAAATGATCTAGAGCGGAACTATTAAAATAAAATTAAAAATCCTGTTCAGGTCTAAGTTTCAGGTAGCAAATCTGGATATCAACCAGTTACACCCACGATCTGCGCATTTAAACAACTGTGGCCAAACACGCAATGGCACTAACATGCTAGTAGAGTTGCGCCGTTTTGGGGAAGGGTCATTGCTCCCAATGATGTCATCAGGGAAATATGAACCTCTTCAAAATGGTGGTGACCAGCACTATGGACAAGTACGTGCCGATGTGTGGCTGCAGCCAATTAAATGCAAGTAGTGCTGGTGGGTGTTAACTATTTCAATGCAACGTCGCCAATGGCAAGTGTTAACCGTGGAGGGGGTAGTTGAGCAAACCAGTCCTGAACTTCTAGTTAAAATGGAAGAACCAAACAGGTAAGATGAGGGATTATCCGGTGCCACATGGATCCAGGACTGTGTAGTATGCTTCAAAGGAACTTTATTGGAGGTAAAAAGCAAATACATGCTACGCATTTCAGCTCAGAGCGTGAGCCTTCGTCAGGCATATTTTTACAAGGTTCCCGTCCCACTTATATACAAGAGGAATGGTACACAAACCGGGTGGGGACAAAATACAGTCCTGGAAGCAGATGGTACAGAGCGGAGACTAACTATCAGATGAAATACATTGGAAATTAATGTTGAAAGTAGAATTTACCTATATGTACATGAGGGAACATTCAACATTTAAGGATGTGAGTAATGAATAAATGGTTTTGTGCCGGGGCATATCGCTAGAACACGGGCTTGTCATGAAGTGTCCAGGTAACGGGTTTATAGGTGACCCAAGGTAAAGAATCCTGAAAAGGCACAGAAACTCAGCGGAGTGGAATTGGTGTGATGAAAGCACAGTATCTTCTACTGTTTTGTGGTATAACCCGGCGACAAGTTGGCCGAAGGCTACGGGAACCTGGAGGGAACGGAGTGATGTGCGGGGTAAAGCTGGTGTTATAAGAGCGCAGACTTGTAGGCTGCAAGTGCTGTACAGCCAGAGTTAAATAATGGGGGTAAGAGGAAGATTCCATGTTTTGTGAAAAGAAAGTTAAATATAAACAGTTAAATAGACAGAATCCAGCTATATATTATATGGATTCAATTACAGCATTAAGGCCATTTGGGTGTAGAGTGCCTAATTTGTAGATCCAATATGATTTTCATCTATTCAAGGTTTTTATTCTATTTTTACAGTTTTTCAGTACTTGTTCGATGGGTTTAGTGTGAGAGTCCTATTCTGATCCGGGTTTGTAGCTCAGACAGTCCCATAGAAGTCAATGGGACTGCAAAAAAAAAAAAAAAATCAATCGCTCACAGATGTACTAGTTTTTCCGGACCTTTTTATCACATGAATTTATAAGCTCAAGCACAGAAACACAGATTATACTCAAATTACACATAGACCAACTATACGGACATTAACTGTGAGATGGATAAAATACGTATTACACGCGGCTCACATATATGGCAATTCCAGTCGCAAATTGGGGACATTGAAAAATAATGATTGGGTGTAGGTAGCCTTGTGTGCTTCTAATTCAGCCCATGAAGGAGAGTTCTGCACAATATTACCTAATGCCACCTAATATCAAATAGGATCTGTAATCTGTCTTTCTCTGAATCTAACTCTGTAATGGATAATCTTGTACTAAGTCATAGTAAAGATTAAAACTAGGTCGCAGCTACCATACATTTTTTTAAGGGAGTTTCTTATCAATGAAATGAGTAACAAGATGTATTTGTAGTAAGGATAATGTTTGGATGGTTCTGTAATGTGCGATCTTACTATACATAAATTTCACATCTATCCATAGACATTCCATATATATTTAATAAACACTTTAATAATACATTGTAAGTCCTCCTATCGAGACATTAGCATACTTAATCATTCACATGCATGTAAGATATAGGAAATAATTTGCATTGCAGACTTTACCAGAATACACCTTCCCTTCAAGGTATGCAAATGATAGCCATCAAATAGCACTTAGCACTTAGTCAATTAAAATTCCAGTTGACCTATTTTGGTATTGGATTTGTTGCTCAACAATGATAGTAACTTTGTATATATAGCACATATGAAATGAGCTTCAGTATCCATCGACTGTGATCCTGTTTTATCACTCAGACGTCGACTGCATCAACCATGTCTGCAAAGGGACAGTGCAAGGACCGTAAGTGCCATTAAAGAGAATTTAATGCATTTTATTGATAAAGAAAACTATGTTCAAATTACCAAAATGAAGGCAAGAAAATATCATTTGATTCCCAATAGTTTTGTTTACAATTGTATATGCAGATCAGAGCTGAATAATAATGGTTTGGTTTTGTGTGTGTATAGGTATATAGGTTGTGTCTATAAAGGTTTAACCTATAGACCTATCGAATACCATATTCATGCAGCCAACATATTCTTAGGTTTGTCCCACATATATGAATATACCTATTCATTTCTAAGACTGGTGCTTGGTTGTTAGAGACACACTACTACTTCACTTCTCATGTGAAACCTAAAAGTCAAAAGAAAGCTTAATAGGGCTCCTTTGACATAACAGTCCCTTGCACCATATGCCTCCCCTGGTTTTATCTCATTCACCTTACTCTCCTTTACAATCTTCCTTCTAACTTGAAATTAACTTACTTTTTATACTACAAGGAGACATGAGTAGTGCTATAAATGCTTACATTTTTATTCTTCTTTTACATATTATTTTACTGTTTTCCCAGCATGTGCTCCACAACCAGTTTGCCAGGACCAAACACCCAAATGCTGCCCTGATCCATGTGCACCACCTCCTTGCCAAGGTACTGAGTTAATAAATATGTCCTAAATCTCTCTAATAATAGATTATTTCATTGGTTTGTGTTTGAAATACTATTATAACGGTCAAACATCAAAATCTAAAAAACTTCATTTCAATGAATTACTGAAGAAGTCTACGGGAGAAAGGAAAAAGAAAAATCATGGGGGGAAAATGTGGGTAAAAAGGTAAATCAGTATATAGGAGGTTCTAATTTAGGATTATACAAACACATATACGAATTGCACAAACCAATAATATACTACTTCTAGCCTCCTATTATATACTTCCTTTCTTTACTTCAGTTTGCCTGATTTCTTGAATGAACTATCTTCCATGTTGTGTTAAGGATTACCCATTACTCCAGAATCCAGCACTCTTGTGTAGTATACTGCTATAACAACTATTTGCATCCACATACAGAAAGCTCATTTACTCAAGGAAACGGTTATCCAAACATAAATCAATAGGGATTACACAAATAATTGTGGGCTACACTGTAATCATCGTCTTCTTCACCTCAAATTTATTATAGTAAATGTTGGGATGTTCTGCTATTTCTTCTAGAACTTTTTGGAATTGTCACACCACTATTTTCCATGGCGATCGTTTTGTCTACAATACTTTTCCTCCGAGATTGAATAAAACATTCTAAAAAAAATGAAAAATACTAGAAATATTTGGAAGCGCTACTTGAAAACTGTGTATTTCAATCTGTTTTTTCTTTTGATTAGATCCATGTGCCAAACAGGATCCCTGTCAAGCCCAAGGAGGCAAAGGCTATTCTGGTCAAGGACAGGGTGGATATGGACATGGAGGTGGAAAGAAATGAAGAACTCATTGTGTACCATAAACTTTGCATTGCATTCTGTTATGTGATCAATGAAACTGCTTAACATATCTTGAATGTTCTGTTTCAATCATTAAATGCAACCCACTGATTAACTTACTGATGTGTATGTGTGAGTTTGATATAGTGTTTCCAACCATTTATTGACCGAATTGGCAATCTCTGTGCAGTGCTGCGTAATCTGTGTGCGCTACATAAATAAAGGAATTATTATTATTATTACCAGGTTATTAACACAAACAATTTTAGGATATATATGTTTTCTAGCTATAACATATCATTGACTTTGCAATCATTTTACATTAGGGTAAAAACAAAGGGAAATGTAAATGAACTTTAAATAACCCTTATACTGTAGTTACTTCAAGCTACAACAACCTTTTTTGTATGTCCATCCTAACTACAACTCTACACAAGGTAAACATCTCTGAGAGCCATTATAATAACTCTCTCATGGATTGTTAGGTTAGGAGGTTGACATGTTGGAATATGCATGGACAATTGCATGGGTGCTCGTTAGGTTGATGGGGTGAAATTGAAATGCTGGACAAATGGGTCAGAACTTTTGTAAACAGCAGGTCTTATAGGTTTAGTACAGGCTAGAAGTAGTCTAAGAATGGAAAACGATCACAGTAAAAATTGTTACGTATGTGGTCACAGACCTAGTCTATTAATTCCTGCAACTAAAGTAGTTTTTAAAGTACCACCAACCATAACTTTCATGAAACCAAAATGTATCCCAAATGGGCCGCCTCCTTTGCAAAAACAATTCAGGAACATGACAAAGTGTTCTAGCTCATGACATGGCCTTTAAATTCCTCAGGCCCTAACTCTAATCAGGATTTGTAGGATATGCTAAAAAACAATAATAATGGGGCACATTTACTAACAATATGTGCCGGTTGGCTGTGCATAGTGCAGCGTGCGCCAGACTCAGGATTCCTGGTGCCCATTTTCATGAATTTAGAACCCTCTGCACAGCTCCGACAGAGTGCTACACTTTATTTTTGGTGCACCTTTAACATAGGACTTGCAACACAATTCTGTTGGACTGTATGTTAAATCTGACGAACGTTCCAACTGAGCACCGGAACGCCCCCTTAACTGTGTCTCACGCTGACTAGTGCACTTGTGCCACAAAAGGGTTGCGTGTGACACAAAGATGGCGCAGACACTTCTTAAATACCTGTGCAAGCAGTTTCCGCTGAAAAGAATGTAAAAATTTCCAACAAAAAGCTGGTGCACAGTGTTAGTAAATGTGCTTACTGACTCATAACTTAATATACTAAAAGAAGTTTTCCCAACTTCTATTTCTATACCTTATCCACAGGAAATGTGATGAAAATAATCAGTTTAGGTCTGACTTCTGGAACCCCCATTGATCATTAGCAGGTTAAATTTGCATTTATGTTGAGTTCCAGAAGCATAGCTCTGTTTATGAGAACGTGGTGGCCTGGTTTGTTCAGAGGGCCTGACCTGGCCTTACAAATTTCAAAGAACAGAGGAGATTATTTTCAGCAGTGTATGAATATTTTGCTGCACCTTGTGTTTGTGTGTGTTTGATGTGTATAGGGTTAATGTATGTGTGAATACGATCTGTGCATATAGTCTGTATTTGGTGTATATGCACTGTATTGTGTCTATATGCTGTGTATAAAATGTATGTATAAAGATATGTATATGTATAAATATGTATTTTTATATTTAAGGGGAAGGGGGGCCCCATGCTGAAACCTACTTTGTGGCCAAGCCTCTCCTAGTTACGCCCCTAATCTCAATTATTAAATAGAGCTTGATGGCAAGTACTCAGTTTCTCCATTGGAGATTAGGATATAATAGTTTGACCTATTGCTAAAATTTTACTTTGGCTAAAGGGAGTGCCTACGATTATACAATATTATAATAATTAAAAATGTGATTTTGCAGACATATGTAAATAAGCTTATAAAGCTTGTATAACAGGAATTCCAAGTTATTTTCAAAATTCCTATTTGTGAAGGTAATACTAAGGCTTTATAAAACTGTAAAATATATTATTTAGAACACTATTGAAATCCTTGTATGTTATCTTTTTTCATTAGGGAAGCCTTTCTGAATGAGTAAGGCATATTGACTAAATCATATTTTCTACAATACGGTTTAAATTAACAATCCTATAGCATGTTATAATCCAATTATTTAAACTAGTAATTCAGGTATAACACTGTGAATGCTTCAAGTTTGCTCCCTACAATCCTACAATAATTAGGTGATGCTGTGACAAGTGACACAGACAGCGGGCCCTAATGTCCCTTCCTATTGCCTCAACACCCCTATGTAAGGGTTAGACAATTTGAAATTTTTTCCTCCATGTATATTTCTGTACATTTAAATAAAATCACTTATGGAATCTGTTCTAAAGTGAAGAAAGTTCACTTATTATGGCTTTTCATTTTAAGAGACACCATTTATTGTACTGAATAATTTGGGCGCCCACCTTATCACTTCCTCTACTACTATATATAATTTTTATGGATTTTTGGGGGTTTATGACACATGGAGCTTCACAATTACAGTACAAATTGCCTAGTGACAACAAATGGAAAAATAATCTCTTAATTTAACCTTAAAACACTCTTAACAAAAAAGTTTTAGTGTAATGTTGGACACTAACCAAACAGAACGGCAAACTAACATGATGAATAATATTATTTCTCAAGACAAAGAGAGTCATATTCTACACCATTCTATAAAATATATTAAAAATTTTATTTCCACCTATTAGAACATCCAATTCACAAACACATAATAAAATTATAGCATGATTTCAGACTACTGCATGGTTTTGACTACAGATTAACAATATGGCATAGTTCATACAAAATAAAATGATTGACCATGATTTGGAAACTCAGGAAATTCCACTACTGTATCAAAAATATCTATGTTCCCTGTCTTAATATATCACTCGGTTTCACCAATATACACCTACATTTATCCCCAACAGTCATAGTATTACAACTAATTCTTACCCATGGTTTATAATGGGCTACATTCACACACATGTATGGGGGTCGTATATACGGCCGATATAAGTCCCCCATACACTTCTATGGGCTCACGGCACCGCTACGGTGCGGCGGGCAACGGCAGTATGCATGTAGCCTTAGCGAGTAGCTCATTGAAGTAGGACCTAATATCTTTCTCTTTAGAGTGACGTCTTTTTAAATATATATAAAAATAAGCTTCTTCTATGATTCCTGGTGAACAGCAAGAGCCTCATGAAATGATCTAGAGCGGAACTATTAAAATAAAATTAAAAATCCTGTTCAGGTCTAAGTTTCAGGTAGCAAATCTGGATATCAACCAGTTACACCCACGATCTGCGCATTTAAACAACTGTGGCCAAACACGCAATGGCACTAACATGCTAGTAGAGTTGCGCCGTTTTGGGGAAGGGTCATTGCTCCCAATGATGTCATCAGGGAAATATGAACCTCTTCAAAATGGTGGTGACCAGCACTACGGACAAGTACGTGCCGATGTGTGGCTGCAGCCAATTAAATGCAAGTAGTGCTGGTGGGTGTTAACTATTTCAATGCAACGTCGCCAATGGCAAGTGTTAACCGTGGAGGGGGTAGTTGAGCAAACCAGTCCTGAACTTCTAGTTAAAATGGAAGAACCAAACAGGTAAGATGAGGGATTATCCGGTGCCACATGGATCCAGGACTGTGTAGTATGCTTCAAAGGAACTTTATTGGAGGTAAAAAGCAAATACATGCTACGCATTTCAGCTCAGAGCGTGAGCCTTCGTCAGGCATATTTTTACAAGGTTCCCGTCCCACTTATATACAAGAGGAATGGTACACAAACCGGGTGGGGACAAAATACAGTCCTGGAAGCAGATGGTACAGAGCGGAGACTAACTATCAGATGAAATACATTGGAAATTAATGTTGAAAGTAGAATTTACCTATATGTACATGAGGGAACATTCAACATTTAAGGATGTGAGTAATGAATAAATGGTTTTGTGCCGGGGCATATCGCTAGAACACGGGCTTGTCATGAAGTGTCCAGGTAACGGGTTTATAGGTGACCCAAGGTAAAGAATCCTGAAAAGGCACAGAAACTCAGCGGAGTGGAATTGGTGTGATGAAAGCACAGTATCTTCTACTGTTTTGTGGTATAACCCGGCGACAAGTTGGCCGAAGGCTACGGGAACCTGGAGGGAACGGAGTGATGTGCGGGGTAAAGCTGGTGTTATAAGAGCGCAGACTTGTAGGCTGCAAGTGCTGTACAGCCAGAGTTAAATAATGGGGGTAAGAGGAAGATTCCATGTTTTGTGAAAAGAAAGTTAAATATAAACAGTTAAATAGACAGAATCCAGCTATATATTATATGGATTCAATTACAGCATTAAGGCCATTTGGGTGTAGAGTGCCTAATTTGTAGATCCAATATGATTTTCATCTATTCAAGGTTTTTATTCTATTTTTACAGTTTTTCAGTACTTGTTCGATGGGTTTAGTGTGAGAGTCCTATTCTGATCCGGGTTTGTAGCTCAGACAGTCCCATAGAAGTCAATGGGACTGCAAAAAAAAAAAAAAAATCAATCGCTCACAGATGTACTAGTTTTTCCGGACCTTTTTATCACATGAATTTATAAGCTCAAGCACAGAAACACAGATTATACTCAAATTACACATAGACCAACTATACGGACATTAACTGTGAGATGGATAAAATACGTATTACACGCGGCTCACATATATGGCAATTCCAGTCGCAAATTGGGGACATTGAAAAATAATGATTGGGTGTAGGTAGCCTTGTGTGCTTCTAATTCAGCCCATGAAGGAGAGTTCTGCACAATATTACCTAATGCCACCTAATATCAAATAGGATCTGTAATCTGTCTTTCTCTGAATCTAACTCTGTAATGGATAATCTTGTACTAAGTCATAGTAAAGATTAAAACTAGGTCGCAGCTACCATACATTTTTTTAAGGGAGTTTCTTATCAATGAAATGAGTAACAAGATGTATTTGTAGTAAGGATAATGTTTGGATGGTTCTGTAATGTGCGATCTTACTATACATAAATTTCACATCTATCCATAGACATTCCATATATATTTAATAAACACTTTAATAATACATTGTAAGTCCTCCTATCGAGACATTAGCATACTTAATCATTCACATGCATGTAAGATATAGGAAATAATTTGCATTGCAGACTTTACCAGAATACACCTTCCCTTCAAGGTATGCAAATGATAGCCATCAAATAGCACTTAGCACTTAGTCAATTAAAATTCCAGTTGACCTATTTTGGTATTGGATTTGTTGCTCAACAATGATAGTAACTTTGTATATATAGCACATATGAAATGAGCTTCAGTATCCATCGACTGTGATCCTGTTTTATCACTCAGACGTCGACTGCATCAACCATGTCTGCAAAGGGACAGTGCAAGGACCGTAAGTGCCATTAAAGAGAATTTAATGCATTTTATTGATAAAGAAAACTATGTTCAAATTACCAAAATGAAGGCAAGAAAATATCATTTGATTCCCAATAGTTTTGTTTACAATTGTATATGCAGATCAGAGCTGAATAATAATGGTTTGGTTTTGTGTGTGTATAGGTATATAGGTTGTGTCTATAAAGGTTTAACCTATAGACCTATCGAATACCATATTCATGCAGCCAACATATTCTTAGGTTTGTCCCACATATATGAATATACCTATTCATTTCTAAGACTGGTGCTTGGTTGTTAGAGACACACTACTACTTCACTTCTCATGTGAAACCTAAAAGTCAAAAGAAAGCTTAATAGGGCTCCTTTGACATAACAGTCCCTTGCACCATATGCCTCCCCTGGTTTTATCTCATTCACCTTACTCTCCTTTACAATCTTCCTTCTAACTTGAAATTAACTTACTTTTTATACTACAAGGAGACATGAGTAGTGCTATAAATGCTTACATTTTTATTCTTCTTTTACATATTATTTTACTGTTTTCCCAGCATGTGCTCCACAACCAGTTTGCCAGGACCAAACACCCAAATGCTGCCCTGATCCATGTGCACCACCTCCTTGCCAAGGTACTGAGTTAATAAATATGTCCTAAATCTCTCTAATAATAGATTATTTCATTGGTTTGTGTTTGAAATACTATTATAACGGTCAAACATCAAAATCTAAAAAACTTCATTTCAATGAATTACTGAAGAAGTCTACGGGAGAAAGGAAAAAGAAAAATCATGGGGGGAAAATGTGGGTAAAAAGGTAAATCAGTATATAGGAGGTTCTAATTTAGGATTATACAAACACATATACGAATTGCACAAACCAATAATATACTACTTCTAGCCTCCTATTATATACTTCCTTTCTTTACTTCAGTTTGCCTGATTTCTTGAATGAACTATCTTCCATGTTGTGTTAAGGATTACCCATTACTCCAGAATCCAGCACTCTTGTGTAGTATACTGCTATAACAACTATTTGCATCCACATACAGAAAGCTCATTTACTCAAGGAAACGGTTATCCAAACATAAATCAATAGGGATTACACAAATAATTGTGGGCTACACTGTAATCATCGTCTTCTTCACCTCAAATTTATTATAGTAAATGTTGGGATGTTCTGCTATTTCTTCTAGAACTTTTTGGAATTGTCACACCACTATTTTCCATGGCGATCGTTTTGTCTACAATACTTTTCCTCCGAGATTGAATAAAACATTCTAAAAAAAATGAAAAATACTAGAAATATTTGGAAGCGCTACTTGAAAACTGTGTATTTCAATCTGTTTTTTCTTTTGATTAGATCCATGTGCCAAACAGGATCCCTGTCAAGCCCAAGGAGGCAAAGGCTATTCTGGTCAAGGACAGGGTGGATATGGACATGGAGGTGGAAAGAAATGAAGAACTCATTGTGTACCATAAACTTTGCATTGCATTCTGTTATGTGATCAATGAAACTGCTTAACATATCTTGAATGTTCTGTTTCAATCATTAAATGCAACCCACTGATTAACTTACTGATGTGTATGTGTGAGTTTGATATAGTGTTTCCAACCATTTATTGACCGAATTGGCAATCTCTGTGCAGTGCTGCGTAATCTGTGTGCGCTACATAAATAAAGGAATTATTATTATTATTACCAGGTTATTAACACAAACAATTTTAGGATATATATGTTTTCTAGCTATAACATATCATTGACTTTGCAATCATTTTACATTAGGGTAAAAACAAAGGGAAATGTAAATGAACTTTAAATAACCCTTATACTGTAGTTACTTCAAGCTACAACAACCTTTTTTGTATGTCCATCCTAACTACAACTCTACACAAGGTAAACATCTCTGAGAGCCATTATAATAACTCTCTCATGGATTGTTAGGTTAGGAGGTTGACATGTTGGAATATGCATGGACAATTGCATGGGTGCTCGTTAGGTTGATGGGGTGAAATTGAAATGCTGGACAAATGGGTCAGAACTTTTGTAAACAGCAGGTCTTATAGGTTTAGTACAGGCTAGAAGTAGTCTAAGAATGGAAAACGATCACAGTAAAAATTGTTACGTATGTGGTCACAGACCTAGTCTATTAATTCCTGCAACTAAAGTAGTTTTTAAAGTACCACCAACCATAACTTTCATGAAACCAAAATGTATCCCAAATGGGCCGCCTCCTTTGCAAAAACAATTCAGGAACATGACAAAGTGTTCTAGCTCATGACATGGCCTTTAAATTCCTCAGGCCCTAACTCTAATCAGGATTTGTAGGATATGCTAAAAAACAATAATAATGGGGCACATTTACTAACAATATGTGCCGGTTGGCTGTGCATAGTGCAGCGTGCGCCAGACTCAGGATTCCTGGTGCCCATTTTCATGAATTTAGAACCCTCTGCACAGCTCCGACAGAGTGCTACACTTTATTTTTGGTGCACCTTTAACATAGGACTTGCAACACAATTCTGTTGGACTGTATGTTAAATCTGACGAACGTTCCAACTGAGCACCGGAACGCCCCCTTAACTGTGTCTCACGCTGACTAGTGCACTTGTGCCACAAAAGGGTTGCGTGTGACACAAAGATGGCGCAGACACTTCTTAAATACCTGTGCAAGCAGTTTCCGCTGAAAAGAATGTAAAAATTTCCAACAAAAAGCTGGTGCACAGTGTTAGTAAATGTGCTTACTGACTCATAACTTAATATACTAAAAGAAGTTTTCCCAACTTCTATTTCTATACCTTATCCACAGGAAATGTGATGAAAATAATCAGTTTAGGTCTGACTTCTGGAACCCCCATTGATCATTAGCAGGTTAAATTTGCATTTATGTTGAGTTCCAGAAGCATAGCTCTGTTTATGAGAACGTGGTGGCCTGGTTTGTTCAGAGGGCCTGACCTGGCCTTACAAATTTCAAAGAACAGAGGAGATTATTTTCAGCAGTGTATGAATATTTTGCTGCACCTTGTGTTTGTGTGTGTTTGATGTGTATAGGGTTAATGTATGTGTGAATACGATCTGTGCATATAGTCTGTATTTGGTGTATATGCACTGTATTGTGTCTATATGCTGTGTATAAAATGTATGTATAAAGATATGTATATGTATAAATATGTATTTTTATATTTAAGGGGAAGGGGGGCCCCATGCTGAAACCTACTTTGTGGCCAAGCCTCTCCTAGTTACGCCCCTAATCTCAATTATTAAATAGAGCTTGATGGCAAGTACTCAGTTTCTCCATTGGAGATTAGGATATAATAGTTTGACCTATTGCTAAAATTTTACTTTGGCTAAAGGGAGTGCCTACGATTATACAATATTATAATAATTAAAAATGTGATTTTGCAGACATATGTAAATAAGCTTATAAAGCTTGTATAACAGGAATTCCAAGTTATTTTCAAAATTCCTATTTGTGAAGGTAATACTAAGGCTTTATAAAACTGTAAAATATATTATTTAGAACACTATTGAAATCCTTGTATGTTATCTTTTTTCATTAGGGAAGCCTTTCTGAATGAGTAAGGCATATTGACTAAATCATATTTTCTACAATACGGTTTAAATTAACAATCCTATAGCATGTTATAATCCAATTATTTAAACTAGTAATTCAGGTATAACACTGTGAATGCTTCAAGTTTGCTCCCTACAATCCTACAATAATTAGGTGATGCTGTGACAAGTGACACAGACAGCGGGCCCTAATGTCCCTTCCTATTGCCTCAACACCCCTATGTAAGGGTTAGACAATTTGAAATTTTTTCCTCCATGAGTACAACATGAAGCAAGCTGGACAACACCAGCACAGAAGGATAGTCAGTAAGCTGGATCACAACAGAGATAGCAGTACATAAATCACAAAAGAAGAGTGGTCTGAATTGGAGCCAAGATTGAAATACCAAAATACCAGGTAAGGAGCAGGTCAAGGTACACTATAACCGGCAGTGAACTGAATGTGAGAAGAAGACTTGTGGGGAAATAATATCCCCTGCTCCATCATCTGATGTCCACAGCATCTGAGGAGTTGCGGAATGCGTTTTACACTGAGAAATCGGAATGCGTTTTACACTAAGAAATCCCAACAGCAGTTCTAGAATTCAAAGCTCCTGTGTTAGAGAAAAAGATTAAACATATGCATTACATAGACAGATGATAAAAATAGGAATGAGGAGTAGAGATGAGCGAGCACTAAAATGCTCGGGTACTCGTTATTCGAGACGAACTTTTCCCGATGCTCGAGTGCTCGTTTCGAGTAACGAGCCCCTTGAAGTCAATGGGAGACTCGAGCATTTTTCAAGGGGACCAAGGCTCTGCACAGGGAAGCTTGGCCAAACACCTGGGAACCTCAGAAAAGGATGGAAACACCACGGAAATGGACAGGAAACAGCAGGGGCAGCATGCATGGATGCCTCTGAGGCTGCTTAATCGCACCATTATGCCAAAATTATGGGCAACAGCATGGCCATGACAGAGTGACAGAATGAAGCTAGATAGCATCTAAAACATCCAATAATTGACCCTGACACTATAGGGGACGGCATGCAGAGGCAGCGGCAGGCTAGAGAGTGGCATGGCGACATACCCTAAATGGACTCAGGCTTCAAACCAATGGGTGGCAGAGAGGAACCAAAGGAGGTGAGCAAGAAGCGCTCAAATAATATCGGTACATGATAAAAGTTTGCCAGTATATTTTGTGGATTACACAGCAGGGTGGCGACAAAGTTAACATGGAAGCCATGAAAACAATCCAAAATTCTGCCTGACACAGCTCGTTTGATAAGGGGACCATGTATGGAGGCAGTGAACTAGTAGTAGATTAAAGGTGCTGCAGTTAAAACTATGTTAGTTGGATCTTGGCATGGAGCTGGCGCTCCGCTGCAAGGCGAGCTTTTGCCAATCCAAGCCCCTGTCTCTAGGCTACTCCCCAAACAGCACTTCTAAGAACCTTTTGTATAAGATCAAGTGTAGTAGCGTTCTTATAAGTTTGGGATATGGCGGGTGAGGGGAATGTAAACATCTGCGCAAGAAGCGCTGAAATAATATCCGTAAATGAAAAAAGTTTTCCAGTATATTTTGTGGCTTACACAGCACGGTGGCGACAAAGTTAACAAGTTTGATGCGGAATGCCCTGTAATAGCTCTTGGGCAGTGTGCCTTTTATCACCTAGGCTCAGCAGTTTGAGCACCGCCTGCTGTCGCTTAGCGACGGCACTGCTGCTGTGCCTAGAGCTACCGACTGATGGCGCCATGCCCACGGATGGTAATTCGGAGGAGGAGGAGGAGGTGGAGGAGGGGTGGGAGGAGGAAGAGGCATAGTAGGCCTGAAACACCTGGACCGAGGTAGGCTCCGCAATCCTCTGCGTCGGCAGTATATGACCAGCCCCAGGGTCAGATTCGGTCCCAGCCTGCACCAAGTTAAGTGTAGTAGCGTTCTTATAAGTTTGGAATATGGCGGGTGAGGGGAATGTAAACAGATGTGCAAGAAGCGCTGAAATAATATCCGTAAATGGTAAAAGTTTGCCAGTATATTTTGAGGATTACACAGCAGGGTGGCGACAAAGTTAACAAGTTTGTTGTGGAAGCCATGAAAACAACCCAAAATTCTGCCTGACACAGCACGTTTGATAAGGCGGCCATGTATGGAGGCAGTGAACTAGTAGTAGATTAAAGGTGCTGCAGTTAAAACTATGTTAGTTGGTTCTTGGCATGGAGCTGGCGCTCCGCTGCCAGGCGAGCTTTCGCCAATCCAAGCCCCTGTCTCTAGGCTACTCCCCAAACAGCACTTCTAAGAACCTTTTGTATAAGATCAAGTGTAGTAGCGTTCTTATTAGTTTAGGATATGGCGGGTGAGGGGAATGTAAACAGATGCGCAAGAAGCGTTGAAATAATATCCGTAAATGGTAAAAGTTTGCCAGTGTATTTTGTGGATAACACAGCAGGGTGGCGACAAAGTTAACAACTTTGATGTGGAATCCATGAAAACAACCCAAATTTCGGCCTGACACACCTCGTTTGATAAAGGGACGATGTATGGAGGCAGCTATATGGACGACTTTTGGAGGTAGCAATGGAGACAACGTGTGGAGGCTGCTATGGAGACAATTCAATTTGGATAGTGCCTGTATGTGGCAGTCCAAAAAAGTTTTCAAACCAGAGGAGCAGGTAGGTGGCCCTCCATAAAAATGGAATAGATTGAGTGCCTGTATGTGGCAGTCCAAAAAAGTTTTCAAACCAGAGGAGCAGGTAGGTGGCCCTCCATAAAAATGGAATAGATTGAGTGCCTGTATGTGGCAGTCCAAAAAAGTTTTCAAACCAGAGGAGCAGGTAGGTGGCCCTCCATAAAAATGGAATAGATTGAGTGCCTGTATGTGGCAGTCCAAAAAAGTTTTCAAACCAGAGGAGCAGGTAGGTGGCCCTCCAGAAAAATTGAATAGATTGAGTGCCTGTATGTGGCAGTCCAAAAAAGTTTTCAAACCAGAGGAGCAGGTAGGTGGCCCTCCATAAAAATGGAATAGATTGAGTGCCTGTATGTGGCAGTCCAAAAAAGTTTTCAAACCAGAGGAGCAGGTAGGTGGCCCTCCATAAAAATGGAATAGATTGAGTGCCTGTATGTGGCAGTCCAAAAAAGTTTTCAAACCAGAGGAGCAGGTAGGTGGCCCTCCAGAAAAATTTAATAGATTGAGTGCCTGTATGTGGCACTCCCAAAAATTGTTTAAAACAGAGGACCGGGTCGGTGGCCCTCCATAAAAATTAAATGCATAAAGTACTATAGCTAGAGCCAGTGGGCCCTGTAAAAAAATAGCCAGTTTCCTCTGCTTTACTGTACAAAGAGGAGGAGAAGGAGGAAAATGAGGAGGAGTGGATCAATTATTCAGGTTGAGCTTCCTTCACCTGGTGGAGATTGGAAAATAGGAGAAATCCAGGCTTTATTCATCTTGATAAGCGTCAGCCTATCATCGCTGTCAGTCGACAGGCGTGTACGCTTATCGGTGATGATGCCACCAGCTGCACTGAAAACCTGCTCGGACAAGACGCTAGCGGCAGGGCAGGCAAGAACCTCCAAGGCGTACAGCGCCAGTTCGTGCCACATGTCCAGCTTTGAAACCCAGTAGTTGTAGGGAGCTGTGTGATCATTTAGGACGATGGTATGGTCAGCTACGTACTCCCTCACCATCTTTCTGTAAAGATCAGCCCTACTCTGCCGAGACTGGGGACAGGTGACAGTGTCTTGCTGGGGTGACATAAAGCTGGCAAAAGCCTTGTAAAGCGTACCCTTGCCAGTGCTGGACAAGCTGCCTGCTTGCCTACTCTCCCTCGCTACTTGTCCCGCAGAACTACGCACTCTGCCGCTAGCGCTGTCAGAAGGGAAATACTGTTTCAGCTTGTGCACCAGGGCCTGCTGGTATTCATGCATTCTCACACTCCTTTCCTCTCCAGGGATGAGAGTGGAAAGATTTTGCTTGTACCGTGGGTCCAGGAGAGTGAACACCCAGTAATCGGTGCTGGAATAAATTCTTTGAACGCGAGGGTCACGGGATAGGCAGCCTAGCATGAAATCTGCCATATGCGCCAGAGTACCAACGCGTAAGAATTCACTCCCCTCACTGGCCTGACTGTCCATTTCCTCCTCCTCCAACTCCTCCAACTCCTCTTCTTCTGCCCATACACGCTCAACAGTGAAGGACTCAACAATGGTCCCCTCTTGTGTCTCGCCAACATTCTCCTCCTCTTCCTCCTCATCCTCCTCCACCTCCTCCGATATGCGCTGAGAAACAGACCTAAGGGTGCTTTGGCTATCAACAAGGGAATCTTCTTCCCCCGTCTTATGTGAGGAGCGCAAACCTTCCGACTTCATGCTGACCAGAGAGTTTTTCAACAGGCCAAGCAGCGGGATGGTGAGGCTGATGATGGCGGCATCGCCACTGACCATCTGTGTTGACTCCTCAAAGTTACTCAGCACCTGACAGATATCAGACATCCACGTCCACTCCTCATTGTAGACTTGAGGAAGCTGACTGACCTGACTACCAGTTCTGGTGGAAGTTGACATCTGGCAGTCTACAATCGCTTGGCGCTGCTGGTAAACTCTGGATAACATGGTCAGTGTTGAATTCCACCGCGTGGGCACGTCGCACAACAGTCGGTGAGCGGGCAGTTGGAGGCGGCGCTGCGCTGCCCTGAGAGTGGCAGCATCTGTGCTGGACTTCCTGAAATGCGCACAGATGCGGCGCACCTTCGTGAGCAAATCAGACAGATTGGGGTATGTCTTGAGCAAACGCTGAACTATCAGATTTAACACATGGGCCAGGCATGGCACATGTGTCAGTCTGCCGAGTTGCAGAGCCGCCACCAGGTTACGGCCGTTGTCACACACAACCATGCCTGGCTTCAGGTTCAGCGGTGCCAGCCACAGATCAGTCTGCGCCGTGATGCCCTGTAATAGTTCTTGGGCGGTGTGCCTTTTATCGCCTAGGCTCAGCAGTTTCAGCACCGCCTGCTGTCGCTTAGCAACGGCACTGCTGCTGTGCCTAGAGCTACCGACTGATGGCGCCATGCCCACGGATGGTCGTTCGGAGGAGGAGGTGGAGGAGGGGTGGGAGGAGGAGGAGGCATAGTATGCCTGAAACACCTGGACCGAGGTAGGCCCCGCAATCCTCGGCGTCGGCAGTATATGACCAGCCGCAGGGTCAGACTCGGTCCCAGCCTCCACCAAGTTAACCCAATGTGCCGTCAGCGATATATAGTGGCCCTGCCCGGCAGCACTCGTCCACGTGTCCGTGGTCAGGTGGACCTTGTCAGAAACGGCGTTGGTCAGGGCACGGATTATGTTGTCTGACACGTGCTGGTGCAGGGCTGGGAAGGCACATCGGGAAAAGTAGTGGCGGCTGGGGACCGAATACCGAGGGGCGGCCGCCGCCATGAGGCTGCGAAAGGCCTCGGTCTCTACTAGCCTATAGGGCAGCATCTCCAGGCTTAGCAATCTGGAGCTGACACAGGGGAAGGAGCAGTGGTGTGCACGGCCGGAGGTGAACGCGCTTGTTGCCACTGAGTGGGGTGTTTAGCATTCATATGCCTGCGCATACTGGTGGTAGTTAAGCTAGTAGTGGTGGAACCCCTGCTGATCCTGGTTTGGCAAATGTGGCACACCACAGTCCGTCGGTCTTCCGGTGTTTCCTTAAAGAACCTCCAGACTTCTGAAAATCTAGCCCTCGCCGCAGGAGCCCTCGCCACGGGAGCTTCACTAGTTGACACATTTGGCGCTGATGCACCAGCTCTGGCCCTGCCTCTCCGTCTGGCCCCACCACTGCCTCTTCCAACCTGTTCTGGTTGAGGACTCTCCTCCGTCTCAGAAGCACTGTGTTCACCCGGCCTCTCAACCCAGCTTGGGTCTGTCACCTCATCATCCTCCGATCCCTCAGTCTGCTCCCCCCTCGGACTTCCTGCCCTGACAACAACTTCCCCACTGTCTGACAACCGTGTCTCCTCATCGTCGGACACCTCTTTACACACTTCTTCCAGTACGTCAACAAGGTCATCATCACCCACAGACTGTGACTGGTGGAAAACCTGGGCATCGGAAAATTGCTCATCAGCAACCGGACAAGTGGTTTGTGACTGTGGGAAGGGTCCAGAAAACAGTTCCTCAGAGTATGCCGGTTCAAATGCCAAATTTTGCTGGGAGGGGGCAGACTGGGGGGGAGGAGGCTGAGGTGCAGGAGCTGGAGGAGTGCCGATTTCGGTGACATGGGTGGACTGCGTGGAAGACTGACTGGTGGACAAATTGCTCGAAGCATTGTCGGCAATCCACGACATCACCTGTTCGCACTGTTCTGGCCTCAACAGTGCTCTACCACGAGTCCCAGTAACTTCAGACATGAACCTAGGGAGTGTAGCTCTGCGGCGTTCCCCTGCTCCCTCATCAGCAGGTGGTGTCTCACCCCGCCCAGGACCACGGCCTCTGACCCCTGCAGTAGTTGGACGCCCACGTCCCCGCCCTCGTCCTCTACCCCTAGCCCTCGGGTTAAACATTTTGAAAATGAGAGTTATAACTTTAATTTTTTTTTTACCTTTTTTTTGTGTTTTTTTTTTTTTTTGTGTGTTTTTTAGTTTTTAAAACCAAACGATGCTATCCTATTGCTATGGCTATTTTCTAGCCAAGTATGAAAGCACACTGCTATGCCAGATGAGATGACGCTGAGTTATGAAAAAAATAAACGTAAAATAAAAAAGGAAATGGCAGACTGTGCCTAATTGAAATCCAACCCCGGGCCCTAATAAATTTTCCCACTTCGGTCTTTGCGATGGATATGTGCGTCACTAAGCGCAAAACACAGTGGTCGCAAGTCTCACTCCAAATTGCTCACAATTTGCTATATATAACGCTACTGTAGGCGTAAGTAAGCCGTTTGGATTCTCCTATGGCCAAGTATTAAAGCACACTACTATGCCAGATGAGCCAGATGCCAGATGGTCGCAAGTCTCACTCCAAATTGCTCACAATTTGCTATATATAACGCTACTGTAGGCGTAAGTAAGCCGTTTGGATTCTCCTATGGCCAAGTATTAAAGCACACTACTATGCCAGATGAGAGGACGCTGAGTTATGAAAAAAATAAACGTAAAATAAAAAAGGAAATGGCAGACTGTGCCTAATTGAAATCCAACCCCGGGCCCTAATAAATTTTCCCACTTCGGTCTTTGCGATGGATATGTGCGTCACTAAGCGCAAAACACAGTGGTCGCAAGTCTCACTCCAAATTGCTCACAATTTGCTAGTAGATGCACTGCAACAACTACAGCCACCAGCAGATCAACCAGAAATCAAATATATATAACGCTACTGTAGGCGTAAGTAAGCCGTTTGGATTCTCCTATGGCTATTTTCTAGCCAAGTATTAAAGCACACTACTATGCAAGATGAGATGACACTGAGTTATTAAAAAAATAAACGTAAAATAAAAAGAAACTGGCAGACTCTGCCTAATTCTAATCAAACCCCTAATAAATTTTCCCACTTTGGTGTTTGAGGTGGATATGTGTGTCACTAAGAGCTAAACACAACGGTAGCAAGTCCCCCTGCTAATTCCTCACAATATGGTACTAGCTGCACTACTAGTGCCAGCAAGCCCAGCCACAAGCAAATAAAAAAAAAAAGTATAACGTTATTGTAGCCCTAAGAAGGGCTGTTGGGTTCTTGTTGAATCACTCCTGCCTAACAGTAAGCTAATAGAACACCCTAACGCTTTCCCTGACCAGCAGCAGCTCTCTCCCTAGCGGCATCCAGACAGAGAATGATCCGAGCAGCGCGGGCAGCGGCTAGTCTATCCCAGGGTCACCTGATCTGGCCAGCCAACCACTGCTATCGACGTGTAAGGGTACCACGTCATGCTGGGTGGAGTGCAGAGTCTCCTGGCTTGTGATTGGCTCTGTTTCTGGCCGCCAAAAAGCAAAACGGCGGGAGCTGCCATTTTCTCGAGCGGGCGAAATACTCGTCCGAGCAACGAGCAGTTACGAGTACGCTAATGCTCGATCGAGCATCAAGCTCGGACGAGTATGTTCGCTCATCTCTAGTTATGAACTGTTCTATCAGGTAGAGAACTTCATTACGATTTCTCCTGGCCATGGTTTATCTCTGCTGAATTCACAGTCAAACTTCTTTAGCTCTCTGCAGCACAACTCCACACGGCTCCCCTAAAAATACCACAGTCACTTACAGTATAATGGAGACTGTTCTTAATATATATTATGTTCACAACATGACTGAACACACTATTCCTCACATAAAACATTTTTTATATAGTCACCCAACTGAATTATATATACAGCTCCCAAAATTAATTAGGTGCCCTAATTGCATGACACAGTGGTGGCATTGGGGAGCACCTTCAGTGACCGACTGCTTCACCCCAAATGTGAAAGGGAGCGATATCGTAAGTCATTCCTCCCCGCTGCCATCAGGCTGTTCAACAAACAAGGTCCAAACAGAAGTAACCTGCGCCCCCCACCTAACCAGTCCCTGCAAGTCCCATCCACAGACTAAACATCAAACTGCCAATCATTGCTTGTCTCTTTTTTGTCTTTTTATCCCCCTTTTCATTTTGTTCATTTATCCCTAATATTATTGTTGTCATAGTTTGCACTTCACTCTCTGTACCCTCTCTGCTTCTGTAACGCTGTGAATTTCCCCACTGTGGGACTAATAAAGGATTATCTTATTATCTTATCTTAATTAAGCCATCCCCACTGCATAAACAGCCTCCATCCCCAGCCTGCAGCCTCTAACCCCAATGTTTACAGCCTCCAGACCCCCTGTGTACAGCCTGCAGACCCCCTGTGTGCAGCCTCCAGACCCCATGTGTGCATCCTTTAGACCCCCTGTGTGTAGCCTCCAGACCCCTGAATACAGCCTCAAGCTGCTCCCCCTGTATACAGACTCCAGCAGCCCCCCATGTATTCAGCCTCCAGCCCCAGCCTACAGCCTCTAACCACCATGTGTACATCCTCCAGCCCCCCTGTGTTCAGCCTCTAGTCCAAGAATTTAAAGTCTATTTGGATGAAGGGATGACACAGAATGTGACTTGTACAAAGGTTCAGCCATTCTATAAAGAATAAAATAACTAAAGCAATAGATAATGAATGCCGAATAAACCAGTCACCAGCTGCTATTGATATTTACAAACAATGAAATAACTGACAAACGGACCAAAATATTTTTCATTCTCAAATAAAGTTGTAAAGTTGTTATGCCACCCAGAATACTATTCACAAATTGTCACTATTCTAGAAAGAAAATGCCATGTTCTATTAATCCTGTTCAAGCAGTTTAAATAAAAGCTAAAACACTTTACATATTGAACATGCTTAATCATTATAAGGAAAGCTTAGGTATGAATACATATCGCAACTATAGCTAAATCATGACACATAACAATTTTAGGTATATAATAATGACATGTCAAAATATGGAATGCTGACAGCGAGCAGATGTATCAGTTTAAGCTCCACACCCTTCTAATAAACAATTGCCTCCCTAGGACTTTGATAAGTTACAATTAACTGGTTTAATCATTTGTCTTCTCATAGATTTGCTTGATCAAGTTTAATGATTGAGGGTACAGAAATTTTAAAGGGGTGTTCCCATTTCAGCAAATAATTTATATTGTTTGTATGATAAACAATATTTTGGTTATAGAGTTGTCCAATATATTTGCTGTATTAATTCCTGACGGTCTCCTAAATCTTTGCTTCCTGGTACTCTAGAAAGCTTCTATGTTTACTTCCAGTGGATGGAAATCTGTCCACACAGGGGGCTCATTATAACACGGAGCTCTGATTTTTTTTTACAAGTTACAATAAAATTTGAAATATGAAAAACATAACTTCATGACATTAAACTTATGTTTTCAGTGTTCACAATTTTCCCAACTGAATGACACGAAAAGCTAAAAATAACAAAAAACTGTGGGTAACCATTTTCCAGCTGCATGGTCCAATCTACACTTATTGTATGGCCTAAAAGGGGTTTTCCCACAAAACATGTTAGGCCCTATCCCCACCAATCAGCAAGTTAGGCTCTATCCTGTGAATAGGGCCATACTTGTTTTTTGTAAGAAAACCCCTTTAAAGACAAACTGTTCTGTCTCATAAGAATGTTTTAGGCTATATACTTGCAAACTTACTTTTAATGACTAGAACACAGCAACCATTTACGTCAATGGGCTCACACAGAGGTGTTGTTTCCATGGCCCTGTGTGTGAGCCAACTGTCAGAGCTGTCATTTTTGGAACTGGTTGTATTACTGCCTGTGTTTGTGGCTCGAGCAATCCTTTTCTACTGTCACAGGTGCATGAGCGTACTTTACTCATGTTTCCATAGTTTGTGGTCCAATATCACAACACGTTTGATCTTAATTGAGAAAATTGGTGAGTGAAAAAAAATCAGATTCCTTGGAGTCACTTTTGACTCTGCCTTAATCTTTAAGCCTCACATCCAGTCCATACTACAATCTGTCACTGCCACCTCAAGAGGTGCTACTCCATGTCCTCATCAACTCCTGCTTGGACTAACATTTTTCTAAGTCTATGAACAAATTAGCCAATAACATCCTACACATAATCTCTGCTCCTCATAGAACCTTCACTCCATAACCATCCGCTCTTCTAATAAACGTATACAGGACTTCTGCCGTGCATCCTCCATACTCTGGAACTCTCTACCTAAATGTATCAGACTGTCCAGAATCTTCTAAACTTTCAAATAAACCTGAAAACCCATCTCTTAAAAGTTGTCTACCATACACAATAGCTTCACTTGTCTGCTACCTCACCTTACTTCTCTAACTACCCTCCCAAATATACTTGGGAGTCTGTTAAGGAAGACCAGGGCCAGATTGGGGTTGGTAGGGGCCCCTAAGCGTGAAATCTGAAAGGGGTCGCCATTGAATGTAGTTCAGGCAGGGAACAACAATTGCTATATACAGCTTCCCCAGTAATGATTACATACAGCCCCAGTAATCACTATATACAGCATCCTAACAATGACTATATATAGCTCCCAGTGTATACAGCCCAAAGAAATCACTATATACAGCCCCAAGTAATGACTAAATAGACCCTCAGAAATAAATATATACAGTCACCCAGTAATCACTGTATACAGCCCCCAGTAACAATTGTATACAGCCCCCAGTAATCACTATATATAGCCCCCAGTAATAACTATATACAGGCCCCCAGCAATCAGTGTATACAGTGCCCTAACAATAACTATATACAGCTCCCAGAATAAACAGCCCTAAGTAATCAGTATATACAGACCATCAGCAATAAATATATGCAGCCCCCAGTAATCAGTGTATACAACCCCCAGTAATAACTATATACAACCCCCAGCAATCACTATATACAGCCCCCCAGTAATCAATGTATACAGCCCCCCAGCAATAATTGTGTACAGCAACATAACAATAACTATATGCAGTTCCCCCCAGCATTAACTATATACAGCCCCCTATAATAACTATATACAGCTCCCTATAATATGAGAAGTGGAAACAGGCTGAGGAGAACAATAAAAAGTCTGGTATGGGTTACTACTTATCATACATCGAAGTCACACCCTAGTACCATAGTGTTGCCCCATTACTGATAATTGCACCTAGTCTATTGCCTCAACAATGCTAAATATGTAAACTAAGAGAACCCCACAAAACAAGGGGAAGGAGGACAAGACTAAAATTATAAACCGCTTGTAATAGAAAATGAATCTTTATTAGTACAGTATAGACAATAAAAAATTGTCCACATGATACAGCACAAAAATGGATGGTGAAACATGGAGAATATAGCAGTTTAAACCCGGAGATTATGGAGATCAAGCATATATAGAGAAAATACATGAAGAACTGGACAATAGGTAACATGAAACCAGTTGGATGCCATCTAACAGATACATATATTTCAACAACTTGAGAGGGTCACTATAGTGTACAATAGCATAAAGGGACCTCTCAATAGTGGATGCCAGTTCTTACCTAGTTGAAACAAGTGTTATACTCAGCTGTCCATGAAGACAGCTTCCCCAAATTATAACTATATCCAGCCCTCAATAATAACTATATCCAGCCCCCAATAATAACTATATCCAGCCCCCTATAACAATATACAGTCCTATTATAACTATATACAGCCCTATAACTATAGCTCTCCTATTATAACTATATACAGCCCCTATAACTATGCAGAGCCCTCCTATTAGAACAATATGCAACCTCCCTATAATAACTATATACAGCACACAAATAATAACTATATAAAGCTACCTATAACTATTTACAGCCCATTTTAACTATATACAGACCTTCTTTTATAACTATATACAGAACCCTATAACAACTATATAAAGGCCCCCTTTAATAACTATATACAACCATTCTATTATAACTATATACAGCCCCCTACAACTATATACTGTCCACCTATTAGAACTATAAACAGCCCCCTATAATTATATACATCCCTCCTATAACTATATAAAGATCCTCTTTAACTATATACTGCTCTTGGTAAAATAATAAAATTGTACCCACCTTCCTCCATTTCCCCGATGTACACTTGCCTCCCTTCCGGTGTTGGCATAAAATTGGGCTCTAAAAAGATGGTGGCACCATTTGTGACGTCAGAATTGGTGCCACCATTTCGTCAGAGCCCGGTTGTCTATCACAGAGCAGGTAGCTTATTGTTCTCTGCTCTGCTTACATACTGCTCAGATCTCTGAACCGGCTGTCAAAGATGCCAGCTCAGTGAAAAGTGGATTCGAACCAGCTGTGGGCAATTTGGGCAGCCATGCGACCGCCTGAATAGTCCACACTTGGTGGGGGCCCCTTTAAGGGGCGGTGGAGGCCCCCCCTATAATCCGGCCCTGAGGAACACTATAAGGAAAAAAGTTCACTTGGGCGCTCCCAAAGACTCCAGGCAGAAAACAGACTCCGAAGTATCACATAGCCCAAGCTGACTTAATCTCAATAACAGGAATTCCAGGAGGGTGCACCAGGATAACATAATATTTGGATATCATCCATATGCACATTGTTTAGTTGTGACATCTCAGAGTTGATCGTACACCTATTATATGACATTTATCCTTTGATCCTACTAAGGATGCTGCACTATATTGCTGCGCTTGTGTGTTTTTTTTATCTTCCCTCTTATTTCCTCTTGTACTCCAATATCCTCCCAAATAAAGTGTGAACCCTCAGGGACAGGGTCCTTCTCCCACTTATTTATGTATTTTATATTTGCTTTTGTTGTACGGATTGTACAGCACCTTGGTATAAATGGTGCTCTATAAATAATGATAAATTTATACTCGAGTATAAGCCGACCAACGTATAAGCCGAGGCCCCTAATTTTACCGTAAAAACCTGGTAAAACCTATATATATATTTTTTACTCGAGTATAAGCCGAGTTTGGGTTTCAGCAATTTTTTTCTGTTGATAAACCAGGCTTCTACTCGAGTATATATGGTAATTAAATTCAGAGAAATTTTAATTCTTATTTATATGCAACTTAGCATTTAGGTGCACCATCGACATGGTCACAAGATCCAGTATACCCTCACCTTTACAGTTTCTTAAAGGGAGCAAAATAATCTCAAAAGGCTGGGTGAGTGAATAAATATGATAAGAGAGTTTATTGGACCTTGTGCCCAGTGACTGAAGCCCTCTTTGAATATAAATAAAAGAAAGCATATATTTTCTTTAGAAAGGCATGGTTTATTTTATACATGGCGACTTCTTGCTACTGTTTACTGAAAGCATAACTACAGAAACCCACAACAAAAAGATAGTTAGAAATTAGAGATGCGCCGGCCCGATGGTCGGGTTCAGACATTTTACCAAATTGGCGGCTGAGCCAATCTGACAAATTAATGCCCCTAGAAACCTTACTTATGATGCAATCATGGTATTCTCTGTCCATTCTCTTAAACTCAGTTGGCCATGTAACCATTATTGTCAGTGCAGGTTAAATTGCCCTTTACAGGTAAATTGCAAAGATGTATAGCTGGCATTATAAGTACCATTTGTGCTTCAAGGTTTCCACACAGGTTCATCCTTCTCTTAACTACGACACAAGGTCAACAAAAACCTATAAAATAACAAAGTTTTCCTCATCATTACTGAAATATTATTGTTACAGAAAACTAGACAGATCTAGAACACGTGGAAGGAGTTGGCCTGCAAGGACAATATTTTAATATTCAACACGAAGTGTATTACGACTTCTGTTTACCAACTAGTCACAGCATGTTTGTAATCCAAATCATGATGAGTCTAGAAGTTTACCAATAAACTTCCAACACCTTTCAAACTAGTTGGTCCAAAAATCTTTTAATAGCATTAATATGCTATAAAACCAGGTGGAGATCATAGATGCATGCATGGATGTGTTGTAACTATTGATTTCAAGGTAAACAATTTTATGTTTCTATTTTATATTGAGGTGGCATCCAAAGTAGCTGATGACATGTGTATGTAGTTGTGTCTTATGGTGAAGAAAACAGATATAAGATCTTTATATAAAAAAAATATGGACAAGGGTTTTTATGTAATAAATTTAGTAATAAATCTGCATGTCCCTCCAACCACTGATAGGAGTCACTATCAGGTAGGCGGTGTAAATACAGTAGTGACCGCATTGTTCCCTTAATCCACTGGCAATATGAAGAACCTGCCAAGTCACAGGAAGTTGCTAGGGTAGGTACAATCCTGCTCCAGTCACGGCTACCCAGCACGCGCTTCCCTGCTCCCTAGGGTGCATGTGGCGGCGTGAATAAATATAAAAGGCCAGCACATTGCTGATTGGCGCTGGCCACTTCCCGAGGTTCTTCAAAAGACGGCTTCTCCCAGCATCTCTCGCCCTATTCGCGCTATAAACCCTTGAGAAAGCTGTTATTAGTGACCCGTGTATTGAACAACTGGTTGTTGAAGCACCGGTGGACCTTCGGCAGCTTCTCCCAGACGTATGTCTGACATGTACTATGAAAGAGGATATTGTCTTGGGGACCATGTTCGCGTCTGGCTAGACAACCTGTGGTGCAACGCTCCGTGGCCCTTATCTCCTGCTACTACTAGTGGCCTGACCTGGTCAAAAATGTTCGGGATGTTGTGAGTTCCTGCAATTCTTGTGCCCATAATAAGCCATCTCACCTTAAGCCGGCTGGCCTGCCGATTTTCCATTTTGTTCCTCTTACGGTTTCCGTCTTCTTCACATCTTGCTAGTTTGTGCTTTCATCACATCTTCTGGTTTCATGGACTTCCTCAACAGATAGGGGCACATTTACTAAGGGTCCGTAGCCGCGAATCCGTCGGGTTTTTCACGAATATTTCCGCTTTGCGCTGTATTTCACGGAATTGTGGCGCACACAATCGATTTTTGGCGCAATCGCGCCGACTGTCGTGTGACAGAAATCAGGGGGCGTGGCCACCGGACAACCCGAAGGATTCGGAAAAAACGCAGAATTTAAAAAGCCATTTGTGTCGCGAGATCAAGCACTCACATACACCAGAAAAAAGCAGGTGAACTCCAGCGGACCTCGGCGCAGCAGCGACACCTGGTGAATATCGGCGCACGGACCTTAGTGAATCCCGGCAGAACCCGAATCAGCGTCGGAGAACCCGCCGCTGGATCGCGACTGGACCGGGTAAGTAAATGTGCCCCATAGTGTCCAATCGAGGGGTTCAGTTTGTCTAAAATCTGGCGATCCTTGTGCAACCAGCTGCAAGTAGATCTGGACTTCTCTTCAGCTTATCACACACAGTCGAATGGCCAAGTGGAGATGGTGAACCAAACTATGGACTGTTATCTCCGCCATTTCATCTGTGCCCATTAGGTCCAATCTGTTGCCAAGCACGAAGTTCTCCTATAACTCCCTGGAGACTGAGTCTGGTGGAGCAGCTTCTTTCTTTGTTGACAAATTCCACACCCACCTCTTCCTCTGTCCATTCCCTTGGATGTCCCTGCATTAGAGGAGTTGGTACATGATCTAAAATCGATTTTAGAACAGACTCGTCAGTCTCTACATCGGGCCTCTGTCCGCACCAAGTTCCAGGCTCATAAAAGATTTAGGTCTCCTCCTGTGTTCTCTCCCAGTGACAAGGTGTGGCGGTCATCCAGATATGTCTGGCTCAAAATCCTTAGCTACAAACTTGGGCCATGTTTTCTGGGGCCTTTCGAGGTGGTGAAGCGCATAAATCCTGCGGCGTACAAAATCCGTCTTCCTCCCACTATGCGCATCTCGAACTCCTTTCATGTCTCCCTCCTGAAACCAGTCATCTTAAACCGCTTCTTTCAGCAACCTCCTCCTTCAGAGGCTGACTCCACTGACATCTATGAGGTTAAAGAGGTACAGGACATGAAGACCGTGAGAAGTAAGCGGTACTTCCTTGTAGACTGGAAGGGGTTCGGGCCTGAGGAGAGATCCTGGGAGCCTGAGGAAAACACTCTGGACCATAGCCTCCTGCAAAGGTTCCTCCAGACATAAAAGAGGGGGAGGCGCTGGTCACTTCCCAGGATTATTTAAAAGCTGGCTTCTCCCAGCATCCCCCGCCGGATATTTGCGCTACATGCCCTTGAGAAATCTTTTATCTGTGACCTGTGTATTGACCACTCATTGTAACCCTGGACCTGTTTCCGAATTCACTCCTCCGCTGCCAGCCCTGACCTCCTGCTCCCTCTCTGACCCTGAACCTTTGCCACCTGTCTTGACTTCCTGCCTGTCCCCAATTATGAGATTGCCTGCCGACTTCACCTGCCACCGTGGACAAGTCGCACCTGTGGGACGAACTGGTGGTACCACGATGCAACAAGTCCAACCGGCTTTGCGGCAGGCTTTGGTGAAAACCGGGTGCCACTTTGGTTCCGGTCTCAGATGTCGACTTGTGTCATCGTCCGCGGTGGTCCAGGGGGTTCACAACCCCAGAAGCCTGACATTTATTACAGAAAAAGCCTCATTCTCTGTTCCTCTCTGCCCCTTCTCACACTGCACCCACTTCAGAAATACTTTAGAGAGACAATGATAAGAGAGGTTTCCAGCATTGTGACATTTCACACCTGGTTTCTATGCACACTACTCACAATAAACATGGTCAACATCTGGAAAGAGGTTGCATGTTCTCTCCTTGTTTGCATGGGTTTCCTCTGGGTCGACTGGTTTCCTCCAAAGAGCCAAAGCATACTGGTAGGTTGATAAGACTGTAAGCCTCATTGGGGACAGGGAGCAATTTGGCAAGCTCTTTGCAGTGCTGCATAATCTGTGTGCGCTATATAAATAAACTAATTATTATTAAGAATAATTGGCTTTCTGGTGCAATTTATGGGGGGAAAAACCCATATAAAGTTTGTGCTTGTAAAATCTAATTATATATATTGTCTATTGTTCTATGTATTGTTAAATGTAATTTGATACAAATAACTATACTTGGTGTCAAAGTGATTATTCCCCAAATACGTCACTCGGTGGACATCAGAAGGACTCGATGATACTTATAAAAAGTCTCCTTTATTGGCGTCATCCAGGTTGCAGAATACAGGATACAAGATACTTGCACAGGTTATCAGTCACGTGTCCATGTCAGTCAGTGTATCAGTGAGAATATGTTCTGGAGATGGCCGGGAGGTTTCCATCTTTTCCCGTAGCTCTTCATATATCATTATACATTACACCTGTTGTCTTTTCTCCATGTGTCCAAGATGTAAGAGCACAAGCATTTCAGTTGTGAGCATCATCCAGCTGTCGTAGTCTTGATGTATCAGGCCCGATGTAACAGCCTCTCGGTCCCAGCCTCTCCGTATCCTCCGCCATGATTCTGTCCATCTGTCATATATAGTCATAGTAGAGGTGTGTCTTGTAGTATTGGACGTTCTGTGTCCCTATATATGGTATTCATATATATTTAGGCTTGATGCAATGTACAGTAGCTCATCCCTTACACCATATGTATGTATATCTATCTCTTCATGGTCTAATACAAGTGAATATTGTGATATATACTTTTTAACAGTGCTAAAGTGCTATAATTAGAGATGAGCGAATTTGTTAAAATTCAGTTTGACCCAATTCGCTGAATTTTTCAAAAAAATTTGATTTGACCAGAATCGAATCATAACGAATCACGTTAAAAATCAGGTATCTCCTGGATGCAGAGGGCCGTAGAGTGTTTTAGAACGTTGTGCTGTGCTGAAATATGCATAGGGAGCGTGGTTTGGTCTTCAAACAATAGTTTGACACGCACATGACAGCCGCTGCTCATACAATCGCTTCACTCTTCAACTCCATGGGCACTTACAGAGGCCAACTTTACGAAATAAGTGAAGCGGAAACACAGCCTGACAAGGTAACGTCTGTGCCAACTTGAAAGGACTGAGCTGAGGGCCAAGATCCCACTATAACATCAAAGAGTGCACTGACATCAGATGATTCCATAGATTATGAGAGAACCTGTTCTGTTAAACGCGGATACATGTAGAAACCCCCCAAAAGAGTGGAGAAATTTTGCATTGACGTCACTGATCATTTAGCCCTTCTTTTCATCATTCAGTGTCCGCTTTCAAATCGGTCAATAATCCATCATCAGTATTGCTAAAGCCAAAAACAAACTGGAGTGGATCCAAAACAGAGATGACCAGTAAATGGAATATTTGCATGTCTTCTGTGTTCTGTATCCACTCCTGCTTTTGGCTAACAATCCTAAGGCATTTCATTCTTTCTGACAGATGAAATGAAGGGGAAAACCAACATAGTAGCAACGTCATAGAGCGGTGGAGGGTGAAAACAGCATTATGGAAATCACAGGGTGTTCCAGAGAGACAGCGGTCAGTTGGCAGCAGCATGAGTAGGCCGCAGAGTGTGGAGATAGTAGCAGCAACATGAGGTAAGAGTGGCACGATGACACATTCTTTAGGTGGTAGCAACATGGTAGGCCACAGAGTGACACAATGACAGAATGTGAAGGTGGCGGACAATTACAGTCCCTGGTACAGATGGTGGGAGGCAGATGGAGCAACTGGCAGCAGATGTGTGGCATCAAGCAGGTGGCAGCATCAGAATAGTGGCTGAGGCAGGTATTTAAAATGCAGACTCATTTCTCAACATTCAGGGGAGGTGTCATGGATGATCTAATCTGATGCTTAAGGCATTGGAGTGTTTAAATCCTGGCCCATCCAAGCCTGATTGACACTACTGGCCAGGCAGGACAGCTTCTCTACTGCAAACTTCACAAGTTGCAGCCACGCATCAAGTTTGGCTGCCCATTAGTCCAGGGAATCCTCTACCTGGGGTGGTAAAGTGCTGTTCAAGTAAGCCTCCACCTGATGGTGCAGGGTCTGCTCCATGTCCTGCTTTTGCTGCTGCTGGTGGCAGTTACCCTCCTCACTAGGCGGGTGAAGGAAGCTGTTAATTAAGGACTCCAGACCTAAGTTGCTGCAGATGGAGCTGCTACTGCTCCTACCCCCCCATCTCCCCACTGCAGCCGTGTCAGTAGTATGTGAGCGATCACTGCCAGGAATCCCCTGGTCAGACCTGGTGACCTCCGAGGCGGGAAATGGCGCACAAATGTCCGAAATGCGACTTTTACACCTTTTTACATAACATAAAAAATTAAATAAAAAATGATCAAAATGTCACACAGACCTCAAAATGGTAGCAATGAAAACGTTTCCTCATTTCGCAAAAAATGACTCCTCAAACATCTCCGTGCACCAAAGTATGAAAAAGTTATTAGCGTCAGAAGATGGCAAAAACATTTTTTTCTTTTTTGTACACATTCGTTTAATTTTTGAAAATGTATTAAAACACAATAAAACCTATATAAATTTGGTATCACCGCGATCGCACCGAACCAAAGAATAAAGTAGGCATGTTATTTGGAGCGAAGAGTGAAAGTCGTAAAAACTGACCCCACAAGAACGTGACGCACGTGCGGTTTTTTTCAATTTTTCCACATTTGGAATTTTTTTTCAGCTTCGCAGTACACGGCATGTTAAAATAAATAACATCACGGGAAAGTAAAATTTGTTACGCACAAAATAAGCCCTCACACAGGTCTGGAGAGCGATAAATGAGCCGAAAAACCCTGCATCCTTAAGGGGTTAGACAGATTTTTCAGGGTGTGCTTGGCTTTGCAAATGGGCTGAAGACTACTGGAACCTGTTGACAACCAGATTTAACATGTGCGCCATGCAGGGCGCTTGAGCCATCCCTCCTCGGTGCAGCATGGACACCATGTTCCTCCTATTGTCTGTCACCATTGTTCTGATTTTCAGTTGTTGCGGAGAAAGCCACAGATTGATTTCTTCTTGCATGACACGGAGCAGTTCCTCCCCTGTGTGACTTCATTCACCCAGGCAAACCAGGAGTAGAACTGCAAGACACTTCTATGCCCTGCAAGTGTGGTATGATGGAGCAGCACTTAGACTTGTGGAGGCTGAGGTGGCAGTGGTGTAGTAGGAGGCGGACACTGGCGCATGAGCAGCAGTTTAACAATGTAGAGGAGAAAGTGCTGTATCTCGTTCAAGTTGTTGGTTTGGCTGGGCAGGAAGCACATTCACCCAGTGGGCCGTAAAGGACTTGTACTGGCCTTCACCTTAGTTATAGTTTCACATGTCCGCCCTGCCGTGCACCTTGGAAGAAACCGATAAGCTCAAGGACTGGCCCACCTTCTGTTCTACATATTTGTGAAGGGCTAGCACTGCCTTTTTGGGTAAGAAATTTCAGCTTGTAACTCTCCACCTTGGTTCGGCACAAGCCATTAGTTCTCTGAAGGTTGCAGAGTCCACGAAAAGGAGGGACTCTAGAACCAACAACTTGGACTGGAGCACAGTCAGCTTTTGCACCTTAGGATGGCTGGACGCATACAGTTGTTTCTTTGTAATCACCTCTGTCAACTGCTGGCACCATGCGTAGCGAGGAGCATCTGGACCGGGAGATAATGTCAAAGATAAACAGCTCCCTTCGGCAGAGGTGCCGGAGCCTTGACTGGCTGAAATGGCATGTGTGCCACTAGGCGCTGCTGTTGCTGTGGCGGCAGGATGAACGTCCACATCTGTTCCACATTTCTCCCAGGCCATTGCATGGGGATGCCGCTTGTGATGATGCAGGGCTGTGGTGCCAACGTTAGCTCTCTGGCCATGCCTCACTTTCTTCCCGCAGATTCTACATATACAAACGTTCGGCTCCTCTGGTGTCTTAACAAAAAGCTGCCACACCGCCAAGGTGGTGATTTTACTGCCAACACTCTGCACTGAGTGACTACTAATGCCGCTGCCTTGCTGGGCCCCTGTACCACTGCCTACTTGAACCTGCGAAGCGAGGTTTGTACTCCGCGGCCATTTGCCTCGCGTCCTCGCACTGCTGCCACCCTGTTGACTCACGGCCACAGAAGCGACTTGCTGCCTGCTTCACTGCCTAATGCACAAGCAGACACCCTCTTCTCCTGAAGATGATAATGAATCCCTGGCTTCACCCAGCTCCCAAGTGCGATCAGCTACATCATCATCGATTTGTGTTAACCTGTCACTGCTTTTCTCCTCAACGGTCACAGTATGCACAGCCCGACTACTTGCAAGTGCAACATTTCCTCCTGTGCCACTCTCCACATCTCTACTTTACTGCCTACTGCACAAAGCAGCGGATGTCTGCCCCACCTCTTCACTACCAAGCAGCTGCTCACTGTCCTCAAAGAATTCATCCTTGCTGTATAGTGGCGCTGAGCCCAGACCACCTAATAGCTCTCTGGCTGAGGGAAATGAACAGGACAGAGGCTGGTTGAGGACAGGTGTGCGCCACTGACCTGCTTCTGGGCCATGCCAACTAAGGGTTGTATCTGACGAACCCACGTACTCTTGGCTTGGGTTGTCAGATGTCCTAGTGGGTGACCTAGTCAACCAATCGACAACCTTTGGGTTGTTTATCAACACACTGCCGCTAGATGACAACGGCAGTTCTGGCCTCACATGCCGCGACGTCCCCTTACTGTGCTGTGCCTGCTCCACCTGCCACCGTCTGTCTGTGGATTTTACACAGATTTCTTCCTATTCACTTCAGCAACAAAAAAGAACTGCTATTTGGGGTAAACAGATCCCCCAAAACGGACACACTCAGAGCAAAAATCACTACAGCACAGTACAGTACAGTACAAGCAACTGTATGCTACAGACATCACATGCAGTATGAAATGCTGAGATTGAAAATGGCTGCCTGTTTTTATAGGGCTGTGACATCACATAAGCCTGCTGGTTGCTGATAGGCTTACAGGTCTGCACATGTGATTGAGGGTGTTCCTTTCTCCTTCCCAGAGTTCTTTACCCCATGTAACACGTTGTGCTCGCGCCAACTTTGGTAATAAAGGAGAAAAAAAAACTTCCACTTTGTTAGAATCGATTCACCCATCTCTAGCTATAAAATAATGAAAGGAAAGCATGTAAGTGGAGCAATTTATTGAAACACACAACAACGCTGGCAGAAAGAGAAATCCTTATGTCCATGCAGCTCAACATAATGATTCAGATTCTCCTATTACGCACATTTCAATAGGATTCATGTCTGAAGGAAGTACCGGCTACTCTTTTTGAGGTATCCCAGTGTCCACCAGCTGTTATCTAATCATGTAATGGTGCAGTGTCATTCATGAATAATAAATTAGACCTGTGTTGCTCTTGCAGAGGATCATTGTTTACATGATGTTATTCCAGTGCTGGGATTGACACTGTGACATTGACAAAGTGTAGGATAGTTCTGTATTGAATGGACTTAGCTGCTCACACTGTACCACCACCTTCAATAGGTTACAGCAGTGGCTTATGCACAACGCTTTTCTTGACAACTCCAAAATCGTTGGTGGCCATCATTTCTGCTCAGTGTGAATAGATTTTTATCAGGGTGGTACCTCGTCTATGGAACATACTGGTTGTATGGTCCACAGCCTTGCAATTCATGTAGCATGTAGACCTGGTGTAAACTTTTTTAAATCATGGCACATTGGGATCTGCTCAGCTCACTTAAGTATGCTTTTTTTTTTTTTTTTACAATAAAGCAGTTATCAATGTGGGATGCCGACAAAGGGCATCCAATAATAATAAACCTCTGCTTGATTTTTCCAGTTTTTCAGTATTTAAACCATTTGGGAAAGTTATTAAGATTGGCATAGGATTAGAGATGAGCGAACATGCTCGTCCGAGCTTGATGCTCGGTCGAGCATTAGGGTACTCGAAACTGCTCGTTGCTCGGACGAATACTTTGCCCGCTCGAGAAAATGGCAGCTCCCGCCGTTTTGCTTTTTGGCGGCCAGAAACAGAGCCAATCACAAGCCAGGAGACTCTGCACTCCACCCAGCATGACGTGGTACCCTTACACGTCGATAGCAGTGGTTGGCTGGCCAGATCAGGTGACCCTGGGATAGACTAGCCGCTGGCCGCGCTGCTCGGATCATTCTGTCTCTGGATGCCGCTAGGGAGAGAGCTGCTGCTGGTCAGGGAAAGCGTTAGGGTGTTCTATTAGCTTACTGTTAGGCAGGAGTGATTCTCAAAGAACCCAACAGCCCTTCTTAGGGCTACAATAACGTTCTACTTTTTTTATTTTAATTTGCATCTTTTACCATTTTGTGAGGAATTAGCAGGGGGACTTGCTACCGTTGTGTTTAGCTCTTAGTGGCACACATATCCATAGCAAAGACCGAAGTGGGAAAATTCAGTAGGGGTTGGATTTCTATTAGGCAATAACTCAGTGTCATCTCATCTGGCATAGTAGTGTGCTTCCTTTGATACTTGGCTAGAAAATAGCCATAGGAGAATACAAATAGCTTCTTGAAGCCTACAGTAGCGTTCTATATATTTGATTTCTGGTTGATCTGCTGGTGGCTGTAGTTTCTGCAGTGCATGTACTTGCCAATTCTGAGCAATTTGTAGTGAGACTTGCGACCGCTGTGTTCTGCGCTTAGTGGCGCACATATCCATAGCAAAGGCTGAAGTGGGAAAATTCAGTAGGGGTTGGATTTCTATTAGGCAATAACTCAGTGTCATCTCATCTGGCATAGTAGTGTGCTTCCTTTGATACTTGGCTAGAAAATAGCCATAGGAGAATACAAATAGCTTCTTGAAGCCTACAGTAGCGTTCTATATATTTGATTTCTGGTTGATCTGCTGGTGGCTGTAGTTTCTGCAGTGCATGTACTTGCCAATTCTGAGCAATTTGTAGTGAGACTTGCGACCGCTGTGTTCTGCGCTTAGTGGCGCACATATCCATAGCAAAGGCTGAAGTGGGAAAATTCAGTAGGGGTTGGATTTCTATTAGGCAATAACTCAGTGTCATCTCATCTGGCATAGTAGTGTGCTTCCTTTGATACTTGGCTAGAAAATAGCCATAGGAGAATACAAATAGCTTCTTGAAGCCTACAGTAGCGTTCTATATATTTGATTTCTGGTTGATCTGCTGGTGGCTGTAGTTTCTGCAGTGCATGTACTTGCCAATTCTGAGCAATTTGTAGTGAGACTTGCGACCGCTGTGTTCTGCGCTTAGTGGCGCACATATCCATAGCAAAGGCTGAAGTGGGAAAATTCAGTAGGGGTTGGATTTCTATTAGGCAATAACTCAGTGTCATCTCATCTGGCATAGTAGTGTGCTTCCTTTGATACTTGGCTAGAAAATAGCCATAGGAGAATACAAATAGCTTCTTGAAGCCTACAGTAGCGTTCTATATATTTGATTTCTGGTTGATCTGCTGGTGGCTGTAGTTTCTGCAGTGCATGTACTTGCCAATTCTGAGCAATTTGTAGTGAGACTTGCGACCGCTGTGTTCTGCGCTTAGTGGCGCACATATCCATAGCAAAGGCTGAAGTGGGAAAATTCAGTAGGGGTTGGATTTCTATTAGGCAATAACTCAGTGTCATCTCATCTGGCATAGTAGTGTGCTTCCTTTGATACTTGGCTAGAAAATAGCCATAGGAGAATACAAATAGCTTCTTGAAGCCTACAGTAGCGTTCTATATATTTGATTTCTGGTTGATCTGCTGGTGGCTGTAGTTTCTGCAGTGCATGTACTTGCCAATTCTGAGCAATTTGTAGTGAGACTTGCGACCGCTGTGTTCTGCGCTTAGTGGCGCACATATCCATAGCAAAGGCTGAAGTGGGAAAATTCAGTAGGGGTTGGATTTCTATTAGGCAATAACTCAGTGTCATCTCATCTGGCATAGTAGTGTGCTTCCTTTGATACTTGGCTAGAAAATAGCCATAGGAGAATACAAATAGCTTCTTGAAGCCTACAGTAGCGTTCTATATATTTGATTTCTGGTTGATCTGCTGGTGGCTGTAGTTTCTGCAGTGCATGTACTTGCCAATTCTGAGCAATTTGTAGTGAGACTTGCGACCGCTGTGTTCTGCGCTTAGTGGCGCACATATCCATAGCAAAGGCTGAAGTGGGAAAATTCAGTAGGGGTTGGATTTCTATTAGGCAATAACTCAGTGTCATCTCATCTGGCATAGTAGTGTGCTTCCTTTGATACTTGGCTAGAAAATAGCCATAGGAGAATACAAATAGCTTCTTGAAGCCTACAGTAGCGTTCTATATATTTGATTTCTGGTTGATCTGCTGGTGGCTGTAGTTTCTGCAGTGCATGTACTTGCCAATTCTGAGCAATTTGTAGTGAGACTTGCGACCGCTGTGTTCTGCGCTTAGTGGCGCACATATCCATAGCAAAGGCTGAAGTGGCAAAATTCAGTAGGGGTTGGATTTCTATTAGGCAATAACTCAGTGTCATCTCATCTGGCATAGTAGTGTGCTTCCTTTGATACTTGGCTAGAAAATAGCCATAGCAATAGGATAGGATTGTTTGGTTCTAAAAACTCAAAAAAAAACAAAAAACACAAAAAAAAACAAAAAACACAAAAAAAACACACAAAAAAAAAAAAAAAAAGTAAAAAAAAAAAAAAAGTTATAACTCTCATTTTAAAAATGTTTAACCCCAGGGCTAGGGGTAGAGGACGAGGGCGGGGACGTGGGCGTCCAACTACTGCAGGGGTCAGAGGCCGTGGTCCTGGGCGGGGTGAGACACCACCTGCTGATGAGGGAGCAGGGGAACGCCGCAGAGCTACACTCCCTAGGTTCATGTCTGAAGTTACTGGGACTCGTGGTAGAGCACTGTTGAGGCCAGAACAGTGCGAACAGGTGATGTCGTGGATTGCTGACAATGCTTCGAGCAATTTGTCCACCACCAGTCAGTCTTCCACGCAGTCCACCCATGTCACCGAAATCCCCACTCCTCCAGCTCCTGCACCTCAGCCTCCTCCCCCCCAGTCTGCCCCCTCCCAGGAAAATTTGCCATTTGAACCGGCATACTCTGAGGAACTGTTTTCTGGACCCTTCCCACAGTCACAAACCACTTGTCCGGTTGCTGCTGAGCAATTTTCCGATGCCCAGGTTTTCCACCAGTCACAGTCTGTGGGTGATGATGACCTTCTTGACGTAGTGGAAGTGTGTAAAGAGGTGTCCGACGATGAGGAGACACGGTTGTCAGACAGTGGGGAAGTTGTTGTCAGGGCAGGAAGTCCGAGGGGGGAGCAGACTGAGGGATCGGAGGATGATGAGGTGACAGACCCAAGCTGGGTTGAGAGGCCGGGTGAACACAGTGCTTCTGAGACGGAGGAGAGTCCTCGACCTGAACAGGTTGGAAGAGGCAGTGGTGGGGCCAGACGGAGAGGCAGGGCCAGAGCTGGTGCATCAGCGCCACTGTCAACTAGTGAAGCTCCCGTGGTGAGGGCTCTTGCGGCGAGGGCTAGATCTTCAGAAGTGTGGAGGTTCTTTAAGGAAACACCGGATGACCGACGGACTGTGGTGTGCAACATTTGCCAAACCAGGCTCAGCAGGGGTTCCACCACTACTAGCTTAACTACCACCAGTATGCGCAGGCATATGAATGCTAAGCACCCCACTCAGTGGCAACAAGCCCGTTCACCTCCGGCCGTGCACACCACTGCTCCTTCCCCTGTGTCAGCTGCTAGTCAGCCCCCTGCCCAGGACCCTGGCCCAAAAACCCCATCGTCGCCTCCACGATCCTCCACAGCATCCACCAGCGTTCAGCTCTCCATACCCCAGACGCTGGAGCGGAAACGCAAATATAGTGCAACCCACCCGCACGCCCAAGCCCTTAATGTGCACATCTCCAGATTGCTTAGCCTGGAGATGCTGCCCTATAGGCTAGTAGAGACCGAGGCCTTTCGCAACCTCATGGCGGCGGCCGCCCCTCGGTATTCGGTCCCCAGCCGCCACTACTTTTCCCGATGTGCCGTCCCAGCCCTGCACCAGCACGTGTCAGACAACATCATCCGTGCCCTGACCAACGCCGTTTCTGACAAGGTCCACCTGACCACGGACACGTGGACGAGTGCTGCCGGGCAGGGCCACTATATATCGCTGACGGCACATTGGGTTAACTTGGTGGAGGCTGGGACCGAGACTGACCCTGGGGCTGCTCATATACTGCCGACGCCGAGGATTGCGGGGCCTACCTCGGTCCAGGTGTTTCAGGCCTACTATGCCTCCTCCTCCTCCCACCCCTCCTCCACCTCCTCCTCCGAACTACCATCCGTGGGCACGGCGCCATCAGTCGGTAGCTCTAGGCACAGCAGCAGTGCCGTCGCTAAGCGACAGCAGGCGGTGCTCAAACTGCTGAGCCTAGGCGACAAAAGGCACACCGCCCAAGAGCTATTACAGGGCATCACGGCGCAGACTGATCTGTGGCTGGCACCGCTGAACCTCAAGCCGGGAATGGTTGTGTGTGACAACGGCCGTAACCTGGTGGCGGCTCTGCAACTCGGCAGACTGACACATGTGCCATGCCTGGCCCATGTGTTAAATCTGATAGTGCAGCGTTTCCTCAAGACATACCCCAATCTGTCTGATTTGCTCACGAAGGTGCGCCGCATCTGTGCGCATTTCAGGAAGTCCAGCCCAGATGCTGCCACTCTCAGGGCAGCGCAGCGCCGCCTCCAACTGCCCGCTCACCGACTGTTGTGCGACGTGCCCACGAGGTGGAATTCAACACTGACCATGTTATCCAGAGTTTACCAGCAGCGCAGAGCGATTGTAGACTGCCAGATGTCAACTTCCACCAGAACTGGTAGTCAGGTCAGTCAGCTTCCTCAAGTCTACAATGAGGAGTGGACGTGGATGTCTGATATCTGTCAGGTGCTGAGTAACTTTGAGGAGTCAACACAGATGGTCAGTGGCGATGCCGCCATCATCAGCCTCACCATCCCGCTGCTTGGCCTGTTGAAAAACTCTCTGGTCAGCATGAAGTCGGAAGCTTTGCGCTCGTCACAAGAGACGGGGGAAGAATATTCCCTTGTTGATAGCCAAAGCACCCTGAGGTCTGTTTCTCAGCGCATATCGGAGGAGGTGGAGGTGGAGGAGGATGAGGAGGAAGAGGAGGAGAATGTTGGCGAGACACAAGAGGGGACCATTGTTGAGTCCTTCACTGTTCAGCGTGTATGGGCAGAAGAAGAGGAGTTGGAGGAGTTGGAGGAGGAGGAAATGGACAGTCAGGCCAGTGAGGGGAGTGAATTCTTACGCGTTGGTACTCTGGCGCATATGGCAGATTTCATGCTAGGCTGCCTATCCCGTGACCCTCGCGTTCAAAGAATTTATTCCAGCACCGATTACTGGGTGTTCACTCTCCTGGACCCACGGTACAAGCAAAATCTTGCCACTCTCATCCCTGCAGAGGAAAGGAGTGTGAGAATGCATGAATACCAGCAGGCCCTGGTGCACAAGCTGAAACAGTATTTCCCTTCTGACAGCGCTAGCGGCAGAGTGCGTAGTTCTGCAGGACAAGTAGCGAGGGAGAGTAGGCGAGCAGGCAGCTTGTCCAGCACTGGCAAGGGTACGCTTTACAAGGCTTTTGCCAGCTTTATGTCACCCCAGCAAGACACTGTCACCTGTCCCCAGTCTCGGCAGAGTAGGGCTGATCTTTACAGAAAGATGGTGAGGGAGTACGTAGCTGACCATACCATCGTCCTAAATGATCACACAGCTCCCTACAACTACTGGGTTTCAAAGCTGGACATGTGGCACGAACTGGCGCTGTACGCCTTGGAGGTTCTTGCCTGCCCTGCCGCTAGCGTCTTGTCCGAGCGGGTTTTCAGTGCAGCTGGTGGCATCATCACCGATAAGCGTACACGCCTGTCGACTGACAGCGCTGACAGGCTGACGCTTATTAAAATGAATAAAGGCTGGATTTCTCAGAATTTCCAATCTCCACCAGGTGAAGGAAGCTCAACCTGAATAATTGATCCACTCCTCCTCCTCCTCCTCATTTTCCTCCTTCTCCTCCTCTTTGTACAGTAAAGCAGAGGAAAATGGCTATTTTTTGACAGGGCCCACTGGCTCTTGCTATACTTCATGCATTTAATTTTTCTGGAGGGCCACCTACCCGGTCCTCTGTTTGAAACAATTTTTGTGAGTGCCACATACAGGCACTCAATCTATTCCATTTTTCTGGAGGGCCACCTACCCGGTCCTCTGGTTTGAACAATTTTTGGGACTGCCACATACAGGCACTCAATCTATTCCATTTTACTGGAGGGCCACCTACCTGCTCCTCTGGTTTGAAGAATTTTTGGGACTGCCACATACAGGCACTCAATCTATTCCATTTTACTGGAGGGCCACCTACCTGCTCCTCTGGTTTGAAACATTTTTGGGACTGCCACATACAGGCACTCAATCTATCCCATTTTACTGGAGGGCCACCTACCTGCTCCTCTGGTTTGAAGAATTTTTGGGACTGCCACATACAGGCACTCAATCTATTCCATTTTACTGGAGGGCCACCTACCTGCTCCTCTGGTTTGAAACATTTTTGGGACTGCCACATACAGGCACTCAATCTATCCCATTTTACTGGAGGGCCACCTACCTGCTCCTCTGGTTTGAAACATTTTTGGGACTGCCACATACAGGCACTCAATCTATCCCATTTTACTGGAGGGCCACCTACCTGCTCCTCTGGTTTGAAACATTTTTGGGACTGCCACATACAGGCACTCAATCTATTCCATTTTACTGCAGGGCCACCTACCTGCTCCTCTGGTTTGAACAATTTTTGGGACTGCCACATACAGGCACTCAATCTATTCCATTTTACTGGAGGGCCACCTACCTGCTCCTCTGGTTTGAACAATTTTTGGGACTGCCACATACAGGCACTCAATCTATCCCATTTTACTGGAGGGCCACCTACCTGCTCCTCTGGTTTGAAAAATGTTTGGGACTGCCACATACAGGCACTATCCAAATTAAATTGTCTCCATAGCAGCCTCCACACGTTGTCTCCATTCCTACCTCCAAAAGTCGTCCATATAGCTGCCTCCATACATCGTCCCTTTATCAAACGAGGTGTGTCAGGCAGAAATTTGGGTTGTTTTCATGGATTCCACATCAAAGTTGTTAACTTTGTCGCCACCCTGCTGTGTAATCCACAAAATATACTTGCAAACTTTTACCATTTAGGGATATTATTTCAGCGCTTCTTGCGCATCTGTTTACATTCCCCTCACCCGCCATATCCTAAACTTATAAGAACGCTACTACACTTGATCTTATACAAAAGTGCTGTTTGGGGAGTAGCCTAGAGACAGGGGCTTGGATTTGCGAAAGCTCGCCTGGCAGCGGAGCGCCAGCTCCATGCGCATCATGCGCTTCTTGCGCATCTGTTTACATTCCCCTCACCCGGCATATCCTAAACTTATAAGAACGCTACTACACTTGATCTTATACAAAAGGTTCTTAGAAGTGCTGTTTGGGGAGTAGCCTAGAGACAGGGGCTTGGATTGGCGAAAGCTCGCCTGGCAGCGGAGCGCCAGCTCCATGCCAAGATCCAACTAACATAGTTTTAACTGCAGCACCTTTAATCTACTACTAGTTCACTGCCTCCATACATGGTCCCCTTATCAAACGAGCTGTGTCAGGCAGAATTTTGGGTTGTTTTCATGGCTTCCATGTTAACTTTGTCGCCACCCTGCTGTGTAATCCACAAAATATACTGGCAAACTTTTATCATGTACCGATATTATTTGAGCACTTCTTGCTCACCTCCTTTGGTTCCTCTCTGCCACCCATTGGTTTGAAGCCTGAGTCCATTTAGGGTATGTCGCCATGACACTCTCTAGCCTGCTGCCGCTGCCTCTGCATGCCGTCCCCTATAGTGTCAGGGTCAATTATTGCATGTTTTAGATGCTATCTAGCTTCATTCTGTCACTCTGTCATGGCCATGCTGTTGCCCATAATTTTGGCATAATGGTGCGTTTAAGCAGCCTCAGAGGCATCCATGCATGCTGCCCCTGCTGTTTCCTGTCCATTTCCGTGGTGTTTCCATCCTTTTCTGAGGTTCCCAGGTGTTTGGCCAAGCTTCCCTGTGCAGAGCCTTGGTCCCCTTGAAAAATGCTCGAGTCTCCCATTGACTTCAATGGGGTTCGTTATTCGAGACGAGCACTCGAGCATCGGGAAAAGTTCGTCTCGAATAACGAGTACCCGAGCATTTTAGTGTTCGCTCATCTCTACATAGGATCCAAATCGCTCTTTTTCGGCGGGTTTCCCGAAAATTACCGGTTAGCGCCGAATGGGCCCGGGTTTTTGGCACACGCGATCGATTAGCAGCGCATCGTCCGGCATGCGACGGAAATCAGGGGCATGGCCGTCGGAAAAAACCCGACGGATTCGGAAAAAACACTGTATTTAAAAAAACAAAAATGTGTCGCTTGACACGCGCTTACATGCACCAGGAATAGGTTGGTGAACTCCGGCTGACCTCGGTGCAGAAACGACACCTGGTGGACATCGGGCGCACAACCTTAGTGAATCGCCGGAAGACCCAAATTCTCGCCGAAGAACGTGCTGTTGGACCACGACAGGACCGGGTAGGTAAATGTGCCCCAATGAGTGCAAGTCTTAACTGCACACCAGATTTGCTAACAGGCTCAGCTTCATAGTAAATCTGGAGGTGTGCCCCACTACTCAAATGGAATCTTTGCCAGTTTGAGATGGTAGAGATGTCAGATGATATGTTTGGTGGGTTTTGTCAAAGAGGGCTGTTTAATTGCCAATTGTAATTGAATGAAGAAACATATTGGGCAATTGGTGTTAATGTGAAACCAAACTTATGGTTTGTCAGCCAATCACTGCCTCCTGAAACAAGTTTAATACAGTATCTCAACATGCAAGCACAATCCTGGACAGGCTGCAATTAAAATCTTGGGTTTCCACAAACTTGGGATAGACATCTTGTTACAAAATATCTCTTTATCATATTGTATGGAAACAAAACTTATCATTTTTGTGCTACTTGCATTGCTACTAGAAAAGTCAATGGAGAAAACATCTGTAGAGTTGCTATGATCTTTCCAACATCACTGTGCACTAATTCAGTATATACCATTTTAGGTAAATTATTTTTTCATTATGCAAAACTGATCTATTATTATTTTAAATATAGATAATTGAAACTAAAATAATGAGTAACTGTACAGGGAATGTCTATTCTAAATTTATATGAAGATCATTTTATTGACGCACCCTTTGTTCCTTTCAGAAAAGCAATCACCTAGTCTCCAGAATAACATGCCATCTACATTATACATTCAGTTACTCCCATGCCTTCAGGTATGCAAATAGCTGTTAATTGAAACTTAATTTAGGATAATCTGAGTGGCATTCTATTGGCTTATGTAGGGGACACTGAATGCGATACATCAATCAGAGCTCCAGGTTTGGTATATAAATGGGATGTTCACAAAGGGAGAAGGTATCTAAGCACATCAACTAAAAGAAGAATCACCAACATGGCAACCAAGGGAGGAAAACCCAAAGACCGTGAGTAAACTATGGCATATAGCATACAACATATCATTAAACTATGATGACATTTTATATTATTGTATATTTCCACATTTATATTGCAGTTTAAGGTTTGTTAAAAAATGTGCATGCTAGGGCAAAACAAAGCACCAATGTTACACCGGGAGTTCAGACACTCATTACCCCAGTCGTAAGCTGTTAAAGGAGACTGCAGGGTTTAAAGAGAACCTGCCATTGACATAACATACACAAAATAAATACCTCAATAAAACCTATAATTAAAATGTATTGTCCTTGTCCCTAAATGCTTCATTTCTATGCAATGTTAAAAAATCAGTTTGCATACTTATATGCAACTCACCTGAGGTGAGTCCAATCACAATGAGTGAGTCTTGCATATTCATTGTTTCTTGGACTGTCCTTCCCCCTGTTCCTGATTGACAGGTTTAATTGCTACCACCAAGCTGCAGGTATGGAAAGTTCTTATGGACCACCTGCCAATATTTTACGTCAGACATATACAGCTCACTTTACTTTCCCCAGCTCAGGCTAAAAAGAATTCCTGAGGATAGAGTGAAGAGCTAGTGAGAGAGACAGTGTTACTGTGTATTTCTCATCTCTGCTACAAGAAGGTGGGGGTGAGTGAGACACTGGTGATATGAAAAGAGATTAGCCTTTCTCCCTACTCCTCCCTCAGGAATTATATTTAGCAGGCCTAGCAGTGTCAGGGAAAGTAAGGAGGAGGAGTGGCTTGACTGTATACTGCAGCTCTCCCGCCACCATGACTGGAACAGGGGATATCAATAAAAGTCTTTTTGTAGAAGAATGCTGGCTCTAATACCATGGGTAGAGGATCTAGTAGAAGATGTATAAAGACATGAAATGTACAGTATCTAGTTTGTGTGTCAGTAGGGAGGGGGAGGGGGGTCGCTGGTTACAGGTTCTTTTTATTTTGTGTAGACTAATCAGACCCATAGACAATGCGGCAGATTTATCAAGCTGTCTGAAAGTCAGAATATTTCTAGTTGCCCTTGGCAACCAATCACATCTCAGCTTTCATTTTACCAGTGATTGGTTGGCATGGGCAACTAGAAATATTCTGACTTTCAGACAGCTTGATAAATCTGCTCCATTGTTTTATCCTACACTGTCCTACAGTGAATAATGCTTGGTATTGCAGCTTAGCTTCTTTCACTTGCATGGGATTGAACCATAAATAGGTCATGTGGCCAAAAGATATAAAATCCCCGGCCTCTGAAATGGAAGCAAGACTGCTTCAGAAGCTGATCAGTGGGTGTATCAGTTACCATTCTGATATTGATGACCAATCCAAGGATAGGCAATAAAAAAATTAAATTGGCATACCCTTTTAAGACAATGTATGGATTACTGTGAATTATAAAGTTCAGTAGCTCAAACTTAATTGTAACAAAAAGTATTATTACTAGTTTATCATTTATTTACAACAAAAATGAATCAAAAGGTTTATCTTGTGAAGAGATATTGAGGACCTAGAATTAGCTGGAAAGCTTTTTTAACTGTACAAATACAAGTCATTAAAAATATTACAATATTTTAAGGCATCCTATCTGTTTCCATTGTTAGTGGTGGCAAACTAACCAGTAAGGGATTGAATACAAAAAAAAAAAACCAACACTTTTTTAAATTAATAATTTTTTGATTATGTGCATGCTGTGGAAATAAGCTTTAACATTTACATCTTTCTTTACAGAATGTGCTCCAGTAGTACCACAATGTAACCCAGACCCATGCCAAGGTACGAACACAAACTTATGAAATATTCAGATTTGTTCTTGTAGCTGTTTTCCTTAATGCAAAAACCAAATTTGTTCTACCTGCAGTACAGGCAGTACAATTTATCTATGTTTTATCCAGAAAAACCGCCCAGTGGGCAGTGACTGGTATTGTCTGTATTGAAGTGAATCATATTTTTATAAAATATAAAATGGGAAAATAGTAAATTTATTGAGACTGGTGCTGTATATGCCAGTCCTAAAAGTTGATATGAAGTAAAATACATCAGATATAAAAATATTAATGATCAAAAGGGGATTTACTGTAAAAAAAATTATAAACTACTAAAAAAACATTTTAAGCAACTGAATGCAGTGTTTTTATCTGTATATATAAATGGTTAAAGTCTTTGCCCAAACTACAATACTTATCAAAAAATGTTACTTTTGTGCAACAAACTTCAATCATTGATTTTTTTATGCTTTTATTCAGCAGATCCTTGTCAAGTGCAAGGTCAAGGGGTAGGAGGAGTTGGAGGAATTGGTGGACAGAATTACCAAGGAGGATATGAAGGAATGGGAGGAGCTGGAGGAATCGGTGCCCAAGTTTTGCAAGGAGGATATGAAGGAATGGGAGGAGCTGGAGGAGGCAGTGCCCAAGTTTCCCAAGGAGGATATGGAGGAGGCAATGCCCAAGTTTCCCAAGGAGGATATGGAGGAGGCAATGCCCAAGTTTCCCAAGGAGGATATGGAGGAGGCAGTGTCCAAGTTTCCCAAGGAGGATATGGAGGAGGCGATGCCCAAGTTTCCCAAGGAGGATATGGAGGAATGGGAGGAGCTGGAGGAATCGGTGCCCAAGTTCTCCAAGGAGGATATGGAGGATGCAGTGCCCAAGTTTCCCAAGGAGGATATGGAGGAAAGGGAGGAGATGGAGGATATGGTGGACAGGTCACCCAATCCGGATGTGGCGGGGTAAAGAAATAAATATTTCACAAAGAAGAGCTTTTTGAGGCACCAAAGCTTAATACTGCTCCTGTATACTGACTTGAAAATAATCAAACTATTTTGAAATCATCATGTTTTAACTGTACACTCCTAACAAAATATTATTGTTAATTTACTAAATAAATTAATGTTATGCTGGAACAAAGACGGGCTAGTTTTCTTTCTTTCATAATGAAAATGGCAATATCATGCGGTAGCTACTGGTAACATTATTTAAATGTGAAACTTCAAATTTGAAGAGGTTCACATGCAATTGGCTAAATTCTACCATTTATTTATGTACATTACTGCTAAACTGGTAGGGATTCAGCATTTGGATCACCAAATTGAAGGACAGAAAAATTAAATATGCGAGTGCTGCATTTCTTACCAGGATTAAAGATTGTAAACCTGACATACTGGTGTGCGCCGCCTCCTCAGGATCAGCTCTTCTTTAAGATTCCTATGCCCTTGCATAATTTAAGTGCCTTTTTTTAATAGAAAACCAGAGCATATGAAACTTAAGGAAGAGAAGATCCTGCCAGAGGGAGAACACACCAATACATCAGTGTGCTTGGTTAACAATCCTTGATCCTCGTGGTAGATTTCCTTTAAAGAGTCACTCCTGCTAATCTTTTTATTTTATCATTATTGCACTTACCTCATTTCACATAATACTCTTTTCTATGGATTGCAGCCTCCTCTATACTCCAGTCAGACATCTTTACTGCCACATTTCTTTAACCGGTTAAGGACCGGGCCCTTTCCTGCTTTTTTATGTCCATTTTTCACTCCCCACCTTCAAAAATCTATAACTTTTTTATTTTTACACGTAAAGAGTTGTGTGACGGCTTGTTTTCTGCGTAACAAATTGCACTTCATAATGATGGTATTAAATATTCCATGCCATGTACTCGGAAGCGGGAAAAAAATTCCAAATGCAATGAAAATGGTGAAAAAACGCATTTGTGCCATTTTCTTGTGGGCTTGGATATTAAGTCTTTCACTGAGCGCCCCAAATGACATGTCTACTTTATTCTTTGGGTCGGTACGATTAAGGGGATACCAAATTTGTATAGGTTTTATAATGTTTTCATACATTTACAAAAATTAAAACCTCCTGTACAAAAATAAGTTTTTTGACTTTGCCAATTTCTGGCGCTAATAACTTTTTTATATTTTGGTGTACGGAGCTGTGGGTGATGTCATTTTTTGCGAAATTGATAATCTTTTCAATGATATAATTTTTAGGACTGTACGACCTTTTGATCACTTTTTATAGATTTTTTTAGATTTTTCAAAATGGCAAAAAAGTGCCATTTTCGACTTTGGGCGCTATTTTCCGTTACGGGGTTAAACGCATTGAAAAACCGTTATCATATTTTGATAGATCGGGCATTTTCGGACGCGTCGATACCTGATGTGTTTATGATTTTTACTGTTTATTTATATTTATGTCAGTTCTAGGGAAAGGGGGTGATTTGAAATTTTAGGTTTTTTTATTATAATTTTTTTTTTTAACTTTTTTTTATTTTTATTTATACTATTTTTCAGACTCCCTAGGGTACTTTAACCCTAGGTTGTCTGATCGATCCTATCATATACTGCCATACTACAGTATGGCAGTATATGGGGATTTTCTTCCTCGTTCATTACAATGTGCTATCAGCACATTGTAATGAAGGGGTTAAAACGAAATAGCCTCGGGTCTTCGGAAGACCCGAGGCTACCATGGAGATGGATCGCCGCCCCCCGATGACGTCACGGGGAGCGGCGATCCCAGGTAAGATGGCGGCACCCATGCGCCGTTATCTGTTTGATGCTGCCGGCAGCTTTGCCGGCAGCCCACGCTGTGAAAACGCCCGCGATCGGTGCTAGCACCGATCGCGGATGTTACTGGTAAGCCTTTGCTGCAATATGCAGCAAAGACTTACCGGCTATGGAGAGGGCTTAGCCCGTGAATACACGGCGGGCGGTCGCGAACCGGTTAACATTGGGCGTTCAACACAATTCTGTTGGACTTGCATGTTAAATCTGGCTCACAGTCCGACTGAGCACCGGAACACCCCCTAATTTGTGTTGCATTATGACTACTCCAGCCGTGTTACAAAATGGTTGTATGCTACACAAAGTGTGGGCACTTCTTAAATACCTATGCAAGCAGAATCTGCAAAGTCCAACAGAAAACTGGTGCACAGCCCTTAGTAAATGTGCCCCAATGTCATTAATCACATAAAGGTTGCTTTTAATTTAATGAAAATTTTATGGGTTTCTAAAGTTGGAGAATTTTATTTCCAAGATGGATAGTACAACTCCCATGAGCCCTCAGGTCTCAGGAACTTGCCTAACTTGCTGATCAGTGGGAGCCTCAGTGCCGAGACCCCCACAGATCTCGAAAATGAGGGGTCCAATGGGGTCCCATGTACCTCCCTCAGATCCCTTGTTGCTCCATAAGACTAATGGAGCAAACTGACCATTCTGCTCCATTAATCTGCATGGAGCTGAGTGCCGTCGTTCGAGCCCCTAGTTTTCGTGATCTGAGGGCAGAGGCCCACCACCCATGAGGCGACTTGAAAAAGTCACCTCAGGCTGGCAGCGCTGCTGCTTGATGGAAGGGGCGGCACCCCTCTCCGTAAAATACTACCTGGCCAGGACCCATTAACACCCAGTGAATTTACATGTTCTTTCCGGCCTTGAGGCACAATTCATGATGTCATGCCGGTTGACATCATAGTTGTGCGCTCGCGGGCCGGTTAGAAGATGGAGCTGCAGCCCAGAAAGAAGATGGAGCCACAGGCCAGGAAGAAGATGTAGCCACAGGGAGAAGAAGCCAAAGTGAGGATATTGTGTTTTTTTAAGGGGACCTGCTATAGGCATTACATTAAAGGGGGAGGGGGCACTTCAGGGGACATACCATTGAGGGGGAGGGGGCACTGCAGGGGACATACTATTAAAGGGGAGGGGGCACTTCAGGGGACATACCATTAAAGGGGGAGGGGGCACTGCAGGGGACATACCATTGAGGGGGATGGGGCCCTGCAGGGGACATACCATTAAGGGGGAGGGGGCACTGCAGGGGACATACTGTTAAGGGGGAGGGGGCACTGCAGAGGACATACCATTAAAGGGAGAACTCTGCAGTGTACTGTATATACAGAATGTATAGTAGTAGGTACATACAGTATGTATAGTAGTAGGTACATACAGTATGTTTAGTAGTAGGTATTTCCAGTATGTATAGTAGTAGGTATTTTCAGTATGTATATTAGTAGGTATTTTCAGTATGTATATTTGTAGGTATTTTCAGTATGTATATTTTTTCCTCATGGTTTAAAGGCCAAAGACCAAAGGACATTATAGATGTGTTGGGCTATAGAAATAGGGGTATTATAGTGTCCCCTTTTCTCCCATGTACAGGGCCTAACTTTTGTTTGTGGGGAAACCCCTTTATTCCATATTACCACATGGGGGAAGCAGGTTGTAATTTCTCTGAATCTCCAAACTAGCTTTAACTTTGTTAAGGAAGGCCCATTTACCTTTTACAATGGGTGGTGTTCAGCTCCCTAAGCTCAAGTTGAAGGTTGGGTCCCCAGCTGCAGTCAGCAGGAGGGAACCTGAGGGATGAAATAGAAGTGGTACTTGCCACTTCTGTCTTCTCCAATTCTTATACACAGTGCTCAAAAAGGGGAAGAGAGGAGAGGCAGCTGTTGGTTATAAGATAACACATGTGGCCACTAGGATCCCAGCACTCAACCATGGTGCTGGGTCTGTTCATACTCAGTACAGTCTAAACAATAACGTCATCTTGTATAACACCGGGTTATGAAATGAAAATTTGTGGTATAAAATATCAAACATTATTATGATATCTGTGTTAGAGTAATGCTGTATTAAAGTCAACAAAAAATCCAAACAAATACAGTTTTTTCAAAATATCCAGAAAATTGTAAAACTCTCCGGTGTGTTCAAGAAGAGGACCCCAAACAAAAGGAGAATTGGGAAATTTCCACTTGGTAGGCTATTTCTAAATTATGCAAAAAGGGGCTAACAAGCCCTAAGGCACCATAACCAGGGAATAAAACTTAACCTTTATTAATATTGGTTTAAATGTACATTGAACATAAATTTAAACTAAAAACACAGAGTTGTCTGAATGCCAGGGGTCTAGATATCCCAGTCCTGGTCTCCGGATTGACCGGACTAGGTATTAGATGTGTCACATATGCATCAGTGGCGCAGATTGTAGCAGTGGGTGTGACTTTTATGTCTCAGGTGAGACTTGTGGTAGTAGGGTATATATATCTTTAGACTGTTTGGGTAGTGAGTGCAGGGGAATGCAGTTCGCACCTCCTGGTCACATCAGTGGGGTTTATCCACCGTGGGGTTTATCCACCACGTTGTCCATATGGATTGTTCAATGAGTATTACTCTTATAATACTATGTCCCTACATGGGAACAGAGTAGATCAGTCTTGTGCCACTGTACTGATCATAGAGTATGTGGAAACTAATACCCCAATTTCCCTAACCCAGTTCTAGCACCCCATTGTCTCTTTCACCTGATGATGTAACATTCACACCTCACTTTACTACTCTAATACTGAGCTGCCTCCTAGATAAATAGAAATTCTATTCTAGTACTGGCATAAAGTACTCTGCTGCTAAAAATTGCTGCTCAAGCCCCCCAACATGTTTCGCCGAGTACACGGCTTCATCAGGGGTAATGGGCTTCAGTTAAGTTTCTTTGGACTTTTGGTCGGTATTCACACCAAGAAAAAACCTCCCAGAGGCAGCGCAACGTTACATATCTCTAAACGTATATATGAGTTGTGCCATCAATACAACTCAATAAGGTGAGTGTAATAATTCACACGACTGCCACTCAACAATTACTCTCCTTAACAGAGCAGGACGTTTCCCAGCTAGGCTGTCTCAGCTTGCTAGTCCTGCTGTATGGGTTCTGATTCTGTTTGTCTTCCAGTTTAAGACTCTGTTTTTGCTTCTTGTTCCCTGGTATCTGACCTTGGCCTGTATTCTGAACCTGTGCTGCCTGTAACGACCTTCTGTTCCTGACTCTGATTGTACGCCTGCCTCGACTCCGGACTGACTTTGACTACCCGTTCTGCCTGACCCCTTGGTATCACATATCAGTATTCCTGTGCCCACTGGGAAAGCTGCTATCTATACTGGGACCACAACAAGAGGTAGCGGCCGCAGAGAATCTCTCCGGAGTGAAGTCCTGGTCCCTGTGTAACGGTAAAAGGGTGAATACTGGAGAGGTCCACGATGACACGTTAATGTGTGGCCCAAAGTCAAACCAGTTAGTTAGCATGGTGGGTTCACAACCCGCTGCTTGTCACAGTAAGCTTTGGTTCATGGTCCTTCAACTGTATAGTAATGTTGGGTCTGTTACTGTAGCTATTAAGCAATTGTGGTTCTGTGACATTAACTAAGTAATCTTTTTCCTGGTCCTATTTTATTGTAGCACCTTGGATGTAAAAATTTCAGTAAGGTCATCGTTTCTGTCTAACAGGTCTTTCTGTATTACTGTTTTTATACACTAAACGTCAGATCATCTACAAACTCCAGAACATTGGGAAGGCCACAATTTCTTTAAAGCCCAGGCCTGTGATAGTCTTAAACATATTTTCTGTGATGTGGTTAGGGAGCTTAAAATGGGGAACTAATTATGTGAGAGGGAAGGGGCCCCAAAATTCCTATTGGCCGCCTTTACTGGTATACCGAGCACCAGTGTGCAATACATCTCCCTCTATATCAGTATGCCTGCAATGTGCTGATTACTTCCATGTACATCATCATCATCCAGTCCCCTCCCTGTAAAAATAATCTCACTCTCCTTAAAATGTTCTGCATTTGGCATGAATGCTTTCTTCCTTAAATAGCGCCACATCTGGCTATAGTTTGTGCGAAAGAGAGAGAAAACTTAATGTAGCTGAGGTACCATTTATTAACCGTTTATTGAAGGAAGCAGACAACAAGCAAAGTTTTTAAAAAATTACGTGCTATATATATCCTTTGTACAAAATAAATGGACTGTAACATTATAGTCTATATGCACTACATTTTTCTGCTAAGGGCAGTAAGATTTTACACAACTAATTACATATTAGCTTATATTTGAATTGAATATTAATTATTCTTATTCCCCTTATTATGGAATACCACATTAAAAGTTAAGACAATGTTTGACACATTCCCAATTAGTATGACAAAAGGGTGTGACCTTGGTAAAGAAAGTATAGCTGCACATTTATGTGCTATAAAATTTTAGCACAGTGTTCTGGTGCACAATACGGCAAGACAGACAAACTATACCAGATTTTTCATCCAGCATGAGACATTGGTTCTTGTACAGAGTGTTTAGATTGCGAGTACTGCGTTACCTATTTGGGATCATTATTATTTAGATGGTGACAATAAGCTGAATATCTGGGGTGTGTGGACTGTTTAGGCAGTTATGATAAATTTGCAATCTGAGTGAAAGACCTGTACAACATTGAGTGAGTAGAAATAGAGTAACCCTTGAAGTAACGCATACACTTAACCATCATAACTATGACACGTATGGCATTGTTGTCCCCTCAAAATTACATAATTATCATGAGCTATGTTAAGATGGAAGGCATAGCATAATTATGTAAAATTGCAGATGAAACATAGGGTGATCCAATCCTATTAGTAGTAATAGTGTAATAGTAATAGTATAAATATTGTTTAAGACCCTTGGATGCTAGGTGATTCAAGGGCACCATCACAAGCACAGATGTACAATAGCGCAGAGCTCAAATTTTCTTAAAACCAGTCAATACAATACTGCAGCAATCCAACAAAACCCATAGAAGGCTTCAAACCCAATACAATACTGCAGCAATCCAACAAAACCCATAGAAGGCTTCAAACCTCTGAGATACTCATAACATTTTACCCATAGGGTCAAGGATACAGCATTTAGTGTTATTTCAATGTATATAGGCTCGGAAAGACAACAGCAATCATAGTAACCAATTGGGGATGGGTAGGGGGATGAGGTAACCATCGAAATCAATATGGGTGGCACATAATTGCTCATTGTATTCTGTAAAGAATTGCATCATATTAGTACTACAATCATGTATACGTGGGAAAAGCATAGTACTAGTTCTTCTCTTCTGTATAAATGGGTACAGCACATTGCTATAAATCCTTGCTACAATTATATATGGACACTACATAGAACATAGACACAACACAGTACTGTAAACAATCCTGTAAACAAGGGCACTGCACGTTACTACTCCACCTATCCTACAATTACTTACACAGCATATAAAGGGTGTGCACTGCACCTAATTACTCATTCTATTCTGTACATACAAGCACATTATTGTATCTCCTATACTACATTTATTAACACTGCACAGTATTACTATAAGAATGTTTGGGCACACCACAGTACTATATACCCTGGACACTGCACAGTACTGGTACTCCAATCCTGTATATGTTGGATCAGCACAGTTGGCATATCGGGGTCATGTCCAGACAAGGGAGTATATATAAAAGAACCTTTACTCTCAACATAAGAACAATCCATCTGTGAAGTAGTACTTCTTTTTTACTATATGTTATCTATAAAAACCCACCGTTGTTCACTGTTGGCTAATGATTATTGCATTATTTTTGTATTATTAGAGCCACAACACCACAAAGTCTTAGACCATGAAGAGAAAGAAGTCAGTTCTACAGAAAATACAAACCATGACAATGGTTCCATTGGCCACGCCGAAAGTCACAGTGATGGCTCCCATTTTTACATTGACATGAAGGAGTCACTTGTCGATGGTACCAGTGGAGAGCATGACCATGTGGGGGCTAAGAGAATAGTCAATGGTGAACAGTTATGGAGATTTTTTTTTAAAAGTAAAAGATTTTTTGGAATGAAGCACAGATTAAACTGTCATGTACTTCAATATTGAGGGTGACCAGGTTTTCAAATGTTACTTTAAATATTGCATTTCTTGTTACAAATTTCTGCTTAGAATTGAACATCCTATTGATGCTTCACATATAGCATATTTTAATAAAAAAAGACCCGCATGGTACATTTGAAGGGGTTTTCTTATGTTACACATTTACAGTACCTCTGAAGCATATAACCAAAATATTTTATAAATAAGGGCCCTGGAGGGATTCTTGGATCTCCATTTACTGTGCAAGATGGTCGCACCCACAAGGAGTTGTGGTGGATGGTAGATACGTGTCACCGTGGTGTCTGGCCTCGGTGAAGTAAAAACCAGTATTGCTGGTGTCAGCGGCGTTCGGCCACTGACATTTTTGTTATTTTAGCATAGCTGCAATGCAGCTGATCCGGGACAGCTTTTTTCTGGAGCAGTCACAGTGCTGTGTGGGATGGGTGCTCCCACGTTCCAAGCCAGGGTGTACAGCCCTATGTAAAGCCACCTGTGTCAGGTGAAGGGGTGGGTGGTTCCCTACCTGTGTGAAGCTGAGTGGAACACAGTGGATAGCAGAGCCAGAGCTCTATGTGGGGAAGTCTCAGGTCTGAAAAGGTGCGCCTAACCCAGGAGGGTGAAGTACGGTGCTGTGCCTGTGAATGTGAACTGTGCTTGATAACATGGACTGAGATTTATCATTTTGTTTTGCCAGCTCGAGCAAGCCCTTTTGCCTGTTATTTTTATGTCTAAATAAAGACACTTCTTTTGTTCACCTGAGAGACTGCTGCCTGGCGCTTCTCTAAAGGCTACCATTTGAGTGAACCCCTACAGTAGACAATGAAAAAAATTCACGAAGGGAAATTTCATGTATGGTTGGATACAGCAGTAAACTTAATGGTATAGGGGACACAAAAATTATCTATTCAACCTCTAAAAAAAATCTCTAGTTGTAGGTATTGAATATTGAAGATCTTAGAAAGATCTTTAACTTATTTACAATCTTTTTTAAAATCCAACAACCTAATGAAGGAGGTTAAAACAATCAATAATGGCCAAACCTAGCCTAAAATGCACAAAAAAAAACCCCAAATCATTAAAGATTAGCTCTCCTGAAGAAAGAGAGAGACCAGTTCTACCCTCGCTAGTCCATACATATAAAAATATATCCATTTTTGTTTTAACAACTCCAGCGTGCAGCTATGAGGAGCTGCACGTACATGTCCGTGAAGCCGAGTTCGGCTCCGAAGCCAGAGCTGCTGTGCATTCACAGAACCCGGCTACACAAACAAGTATGCTTGACAGTCTGTATAATAAAAGTCATCAACTGTTAAAGTATAAATCGAAATTTATTGAACAAACCTCCCAATGATAACAGTATATTCTTCAGTGGAAGCTGGTAGCCACACCATAGGATTCTCTCTTTTTATGCACATAGTAGCCAATGACACAGAGGCATCATTAGATGGTGCATTGTTATGCATGAAGCATAAACAAATCCCAAGAAACTTTTTAAGTATATCAATGCAAAAAAAAAAAAAGGGTCAGAACAGGTTGGACCCCTTTATTCTGAAAATGGGGCATCGGTGACTGGAGATCAAGAGAAATCGGAGATACTTAATAGGTTTTTTAGCTCAGTTTATACGATAGAAGAAAGAACTTCTGACGTAGGTGGTGCCAGTGCAGGTCATGCACCCTGTAATATACTAGACTGGCTGAATGATCCAATCTAAGCGCAATAAAATCAATGTGTACAAGGCTCCTGGATCAGATTGGTTACACCCCAGAGTTCTTAAAGAACTCAGTTCTGTTATTGCTGTACCACTGTCTAAAATCTTCAGGGATTCCGTAATGTGTGATGCCAAGGCAAATGTGGTGCCAATATATAAAAAAGGGCTCTAGAACTTCGTCAGGTAATTACAGGCCTGTAAGCCGGAAAATATTGGAAGGATTAGTAAAAGACTATATACTGGAGTATGTGACATCTACAGGTTTACTAAGAATAGAAGTTGTCAAACTAACCTGATCTGCTTTTATGAGGAGGTGACCAGATGCCAGAATGGAGGAGCAGCTGTGGATATTGTGTTCTTGGACTTTGCAAAGGCATTTAACACTGTACCTCATAGATGCCTGATGGGTAAAATTAGGGCTATTGGTTTGGCAGAAATAATTTGCAATTGGATTGAGAACTGGCTGAATAATCGTGTCCAGAGAGTTGTGGTCAATGATTCCTACTCGGAATGGTCACCAGTTATAAATGGTGTACCCTGTGTTTGGTCCACTACTATTTAATATATTTATTAATGAAATATAGGTAGGAATTAATAGCACTGTGTCTATTTTTGCAGATGACACCAAGCTGTGTAGTGTAATACAATCTATGGAGGATGCTCATAGGCTGCAGGGTGACTTGGACAATCTGAATGTTTGGTCATCCACTTGGCAAATGAGGTTTAAAGTGGTAAATGTAAGGTTATGCACCTGGGGATAATAATCCAAATGCAAAATATGTCCTTGGGGGAGTAAATTTGGGAGAGTGAAAGTGATTTGTCAGAAACGCTATATACTTTGCAGAGGTCATTTTCCTACCTTCAGGAATCCTACAGAGGCCTACCAGCTCTCTCCCCATTTCGTCCCAAAAAATGGGGAGAGAGACTGATATTGCAGCCTTGTTGGGCCATGGTGGCCATCCATCAACCATCCACTACTCCATCCGTATGAACCATCCAGTGTTGCATGACGCTCAGCAGTAAACAAGGCTGTTTGAAAATGAGTCTTCATGTTTGTCTGGTGCCTTATCATCAAGCACAAGATATAGGATTGTGGGAGGCAGTTCACATCAAAAGAGCAGCTCTGGGAGGATATTCTGAGATCAAGCAAAAAAAAAATTCATGCAGAAACTCCTCAAAAGTTCAATGGATGCAATAATTGTGAAGGTAATATCATAGAAGGGTTCCTATGCTAATATGTAATTTGGCCTGTAAAGATGTTTTGGATGGAAATGGGACCTCCTAATGCTGCAAATTCAAAAAATGACTACTTTTAGTTCTTTAGAAGCTATAAAATGTTTTGAAACTCTGCTGTGCATAATAACTTACAACTGTGAATTTTGATTTTTTCCTTTAATTTTGAAGAATATACTGTTATCATTCGTTGGATTATTCAATAAAATTTTAGTTATTCTCTAACGGGTTTTGACTTTTATTATACTGACTGTCATTTGCATCAACCATGTTAAATGCTCTACACGAATGAAGCAAAATAAATGTTATAGCATATTAAGCAATTTAATTAAGTCAGACCAAAGTGCAGAAATATTCCTCAATTCTGTATCAACTGTAGCCAGAGCTTTATAGGAAGTCACTCAGAACATACTAATGCACCTACCTTATGTGCATTTTGTAACCTCTGGATTGTCAGAAGAGAATAAAAAATTTAGACCCAATTAGAAGCCTTAAAATCAGCAGTCTTGTACTAAATCTAAAAATCAAGTGACAGGCTTCAGGGGTAGTGGACCTACTGGACCACCACGGAAGATGACTTAAGCCGACACCTGGGACAGGAATCTAAGTGGTACCCAGGTTTTCACCAGAGCCCATCACAAAGCTTGGACTTGCTGTGGCGTGGTACCACCAGATCGTTCCACAGGTGCCACTTTGTTGAATGCATGTTGGTGGGTCTACATTAGAGATGAGCGAGCACTAAAATGCTCGGGTACTCGTTATTCGAGACGAACTTTTCCCGATGCTCGAGTGCTCGTCTCGAATAACGAGCCCCATTGAAGTCAATGGAAGACTCGAGCATTTTTCAAGGGGACCAAGGCTCTGCACAGGGAAGCTTGGCCAAACACCTGGGAACCTCAGAAAAGGATGGAAACACCACGGAAATGGACAGGAAACAGCAGGAACAGCATGCATGGATGCCTCCGAGACTGCTTAAATGCACCATTATGCCAAAATTATGGGCAACAGCATGGCCATGACAGAGTGACAGAATGAAGCTAGATAGCATCTAAAACATCCAATAATTGACCCTGACACTATAGGGGACGGCATGCAGAGGCAGCGGCAGCAGCGGCAAGCTAGAGAGTGGCATGGCGACATACCCTAAATGGACTCAGGCTTCAAACCAATGGGTGGCAGAGAGGATCCAAAGGAGGTGAGCAAGAAGCGCTCAAATAATATCGGTACATGATAAAAGTTTGCCAGTATATTTTGTGGATTTCACAGCAGGGTGGCGACAAAGTTAACATGGAAGCCATGAAAACAACCCAAAATTCTGCCTGACACAGCTCGTTTGATAAGGGGACCATGTATGGAGGCAGTGAACTAGTAGTAGAATAAAGGTGCTGCAGTTAAAACTATGTTAGTTGGATCTTGGCATGGAGCTGGCGCTCCGCTGCCATGCGAGCTTTCGCCAATCCAAGCCCCTGTCTCTAGGCTACTCCCCAAACAGCACTTCTAAGAACCTTTTGTATAAGATCAAGTGTAGTAGCGTTCTTATAAGTTTAGGATATGGCGGGTGAGGGGAATGTAAACAGATGCGCAAGAAGCGCTGAAATAATATTGGTAAATGATAAAAGTTTGCCAGTATATTTTGTGGATTACACAGCAGGGTGGCGACAAAGTTAACAAGTTTGTTGTGGAAGCCATGAAAACAACCCAAAATTCTGCCTGACACAGCTCGTTTGATAAGGGGACCATGTATGCCTACAGTTCATGCCAGTCGCTGCACTGGCTGCCAGTCTCCTTTCGAATACAGTTTAAAATAATAACCCTCATCCATAAAGCTCTGTATAATGCTGCACCCCCCTACCGCTCCTCTCTTATCTCAGTCTATCGCCCAACCCGTGCTCTTAGATCCGCCAGTGATCTTAGATTAACCTCTACCCTAGTGCGGACCTCCCACTCGCGTCTCCAAGACTTCTCTAGAGCTGCACCAATTCTATGGAATGCTCTGCCCCGGACTATCAGACTAATACCTAACCTCCAAAGTTTCAAACGTGCTCTTAAAACCCATTTCTTTAGGCAAGCCTATAACACTCATTAACTGCATGAAGTTTTAACTCTTCTACTAACCCGTCCTGTGTCGTCCTCCCATCTGTTATCCAGCAACCAACAGGCACCAGACTTCTCTGCAGTCCCATTCACCCTGGACCTGGTATATAAGATGACGGCTGAGTGGTTCAAGCGACAGCAATTCCATTTATTATATTTTGTTCTATTCCCTAAGAAGAATGGCTTGACCATTAAATATTCTTTTACCTCGTGTTACCCCATCATCTTCATAAACCGTAAGCTCTGGCGAGCAGGGACCTCACTCCTGTTGTTCCATACAAATGTTGTGCTCTGTTACATTACATTTGTATTTGTTTCCTATGATTTGTAAAGCGCTACGGAATATGATGGCGCTATATAAATAAAGATTATTATTATTATTATTATTATTATGGAGGCAGTGAACTAGTAGTAGATTAAAGGTGCTGCAGTTAAAACTATGTTAGTTGGATCTTGGGATAGAGCTGGCGCTCCGCTTCCAGGCGAGCTTTCGCCAATCCAAGCCCCTGTCTCTAGGCTACTCCCCAAACAGCACTTCTAAGAACCTTTTGTATAAGATCAAGTGTAGTAGCGTTCTTATAAGTTTGGGATATGGCGGGTGAGGGGAATGTAAACAGATGCGCAAGAAGCGCTGAAATAATATTGATAAATGATAAAAATTTGCCAGTATATTTTGTGGATTACACAGCAGGGTGGCGACAATGTTAACAAGTTTGATGTGGAATGCCCTGTAATAGCTCTTGGGCGGTGTGCCTTTTATCGCCTAGGCTCAGCAGTTTGAGCACCGCCTGCTGTCGCTTAGCGACGGCACTGCTGCTGTGCCTAGAGCTACCGACTGATGGCGGCATGCCCACGGATGGTAATTCGGAGGAGGAGGAGGTGGAGGAGGGGTGGGAGGAGGAGGAGGTATAGTAGGCCTTTGAGACCTGGACCGAGGTAGGCCCCGGAATCCTCTGCGTCGGCAGTATATGACCAGCCCCAGGGTCAGACTCGGTCCCAGCCTGCACCAAGTTAAGTGTAGTAGCGTTCTTATAAGTTTGGGATATGGCGGGTGAGGGGAATGTAAACAGATGCGCAAGAAGCGCTGAAATAATATCCCTAAATGGTAAAAGTTTGCCAGTATATTTTGTGGATAACACAGCAGGGTGGCGACAAAGTTAACAACTTTGATGTGGAATCCATGAAAACAACCCAAATTTCTGCCTGACACCCCTCGTTTGATAAGGGGACGATGTATGGAGGCAGCTATATGGACGACTTTTGGAGGTAGCAATGGAGACAACGTGTGGAGGCTGCTATGGAGACAATTTAATTTGGATAGTGCCTGTATGTGGCAGTCCAAAAAAGTTTTCAAACCAGAGGAGCAGGTAGGTGGCCCTCCAGAAAAATGAAATAGATTGAGTGCCTGTATGTGGCACTCCCAAAAATTGTTTAAAACAGAGGACCGGGTAGGTGGCCCTCCAGAAAAATTAAATGCATAAAGTACTATAGCTAGAGCCAGTGGGCCCTGTCAAAAAATAGCCAGTTTCCTCTGCTTTAGTGTACAAAGAGGAGGAGAAGGAGGAAAATGAGGAGGAGGAGTGCATAAATTATTCAGGTTGAGCTTCCTTCACCTGGTGGAGATTGGAAATTAGGAGAAATCCATGCTTTATTCATTTTAATAAGCGTCAGCCTGTCAGCGCTGTCAGTCGACAGGCGTGTACGCTTATCGGTGATGATGCCACCAGCTGCACTGAAAACCCGCTCGGACAACACGCTAGCGGCAGGGCAGGCAAGAACCTCCAAGGCGTACAGCGCCAGTTCGTGCCACATGTCCAGCTTTGAAACCCAGTAGTTGTAGGGAGCTGTGTGATCATTTAGGAGGATGGTATGGTCAGCTACGTACTCCCTCACTATCTTTCTTTAAAGATCAGCCCTACTCTGCCGAGACTGGGGACAGGTGACAGTGTCTTGCTGGGGTGACATAAAGCTGGCAAAAGCCTTGTAAAGCGTACCCTTGCCAGTGCTGGACAAGCTGCCTGCTCGCCTACTCTCCCTCGCTACTTGTCCCGCAGAACTACGCACTCTGCCGCTAGCGCTGTCAGAAGGGAAATACTGTTTCAGCTTGTGCACCAGGGCCTGCTGGTATTCATGCATTCTCACACTCCTTTCCTCTCCAGGGATGAGAGTGGAAAGATTTTGCTTGTACCGTGGGTCCAGGAGAGTGAATACCCAGTAATCGGTGCTGGAATAGGGTCACGGGATAGGCAACCTAGCATGAAATCTGCCATATGCGCCAGAGTACCAACGCGTAAGAATTCACTCCCCTCACTGGCCTGACTGTCCATTTCCTCCTCCTCCAACTCCTCCAACTCCTCTTCTTCTGCCCATACACGCTGAACAGTGAAGGACTGAACAATGGTCCCCTCTTGTGTCTCGCCAACATTCTCCTCCTCTTCCTCCTCATCCTCCTCCACCTCCTCCGATATGCGCTGAGAAACAGACCTAAGGGTGCTTTGGCTATCAACAAGGGAATCTTCTTCCCCCGTCTCTTGTGACGAGCGCAAAGCTTCCGACTTCATGCTGATCAGAGAGTTTTTCAACAGGCCAAGCAGCGGGATGGTGAGGCTGATGATGGCGGCATCGCCACTGACCATCTGTGTTGACTCCTCGAAGTTACTCAGCACCTGACAGATATCAGACATCCACGTCCACTCCTCATTGTAGACTTGAGGAAGCTGACTGACCTGACTACCAGTTCTGGTGGAAGTTGACATCTGGCAGTCTACAATCGCTCTGCGCTGCTGGTAAACTCTGGATAACATGGTTAATGTTGAATTCCACCTCGTGGGCACGTCGCACAACAGTCGGTGAGCGGGCAGTTGGAGGCGGCGCTGCGCTGCCCTGAGAGTGGCAGCATCTGTGCTGGACTTCCTGAAATGCGCACAGATGCGGCGCACCTTCGTGAGCAAATCAGACAGATTGGGGTATGTCTTGAGGAAACACTGAACTATGAGATTTAACACATGGGCCAGGCATGGCACATGTGTCAGTCTGCCGAGTTGCAGAGCCGCCACCAGGTTACGGCCATTGTCACACACAACCATGCCTGGCTTCAGGTTCAGCGGTGCCAGCCACAGATCAGTCTGCGCCGTGATGCCCTGTAATAGTTCTTGGGCGGTGTGCCTTTTATCGCCTAGGCTCAGCTTAGCGACGGCACTGCTGCTGTGCCTAGAGCTAGCGACTGATGGCGCCATGCCCACGGATGGTAGTTCGGAGGAGGAGGAGGTGGAGGAGGGGTGGGAGGAGGAGGAGGCATAGTAGGCCTGAAAGACCTGGACCGAGGTAGGCCCCGCAATCCTCGGCGTCGGCAGTATATGACCAGCCGCAGGGTCAGACTCGGTCCCAGCCTCCACCAAGTTAACCCAATGTGCCGTCAGCGATATATAGTGGCCCTGCCCGGCAGCACTCGTCCACGTGTCCGTGGTCAGGTGGACCTTGTCAGAAACGGCGTTGGTCAGGGCACGGATGATGTTGTCTGACACGTGCTGGTGCAGGGCTGGGACGGCACATCGGGAAAAGTAGTGGCGGCTGGGGACCGAATACCGAGGGGCGGCCGCCGCCATGAGGTTGCGAAAGGCCTCGGTCTCTACTAGCCTATAGGGCAGCATCTCCAGGCTAAGCAATCTGGAGATGTGGACATTAAGGGCTTGGGCGTGCGGGTGGGTTGCACTATATTTCCGTTTCCGCTCCAACGTCTGGGGTATGGAGAGCTGAACGCTGGTGGATGCTGTGGAGGATCGTGGAGGCGACGATGGGGTTTCTGTGCCAGGGTCCTGGGCAGGGGGCTGACTATCAGCTGACACAGGGGAAGGAGCAGTGGTGTGCACGGCCGGAGGTGAACGGGCTTGGTGCCACTGAGTGGGGTGTTTAGCATTCATATGCCTGCGCATACTGGTGGTAGTTAACCTAGTAGTGGTGGAACCCCTGCTGATCCTGGTTTGGCAAAGGTTGCACACCACAGTCCGTCGGTCATCCGGTGTTTCCTTAAAGAACCTCCAGACTTCTGAAAATCTAGCCCTCGCCGCGGGAGCCCTCGCCACGGGAGCTTCACTACGTGACACATTTGGCGCTGATGCACCTGCTCTGGCCCTGCCATCTCCGTCTGGCCCCACCACTGCCTCTTCCAACCTGTTCTGGTCGAGGACTCTCCTCCGTCTCAGAAGCACTGTGTTCACCCGACCTCTCAACCCAGCTTGGGTCTGTCACCTCATCATCCTCCGATCCCTCAGTCTGCTCCCCCCTTGGACTTCCTGCCCTGACAACAACTTCACCACTGTCTGACAACCGTGTCTCCTCATCGTCGGACACCTCTTTACACTCTTCTTCCACTACGTCAAGAAGGTCATCATCACCCACAGACTGCGACTGGTGGAAAACCTGGGCATCGGAAAATTGCTCAGCAGCAACCGGACAAGTGGTTTGTGACTGTGGGAAGGGTCCAGAAAACAGTTCCTCAGAGTATGCCGGTTCAAATGCCAAATTTTCCTGGGAGGGGGCAGACTGGGGGGAAGGAGGCTGAGGTGCAGGAGCTGGAGGAGTGCCGATTTCGGTGACGTGGGTGGACTGCGTGGAAGACTGACTGGTGGACAAATTGCTCGAAGCATTGTCGGCAATCCACGACATCACCTGTTCGCACTGTTCTGGCCTCAACAGTGCTCTACCACGAGTCCCAGTAACTTCAGACATGAACCTAGGGAGTATAGCTCTGCGGCGTTCCCCTGCTCCCTCATCAGCAGGTGGTGTCTCACCCCGCCCAGGACCACGGCCTCTGACCCCTGCAGTAGTTGGACGCCCACGTCCCCGCCCTCGTCCTCTACCCCTAGCCCTCGGGTTAAACATTTTGAAAATGAAAGTTATAACTTTTTTTTGTGTTTTTTTGTGTTTTTTAGTTTTTAAAACCAAACGATGCTATCCTATTGCTATGGCTATTTTCTAGCCAAGTATGAAAGCACACTGCTATGCCAGATGAGATGACGCTGAGTTATGAAAAAATAAACGTAAAATAAAAAGGAAATGGCAGACTGTGCCTAATTGAAATCCAACCCCTAATAAATTTTCCCACTTCGGTCTTTGCGATGGATATGTGCGTCACTAAGCGCTAAACACAAAGGTCGCAAGTCTCACTACAAATTCCTCACAATTTGGTAGTAGATGCACTGCAGCAAGGACAGCCACCAGCAGATCAACCAGAAATAAAATATATATAACGCTATTGTAGGTGTAAGTAAGCCGTTTGGATTCTCCTATGGCTATTTTCTAGCCAAGTATGAAAGCACACTGCTATGCCAGATGAGATGACGCTAAGTTATTAAAAAAATAAACGTAAAATAAAAAGAAACTGGCAGACTGTGCCTAATTGAAATCCAACCCCTAATAAATTTTCCCACTTCGGTCTTTGCGATGGATATGTGCGTCACTAAGCGCTAAACACAACGGTCGCAAGTCTCACTACAAATTCCTCACAATTTGGTAGTAGATGCACTGCAGCAAGGACAGCCACCAGCAGATCAACCAGAAATAAAATATATATAACGATATTGTAGGCGTAAGTAAGCCGTTTGGATTCTCCTTTGGCTATTTTCTAGCCAAGTATGAAAGCACACTGATGAGATGACGCTGAGTTATGAAAAAATAAACGTAAAATAAAAAGAAACTGGCAGACTGTGCCTAATTGAAATCCAACCCCGGGCCCTAATAAATTTTCCCACTTCGGTCTTTGCGATGGATATGTGCGTCACTAAGCGCTAAACACAACGGTCGCAAGTCTCACTACAAATTCCTCACAATTTGGTAGTAGATGCACTGCAGCAAGGACAGCCACCAGCAGATCAACCAGAAATAAAATATATATAACGCTATTGTAGGCGTAAGTAAGCCGTTTGGATTCTCCTATGGCTATTTTCTAGCCAAGTATGAAAGCACACTGATGAGATGACGCTGAGTTATGAAAAAATAAACGTAAAATAAAAAGGAAATGGCAGACTGTGCCTAATTGAAATCCAACCCCTAATAAATTTTCCCACTTCGGTCTTTGCGATGGATATGTGCGTCACTAAGCGCTAAACACAACGGTCGCAAGTCTCACTACAAATTCCTCACAATTTGGTAGTAGATGCACTGCAGCAAGGACAGCCACCAGCAGATCAACCAGAAATAAAATATATATAACGCTATTGTAGGCGTAAGTAAGCCGTTTGGATTCTCCTATGGCTATTTTCTAGCCAAGTATGAAAGCACACTGATGAGATGACGCTGAGTTATGAAAAAATAAACGTAAAATAAAAAGGAAATGGCAGACTGTGCCTAATTGAAATCCAACCCCTAATAAATTTTCCCACTTCGGTCTTTGCGATGGATATGTGCGTCACTAAGCGCTAAACACAACGGTCGCAAGTCTCACTACAAATTCCTCACAATTTGGTAGTAGATGCACTGCAGCAAGGACAGCCACCAGCAGATCAACCAGAAATAAAATATATATAATGCTATTGTAGGCCTAAGTAAGCCGTTTGGATTCTCCTTTGGCTATTTTCTAGCCAAGTATGAAAGCACACTGCTATGCCAGATGAGATGACGCTGAGTTATGAAAAAATAAACGTAAAATAAAAAGGAAATGGCAGACTGTGCCTAATTGAAATCCAACCCCTAATAAATTTTCCCACTTCGGTCTTTGCGATGGATATGTGCGTCACTAAGCGCTAAACACAAAGGTCGCAAGTCTCACTACAAATTCCTCACAATTTGGTAGTAGATGCACTGCAGCAAGGACAGCCACCAGCAGATCAACCAGAAATAAAATATATATAACGCTATTGTAGGTGTAAGTAAACCGTTTGGATTCTCCTATGGCTATTTTCTAGCCAAGTATGAAAGCACACTGCTATGCCAGATGAGATGACGCTGAGTTATTAAAAAAATAAACGTAAAATAAAAAGAAACTGGCAGACTGTGCCTAATTGAAATCCAACCCCTAATAAATTTTCCCACTTCGGTCTTTGCGATGGATATGTGCGTCACTAAGCGCTAAACACAACGGTCGCAAGTCTCACTACAAATTCCTCACAATTTGGTAGTAGATGCACTGCAGCAAGGACAGCCACCAGCAGATCAACCAGAAATAAAATATATATAACGATATTGTAGGCGTAAGTAAGCCGTTTGGATTCTCCTTTGGCTATTTTCTAGCCAAGTATGAAAGCACACTGATGAGATGACGCTGAGTTATGAAAAAATAAACGTAAAATAAAAAGAAACTGGCAGACTGTGCCTAATTGAAATCCAACCCCGGGCCCTAATAAATTTTCCCACTTCGGTCTTTGCGATGGATATGTGCGTCACTAAGCGCTAAACACAACGGTCGCAAGTCTCACTACAAATTCCTCACAATTTGGTAGTAGATGCACTGCAGCAAGGACAGCCACCAGCAGATCAACCAGAAATAAAATATATATAACGCTATTGTAGGCGTAAGTAAGCCGTTTGGATTCTCCTATGGCTATTTTCTAGCCAAGTATGAAAGCACACTGATGAGATGACGCTGAGTTATGAAAAAATAAACGTAAAATAAAAAGGAAATGGCAGACTGTGCCTAATTGAAATCCAACCCCTAATAAATTTTCCCACTTCGGTCTTTGCGATGGATATGTGCGTCACTAAGCGCTAAACACAACGGTCGCAAGTCTCACTACAAATTCCTCACAATTTGGTAGTAGATGCACTGCAGCAAGGACAGCCACCAGCAGATCAACCAGAAATAAAATATATATAACGCTATTGTAGGCGTAAGTAAGCCGTTTGGATTCTCCTATGGCTATTTTCTAGCCAAGTATGAAAGCACACTGATGAGATGACGCTGAGTTATGAAAAAATAAACGTAAAATAAAAAGGAAATGGCAGACTGTGCCTAATTGAAATCCAACCCCTAATAAATTTTCCCACTTCGGTCTTTGCGATGGATATGTGCGTCACTAAGCGCTAAACACAACGGTCGCAAGTCTCACTACAAATTCCTCACAATTTGGTAGTAGATGCACTGCAGCAAGGACAGCCACCAGCAGATCAACCAGAAATAAAATATATATAATGCTATTGTAGGCCTAAGTAAGCCGTTTGGATTCTCCTTTGGCTATTTTCTAGCCAAGTATGAAAGCACACTGCTATGCCAGATGAGATGACGCTGAGTTATGAAAAAATAAACGTAAAATAAAAAGTAAATGGCAGACTGTGCCTAATTGAAATCAAACCCCTAATAAATTTTCCCACTTTGGTGTTTGAGGTGGATATGTGTGTCACTAAGAGCTAAACACAACGGTAGCAAGTCCCCCTGCAAATTCCTCACAATATGGTACTAGCTGCAAATAAAAAAAAAAAAAGTATAACGTTATTGTAGTCCTAAGAAGGGCTGTTGGGTTCTTTTAGACTCACTCCTGCCTAACAGTAAGCTAATAGAACACCCTAACGCCATCCCTGCAGCAGCAGCAGCTCTCTCCCTAGCGGCATCCAGACACAGAATGATCCGAGCAGCGCAGGCAGGGGCTAGTCTATTCCAGGGTCACCTGATCTGGCCAGCCAACCACTGCTATCGACGTGTAAGGGTACCACGTCATGCTGGGTGGAGTGCAGAGTCTCCTGGCTTGTTATTGGCTCTGTTTCTGGCCGCCAAAAAGCAAAACGGCGGGAGCTGCCATTTTCTCGAGTGGGCGAAGTATTCGTCCGAGCAACGAGCAGTTTCGAGTACGCTAATGCTCGAACGAGCATCAAGCTCGGACGAGTATGTTCGCTCATCTCTAGTCTACATTTATCCAAGAATATATTATTTGGGGAAATTATCCGTAGGTGAGGTCATTTATGATTAATTTGAAAATACATTTTTTTAACTAAATTTATTGTGGGATATGTTGTGTTTTATAAGCAGACATAGTCAGTTAAGCTGTTAGAGCTAAACATTATTTAGTGTGGACATAGCTGTAACCCATGGGACTCAACACTGTCATTGTTGGCTAATATTGACCACATTTAAAATGCCGAACACCCCAAACTTTGCTGCATTTGACTCCTTTACCGGTAAGGCTGCTATCACTACGATATATAATGATTTACCAAATTTGTTAAAACAACAACAATTGACTGCAGTGATTCACAGTAAGCTTCTTGCCTTGTGGCATGCCTTTCATACCTTTGTCTGTGGTGACAGCCAAGGTGAGGTACAGTGACGGTGAGCAGAATCGTAGTCGGGGACAGGCAGAAGATGCGTACGGGCACCATGGGATCACGTCGGGAACGCAGCAATGGGTCAATGCAGGCAGCAAAGGAGTGTAGTCAGGAACAGGACCGGGGTCACAACGGGAAATCACAATAACATTGCAGGGTATGAGACAAAACTTTCTCTAAGGCACAAGGCACGAAGATCCGGCAGGGTGCGCAGGGAGAGGCTAGTTTATATAGAATTCTGTGAAATCGCCAGCTCCAATTACCTGAACATTTTCTGAAGCCGGCACGCATGTGCACTAGGAGACAGGGACGCACACGCACGGCACAAGAACCGGGATCAGGTAAGCACCAAGAACACTGACAGAGGGGCATGGGTGAGCCCACGACCCGAGATATGGGTCGCATGAGCACCTGTGACATCAACTAATGGATTTGCTCATCTCTACTCAAATCTGATCTCAAACAACCTTTTGTGGGCCCATTCACAATCTGTATTTGAATTCCATCGAATTGTGTTTATGAGCTTCTGCAGCAGTAGACGTGTGTAGGGTCTGCAGAAATGGATGTTGCGTAAAAGATTAGCCCCAAGGCATGAAGCTTACTGTGAATCACTACAGTCAATTGTTGTTGTTTTAACAAATTTGTAAATTATTAACTATAGAAGTGATAGCAGCCTTACCGGTAAAAAAGTCGATTGCAGCAAAGTTTGGGGTGTTTGGCATTTCGAATGTGGTCAATATTAGCCATGTTTTATCACTGCTGAATCTGCCACCCACGTTTTTAGGTCCTAACAACAATGACAGTGTAGAGTCCCATGGGTTACAACTATGTCCACACTAAATAATGTTTAGCTCTAACAGCATAACTGACCATGCATGCTTATAACAAAAGACCCTAAAACACAACATGCCCCACAATAAATTTAGTTAAAAAAAATAATTTTCTAATTAATATGACCTCACTTATGGATAATTTCTGAAAATAATATATTCTTGGATAAATGTAGGCCCACCAACATGCATTGATAAAGATGACTCAAGGAGCTGCTATTATTTATTTCATCATCAATTAAGAAGCCTTGTGTTGTTGCAACAAGGGCCATTTACGGTAGCACCCTGGGCAGTCACCCACTATGCAACCCCTAATGTCGTTACTGACTTTCTGCCACTTTTCTGCCACTATTTCACATATTACAGCTATTTTTACACCAATTACATAGGCTTGAAGTACTAATGTGTTGTACTGTTCAGTTTCTAGGAACTCCAGTATTTGCTATGATTGTGCAAGTTAAAAATAATTTAAACTTTAATCATAAAGGAAAAATCATCAAACAAGCTGTTTAAAAACATAATGAACATAGATGAAATAAAGGGACTGACAAATTCCCAGCTACAGAACAGATCATTGGCCAGACTAATAGACTACAGATAAATCATACCTATTACTCACAAAATAATGGAGTTATATGGAGTATAAAAGCCTCATCCTCAGGCACAGAATACAGCATCTTCCAAGTCTTTTTAGTCTACCACTACTAACGTGATCTATCACCATGACCGGAGTTAAAGGAAGTGGACAGCAGAAACAGTCCAAAGACCTGGACCGTAAGTAAATGCTTGTGTCTTATCAATGTAGTTTCTCTATTGTTTTGTATTTTTCACTTTTCAATAATTTCATTGGACCTTAAGAACTAGAATGTAATCTGAAAGATTAAATACTAAATAATACATTGGTGGAACAATTAATTAGGCATATTGGGCTTTAAAATAGTTGATTCTTTGCTCCATCATGAAATAAACCTCGGTCACAAAGTTTTATTTGTTTCTGTGGCAAATGACATTTATGAAATAAACCCAAGAACAAGTATGTATTCTATAGCTTCATTCACTGTAGATGTTGACTACTATCTCCAATGGATAGCGATCTTTCAATGGTCACACAGGTGCACGGCTCATTAGTATCATAGAGAGTTATAACGAGCTGTGCACCTGTGTGACCTTGATCAGATCTCTATCCACTGGAAATAAACAATGAAGCAGGGCAGCAGTCCAGAAAATGTGAGAAATGGATAAAGAAAATATATTGGAAAATAGTATAATTTTTCATCATACAAACAATAACATTCAATTGCTTAAATGGTTACACCCCTTTAAGGAGAATGACTATCATTCCCGTATTGAATAGCAAAAATGAGCCGACTTAAATGCTCTCTTAGAATGCATATATAATCAGTTACAAAACACATAAATTGGTTCCTTTAGCAGAAAGAAAAATGTACTACATTTGGTTTACTAAAATACAACAGAAACAGAACAAAACACAAATGTAAGAACAATATATATATATATATATATATATATATATATATATATATATATATATATACACTTGAGAATAAACCTAGTTTTTCAGCACAAAAAAATGTGCTGAAAAACCAAACTCGGCTTAAACTTCAGTAAAAAAATAAATAAATATCAAAACTCACCTTTTTGGCTTCCCCCGCTGCTGGCTATATACTGGGGCAGGGGGATGGCTATATACTGGGGGGGGGGGCAGGTGCTGGCTATATACTATGGGGCAGGGTCTGGCAGGCTACATACTGGGGAGGCTGTAACCAATGAATTTCCCACCCTCAGCTTGTACTCGAGTGAATAGGTTTTCCCAGGTTTTTGTGGTAAAATTAGGGGGCTCGGCTTATACTCGAGTAAATACGGTACTTCAGAAAAATTTGGCAAACATAGCTTTTATGGTAAATAACAAGTCTTACACATATAATGATATAATCAGGTTATTTACATGTTACCATTTTCTACCTACATACTTTTTAGATGCCAGGGTGTGTGTGTGTAATTTAAAAATGTCACCATTTTTATGATTTGTCTCAAACATCTCAGGGGCTTCAATAAAATCTTTCATTTTTCTAAGATTCCTCACAACAACATAGCCATGGAGGTCATGATGATGGAGAGAGTCAGAGCACTCATGGAGGACACAGTGATAGCTCGAAAGGTCACGTAGGCCATGATGATGGCTCAAAAGGTCATGGAGGTCATGGAGCCAATGATGATGGCTCAAAAGGTCATGGAGGCCATGATGATGGCTCAAAGGATCATGGAGGCCATGATGACGGGTCCAAGGGTCATGACGGTGGAGCAAAGGCTCATGCAGGCCACAGTGATGACCCAAAAGCTCATGGAGGACATGATGCAAAAGCTCATGGAGACCACCAAAGTCAAGAACATGGAAAATGAAATCATTTTTAAAGCAGGAATGTAAATGTTTCAAGGCAATTAAAAACAAGAATGTAAAACAAGCCAAATGTAACTGTGAAACAAAAAATCTGTTAGAATAAAATATGTGAGAATATGTATTAATTCATTTGTGGCTAATAATTATCCATAAGAAAGAATTCAGAATATGACACATTCTTACCCAAATACAACAAAATCAGTAATTCAATGTTGTGTTTTATTCAGTACATTCAAGAAATTAAAGAGTAACTGTAGATGTTTTTGGGATGTAAAACAACTGCAACATCCCCTCACAGAGTCACCCCTGCTTCGACGTCCCCTAACTGTGCTGCCACCTCTGCCTGCTCCACCTGCCACCTTTCTGTCTGACATAGTGGTTTATAAACTACGTGGATTTGACTCGTAAATCTGGCTGTAAACTATAGCCCGAAAAGGAATAGCAATGTGCGTTATACAGATACCCCACAACTGACAGTGTAATTTCAGCGAAAATCACTGTATAAACTATATGGATTTGACACCTAAATCTGGCTGTAAACTAGAGCCCCCAAAAGGTATGGGAATGTGCATTATACAGATACCCCACAACTGACAGTGTAATTTCAGCGAAAATCACTGAATACACTATATGGATTTGACACCTAAATCTGGCTGTAAACTAGAGCCCCCAAAAGGTATTGCAATGTCCGTTTTACAGATACCCTACAACTGACAACCAATGAGAGGTCCACAAAGCACTACAGCAGCTGCATAAAGAAATCGCTACTGCAGATGCATTAAAGTCAAACAGATTTGTTCCTATTCGATTTGTCACTAAATAGAACTGCTATTTGGGTATACAAATTCCTCTTAAAGAACAACCAGCGATTGCAGCAAGAATCGTTACTACACAGAACAGTAGCAGCTAGACGCTACACGCAGCACATGAAGTGTGAAGTGCGAGATGGAAAATGGCTGGGTTTTATAGGGCTGTGTGACATCACATAAGCCTGCCGGTCACTGATTGGCTTACACGTCTGCAGATCCCATCTGGGGTGTTCCTTTCTCCTTCCCAGAGTTCTCTGCCCCATGTAACACGTTGTTCTCGCACCCATTTAGCTGACAAAAGAAGAAAAAAAACCCCAACTTTGTTCCCCGGTTTCAGCATAAACTTCGGCTACGTGACTAATCCAATTTTTCCTGAAATTCTTACATAAGTTAGAATCTTTAGAATTGATTCGCCCATCTCTAGTTATGGGGATAAAACATTTATTTAATTCTTAAAGTTTGGACTTGATGGGCTTGCGCCTTTTTCCAGCCATATATACTATGATACTATGAATAGGCTCAGTTGGGGGCTGATGGGCTGGTATAGCCTGGCTGGGAAATGTTCCAAATGGCAAATGGTCAGATATGGCAGGGGAGGAACTCGTCCCCAGTGTTATAATGTATATCAATTATATATACTCACATCAATTAACCTTACTCATTCTGCTTTATAACCCACTACCTGCTATTGTAGTATCTGCTCAGCTCCACAAGGTCTATGACATTCTGACAGAGTGTACCACTTTTTTTTTTTTTTGGTGCACCTTTAACATGCACAGTCTGACTGATCACCAGAACGCCCCCAATTTGTGTCGCAATTTGTTTTCCATATTTTAGAATCAATTATTTTAGTGGCTTATTCATATTTATAGGGGTGTTAAAAGTTCTATTTATGAAAAACTCCCCAAAAAGTACCACATTTTTAATATGCACCCCTCAAACTATTCAAAACAGCCCTTGTTAATCTTATTAACCGTTTAAGCATCTAACATAAAATAAAACAAAATGGAGGTTCTATATGGCATTTTCAAATTTTGACAATAAAATGTTTATTTAGCCCTAAAATTTACATATTCATGTGGGATAAAATGCAAAAACACTTCTCAGATTTTGCAATGCAGTTTCTTTTGAGTCTGGAAATAACCCACATGTGGATGTAAACCACTTTATGAGCCCATAATAGAGCGCAGAAGGCAAGGAGGGCATTCACACTTTTGGAGGGCAAATTTTGCTGAAACAAAGTTCAGGCTCTATGTAGCATTTGGTGAGCCCGTGACACAACATAACAAGAGAAATCCCTAAAAAGTGAACCCATTAGAAAACTACAACCATCAAGGAGTATAATAACACTATTTTTGAGTGATACAAAAAAGAAAACCTAATCCGCACAGTGCAGAAAAGCCTCAATAGAGGGGGTGCAGATCCTTCCTGGATCCTGGCAAGATCCTTCAGTAATAAAGTTAAAAAAAGTGTAGGCAGCACTCCAAAAACACAAAATTCCAAAGGGTGAGGTTTATTGAAACAGTGGAGACGTTTCGGTGTGAACCACCTTCATCAAGCGGCACGAGGGTGGCACGGTGGCTGAGTGAGTAGCACTTCTGCCTTGCAGCACTGGAGTCCTGGGTTCGAATCCCACCCAGGTCAACATCTGCAAAGAGTTTGTATGTTCTCTCTGTGTTTGCATGGGTTTCCTCCAGGAACTCCGGTTTCCTCCCACACTCCAAAACATACTGTTAGGTTGTTTAGATTGTGAGCCCCATGGGGACAGGGACCGATTTGACATGCTTTGTGCAGCGCTGCGTAATCTGTGTGCGCTATATAAATAAAAGAATTATTATCAAGCAATTTAACAAGTGAACCCATCCGGGTTTATATAGGAAATACATGGTACAACAGTGAATACAAGTGGGTGTGTCTTAAAGTGCAAGGTGCACGATTTACATAAAATTAGATTTATACATATAAAATTGATATATATTGATAAATTTCTATACACAGTAGTCATCACATGCATGTCAGTGCAAAATATATACATACAGGGACTTTTTGTACTCCTAAAGTGTGCATAGTAATGTATCAAGTGTGAATAGGTGTTTAAAAAAACTCTGTTGGGTTAGGGCGTGTCTCCATCTGTTTTACATCCCACTTCAGTAGATCACATGTATCGGCATATCTGCGCAAATCTTTGGTGCGGGCGCATTGGGACTGCAGAGACGCCGATACGCCGATCATGCACCTTGCACTTTAAGACACACCCACATGTATTCACTTTTGTACCATGTATTTTCTATATTAACCCGGATGGGTTCACTTGTTAAATTGCTTGATAATAATTCTTTAATAATAATTCTTTTATTTATAAAGCGCACACAGATTACGCAGCGCTGCACAAAACATGTCAAATCGGTCCCTGTCCCCAATGGGGCTCACAATCTTTTTATTTGTAAAAGATTTTATTGTATTTCGCTTGTTCGAACTGATACAGTGCCATACTGATGTATTAGGTGTATTAGAGTAGTCAGCCCATGCAGATGCGTAGGGCGACATGCACAGTGACAGATCCTGTTGGAAACCGTATCATTCACTCAGACAGTCCAGCGGTCCTTCATCGGACCCTGGGGCTGCCATTGAAACTATCACCACCCCTGAACCTGGCATGGAGGAGTTGGCGATCGTGGTAGTGGCAGGTGACGATGCACTATAGACACATTAGTCATATTTGACTGTGTCACCTGCAGCAGGGATCGTGACTATCGTGATCCTGCCTGTCGCACACAGCCTGAATCCAACACACTGGGGGTCATTTATTAAGGGCCCGATTCGCGTTTTCCCGACGTGTTACCCGAATATTTCCGTTTTGCGCCGCTTGTACTTAAATTGCCCCGGGATTTTGGCGCACGCGATCGGATTGTGGCGCATCGGCGCTGGCATGCGCGCGACGGAAATCGGGGGGCGTGGCCGAACGAAAACCCGACGTATTCGGAAAAACCGCCGCATTTAAAAACCGAAAATGTGTCGCATAAGGACCGCTTACCTTCACCTGGTCCAGCTCGGTGCATTCCGGCGCGATGAGTTTACTTTCAGCGCAGCAGCGCCACCTGGTGGACGGCGGAAGAACTACCTTATTAAATCCCGGCCGGACCCGAATCCAGAGCGGAGAAGCCGCCGCTGGAACGCGAATGGACCGGGTAAGTAAATTTGCCCCACTGTCTCTGTTTAGAGTTGTCACTGTTACAGTTTTGTGCAGGGCAAAATAGCACACCCAGGTGCGGGAATAACCCACTGACTCGGACATGCATTTTTGTCTATGGTCAACAAGGGGTTAACTTATTGTGATTTTTTTATACACTGTTAAACAGAGATATTATATAAAATTAAGTTCTATGGGTCTGTACAATTACAGTGATATCCCATTTACAGTATTTTTCGGACTATAAGGCGCACCGGAGTATAAGGCGCACCATCAATATATGCCTGCTAAAATGTCTAGGTTCATATATAAGGCGCACTAGATTTCTATTCCTGAGAAAATCGAAGGATTTTTTGTGCGAAAAATACGGTATATAGCTTTTTTATGTTTGAATGGTTTTGCTGAATAACCCATTTGCAGAGGAAAATCACTTGTTTTCGCATTGACATCTTCTAAGAGGTGTAACATTTAGATTTTTTTTGTTGATTGTGCTGTATGTGATGAGTTGTACTATTTATTGGAATCATTGTGGACTTTTTAATCACTTTATATTGCTGTTTTTGTTTGGTTTATTTTAAAATTTTTTCTTTTACTGTCCCACTCTGGAACTAGAACAAGTGATCATCTGATCACTTGTTCAAAGTAATATACTGCCACACAGATGTATGGCAGTGTATTACAGAGACAGCCTATGCAGATGCAAAGGCTGACACGCACAATGACAGATCCTGTCCCCGACAGAACCTGTCTTGTGCTTCTGCAGGCAGCTCTGGGGACCACATCCGGACCCTGGGGCTGCCAAGGAGATGAACAGCTCCCTCCGAAAAAGGTGCGGACGGGCAGATTGTGAAGGATGCATAGCTAGAAGACCTATAGGAGCCTTGGTCATAAAGGGTTAAAAAGTCAGGATAGCAGCTATTGAGATCCCAGCTGTTACATGGGAGTCCCAGCTGACGCATGAATCTTGGCTGATGCACTACTGTCATTGTTGACAGTTGTCATGGTAACAGCAGTGCAAGACAAAAATATATGTCTAGGTGCGCAAACTAGTCGCCAACCTGGACATATATTTTCGTCAGAGGTCGTTAAGGGGTTGAAGGGGTTATCCACTTTCTGTTCAATAAACTTTATTAAAAGTAATTAGTGTCAACATACATAGACTTGTCATTGAATCACAGTAAGATTTCAGAATATAAGCTTTCAAGGCATATACACACATAACTTTGGCGTGTCCAGTATTACATTTGCAATACAAAATGAATTCCGCACCTCTCAAGACGATAGTTATACCTAGATGATACTTGTCTCCTTTAGTGCAATGAGCAAGGAAACTGGAGAGAAAGTCTATGTTACTAAACATTTATTAACAACTCGAACCACACTAAACATTTACGACGTGGGGAACCATAGGAAAACACATAGCGGTATACAAAGGGGAAGGGGGTGTAGATAGGGAGGGGAAAACACACCGGGTAAGAGGGAATGGTAAGAAGAAAAGGGAAAATTTCTCACTCAGGCCATGCATCCTCCACCTGCTTCTATCCAAGTGGCAAATTCTGCCGAACTGCGAAAGTCGATCCATGGGGACCAGACCCTGGTGTATTTCTCCATCTGAGAGTCCGCCAGTCCCTCCACGGCTCTCATCTCCTCCATTCTCATAATATGATTTAAGGCTTCCGCCCACTGGGCCCTTGAGGGACTTGCGCTTGACTTCCATAGTCTGGGAATGATCTGTCGAGTGGCGGCAATGCAGTGTCTCAGAAAGCCTTTCTTTATCACAGAGATAGAGCCAGGGATCATAGATAATAGCCCGATCTCTGGGATCGGTACAACCGAGTCCGACCATAATTTATTGTAAAGTGCAAAGACCGCCTCCAACAGACCACTCACCCCAGGGCAAGACCACCAGATATGTAACATGGAACCACGTTCCCTGGCACATCTCCAACATATATCAGACACCTCCGGGAACATCTTATGCAGCCTCTCCGGAGTTCGGTACCATCTGGCGACGATTTTAAAGTTAGTCTCCTGTATTTGTGACGAGACAGAGAGTTTATGAGTTAAGACAGACGCCTTATCCCAATACTCTTCAGTAAATGTTTTGTTCAGCGCCCGTTCCCAAGCTTGTCTGTACGGGACTGGCGTATTTTTAGTCCTCTCTCTCACCAGCCACCCATAGACCATAGATATTAGATGCCTAGGAGGTTCTTTATTCGTAAAAATTTGTTCTATAAATGTTAGTTCCCTTGTAAGGGATTGTGTGTGCCCCAGGGATTGTAGGAAGCTGCTCAATTGATTAGCCATAAACCATCTGCTGCCTCTCATTTCAGCGGGGAACCACCCTTCCAGAGAATGTATGTCGCGGCCTTTTAGTGCGTGTCGTACTTGTACTACCCCGTTGAACGGTAGACCGAATATTTCAGGATTCATATCTCGTAGGGGACACCTAGCATCTAGAAATATTGGAGACATGGGGCCCGGGATGGATGTCAGTTTATGTCGTTTACTCATTCTGTCCCAACTGCCTAGCAGTATCCTATATAGGGGTGTGCAGGGAGAGGATGTGTCACGGTCTATCGGGGAAAGCCAGAGGGATGCCATCAGAGGCGACAAGTTCAAAGAAGCCTCCAGCGTCACCCAGAGCTTGGAAGACGAATTCAAGGCTGCGTCTACTATGCAAGTCAGCATAGAGGCCTCATGGTATAGACCCAAGTCCGGCAAGCCCGCCCCTCCCATCTCTTTAGGCCTAGTAAGTAAAGTGTGGGCCATCCGAGGTCTATAGGAATCCCATATAAAACCCGAGATCACCCTTTTAAGTCTACTAAGGAAGGTAGGGGCTATTTGGAGGGGTATAGTTTGGAAGAAATAGAGTATTTTTGGCAGGATATCCATTTTAATTACACTAATCCTTCCGAACCATGAGAGCGGAAGGCGCTTCCAGGCAAGGAGCTCCTTCTCTAGAGACCCCAGAAGGGGCTGATAGTTAACCTGAAAGAGGCAAGATAAATCCGTCGGGATTTTTATCCCCAGGTACGTGATGACTTTTTCGGCCCATCGAAAGGGGAACTCATTCTTAAAATCTCCCACCACATTGTCAGGCAGGTTTACGTTGAGCAGCTCGGACTTCGTGAGGTTTACTTTAAAGTTAGAAAGTTCAAAAAAAAGATTTTAAACTCTGCCATTACTGACGGAAGCGTTGTGCGTGGTTGAGTGATAAATAATAATAAATCATCCGCGAATATGGCCATTTTATGACGGAGCCCTCCCAACTTAAGGCCCTTGATAGATTTATTAGTTCTAATGGCGTTTGCCAATGATTCCATCACTAAGATGTAGAGCAGTGGTGATAAGGGGCACCCCTGGCGGGTTCCGTTGCTTATGGCAAACGGGGTAGTAAGATCCCCATTCACCCTGACCATCGCCGTCGGGTTCTGGTAGAGGGCCATTATACGAGCTAGCATGAGGGGGCCAAGACCTATCTGCCTGAGTGTCTGTTCCATGAAGTTCCAACTTACTCTGTCAAATGCCTTTTCGGCATCAACAGAGAGCAGGCACATAGGGATCTTCTGCCTTTGGGCAGCGTTCATCAATGACACTGTTTTGATAGTATTGTCCCTGGCTTCTCTGCCTGGGACAAACCCCACCTGCTCCTTATGTATAAGACCTGGAATTAATGTTTGCAGGCGTTGCGCCAATAATTTAGAGTATATTTTAATATCTATGTTTATGAGAGAGATGGGTCTGAAATTGGCACAAAGGGTGACGTCCTTCCCGGGTTTTGGAATCACAGATATATGCGCCATTAGGGATTGCTTTGGGAAAGTAGCCCCCTTAGCTATCGCATTGTAGGAGGAGAGGAGGGGTTCAATTATATCCATTTTCAGCGTTTTGTAGAAGCGCGGAGAAAAGCCGTCCGGTCCCGGACTCTTGCCCACTTTCAATTCCTTAATCACCTGAGCAAGTTCCTCAGATGTGAACTCATCCTCCAAGCCCTGAGCCAACTGCTGTGATATACGTTTTGGGGCATATTTGGACAAGTATGCAGCTATGGCCTCCCTTTTGTCCGCATCTTCCTGCATTGGTAAATTATATAGGGATTCATAAAATTTCCTGAATTCCTCCAAAATTCCAGAAGGGTTGAAAATCATGCCATTAGTTGGCGAATTAATAGACATAACCCTTGAAGATAGTAGTCTGGGATGCAGGGCCCTAGATAACCACTTGCCACATTTGTTGCCATACTCAAAGAAGCCAAATTTTAGGCGATCCCTTGCACATAGGGTTTTCTGGTCCAATATTTGCAAAATTTGTTGCCTAACTGAGGATAATTCTGCTCTCAGAGCATCAGACCACTGAACTTTATTTGCAGACTCAAGAGAAGCCAGAGTAGCTAGTAGGGATCTAAGTTTGGACGCATTTTGCCGCTTAATTCTAGCCCCGTGTGACATAAAAATTCTGCGGAGTTCGCATTTTAGCCCCTCCCACATGAGCGGAGCATTATTATAATCAATAGGGTTGCCATTCTTAAAACGCTCTATAGCCTCCTTGACCTCAGCCGAGCACAGGGCATCTTTTAATAGATGATCGTTAAGCCGCCAGGAGAATGTCTTCCTCCTTTGAGGATAAGGTCTTATAGCACCCATTACCGGCGCGTGGTCAGACCAAATTATGGAATCAATAGAGCAAGTAGGGCTGAGATCAAGGAGGGAATGAGAGACCAGGAGTGTATCAATACGGCTATACGTGTTATGCACACTAGAATAGTGACTATAATCCCTTTGTGCCGGGTGCAGTATCCTCCAGAGATCCACTAAATTTAGTTTAGCTAACTCCTGCCTTAGTCTACGGGTGGCTGCAAATGAGATTGAGGACTTACCTTCAGATGTGTCAAGGTCTGGATCAAGTGGTACATTCAAATCGCCGCCAAGAATTATGTCCGAGCCTCCAGCAAAGCCCGCCAAATCCTCCAGGAGATGGATACCGTATGCAATTTGTACTACATTAGGGAAATAAACATTAGCCAGAGTATAAGTAGAGCCTGCGACAGAAATTTTTAGGAAGAGAAATCTGCCTTTCTGATCCACCCTAGAATCCAAGATCTGTGGAGAGAAGGAGGAGTGAAATGCCACAGAGACCCCTTTGGACTTCTGTACTGGGTTTGGTGCATGGAACCAAGTGTTATAAAATTTATTGCGACACGAGGGTACACAGGAGGTCTTAAAATGAGTTTCTTGAAACATGACTATTTGCACACGTTTTTTATGGAATCCATAAAGGATTTGCCCTCTTTTTCCTGGGCTATTCAGGCCCCTAGCATTAAATGTGGCGAAAGATAAATTAGTCATTCTAAGCTAACGGTAGGGTCGCCTGTACACGGTCTAAGCAAGAAAGAGATAGACTAATAATTAAAAGGGGGGGGATAGGAAGACAGGGACTAGTTGTTACTTACAAGACGAACAAAGACAGACCGGGGTTTCACAAATAATATAACTACCAACAAATAAGAACTTCTGGATTCCCTGGTTCCCAGTCAATAGACCAGGTGTTAGACCAGGGTAACTCGTATTCTATACTATGCTACACTACAGTGTTATACACTAGGCAACACTATATGTCGCCAACCCTACTTGGGAACTTAGGCAAAAACTTTTGACGGTCGTGCATTAGCACCGGACCCTATGAAAAAAAGAACACACGGCCTCTCAGGCCAGATATAAAGGCAGCAGGCATTTGTTTCAGCAAATCCATGTTTGCATTTTAAACCATCTCCCTATTGGCGATACAACCAGGGATATCTACAAAAGCGTTAAGCTAACAATATTTCTCTAGAACTTCAACTACATGCTTAGCTCAAGGTTTCAGGGTTGACCCGCAAAGGTAGCACTTCTGGATCTCTTGGAGTCTCGCTGTTGTTTCGGCGGGACCTTGTTCCATTGTTCCCTTGGAGGGGACACCGGCAAAGAGGCCGGACGCGGCCAGTCTGGCAGGGACACCATCGGGAGTTCAAAAGTTCCTAGGAAACCAGGCAAATCTCCTAGACGTCTGAAAGATGCACTCTTCCCATCCTTTTTGGCCAGCAGTTGAAAGGGATATCCCCATCTATATAAGATGTCGCGATCTCTTAGCAATTGCAGTAAAGGCTTGAGAGCTTTTCTGAGGAATAGCGTACGTCGAGCAAGATCTGGCAAGATCAGTAGGGGCGAGTCCCCATGTTGCAGTCCACCAGAGTCCCTGGCATGTTGTAAGATTCGTTCTTTATCCTTATAAAAATGTATACGGCAGATGACATCTCGTACACGTTTAGGATCTGAGGAACGCGGGCCAAGAGTACGGTGGATCCTATCTATTTCGATCTTTTTGTTAGGAGGCATGTGTAGCAAATTGCCAAAGAATTTCTGGGCCCAATTCTCTAGCTGTGATGGCAGGATCTCTTCCGAGAGGCCCCTTATTCTCAAATTATTTCGTCTATGACGATTTTCTATATCATCAAGATGGTCCATGATATCTGCAATTTGAGACGAATGTTGTGCAATAACCTCTTTATGAGAATGAATAACGTCACGCAGACCTTCCTGATGTTCCTCCAATTCTAGGACCCTGTGCCCCACGTGCTTAATCTCCGATTTAATATCCTCCATATCCTTCTTATGTGAGGCCTCCATCTTTCCTAGGAGAGTCTGTAGATCTTCTCTGGTAGGGAGAGCCATTATGTGTGACTTCCAGTCCCACTCATCATGCGTGGACCGTGGCGGTGTGGATGTCTCCTGCCATAGTCCCATGCCGCCAGCAGCAAGGGAATTGAGCGGGGAAACGGGGCTATGAGCTGAAGCCCAGCAAGGAGAGGCCCCCAATGAGGCAGACTGAGCCCCAGGGCTTGATTGAGAGAGCCCATGTTGGTTCTTTTGAGGGGGGTTGATATGGGCACCTGTTAGCCCTCCTGCAACAGTTGGAGAAGGGGGGGTTGCATTCACTTGCCGGGGACTGTAATGTCCAGGGGAGCTCCCTGGTGACCTGTCAGGCTTCCTCTCTTCTGGCGGAGCCGCCATGTCGGCCCACGTGGCATGCTCACGGTGAGCTGGGGCCTCCACCATCACGGCCCGATCCCCTGCGCCTACCTTGGCCGGGGCAGACTGCGCTGCCTCCCTCTGTGCGCCCTTCTCCTTTCCTCCTTCCCTCGGCACTGTAGCTGTTGCGGCTGCTGGCTGTGACAGCTTCCTGCTCTCCTGCGGTGCTGGGGCAGTAGCGCTGGAGTTTTCTGTGCCGGCGGCCATCTTGGCTGTTACGTGCTTGCTAGTGACAGAGCCGACCGGCTCAAAGAATGTGGCCACGCTCCCACTTTCCTTTCGGGATCGGGATCTCCCGGCGCTCCTGCCTCCCCTGCCCACCATCATGTCCCCGGTCAGGGTCTTTGGATGCCTGCTGCTCTATTTCTGCGGGTCTCGGAGCGGAGCACTGCAGTTGAGCGTCCTATCCCGCCATTAGCTAGCCACGCCCCCCGGGTTATCCACTTTCAACAAATAATTGATATGGTTTGTATAAGGGAAAAGTTATACAATTTTCCAATATATAATCTGTACCAATTCCTCATGTTTTTTAAGATCTCTGCTTGCTTTCCTTCTACAGAAAGCTTCTAGGTTTACTTCCAGTAAATAGAAATCTGTCCATGGTCATGTGATGTATCACAGGTGCATGGCTCGTTATATCACACAGCTCTGATTACTTGGCTCGTGCAACTGCGTATCCATCACATGACCATGGACAGATTTCTATTCACTGGAAGTAAACCTAGAAGCTTCCTATAGAAGGAAAGCAAGTAGAAAAGTATATTGTAAATTGGATAACTTTTCATTACACAAACCATATAAAATATTTGCTTAAAGCAGGGTTCCCCAAACTACGGCCCGTGGCCACATGCGGCACCCGATGCTTGGCGCACCTGCCCGTCACTGTGTAGTGCTCGATGCAGCCGCAAACGGCCGCTCGAGCACTTTTACTGGAGCGATGTGGCCGGAATACAACCCCGGCGCACAATTAATGGGGGGGGGCATATTCAATAATTAATGGAGAGGGGTCCCAGTATATTTAATAATTAATTGTCCCAATTAATTCATTAATTGGGCCAATATTTAAAATAGTTCACAAGTGGGTGCAGTATATTAATTAATTGAGGGGGGTGCCAGTGTATGTACTGGTATGGTCACATGTACTGATATTTATTTTTAAACTTTAGTCCGGCCCTCCAACGGTCTGAGGGGGACAGTGAATGGCCCCCTATGTAAAAAGTTTGGGGACCCCTGGCTTAAAGTGTACAACCCCTAGTAGTGTCCACATATTTAATGTGTATGTTAAGGTGGAGCCAATGGTTGGTGGACCACAATGAATGTGATTTCACAACTTCCTTTTCAACAAGACCTAAACCTTAAAGGCTAGTACATCAGACCTCACAGGAGTGAGGAGTGGAGGGGACAGGTCATTAGTTTGTGATTCCTAAATTTAAAAACAAAACACAATGACTGATACCTGCAGGAAACAGCCTTTAAATGTGTTTTAATGAAAAATTTTCTGTGCATCAGTTTACATAAATATGCTTCTTTGTGCATTATTCGTATTTAACACTATCATTATAATTCGTCCAGTTATTAAAGCATCTATTAAAATCTTATGACATGTTACGGACTCCGCTATTTAACTTCTATCAAGTATTTGGTGTAAGCATAATGCAAGCTAAAATAAACTTTATGTTCAGTCACAAAGGCAAAATCATCAAACAAAGCCATTAAACAACATCACTAACAAAATATAAAAGGAGTGACAAATTATCATTTACAGCGCATTATTGGAAGATCATGGACTCACAGATAAATCATAGCCATAACTCACTAAAGGAAGGAGTCAGACAGAGTATAAAAGCCTCATCCCATCCCCAGGTACAGAATCCAATCCTTCTACCTCTATATCACACACTACTGGGGTCATCTATAACCATGTCAGGACACGGACAGCATAAACAGTGCAAAGACCTGGATCGTAAGTAAAAGATTTGTCAATGGAGATTTTTTAAATCTTCATGTTCCTCTTGTTTTTCGACTGCTTTACTATTAACCTTTGGTACACTATATGCGGTTCACAGTGGTTCCTTGTTAATATGGTTGAACTGAGGAAAAAGTTTTCAATGTTTTAGCAGGGCTGTAACAGTGAAATCTAATGAGGTTTTATAAAACTAAGAGGTAAGTTCAGAAATAAGGTCACATGTGGTCATTAATATCACACTGGTGGGGGACCCATCACCCCACTAATCACGTAACCAATCAGCACTGTATATAGAGACAGAAAAGGACACATCCCCACTAGAGTCTCTTCAGTATAAGAGGAGTCTGATAGCTTCTTTGATAATAAAAATGTATGGTTAACTTTTTTAATTTATCAGTGTACAAAATGATATTCATAGACCTTCGTTTTTTGTAACATATTTGCCTGCAGAACAATAAATGTATATTAGATGTATATTGGTAAATTACCTACCCCCACACATACACACACAGTTTAACTGTATTATTAGGGATAGCATGAAATGTTAGCTTAGGTAAACTGTCAATAGGCTAAGTAAAAAGCATTGCAGACACAGAGCCAAAATCCATGTTATATTCCAAAACAGGATTTAAAATGTTGAAGTTCCAAGCAGGCTTGTTTCCATGAAAATATACCACAGAGAGGAGAGGATGTGCCCCTTCTGCCTGTTTTCAGGATCTTTGGAGGACCTTTAAATGCCCTGCATGACTCATGTATCCATGTGTATTGTAAGCAAGAACAGATGTATGAGGATTTCATCAGTGATGTTCCTTCTCAGTATAGAATTTGGTGGTTCAAAACTATATAGAAAAAAGAAAATCTTGCCTTAAACCTTATATAAAAAATAGCTGAACATACTGTATTGATTTCAGAAGACTAATATTCCCATCATATATGATACATTTAAGTAACAAACAGAGCTGTGAAACGCGGGGCACTACCGCCACTCTCCCCAGCTTGCAGTTTTAGGATATATCTCCATAGATGGTGCAAAAATATCGGATGTTAGCACGGGTGGTGCTCAGCATACAGTGTGTAGATCACGATAGAAAACATGAATAAAGAGGCATCTGCGGCACTCACCCGTTAAAATTCTTCTTTATTGTAGTCTTCACATAAAATCAGTCTGACATAGTAAAGCCAAAGTGGGGCAGAGGTAGGAGCAGGAGGTCAGAAGGTAAGGCGACAGCCGTTTCGCGCCGTCCGGCGCTTTCTCTAGCCTGTCTAGCCAGGCTAGAGAAAGCGCCGGACGGCGCGAAACGGCTGTCGCCTTACCTTCTGACCTCCTGCTCCTACCTCTGCCCCACTTTGGCTTTACTATGTCAGACTGATTTTATGTGAAGACTACAATAAAGAAGAATTTTAACGGGTGAGTGCCGCAGATGCCTCTTTATTCATATGATACATTTAACATTTTATGTAAAATTCGGTTGGGTCTTTCCAGCTCTATTAGAGTTCAGGATGCAGTAGATACATTAGTGCATGGTTGCTTAAGATAGAAGAAAGAATTAGATTGCTGTAGAAATTGAATGATTTTAAAGCTGAAATACCTAATTTCGTCTCCTTAGCTTCTTCACTACACCATGGAGGTCATGATGGTGGAGCCAAAAACCTAGGAGGACATGATGGAAGCTCAAAACACCATGGAGGTCATGAAGATAGTTCAAAGATTCATGGAGGCCATGGAGATAGCTCAAAAAGTCACGGAGGACATGGTGATGGCTCCAAAGCTCACGGAGGCCATGGCGATGGCGGAAAGGCTCATGGAGGTCACGGCGATGGTGGACAAGGTCATGGAGGCCACGGTGATGGCTCACAATCCCATGGAGGCCATGGTGATAGTTCAAAAGGTCATGGTGGTGGCTCACAATCCCATGGAGGCCATGGTGATGGCTCACAATCCCATGGAGGCCATAGTGATAGTTCAAAAGCACATGGAGGTCATGGTGGTGGCTCACAAGCTCATGGAGGCCACCAGGGTCAAGGCCATGGAAAATAAAATCATATTTACCGCCAGAATATAAATGCATTAGAAGAGCAAAATTTGAAGTAAAAGTAAAACTACTTGCTGGGAAAAGAAGCAAATTCAAAACAAAAAAAATATTTGCATTCATTTGAATTTATCTGTTTGTGTTTGGATAAATTTATCAAATAAAATAGAAAAAGGTTGCACTATGTGAGATGTATTCCTATTACTACATATTACTTTTATAGGCACCAGATTGATCAACAGGAAAATCATTGAAAGAAAAGTTAAAATGAATCCCTGAATTTAGAAATAAAAGTCATACAAATAAATTCTAAAAGCTATGGATGTGTGAAAGCTGTATTTTTTATAGCAAATACGGCACAGAGCTGTGGACATACAATCATGCCAAGTATTTTAATGGTGTTCTCATAGATCACTACACACAGAACATAAATACAGCAGATTGTATACATGGAACAGATGATGGACGATTCACATTGTATTCAATGTTATCACAAAGGTACTGTATACATGGTGCAGAATATTTTGGCACAGAAATTGACATTGATTGGTAGGAGTGCGACCTACCATCATCTGTTTTCACTGTAGGTGGAGGCAGAAGAAAATCGTTCCGTAGTATAGTCACTGTTTGTGCTTCATTTAGGTGCAATTGCCATTAAACTACAAAATAGGGTATAGTAAATGTATTGTGTCAGAACATTTGAAGCTCTATAAACAGAGTGGTTTCCTCTTTGTGTACTGGTTGTCCATGCTCTTATAAAATACTCCAAAAAGTGCATTTGGTTTATGCATGAGGCGTATAAGCTCACATAAGTTAAAGGTAAATGTAAAGGTAATTATATACCAGTAATTTTCTTTCCCTGAACCACGACAGCACCGCTTATTTCAGTGGTGCTCTGGTGATGCTGTTGTGGTTAGGGGGTAACACATTCACACATTTGTATAACATGGTCATGTGCATGAGCCCTTATACAGGTAGGCAAGAAAAATGGAAATGGACTTTAGTCTGGGAAGCTAGAGTGACATCACAAATGCATCAGAGTAAAATAGAATGCAGCGACAGACAGGAGAACTGCACCTGTATTTCATACCAGTCAGCTACTGTGATTTCACAAGTACATTTTAGGAAGCTATTGTGACATCACAACTCTGAAATAAGCTCCTTTAAAGGAAACCTACCATTTGATTTGACGCATTATGAAGCAAATATACCTTGAGAATGCTGTAGCTACACTGATGCAGGATCATATCTTGGTTAATCCCTAAACTAAGCTCAAGCTTGCTGCCTACATAAACACATTACACAGGGAGATTTTCATTACACATGAGCTTAGTCAAGACATGACTAATCAACCTGAGCTGGATCACTCATACACAGCAGTTGGGGGATGGTGCAGCAATTTATTATTCTGCCTTCAGGAACAACCCAGGGATTACATCATTCTGTCCTGAAGGTAACAAAAAAGTGGAGGGTGGCACAGTAAAGTAACTGATTAAAATCCAAAGTGGGTGCAGACTCAAAGGGATTTGACTCAAAGTCCCAGCGATTCCAAATGAAGAAAGCAGGCAAGCAGCACTCTGTGTGGATGAGTAGGTTATTTCACAAGTGGAAAATGCACTTGAAATAAACTACCCCTCCCCACTGGGTGCTGCTCGCCAGCTTTCTTCATCCTGTCCTGCAGTGAATAACTCACAAGCTAGGAGAAGCGCTGAACCAGCCATAGAAGCGAAAGAGCTTCATTATCATAAAGTTATATCTGTTTTGATAGCAAAATGATTAAATTATGATCCTGCATCAGTGTAGCTACAGCATTCTCAAGGTATGTTTGCTTCAAAATGAATCAAATGTTAGGTTTCCTTTAAGCCCGTGTTTACATCTCCATTAGCGATATATTTTTTTCCATTCTGTCTTAAGAGCAGCAAAATGTACTGCAAGCTTTACACGAGAACTGCAGTATTTTATATGAGCGATCAAGTTATCACAGGTTTAAGTGCCCTAGTGGGGTATTAAAAAAACATTTAAGTTATAAAAAAAATTTAAATAAAATAATTATATATAAAAAAATATTGTGTTAATAAAAGGGAAATAATAAAAAATGGTTTGCTGTGTTCTTGGCTAAGCAGACTCTATATTATAATAACTACTTATATAGTGCCTACAGATTACACAGCGCTGCACAAAGCATGGCAAATTGGTCCCTGTCCCCATGTTTCCCTACAAGAAACATATCATTAAAAAGTACTGTTGTTATCTTATGCGGGAATAAAGCATCTCTCAGGATATGGCAACAACCAAGCAAATGAGTTTTCCACAGAAAGGTGTTTTTTTGTTTTAGTAGTAAAACATAAGAAAATCTATTTGGCGTCTCCTTAATTGCACTAATTTACAGAATACTTTAATCATTATTTTGTACTGTGATTTGCATAAACATTTTAATTAAAAAGTGTTTTTATTGCTCTCTTTATTGCTCTCATGTAGGGAACAATAATTGTATCATTCAATGTTTTTAGTGAAAATTAACCCGTTAGAAAGTTGGAAGTTGAGCATGGAGAAAAGGACTTGATACTAAAGGCCATTTTAAGCCATGTCCTTAAGGGGTTAAACTATGAATTTCTGATAATAGTTTAGGCATAAATAATTTTATTGAACATATTAAATCATTTACATAAAGTGGAGGACTGACTCTTAATGAGCAATAAGGCCATGCAGGCCCCCTTGTATAGCGGAAATGAGCGTACTTAATATGCATTACTTAATGTAGAGTTCCCAAGAGCTGTCTAAAAAATGGAAGGGGGGGGGGTCAATAATATGCATAATGCTTAGTGTCTAATGCACACAGCCCCATAAAATTCCAGCAGGGTCAGATGTCGATATATGCAACCTCTCTCCATAAATATGACCCATATCAAGGGTGTAGATGTTGGGTGTAGCCAAGTACAATACCCTAATAAGGTTTCCCATATTGTATTTGCCTTGCTTAAGTTTGTCTGTAGTCTCCCAGAGCCGTGGGTCATGTGACCTACCAGCAGCAGGACTCAGAACTTCCTGTGACGCCCTGTGTCCAGCTGGTAGATGGAGGGGGCTGTGCAGTCATTGCTGTTTACAAGCCCCCTCCAAAATTACTACTCTCTCAGTAGTGGTTGGGGGCCAACAGATGTACTTAGCATGCCCTTTCAATCACTTACAAGGGAATGGGTATCACAGAGAGGTGTACATACAGTACTCAGGTCACATGACTCACAGCTTCCACAGGCCTACATACAAACATTCCTGAGGTAACCATATCAGGGTTTTGTACTTACCCAGGTAAAGTTAGTTATTAATGGCAACGCCTTTTAAGATATAGTTGTTTTTGGGGGGTGCTCATTAATGGTAGAGAAAGGAATAAGCAGGCCTCATTACACAGAATTAAAATTGGGGGTATTTTATTAAGCCTGCCTTTCTGCCTACAGACGTTTTGGTGCCTTTATCTATGTCAGGTTGAACCCTTTTGGTGGTGAAGGCATAATAAATCTTTCCCATTGGATGAGACTCCAAATCTTTGCTGCCCATTATAAAGCCACCACTTAGCGGCAGACCTGGTGAAAATTTAAGACCGGTTGTAGGCAGGTTTGCGCTAAGACAGTAATGAGCCTCTTCCGGAATTGGAAGGATTTTGATGGCACCAGAAGCAGAATTGGTGGTCTGAATTATTTCCGCAGTCACATCAGCAAGGACAAGGGGATTGAATGTCAGGCATCTTTGGAAGACATAATGCTTGGCACAGACACCTATAAATTGTGCCAATCTATCTGCCTGATAATATTGTATAAGTGACTTTTTATGACAGACAAGTGTCATTGAAGGGAAATTGAACACTGTGAAGCACCTTTCTCAAAGCTAGTGCCCATAGCAATCAAACAGCAACATTAATACGCATAATACACCATGGTCATATACCATACTGCTATAATCATAACTATTCATATGATGTGTTGTGCTGCTTAACTAATACAAACTATATTTTGTAATGATCATGCCAAGAAAAAATATTCAGTTAAGCCATAAAGGCAAAAAAAGATCAAAGTCTTTAAACATCATAATTAACAGATGTATTAAGAGACTGACAAATCCTCATTTACAGACATCATCAATGGTCAGACTGTGGGCTCATAGATAAATCACACAGATTACTCACTAAACGGTGCAGACAGAGTATAAAAGCCTGATCCCCAGGTACAGAATACAGCATCTTTCAAGTCTTCTTCTTCTTGTCACTACCACTACTAGTGTGATCCATAACCATGTCTGGAGTAAAAGGAAGCGGACAGCACAAACAGATTCAGTCCAAAGACCAGGATCGTAAGTAACAGAATGTCTTCTGGTTTAGTTTAGTTGTGGTGTTTGACATTATTATGTAACTGCCTCCTTCTACCCTTCTGATGTATGTACCAACAACATTAAGTTCTAGAAAACCCTGCAACCATCTGTGGTAGGACCTGTCAGTTGCTTGCCTACATTAAGCCAGCATGAGAAATTTAACATAGCACAGTTCCTCTTAAAATGGAAGCCAGTGAAATAGAATCATTTCAGGAATGCAGAATTTAGGATCCATGCTCTCCGCTTTGAAAATGGGCATCCTTTACTGTAATTCTAAATCCATAGGGGGGTTTTGAAAAGAATGCCAGTATTATATTTACAGGCTCTTTATATTTCTGTTCTCTTATTCGGTATTCTAACATTTTTACAATGCACCCATATATAGTAGGGGTCCCATTGTTTAATGAAGATAAATCTTATGGGCTTCCTTAGGCTCCTGAACCTAGGCGTGACCACACCTTCTGCATTCAATTCACGTTACACCCCTGACTAATTTTTATCCAGAAAAAGTCCAGAATTCATTAAGGTTTGAGCTCATCTTTTCTGTGCCCAGAATCTTCTCTATCCTCTAGCACATAACTATAAATTTTGCTTCAAAAACACAAACAAAATGTTTTTTAATAAATTAATAAATAGAATTTTTCCAGTTCAGGGTTGATATTTCCCACACAGAAAAGAGTAGGATATACTGGCTTTACACACATTCACTGGTTTCATAGATATCCACTAAAAAGGGATGGTCTATCCATTTCCAATCACAAACAGGAACATTTTGAATGCTGCTTTGTATAATAGTACAGGTGATCGAAGAATACAAATTCAGCATATATATCATGAAAGCTGTTCAGTAAAAGTTTAATTTTCCTTCCTTAGATTCTTCACAGCAGCAAAGCCATGCAGGTCATGAAAGTAGTCATGGTGGTCAAGATAATGGTTCACAAAGTCATGAAGGACATATGGATAGTTCAAAACATCATGGAGGTCATGATGATGGGGCTAAAACTCATGGAGGTCATGATGTTGGTTCAAAAGCTCACAGAGGTCAGGATGATAGCTCAAAAGTTCACAAAGGTCATAGCGATGGATCAAAGGCTCACATAGGTCATGGTGATGGCTCAAAAGGTGATGGAGTTCATAGTGATGGCTCAAAAGCTGATGAAGTTCATGGTGATGAATCAAAAGGTGATGGAGGTCATGGTGAAGGATCAAAAGCTCATGGAGGACATCAGGATCAAGAACATGGAAAATAAAATCATAGAAAGAACCATACCTGTCTTCAAGTAAAACATAAATGTAAAACATAAAATCTGTTACTTTACACAAGTAATAAAATAAATTGAGTTTGAGTATTTTTGTTTTGTTTCTTTTTTGCAAGACTAAATATCAAGCGACTAAGAAATTTTAGAATGAGTGTATAAAAGTACCAGATACAATGAAATTAAACATCTTTTGACTAAATTTTTTGCAAATCTCCTTCACTATAGTAAGAACAAGTTAAAGTGTTTTACTGAATGTAATTCATATTCACTCTAAGCCAAGAGAATGTGTCTCTGCATTGGAACTGGCTTAGGTGTAAAAAGGTCACTAGAAAGATCTCTGAACAGCCCATTCAAGCAGTTGACATTATTATTAGATCCTAGAAATTTATTTTCTGAAAACTGAGAATAACCTGAGTTTGTACAGCATATAATACTCCCTTGTTCAATACACCATGGTTTAAATTTATACAACGCTTTGCATCAAATTGTAGGAGGCTCCACCGTTTCCACTAAACCACACCAGAAGCTATCTAAAATCAGTACTCATTACTAAAAGGGGCTAAAGGGGTATTCTCGTCTGGGCACTCACATTTAGTTTCATTAATCTGCCATGCATATACATTTCTTTAATTAGAAAAAAAAATTTACCTGTGTGAAGATAATTTCTCATAAATGTAGTCACATGGTCCCTTAGAAATAAGACTGTGTCCTTAGATACGACCACCTCTGCTGGAGTGATTGCACAAAGAAACAAAAAAATTTTTGTTTATGAAATGTCTGGGAGTTACTGCAGGTCCCGCAGCCGTCCTGTGGTAATGAACGCTGAAGCCAAGCGGTCGGACAGGACTTAGTAGTGCATGTCTGGCCACCACTGCCAAAATGTGAGGTGGTCGTATACGAGGAAGCTATCTCGTTTCTAAGGGACGACATGGCTACACTTATGAAAAATTATCTTCACAAAGGAACATTTTTTTAAATAACATCCGATTGAAGAAATGTTTACATATGGCAAATGAATTCAATTAAATGTAAACGCCCAGATGGGAGTACACCTTTAAAAGTCATAAATCATGTAGATACAAATTATGGAAAATTCAGCATTTTAATTCATCTTTACTTTGGCATTCATGTGGCTTTAGCTTAAAACCATCCACATTGATAATATTGGAAAGAGGTCTAAGTAATACACATTGTTCTTTTGGGATATATGCAGTTTAGTGTGTATACAAAATCTGCCTCTCTCTTAATGGATCAATGTAAGCAAAATTGTAAGTATAGTAAACAGATATGTTCTGTATATGAGATTTAGATCAGACTACTATTCGGTTTCAATGAGTACCTGATTTTCCATTTCGGAAACAACCTTTCTTAGACCCTCATTTTGTGTCATTATAATTTCACCAAGAAATGCATAAATTCAGCGACAACTGCCTAACCACTAATGATAGCGTCAGACTATAGGAACACGTTCTTTGGACAATGGGAATAGTGACACACATTTGGTCATTTATTTCTAAAGGTCCAGAGAAATAGCTGAGTAATAGAACAATGTAGATATAGGAGAATTGTAACATGATTCATTGAAACAGACATGTTCATTACAGTGCTATATAGAAATTATGTTTTTAAAAACACATGAAAACACAATTTGATTGCACTACATGTGTGGTGCAAAGTTGTTTATGTTCAGGGTGGGTAGCGGAATACTTATTTTATTTTCCACAAATTAACTTGTGGACATACTTTGTGGGAACGGGATAGAAGGATGGTGACTGTCTGGCTAGGGATAGCAGAAAGGGACCAACAGTAACCACACTGATCCATATTGTCTGGCTCAGTATCCCCACTACACAGTCTAAATATTCAGTATCACACTAGTCAGCTATAATTACATATATGACAAAGCAGGCTGGAGCTGAGAGCAAAATCATGATATAAAACAAAGCCCCCACCCCCCCCCCCCCCAAAAAAAAAAGTTTCATCCAACTCCGGTATCCTCAGATCCTCAGGGGAGTGGGGTTATAGCACGTCAATATGCACAGGGTGTAAGCTATCGTGTAAGAGGAGTAGGTTGTGTCTGTCAATGTCAGGATGCCACATCACCGTTGGACAAAGAAGAGACCCATAGCAATGGGAATTCTGATGTTTGCCAGCAGGCACCAATTGGTCTGCATCTTCAGTGAGTAGGATAGCCGAGCAACCCAACCAGACAAAAATAGTTTAATATGGACCTTATTTATTATATGGTCCCATAATATAAAGGTTTACATAAATAACTTATGTATTATAATAAATATATAACACAAGTCACAATTGTTATTTTACTTTTTTTTATTATTAACAGGTTAATGAGTTTTCTCTAGGCTATTGTAAGGCACATAGAATGGATTTCATATACCCTGCACATAAGTTATGCCTATTATTTGTTCATCCACTCGTTGATGTGTTGGGCATCGTCACGCCTCAGACTTCCCTTTGCTATGGGTCTCTCCTACTTACAATAGTGATGCGTTCTCTTCAGCTTTGCCTAAACGCACAGCCTACTCCGCCTTCCTGCTAGCTTAAAGCCTGTGCATCGTTGTGGGAAGACGATAAAGGGGGGAGCATTCTGGCTACGTAGGGGGAGGGCACTCTGACTATTGGCTACTGTTTAGGTTGCACCTGGCAGTGTCTTAAGTCATTTAACGATATGTTCAGCTTTGTGGTTGCCCTGAATTGACTGATTGAAGTGGTAATGCAATATAAATCTAACTATTGAACATTTATACGGTAATAAAATGAATTTCGGTTCCTTTATAAAGCAGCCCCAAGACTGATGTGGCACTTGTGGAAAATGAGTTTGACATCCCTGGTCTAGATAGTTAGTCACTGCTATATTAATCACACAGTGGGGCACATTTACTAAGAATGTTGGAAACTGCACTAAAAGTGCTCTGCCTGTGTATAATGCTGGGTACAACAGATTTTATGCCAGATTTACACCTAAAATTCATTAAGATCGTGCGTCCTGATTTTTGCACATGGTGCCTAGTGCATCTTCACCACAAAACGGTTGCGTGCGACACATTTGTGGTGCAGACACTTCTTAACCCCTTAACGCTCTGCGCCGTAGCTCTACGGCGCAGAGGTATAAGGAATGTATGAAGAGGGCTCACGGGCTGAGTCCTCTTCATACAGAGGTGGGGGTTTTTGCATTTTGCACAAAACCCCCACCGCTAATAACCGCGGTCGGTGCTTGCACCGATCGCGGCTATTAACCCTCTAAACGCTGCCCGCAAAGTCGCGGGCGGCGTTTAAAAGACGGCGGCGCGCGGGCGCCGCCATCTTTTTTTCGATCGCCACGCCCCCGAACGTCATCGGGGGGCGGCGATCGGTTACCATGGTAGCCTCGGGTCTTCTTTTGACACGAGGCTACATGGTTTATGCAGGTTCGTTACAATGAGCCAGTGGCTCATTGTAATGTATGACCTGCAAAAATGCCATATATTGCAATACTGTAGTATTGCAGTATATGGTAGGAGCGATCTGACCATCTAGGGTTAATGTACCCTAGGTGGTCTAAAAAATAGTGAAAAAAAAAAGAAAAAAAAAGTTTAAAAAATTAAAAAAATTAATAAAATATTAAAAGTTCAAATCACCCCCCTTTCCCTAGAACGGATATAAAAAATAACAAACAGTAAAAATCACAGACATATTAGGTATCGCCGCGTCCCAAAATGCCCGATCTATCAAAATATAAAAACGGTTACGGCCGGCGGTGACCTCCGAGGCGGGAAATGGCGCCCAAATGTCCGAAATGCGACTTTTTACATAACATAAAAAATGAAATAAAAAATTATCAAAATGTCGCACAGACCTCAAAATGGTAGCAATGAAAACGTCGCCTCATTTCGCAAAAAATGACCCCTCACACATTTCCTTGCGCCAAAGTATGAAAAAGTTATTAGCGTCAGAAGATGGCAAAAATTTTTTTTTCTTTTTTGTACACATTCGTTTAATTTTTGAAAATGTATTAAAACGCAATAAAACCTATATAAATTTGGTATCACCGCGATCGCACCGAACCAAAGAATAAAGTTGGTGTGTTATTTGGAGCGAAGAGTGAAAGTCGTAAAAACTGAGCCCACAAGAACGTGACGCACGTGCGGTTTTTTTTCAATTTTTCCACATTTGGAATTTTTTTTCAGCTTCGCAGTACACGGCATGTTAAAATAAATAACATTACGGGAAATTAAAATTTGTTACGCACAAAATAAGCCCTCACACAGGTCTGTACACATAAAAATGAAAAAGTTATGGATTTTTGAAGTTGGAGAGCGAGAAATTAGCCGAAAAACCCTCCGTCCTTAAGGGGTTAAATATGTGTACAAGCAGTTTACACCTAATAAAACGTGCAGAAAACTGTTGCAAAGACCTTAGTAAATGTGTCCCAATGTATGAAGTGTAATGGAGCGTTAAAGTGATATTAATCCAAATTGTTGCAAAATTAAATAAATATTTGTATATAGCACTGTACATACACTGATTCTTTATTTGGTAGTTGTAAGATAAGGGTATTTTTTCTGTTTAGACAATTGGTCTCTTGAGCAGATAATATGACCAATAATTATCCAAAATATCCCAAATTATCAAATTAAGTGTTGCTAAAGCCAGAAAACCCATCTAGAGCTGGTGGTGCTTCCCTTGTGCCAGTAGATGGAGCCAGGGTGCACCCTAAACAGAGTTGCAGACACTGAGGAGGGTGTGGTAGGGTCTGTCCACAAAGAAGTAAACGAGTGCAAATTCCAGGGAACTTAAAGGGACTAGTGCTTGCAGAACAGTGCCAGGAAGCTGTAGGTTTAGTTCTTTGTTAATACATGACTAAAACTAAATTACATATGTCATGAGAGAAGCTCATCAAATTATTGAGGATTCACCTAACTGCTGACAAAAAGCTGTACATCAAGAAACAGGACTGAAAGAAATGACACTCATCAGTTATTATTTTTTTTTTCAAATTGAAATTTGTGGATCTGAGAGACTATGGAGTTTGTAGACATTTGATAATAACTATGTAAATGTAAAGTCTGTACACATTGGCAATAATCTTTTGTGCAGAATACCATCACGGAAGGATGCAGAAATAATACAGTGTTATAGCTATAGATGGCTAAATCGATTTGTGGAATTCGATACAAATTTCACCGAAAATTCAATTTGTCACGAACCCGAAGTTTACGCTGGTTTGTGGGAATGAAGTTTTTTCTTTTTGCTCTTTTTTTTTTTTAGCTAAATGGGCGCAAGCACAACGTGTTGCATGAGGCAGAGAACTCTGGGAAGGAGAAAAAAACACCTCCGATGACATCTGCAGACCTATAAGCCAATCAGTGACCGGCAGGCTTATGTTTTGTCACAAAGCCCTATAAAAACCAGCCATTTTCAATCTCCGCACTTAACACTGCATGTGCTGTCTGTAGCGTCTAGCTGCTGTTAGTGTGTACTGTGCTGTAGCAATTTCTTTTTCAATTCCAGGTTGTGCGTTTAGGGGCATCTGTATACCCCATATAGCGATTCTTTGTAGTTACTGAATCCAATAGGAAAAATCTGTTTCATATCTATGTAGCAGCTATAGTGATTTCTGGACCTCTCCCAGGGTGTGCGTTTTGGGGGATTTGTATACCCCAAATAGCAGTTCTTTTTAGTTACTGAATCCAATAGGAAGAAATCTGTTTCGTATATATATGCAGCAGCTGTAGTGATTTGTGTACCACTCTCAGGGTGTGTGTTTTGGGGTATCTATATAACGCAAACTACAACATTTTTTTGCTGCTAAAGTTGGGAGAAAGAAATGTGTGTCTACCTAGTTTATAGAGGGATTTCTGCTCCTCTCCCAGGGTATCCATAGTGGGGTATCTGTATAACGCAATACTTTTTGTTGCTAAAATTCACAGCAACAAATAAGTGTCAAATTCACATAGTTTATAGAGTGATTTTCGCTCCAATTACAAAGTGTCCATTGTGGGGTATCTGTATAACGCAAATTCCAATAATTTTTGTTGCTAAAGTTCACAGCAAGATTTACGTGTCAAATCCACATAGTTTAAAGAGTGATTTTCGCTCCAATTACAGGGTGTCTGTTGTGGGTTATCTGTATAATGCAAATTCCAATACTTTTTTGTTACTAAAGTTGAGAGTAACAAATAAGTGTCAAATCTACATAGTTGATCAACCACTATGTCAGACAGAAAGGTGGTAGATGGAGCAGGCAGAGGTCGCAGCAGAGTAAGGGGACGTCGCAGCAGGGGTGAATCTGTGAGGCCAGAACTGCAGTTGTCATCTAGTGGCAGTGTGTCGATCAACAACCCAAAGGTTGTTGATTTGGTTGACTAGGTCATCTAATTCCTCAAATATAACATCTGACAAGAGTCCGTGGGTTCGTCAGATACAACAATTATTTGGCATGGTCCAGGAGCAGGTCAGCGGCCCTCGCCTGTCCTCAACCATCCTCTGTCCTGTTCATTTCCCTCAGCCAGAGAGCTACCAGGGGGTCTGGGCTCAGTGCCAATATTCAGCTAGGATGAAGTGTTTGCGGACAGCAGCTGCTTGGCAGTGAAGAGATGAGGCAGACATCCTCTGCTTCGTGCAGTAGGCAGGCTGTACATACTGACACCGTTGAGGAGAGTAGCAGTGAGAGAGAAACGTAAATTGACGATGATGTAGCCGATAGCACTCGGGAGCCGGGTGTAGCAAGGGATTCATCGTTGGGAAGAGAGTGTCAACTTGTGCGTCAGCCAGCAGAGCAGGCAGCAAGTCGCTAATGTGGCCGTGAGTCAGCAGGGTGGCAGCAGTGTGAGCACGGAATCCAAACGGCTGCGGGGTGCAAATCCCACTTCAGAGGTCCAAGTGAGCAGTGGTACAGGGGCTCAGTGAGGCAGCGGCATTAGTAGTCACTCAGTGCAGTGTTGGCAGTAAAGTCACCACCTCGGCGGTGTGGCAGTTTTTTGTTAAGACACCAGAGGAGCCGAGCGTGTGTATATGTGGAATCTGCAGGCTGAAAGTGAAGCGTGGCCAGGAAGCTAAAGTTGGCATCACTGCCCTGCATCAACACATACAGCATCATGGCCTGGGAGAAACGTGGAATAGATGTGGAGGTCCATCCTGCCGCGGCAGCAACAGCAGCAGTAGAACCTAGTGGCACACATGCCATATCAGCCAGTCAAGGCTCCAGCACCTCTGCCAAAGGGAGTCATTTGTCTTTGACATCATCTCCCACTCCAGACACTCCTCGCTACGCATGGCGACAGCAGTCGTTTAAAGAGATGATTACAAAGAGAAAACTGTAAGCGTCTAGCCATCCTAAGGTGTAGAAGCTGACCTGAACTTACGACTTGTGCCGTACCAAGGTGGAGTGTTCCACATTTTTTTTCCAAAAAGGCAGTGCCAGCCATACACCAATATGTACAACAGAAGGTGGGCCAGTACTTGAGCTTATCAGTTTCTTCCAAGCTGAACGGCAGCGTTGACGTGTGGAGCTGTAACTACGGTCAGGGCCAGTACATGTCCTTTACAGCCCACTGGGTGAATGTGCTTCCCGCCCAGCCACTCCCACAACTTTCACAAGAGACGCCGCTTTCTCCTCAATGTTGTCAAACTGCTGCTCCTGCCCCAGTGTCCGCCTCCTCCTCCTCTTTCTCCACCACCACATCAGCCTCAACAAGTGCTTCTCCACCATACCACATGTGCAGGGCACAACGGTGTCACAGAGTTCTACACCTGGTTTGCGTGGGGGAACTTAGTCACACAGGGGAGGAACTGCTCCGCGTCATGCAACAAGAAATCAATGTGTGTGACAATGGGAGGAACATGGTGTCCGCATTGCACCGAGGGATGGCCCATGCGCCCTGCATGGCGCACGTGTTCAATACGCTTGTCAACAGAATCCTTATGTCTTCCACCCATCTGCAAGACATTCTAACAATGGTCAGGAAACTGTGCATGCATTTCAGCCATTCTTACAAAGCCAAGCACACCCTCTTCGAGTTGCAGCGTCAGAAGGGCCTCCCCCAACATAGTCTGATATGCGATGTTTCCACCATTTAAGATTCCAGCCTCCATATGTTCGACCGCCTGTATGAGCAGAGAAAAGCCACAAATGATTTTTTGATGATGCAGGCGGAACAGAGTACTCCCCTGTGTAACTTTGATGTCATCCACTGGCAGCTCATGCATGACACGTGCTGTGTGCTCAGGCCCTTTGAAGAGGCCACGTTATTTTTCAGTCGCCAGGACTGCGGGATGAATAACGTCATTCCACTGCTTCATATCCTGGAAATCATACTGCAAAAGCTGTCAGGACAGAGCACTGGAGAAGTGGAGACTACATCTCATGGCCACATGAGTCCGGTGACAGCCGAATAGTCAACATCCGGCATAGGGATACATTTGACTCTCCACCCTCTTGGACTCTCGCTACTGGTCAAAAATGGGTGACTTTTTTCCAGCTGCGGAGAGGGGGGAACAACTGGCATACCATAGAGAAATACTGTGCACACAGTTGGCCGCTGCCTACGTGCGCCATTGTCCATCCTCTGTCGGGTCTGACCGGGGGATTCCTGGCAGTCATCACTCACGTACTGCTGTCACGGCTGCTATGGAGAGCTGGGGGGTAGGAGCAGTAGCAGCTCCATCAGCAGCAGCTTAAGTCTAGATTCCTTAATGAGCAACTTCCTTCATCCACCTATTGAGGAGGGTAGCCACCACCAGCAGCAGGACATGGAGCAGATCCAGCACCAGAAGGTGGTGGCCTACTTGGACAGCACTTTACCACCTCAGGTAGAGGATCCCATGGACTACTGGACAGCCAAACTTGATGCGTGGCCGCAACTTGAGGAGAGAAGCTGTCCTGCCCGGCCAGTAGTGTGGCATCAGAGTGGGTGTTTAGTGCGGCGGGGCCATCGTTACCCCAAGGAGAACCCGATTGTCCACACGTAATGTAGAGAGACTGGCCTTTGTCAAAATGAATCAGGCTTGGCTCGGCCAGGATTTCAACTCACCAATGCCTTATGCATCAGATTAAATCAGTCATGACGCCTCATCCAAACTATTCTGATGCTGCCACCCACCTGATGCCACACATCTGCTAGCAGTTGCTCCATCTGCCTCCTACCATCTTTACCAGGAACTGGAATTGTCCACCACCTCCACACTATATCATTGTGCCACTCTGTGGGCTCCTGCTGCTGCTGATGCCACCTCCACCCTATATCATTGTGCCACTTTGTGGGCTCCTGCTGCTGCTGAGGCCACCTCCACACTATATCATTGTTCCACTCTGTGGGTTCCTGCTGCTGCTATCCACAAAACGTCAGTGCTCTACTCATTAAGAAAAGGTTCAATTTAAATGGATAATTTCACCACCTTTCCTCCAGTTAGAAATTGAAGATCTCCTAGGCTCCTTGCTTTTTCTTCCGTTTCCCAAGGTTAGGACTCCAGTGCAACCCTCATGTCACTTTCGTGCCCGCTGTGTACCTTAAATCCAGGTTTCCAAGGCAACGGAAGACTATTTTTATTGTATATACTCATAAAATAAGATTAAAAAAGCACACATCACAGCATAAAACTGCCAAACACCTCGCCCGAGGTGGCGTTTTTATGCTGTGATACGCACTTTTGGATTGATAGCCAAAAGCAGGAGTGGATACAGAACACAGAGGACATGCAAATATCCCATTTACTGGTCATCTCGGTTTTGGATCCACTCCTGTTTGTTTTTTACTTTTGCAATACAGATGGATTATTGACCGATTGAAAGAGCACACTGAAACGTGAAATGATCAGTGACGTCAATGCAAAATTACTGCCGGCACCATATCCACTCTTTTGGGGGGTTTCTACATGTTCTGTCGTAATCTATGGAATCATCTGATGTCAGTGTAAAAAAACCCTCTTTGATGTTATAGTGGGATCTTAGCCCTCAGCTCGGTCCTTTCGAGTTGGCACAGACGTTACTTTGTCAGGCTGCGGTCCCGCTTCACTTTTGGTGAAGTTGGCCTCTGTAAGTGCACATGGAAGTGAAGAGTGAAGCGATTCTAAGAGTGGTGGCTGTCATGTGTGTGTCAAACTAAAACACAGCATTGTTTGAAGACCAAACCATGCTCCCTATGCATATTTAAGCATGGCACAACATTCTATAGCAACCTACAGGCTCTCTGCAGGCAGGAAAAACCTGTTTTTTAATGTGATTTGTCATTATTGGATTTGGGTCGAATCAAATTTAAAAAAAAAATTGGGCGAATCGGGACGAACCGAATTCTAACAAATTCGCCCATCTCTAGCTATAACCTGAGTGCTGCAAGGTAATAACACTATCCCCATCACCCACTGAATACTTTGTGCAGTTATATAGCTAATTACAGCCATACAATTGGTGTAGACTGGATGGCTACATAGCCATAGGAGAATATCAGTGCCATCTAAAGGCAGAAGTAGAATATTACAGCTAAATTCTCACAGACATACAGGGGAACATTTTATCATGAGCAAGTGTATAGTGAAAAAAACACCTGACCCTTGACACACACCAGATGGCTGCTCTGATCTGTGTGAATAATTGCACTAAATTCTGTGCCCTCCTTGGAGGAACGCCCCGTACTGGTCCACTTCAGGCCACTCCATGTCCACTTTATGTGGGACAGGAATTGCACCTATTTCAGGGCTTGTACCACGGTTTTCAGGCATAGAAGCCCTGATTAATGTGCCCTACAGAATGTTCCTTTTGAGTAACTTGTTTTCACAAAATAATTCTCAGTTACTAATTTTTCTATTAAAAAAACAATTACAAATATTTACTTAAATGAGAAATGCTAAAATTGTATTATATTCAAACATTTCTCTACTGGTTTTTCCGAGTTATTTTTAATGATGGCATAACAACTCATTTTCTATGGGCTTGAAGGACACCTGTCATCAGGTCACTGTCACTAGTCCTGTCACCAATACCTGTTGGAGTAGCTCACAAGGACTCCATCCCAGCCTTTATCTAGTCAATTCATACATGAGTGATGTCACTACTGTTACCCCCACCCCTCCGGCTGCTCATGTCTGTGTAATGTATAGTAAAGCATTCCTAGTGTCTGTGCTTTATCTGCTGACATGCTGTGTTCTCCTATACACATGTGTGAGACATAGTCATCAACTACACATGAATCTGCTTTAACATGTCTGCCTGGAACAGTTGTATCTCTCCTATGCGCACACAGGCTGCAGGGGGCAAGGCCGCCAGTACCAGGAAGGACATGGAGGAGCTATTACACCATTATACCTCACATCATTATACAGGTTGTCAGTCATGTGTATAGGAGTATCTCATATACAGAGGCTACAGGGGCCGACAGCACCAGGAAGCACATAGAGGAGCCATTACACCAATATACCTCACATCATTATACAGGCTCTCTCATACACACACAGGCTTCATGCAATGGTGCGTGAATAGCGTCTCAGCCGCTCTGGGGAGAGGCTGACAGCGCTATTCACACACCATTGCGCCACTCTTTGCTATAAGCAAAACGTATCTTGACTTTCCCCACAGAAACTGAGTCTGATGAAGGTCAATTGTCTCACCGAAACATCATGTTTAAAAGTTTGTGTAATAAAAAACAAAATTTGCAACACAGTGTGACTGGAGTTTACAAATTTCGTATGTAGGAGTATACCATACATACATGCTGCAAGGGACACCAGCTCCAGGAAGCACATAAATGAGTCATTACACCATACATCAGTATACAGGCTGGCAGTCATGTGTATAGGAGTATCTCATACACACAGGCCGCCAGCACCAGAAAGCACATGGAGGAGCCATTACACCATAGTACCTCACATCATTATATAGGCTGTCAGTCATGTATATATGAGAATCTCATACACACAGGCTGCAGGGAGCGTGACTGCCAGCACCAGGAAGCACATGAAGGAGACATTACACCATTATACCTCACATCATTATACAGGCTGTCATTCATGTATATAGGAGTATCTCACACACACAGGCTGTAGGGGGTGTGGCCGCCAGCACCAGGAAGCACATGGAGGAGCCATTACACCATTGTACCTCACAACATTATACAGGCTGTCAGTCATGTGTATAGGAGTATCTCATACACACAGGCTGCACCAACATCAGTAAGCACATGGAGGAGACATTACACCATTATACTTCATATCATGATATAGGCTGTCAGTCAAGCACTTGGAGGTATGGCTGTGCCTCCCACTCATGAATAAGCTGGACAGCTGAATATGATAATGATTCATTGAACATCTCTCTATGCTTTCTAATGGTTAATTTGCCTGACAATGGGACCATCCCCATCCACAAAGTGATCCAGCATGGGACATTAACTAATAACTAAGTATGTGCCGGGAACTGCTGCAGGTTATAGTGCTACCGGAAAAACTAAATTTTAATGTAAACCAAACATTTTCAGGCTTGGGTTGCATTTATAAAGCTGATATTTTACATGTGCAAAAATGATCATGTGAGAAGCGACTTTAGTAGGTTCTTTGACAGGAATGTATCCATAATATCAAGAATGACCTGACTTATATATTGATTAGATAAGTATAATCCATTCGTATTAAACAAACACACTAAAAGTATCCGACTTTTCCTCTGGGTCCTCCCACACCCAAAAACTTACTGGTAAGTTCATTAGATAGTAAGCTCCCATGTGAACAGGGACTGATTTGGCAAGCTCTGTGTGCGCTATATAAATAAAAGGAATTATTATTATTACCTAATGATAGATAATCTACACACACTTTTTTCCTGGCATAACTAGTTATTCACATCATTGTAATATGACATACCCAGAAGGCAATAAAGGCAATGTCCATATAGAAGCAGCACCGGCACTGTCCCAATCGCGTTCACACCATATTGTAGTCCCATCATGATATGTATAGGTTGCAGGCGTTCGAAACTTCAAGGGGTGCTCAGCAGAGACACAGATCCAGGCAGCAGTACAGCAGTCAGAAAGAAGATGATGTGGCACTCCCCAATGTGATACTTCAAGCTTTTAATGGGTGCAGGAGCAGATACAGGACGCCGACATGCGGCAAGGCAACGGGCCGTTTTGGGCTGCGAAGCGCTTTCTCAATCCTCTGACGTCACTTCCTCGGGTGTGTGTAGTTTAAGCACCACCCGAGGGAAGTTGTCATGGAAATTGACAACAAAGTTACAACATGTGAATACATTCGTCTAGGTACATACAAAACATATAAAAGTGCCTAAACTTTAAGTGACAGTTAATAATGCAATAATATAGCTACAAGCCAAAACATGAAGGACAGCGAAGAGATTCATCGATAGACTGTCATATAGGCAGTAGGTCTAAAAAAATAACAGAAACACACTTTAGATCATTACAGTCATTTAACCCCAGAACGCCCGCTTCACGCCGTAGTAGGTCCTTCTGACGATCTCCCCCTCTGGGATTTATATGCACCCTTTCGATGCAGGAAAACTGTAAGGGAGAGGGGTCGTTGGGATGGTGTGTCCTAATGTGTTCTTGAAGTTTGGGACATCCGTTCCCTGATGATATAGAATTAAGGTGTTCTCCGATTGTAACAAAAAGACTAATTGTCTTACCAATGTAGAACCTATTGCATGAACAAAAGAGAACTTAGACCACGAAAGAGGTTCTACATGTAATGAAATCTCTGACATCTATTCTAGTGCCTCCTATCTGCAATGTTTTGGCTTGCATGTTGAATTTGCAAAAGTTACAGTGCCCATAATTGAAGTTTCCTCTTGGAATCCTCTCTCTGAGCCAATTCTGTCTTGGGACAGAGTATCTACTCTGGACAAGCTCAGTTTTAAAGTGGGACACCGTCTAAATGTAACCAAAGGTTAGTTTAGTAAGTAGTAGCAGTAGTAAATGGGCACTGTGACAAAACCTCCAAAAACGATGGTCTCCAATATGATATTATACTTAAAAAGTTGTCAAATGAGACTTCCCAAAATTTTTCATCCCCTATCCACAGGTTATAGGAGATTACATGGAACGGGCAGATATTAGTTGAGCACAGTGCTCGACTGTCTGCAATGCCACTATGTACCTACGTGCATCTTTAGAGGCATACAGCGATGATCAATGTAATAGTGTTACTGCTGCCTGCGCTCTTTGTGTGACCCAGGCTGCACCACCACCATTGCTTAGTGTTATAGAGAGGACCACAATAGCACCCTGAAAGAGAAGCAGCGTGGGAGTGAGGAGGAGGTGGCTTTAGGGAGCGCACGTAGGTGAATATTAATTTATTTAATTTTATATATAGGGGACATGTGCTTGGACTACCTATATATTGGGGGCATGTTCTGGACAACCTATATAAAGGGGGCAAGTGCTGGGACTGTCCATATACAGGGGCCAAGGGCTTGGACTACCTACATATAAGGGACGTGTTCTGGGACTACCTATATACTGTGATGGCAAGTGCTGGGCTACATATATACACTGATGGAATGTGCTGGTATGAGCCATCTATATACTTATATATATCTGGGGGTATGTACTGGTCTGAGCTACCTATACACTGGGACTACCTAAATAATGAAGATGGCTTTAGTAATCTGGGTTGCGAATTCTGATAAATTTTGAATAATATATTTATTCTTGCAGTATATTCATTTTTGGTATATGTGTATATGGGTGCTGTTTATTCAATGCTGGTAAATAGTTATGTATGGCATATTTATATCAATATTGATATGTGTTTGGTATATTCATTGCAGGTATATATTTATGTTTATGGTAAATTTGTGGCAAATTTCTGTTATTTTTAATGGACATATTTTCCTATTAGCACTATATTTACTGCTGGTTAGCCTTATTGTAGATTATCTCATAGCATGGCTTTTTAGATTTCATTCTTATGATTTTTAATGGGGGAGGGGGAAGCTTTCTTTTTTTCCTTCAGAATCAGCCCCAAAATTGACGATACACAATTCTGCTTGTTTGCCTAGGGCACCAAAATGCCTCAGACCTCAGTTCACAAGGCCGAGGCAGTCTCGTTCTAACCCTTTCATTACAATGTGCTATCAGCACATTGTAATGAATGGGGAGGAAAATCCCCATACACTGCCATACTGTAGTATGGCAGTATATAATAGGATCGATTAGACAACCTAGGGTTAAAGTACCCTAGGTAGTCTGGAGAATAGTAAAAGTAAAAATATAAAAAAAAGTTAAAAAAAATTATAATAAAATCACCCCCCTTTCCCTACAACTGATAATAATATTAATAAACAGTAAAAATCATAAACACATTAGGTATCACCACATCCAAAAATGCCCGATCAAAGTATATTAACAGTTTTTCACGGCATTTAACCGCGTAACGGAAAATAGCGCCCCAAAGTAAAAAATTTAACTTTTTTGCTATTTTTAAAAAAATATAAAAAAATCAATAAAAAGTGATGCATATTTTGTGTGTATACTATATGTTTGTTTATGCTGTATGTTACGTCCCTGTAGAAGAGTGAAGAAATCAGGCGATACCTTTTTGAGGCTAACTGAGTATATTTGATGGTGAGCTTTCGAGAATACTAGTTCTCTTCGTCAGACATGATGTTATGCATGAAACAGAAAATTCACAGCATTTTATACACACTAAACAGTGATTATCAAAGGATATTAAAAAAACCTCTAAAACAACAGATTGATAAAAACAGGGACATCTTATTTACAACAGGATGGCAATAAAAACATTAAAAACCTATAAGGCGAGACACATGAGCCCTGGCTCTTATCTGCTTGTGGCATCCAGGTCAGAGGTAGGAGGTCATGAAGCTGGCATGAATGTTAAGACCACTTTGCAAGGTGTTGAATCTCCTCATCAATTTATACTCCCATTCTTTCCTTTCCCTCTGTGTCTTAAAATGTCCCATTAAAACAGTAATCTGCAAATCTTCCATAGTGTGGTCCTCTCTGGAGAAATGTGCAGCCACTGGCAGATCTTTCCTTTCATTTTTAATATCAGCTCTGTGTGAGTTCATACGTTGATGGAGTCTCTGACCTGTTTCTCCAACATAAAGGCCTGTGGTTGGACACTGCTGACACATAATAAGGTAGACCACATTAGAGGACCTGCAGGAAAAGGTCCCCTTGATCTGATGTACCTGCTGTGATTGGGGTACAGGTACCTGGTCACCTGTGCGGATGTGCTGGCACGTTTTACATCTGCTTTGCAGGCAGGGTGAGGTACCATGTTCTGATGGGGGTCTCAGGGCACTCCGGACAACCAGTTGTTTCAGGTTTGGTGGTTGCCGGAAGGACAGGAGAGGAGGGACTGGAAATATTTCTTTTAATCTTGTGTCTTTATGCAGAATCGGTTGGAGTTCCTTGGCAATGTGACGCAGGATCTCCAGTTGTGGGCTATAAGTGACTACTAGGGGCACTCTGGCCTCCTGTTGGGTCTCCTTATATTTGAGTAAATCATCTCTGTTGATGGCTGCTGCTTTACCTATTTGGTTATCAGTCACTTTTGGTCTGTAGCCCAACTGGAGAAATTCAGACCTGAGCTCCAGGAGGTGTTTTTCCAGATCTTTTTTGTCTGAACATATACGGTTGTAGCGTATGGCCTGGCTGTATATGATGGATTGTCTGATATGTTTGGGGTGGAAGCTGTTATTTCTCAGGTAGGCCGTTCTGTCTGTAGGTTTATGGAATATGGATGTGGTTAAGTGGCTGTCTTTAATCTGTATGGTGGTATCCAGAAAGTGTATCTCCTTGTCTGAATAGCTTAGTTTCAGATTGATGGTGGGGTGAAAGTTGTTGTAGCCCTCATGGAATTGAATTAGGGCCTCCTCACCTGCAGTCCAGATGATCAGAATATCATCAATATAACGGAGATAGATCATGGGTTTTGTGGTGCATGTGGATAAGTAAGCACCTTCCAGTTCAGCCATAAAAAGATTGGCGTACTGTGGTGCACACCTTGAACCCATCGATGTTCCCATACACTGTAGGTACAGATCCTCTCCAGATCCGCACAGGTGACCAGGTACCTGTACCCCAATCACAGCAGGTACATCAGATCAAGGGGACCTTTTCCTGCAGGTCCTCTAATGTGGTCTACCTTATTATGTGTCAGCAGTGTCCAACCACAGGCCTTTATGTTGGAGAAACAGGTCAGAGACTCCATCAACGTATGAACTCACACAGAGCTGATATTAAAAATGAAAGGAAAGATCTGCCAGTGGCTGCACATTTCTCCAGAGAGGACCACACTATGGAAGACTTGCAGATTACTGTTTTAATGGGACATTTTAAGACACAGAGGGAAAGGAAAGAATGGGAGTATAAATTAATGAGGAGATTCAACACCTTGCAAAGTGGTCTTAACATTCATGCCAGCTTCATGACCTCCTACCTCTGACCTGGAGGCCACAAGCAGATAAGAGCCAGGGCTCATGTGTCTCGCCTCATAGGTTTTTAATGTTTTTATTGTCATCCTGTTGTAAATAAGATGTCCCTGTTTTTATCAATCTGTTGTTTTAGAGGTTTTTTTAATATCCTTTGATGATCACTGTTTAGTGTGTATAAAATGCTGTGAATTTTCTGTTTCATGCATAACATCATGTCTGACAAAGAGAACTAGTATTCTCGAAAGCTCACCATCAAATATACTCAGTTAGCCTCAAAAAGGTATTGCCTGATTTCTTCACTCTTCTTCTGCTCTCCATGGCTAACACGGTACAAATCTACACTACTTGTTACGTCCCTGTATCAGACCTCAGTTTAATAGTCACTATTTGGTCCTACTCTTTGTGGCAGGTGTGGGAAGTTGATCTAAGTTACAGAACCGGACTTGCAAGAACAAAGCATTTTTGACAGGTAATAAATTCACCCTCCACCCAATACATTCTATTATACAGAAAACTGGCACATAAAGTTCATACAGAAGACACCTCATCATTATTATTATTATAATTTATCCTACAAATAAATTGTAAGATTAATTGGTGTTGCAAATGATCCTGATAAATAGACATAATATTAACCTCTTCCCGCTCAGCGTCCGATATATCGGACGCTGAGCTCAGTGACTTAGCGCTCAGCGTCCAAGATCTGAGCCGAACCGGCATCGGGAAAGACGGGGTGCCGGCTGTGACTGATAGCCGGCACCCCAGTGTAACACCCGCGATCGGAGTTGTCTCCGATCGCGGGTGCTTAACCCGTTAAATGCCGCGGTCAGCACGACCGCGGCATCTAACATGTATCTGGGGGGTCTTTCCCCCATGATCGGCCCCCCCGAACCGTTTTCGGGGTGCGCCGATCGTTGCTATAGTAACTCTGGGGTCCGATCTGGACCCCAGAGTTACCTGCAAGAATTGCCAGTAAGATGGCGTCTGTGACGTCATCTTACTGGCACAGTGCCAGCCTATGCAAGTGTATAGGCTGACACTGATAATACTCTGCAATACATGAGTATTGCAGAATATTATCATGAACAAGCAATCAGAGGATTTCTTGTTCATGTACCATGGTATACAAGTGAAAAAGTAAAAAAAAAGTTATTCAATAAAAAAATAAAGTAATAAATCACTAAAAATGCCCCAAACCCCCAAAACATATAAAGAGACATATAACTCATAAAAAAGTCTAAATCATAAGACAAACCCCACATATATAGTATCACCGCGTCCGTAACAACCCGTAGAATAAAAGTAAATCATTATTGAACCCGCACGATAAACGCCGTAAAAAAAAAAACCCTCCAAAAATTATGATTTTTACCTTTTCAATCCCACAAAAAATGCTATAAAATGTGATCAAAAACCATATGTACTGCGACATGATACTGGTGCAAAGTACAACATGTCCCGCAAAAAACAAGCCATCAACCAGCTCCATAGCCAAAAAAGTAACAATGTTATGCCACTTGGAATACGGCAATAGATAAATGATAGATTTTTCCCCACATTAGGGTTTTGTTTGACAAATTTAGTAAAACGTAAGAAAATATATTCATGTCTGGTATCCCCGTAATCGTATCAACCCATAGAATAAAGATAACATGATTATTAGTCTATACGGTGAACACCAAAAAAAAAAGAAGTAAAAAATCCAGTACAGAATTGATGCTTTTCTACTCCTGTCCTCAAAAAAAGTTCCTAAATTTTCAACAATAGGTGATAAAAACCCCAAAATGGTAACACTGGAAAAAGCATCTCATCCCGCAAAAAAAATGGCATCACATGGCCCCTATAACGAAAAAGCGAAAATTTTATAGCCTTCAAAAGGGGCCAATGAGGAAACTAAAATCCTGGCAGCTGCAGGGTGCTCCTTCCCTTCTGCGTCTCGCTGTGCGCCCATAAAACAAGTAATGGCCACATGTGGGGGGTCTTTGTACTCAGGAGAAATTGCAGAACAAATTGTATGGTGGGTTTTCTCTTTTTATCTTTTGGAAATGTGTACATTTTAGGGCTAAATGAACGTATAAGGGAACAATATGACCATTCTAAATTTCACCTCCATTTTGATTCAATTACTATGAAGATCTCAAGGGGTTAACGATCTTCGTAAAAGCTGTTTCTGATAGCTTGAGGGGTGCAGATTTGAAAATGGGTTGGTTATATAGGGGGTTTTGATGCTAAATATGTAAAATTTCATTCAAAACTGTATTTATCCCCAAAATAGTCAATTCTGAAAATCCGGAAAAGCGATATTCTATTTGCAAGCCGCGTGACATCAAAATAAATTATCCAGACATTTCAGAAATTATGAAAATGTAAAGTAGACAAATGGGAAATGTTATTCAGCAACTTATTTAGGTGGTAAATCGATCTGCCTGAAAACGCAATGATTTTAAATTTCGAAAATGGCAAATTTTTCCAAAAATTTATCATATTTTCTTTTTTTTTGTAAATAAACGCAAAAATTATCTGCCAAAATTTACCACTAAAATGAAGTACAACATGTGGGGAAAAAACAGTCTCAGAATCGCTTTGATAAGTAACAGTGTTCAAAAGTTATAACCGTATAAAGAGACGCAAGTCAGAATCCAAAAAATCGGGCTGAGCCTTAAGCTACAAAATGGCTGCGTCCTTAAGGGGTTAAAATATAAGACTTTAAACACAACCATATTTATCATATATATGTATTAAATATGTCTGTGGTCTGTCAGAAGACATGAAGCACCATTAGGTTGTGACATGTTGCTACTGCATTAGGCCTAATTTTCTCCTAATGCAGTGATCTATTAATTATCTGGCAATTATCAATCTATTCTATGTTAATCATATAATGATATCATAAACTGCAGATTGTACACACATCACTCTTTTCACGATGTAGGATATACATAATTCAAACACATGGATGCATTCTATTAATACTGGTCATTCAGGGAAATATGCAAATACATTTTGCAGGATGGGATAAGGAAAACAATGTTGCTTGGCCTTCTGAATCTTTCAAACTGGCGTAGTTTTTTCATGACCATGGTTCAGTGATTTCCACGGATGCCTTACTGCCTACTATTGTTTTCAATGTGTGTTTTCACATTTCAGTCGTTTTCCAGTGATCGGTTGTCCATGAAAAACATTTTTTAAACCAGTCCTATTTGTTTCACAGATGTAGATCATTGAATGCTATAAAAGTCAATGGGGCACATTTACTTACCGCCAGAATGTACTGTCACGGCGAGGACGCCGCCGCCTCGTCACGTGACGTGGGGTGCAACTGTACGGGTTAATTTAGCCTACTCAAACTTGCGCTCACCTTTCACTCAGGACACAAATTGAGCATAAATCACACCTCATACAGCTCCAGCACCAGAACCAGACCCGCTGCCACCACTTATTGCATTTATACCGGGACCAATAAGTATCCCACTCGACATCAACTCTTGCTCTCAAGCAGTCACCTTGTCACACCACTAGACATGCACACTCAGCACTCCAGCAGTTACACAGCTAACTACACTTCACAAGGCTATGAGTTCGCAGAGCATACAGGGACCAAAATTAAAGTGAAAAGCTTTAATCACGAAAAGTTGGTCAGTGCATAAAAAAGATATTAAAAACAAAAGAATTACAGAATAAAATGACACACAACACGGCAAACAGTTATAAAATAAAAAGGGAGAAAAATAACAGAAACTTACAACTTAAAGTAAATCCTGATCCCTGGAGGTGGGAGAAATAAGGGACACACTCAGCTTGTCAAGCAGCCCCCAAAATGTGAACACCAATTCTTGGATTTCATATTGTTTTATAACTTCTCAGTTTGGTTCAGATTTCAGAACCTCCCATTCATTAATTAGTCCAGAGGGTCATTCACGATTGGGCAAAGTGTTAATGAGGGGGGAGAGTCCAGGAATATTTAAACAGTTCTTTGTTTCCAAATCCTGATGCAGAAGAGGAGGGGGTAAGGAGACCAAATGTCCTTTGGGGTCTGAACAGACCAGTCTTCAGTTCAGAGGTTATCAGGCTGTAAGAGCTCCAGGATGTCATAAAAGCTGCCTGGACGCTTCAATAGATGCCAAATATTTAAACAAAGTTTGTAATTACCCCGTTGTTAAACCCATCTTATACATTCACAATTAATATCTCCTTGACACCTCTCCCTTTCAAGATTGGGCAAATTTGAAAAGACCCACGCCATTTTAAATTTTCTTAAGCCAATTACCAATAATACATAGCAGAAGTTCAGTACCATAAAAATCATTGCCATAAGATGTGACTACCTGTTAAGTGTAGGACTTCTGTACCCAGTTACATTATGTTTTGGTTTTCCCGCTGTACAGCTATTAGAGTCCCTCTCTTTATCATTTATACTACAGGGCTTAGGTTGGACCACTGACTGAACGCTCTCCTGAGAGTCGCTATGCCCCTGCTCCCCTTTCTGATCGCTCCCCAAAACTGCACTGGCAACACTCATCACTGGGAACCCGACCTCACTGTGGACCCCAGTCTCCTCTCTCAGCACTGGTTCTAGTGTACACGCTGTCTTTGGCTCATAGACACACTGCATCTCCCCAGTCTGAGTAGAGGCATCTTTGTGGCTCATGCTCTGAGCCTTACTCATCTTGACACCTCTTGTCTGCTCTAGGACCTCTCCTTGAGTAATGGCCTCCACCAGATCCACACTCAGGACCTTAGAGCTTTGAGGTGCAGATTCAGAGACTCCATCTTGGCAGCCTCTCACACCCTTCACCATATCTGCTGACTGCAGGGTTATCTCTGGGGGCCCGTTCACCACCCCCTCCCCCGTAGCTTCCTCATACTGGGACACCTCTGGTTCTGGAGCAGGCATAGCCTTGCTCTTGCTATCCTGTCCTCCTTCCCAGACCAGTCCCCTTGGGCTTCTGCCCATTTTCTCATATGATTGTTGTACATCAGGCACATACACAGTTGTCATTTTTCCCAAATCATTTCCCAACAATACATCCACAGGCAATTCTTGTGACACTCACACTTGTCTGATACCTCTACCAGAACCCCAGTCCATAAAAACCTTGGCAACGGGCACTCCTGGATGGCATCCAGTTATCCCCTTCACAGGAAAAGTCTTTTCTGGAATGATGTCCTCAGGGTTTATAACCTCAGGGCGAACTAAAGAATAACTTGCCCCTGAGTCTCTTAATCCCTGGGTGACTCTGTCACCCACTATCACAGTCTGCATATGGTGCTGTAACTTGTCCATATCACCAGAAAGCAGCATGACTACTGGTGCTGTAGAGTAGACAGTTGCCCCTCTCTCTGGGCACGCAGACCTCAGATGACCCACTTTGTTACAAATAAAACATTTGCGCATATCCCCCTGATTTATAGACTCCCTCAGTGTAATGTTCTCACCCACTTTGGAGACAGAAGGCTGTGATGTTGTCCTGGCTTGTTTCTCCTTCCAGCTGGAGGACCTTTGGGGGGATGTTTCCCTCTTGGCTTCAGGCATCCGGTTGGCAGTATAGGAGTCTGCAATCTGCGCAGCTTCATCCGCAGTTTTAGGCTCCCTGTCACAAACAAACTGTCGTACATCCACAGGACAAATGTGCAGAAACTGATCTTTTATCATGAGATCCTCCAGGTCCTCATGGCTGTTGACAGAAAGTCCTCGGGTCCACTGTAGAAAGGTAGCCCTTAAGTTGCCTACTGTATCAGCGTAGCTCGCAGTTGTTTCTCGCTTTACACTCCGGAATTTCTTGCGATACACCTCTGGAGTTAAGTTGTACTTTTTAATCAAAGCAGCTTTTATAGCATCATAGTCCTCATCAAGCTCAAGAGGAAGGTCAGCAAATACTTCCAGGGCTTTGCCTCTTAGCCCTGGGCTTAAATACTGTGCCCACTGCTCACGGGGCAGATGGTATTGTCTGCAGGTCTTCTCAAAAGATCGCAGAAAAATGTCCAAGTCCCCATCCTTGTCCAGTACTGGAAAACGTTCTTGACGAGGTCTTTTGGGGTCTACATCCTGGGATTGGGGTTGCACAGAATTGATACCCCTTTCAATACGCGCCATTTCCAGCCTGAATTCTCTATCAGCCTGGCGCTCTGCGGCTGCTCTCTCCTCTCTCTCTGCAGCCGCCTGATTAAACTGAAGGATAAGCTGCATACGCAGGCTAGGATCACATTCACCTAGCTGCTGTAGGGCCATTTGTAGAGACACATCCATGCCTACCTGAGGGCTCCTGCTGTGGGTAGCCTCAGGGGAAACTCTTCCAGGATTAATGTCCATATCTTGGTTCCCTTGAGCCGTGCCAGATCCTTGCTCAGCATCTTGCTCCATCAAAGCGCAAACCAGCAGCTCTTTGGACTTGTCAGCCGGGTCGATACCTCTCTACTCACAGAGGTGGACTAGAGCCTCTTTGCTCTGTCTCTTGTAGATGGTTGCCATCACTGAGTGCAACCTTTGCCAAATAAAAGATAGAAAAGAAAAACGGGGAAGGGAAACTGTTTGCACGTGTGTCTTAGAACAGCACTGATTTGGTCCGTGTAAAACTAGGGTACTCCTCGCAAGGATTCCACTAGTCCTTAAGTGCAGGGGTTAGTTGCTTAATCCCAACACTTAATGCTCTGACAAAAATGAATTTATCCCACCGCTGCCACCAATTTGTCACGGCGAGGACGCCGCCGCCTCGTCACGTGACGTGGGGTGCAACTGTACGGGTTAATTTAGCCTACTCAAACTTGCGCTCACCTTTCACTCAGGACACAAATTGAGCATAAATCAAACCTCATACAGCTCCAGCACCAGAACCAGACCCGCTGCCACCACTTATTGCATTTATACCGGGACCAATAAGTATCCCACTCTACATCAACTCTTGCTCTCAAGCAGTCACCTTGTCACACTCAGCACTTTAGCAGTAACACAGCTAGTCACACTTCACAAGGCTATGAGTTCGCAGAGCATACAGGGACCAAAATTAAAGTGAAAAGCTTTAATCACGAAAAGTTGGTCAGTGCATAAAAAAGATATTAAAAACAAAAGAATTACAGAATAAAATGACACACAACACGGCAAACAGTTATAAAATAAAAAGGGAGAAAAATAACAGAAACTTACAACTTAAAGTAAATCCTGATCCCTGGAGGTGGGAGAAATAAGGGACACACTCAGCTTGTCAAGCAGCCCCCAAAATGTGAACACCAATTCTTGGATTTCATATTGTTTTATGGGATGATGGGGTGATTGTCACTATGGCGCACACTGGTAGTCAAAAGTGATTCGGAGAGTACTTTATAACAAAACTGTTTATTGGTGTCTCGGTAACACAACGCGTTTCGGAATCAGCGGCGATTCCTTTTTCAAGTGAGGAGAGACTAAAAAAATATATAGGTACAATGTGTGTCGATAAAGGACAAGAAATTAAAAATAAAAAATAAAAGCAATCCATATAAAAATGCCCATAGAGTGTTAGGGCGATGTAGATACAACATTGCATGATATCATAGCATGGTATAAACTGACAAAAAACGTACATAACAAGTATTAGTAGGTAAGCCAACATAAAATTGCATAAAAAGCATCAACTAAGTTTGATACAGAGTCCAATACAATGGATTAAGCATATATTGAAATTGAGCAGAAATATAAATAAATATAGATATAAAATAAATAAATATGAATGTAAATATAACTATAGATTCAAATAAATAAATGTGAATATAGATACAACAATAGATATATCAATGAATATATAAAAATGAATATATACAAATGACAGGATAAAAAGAATGTGGAAAGTGGAGTGTCCATGATGAATCCCAATAAAGAAGTGGACAGATAACAAAGGAATACTTATAGCTCATGGAATTTGGTGGTCATATAGACAAAAAGTAAATGATGCAATGCAGAGAAACATGAGGCAAATAGATAAATGAGGGACTGGGGTTCTTACCTAGAAGCTCAGGTCTTAGGTTTCTTCCCAGAGCTGTAAAGGTGTGGTGGGAGTGTGGTCACTTTAAACAGACTGATGGGGGAGTGGCTAGCGCCAAAAATGGGGGTGTGGCTTACTAGATTTTTTTTTTTTTTTCCCCTCCTTCCCCCTTTTCCTTCTATTCTAAAAATTACTTTCTAAGGACTCATTGAGACCATTCGGGACCAGACAATTAATTTTAAAGATCCAAAACATTTCTCTCTGGCGGAGTATATTAAGTCGTTCGCTCCCCTCAGGGATTGCTTCTACTGGGGTTATTGAAAAAGCTAGAAAGTCTTTTTGGTGATGCGTGAGAGCGTGTCTGGAAACACTATGCTTAGTGAAACCATTGGTAGTGTTGCTGCGATGGTTGTTTATACGGGTTCTTAGGTGCTGTGATGTTCGACCTATGTATTGGAGGCCGCATGTGCATTCCATAAGGTAGATCACGAATTCAGAGGAACAGTTCATAAATGATTTGATGTGAAATACCTCATTTGTGGTGTTGCTTCTAAAGGTCTTGACTTTGTTTAAGATGTTGAGGCAACATTTGCAGCTGGTTTGGCCGCATCTGTAGCTCCCGGTCAATTTGGGGAGTAAAGAATTTCTTGTGCTTTGGGGGACTTTGCTTCGTAGTTTACTGGGGGCCAGACTGTTTTTTAGAGTTTTGGCTCTTCTGTAGATGATTCCTGGTTTTTTAGGGAGGTCATTGGACAGGAACGGGTCGTTGAGTAGGATTGGCCAATGTTTGCCGAGGATCTCGTGGATCTGGCGGTGTCCGCTATTGTAGGTGGTTATGAAGTTTACCTTCATAGACTTCTTTTCTGCCAGAGTTTCATTTGCCCTGGGTTTCAGACAGTCGGATTGTTCCAGTTGCATAGACCGTTCATAAGCTGAGTTGACAAGTGATTTCGGAAAGCCTTTGTTTAAAAACCTCTTCTTTAGGATTTGGCTTTGTTCCATGAAAGTGGTGGTTTCGGAACAGTTTTTTCTTATCCGGCGGAACTGGCTGAATGGTATGTTTTCTTTCCATTTTTTGTGGTGATTGCTTTTGAAATGTAGAAAACTGTTTGTGTCAACTTTTTTGAAAAATGTTTTTGTCGTGATCGTACCTTTATCTGCCTGGAGGCGAAGGTCGAGAAATTCTATTTCCGTGGTCGAGGAACTGAGGGTAAATTTTAGACCCCAATCATTAGAGTTGATGGAAGATACAAAGGTGGGGATTAGATTTTCAGGGCCGTCCCAGATGATAAGGAGATCATCTATGTATCTCTTATAAAAGATGATGTTGTTGCGCCAATCAGGGTTGGTTTGAATAAACTGTCTCTCAAACTCGCCCATATAAATATTGGCGAAACTTGGGGCAAATTTCGTCCCCATGGCTGTGCCCCGGGTTTGCTTGTAAATAGTGTTCTGAAATGTGAACACATTGTGTGTTAGGATGAATTTGATGGCTTTAAGGATAAAGATTTTCTGTTTGAGGGGCATCAGGTTGTCACGGCTGAGACACAGGTCGATCATACTGATGCCCCTATCATGGGGAATATTTGAATATAGGGCTGAGACATCTAGGGTGACCCAATGGTACGTTGGTTTCCAGATGATGTCTTTAAGAGCTATGAGTACACTTGTAGAGTCTCTAAGATATGAATCAAGTTTGACGACATATCTTTGGAGGTGAATATCCATATAATGAGATAAATTACATGAGATGGAGGAAATGCCTGAAATTATCGGTCGTCCGGGGGGATTTTGCAGATCTTTATGTACCTTTGGAAGGTGGTAGAAGATGGGAGTGTTCGGGGTTTTTACCCATATATAATCTCTCTCGGTCTTGGTGATGGTTTTGTTATTGAATGCTTCTGTGAGCAGATCCTTAAGTTCCTGTGTATGAGTTGGAAGTGGGTTTTTGGGTAGAACTTCATAGTATGTTTTATCGGATAAGATATTGAGCGCTTCTGTGATATAGATTGATCTATCTTGGATGACGATTCCGCCTCCTTTGTCGGCGTTCCTTATAACTATGTCCTGTTTGTTCATCAGGGTTTTGATGGCCTCTCTCTCGAATCTGGAGAGGTTATGTGAAAGGTGTAGATCCCGGTTGATGGATCTGAAATCTTTTTCGACTAATGTCATAAAGGTCTCTATATTGCTACCTCTGTGGTGGAGTTGTTTTATAACTTCTCAGTTTGGTTCAGATTTCAGAACCTCCCATTCATTAATTAGTCCAGAGGGTCATTCACGATTGGGCAAAGTGTTAATGAGGGGGGAGAGTCCAGGAATATTTAAACAGTTCTTTGTTTCCAAATCCTGATGCAGAAGAGGAGGGGGTAAGGAGACCAAATGTCCTTTGGGGTCTGAACAGACCAGTCTTCAGTTCAGAGGTTATCAGGCTGTAAGAGCTCCAGGATGTCATAAAAGCTGCCTGGACGCTTCAATAGATGCCAAATATTTAAACAAAGTTTGTAATTACCCCGTTGTTAAACCCATCTTATACATTCACAATTAATATTTCCTTGACATGTACTATCTGCCGCGATCCATGAAGACAGTTAGAGATGAGCGAGCACTAAAATGCTCGGGTACTCGTTATTCGAGACAAACTTTTCCCGATGCTCGAGTGCTCGTTTCGAGTAACGAGCCCCATTGAAGTCAATGGGAGACTCGAGCATTTTTCAAGGGGACCAAGGCTCTGCACAGGGAAGCTTGGCCAAACACCTGGGAACCTCAGAAAAGGATGGAAACACCACGGAAATGGACAGGAAACAGCAGGGGCAGCATGCATGGATGCCTCTGAGGCTGCTTAATCGCACCATTATGCCAAAATTATGGGCAACAGCATGGCCATGACAGAGTGACAGAATGAAGCTAGATAGCATCTAAAACATCCAATAATTGACCCTGACACTATAGGGGACGGCATGCAGAGGCAGCGGCAGCAGCGGAAGGCTAGAGAGTGGCATGGCGACATACCCTAAATGGACTCAGGCTTCAAACCAATGAATAGCAGAGAGGAACCAAAGAAGGTGAGCAAGAAGCGCTCAAATAATATTGGTACATGATAAAAGTTTGCCAGTATATTTTGTGGATTACACAGCAGGGTGGCGACAAAGTTAACATGGAAGCCATGAAAACAATCCAAAATTCTGCCTGACACAGCTCGTTTGATAAGGGGACGATGTATGGAGGCAGTGAACTAGTAGTAGATTAAAGGTACTGCAGTTAAAACTATGTTAGTTGGTTCTTGGCATGGAGCTGGCGCTCCGCTGCCAGGCGAGCTTTCGCCAATCCAAGCCCCTGTCTCTAGGCTACTCCCCAAACAGCACTTCTAAGAACCTTTCGGATAAGATCAAGTGTAGTAGCGTTCTTATAAGTTTGGGATATGGCGGGTGAGGGGAATGTAAACATCTGCGCAAGAAGCGCTGAAATAATATCCGTAAATGAAAAAAGTTTTCCAGTATATTTTGTGGCTTACACAGCAGGGTGGCGACAAAGTTAACAAGTTTGATGTGGAATGCCCTGCAATAGCTCTTGGGCGGTGTGCCTTTTATCACCTAGGCTCAGCAGTTTGAGCACCGCCTGCTGTCGCTTAGCAACGGCACTGCTGCTGTGCCTAGAGCTACCGACTGATGGCGCCATGCCCACGGATGGTAATTCGGAGGAGGAGGAGGTGGAGGAGGGGTGGGAGGATTTGGAGGTATAGTAGGCCTTTGAGACCTGGACCGAGGTAGGCCCCGCAATCCTCTGCGTCGGCAGTATATGACCAGCCCCAGGGTCAGACTCGGTCCCAGCCTGCACCAAGTTAAGTGTAGTAGCGTTCTTATAAGTTTGGAATATGGCGGGTGAGGGGAATGTAAACAGATGCGCAAGAAGCGCATGATGCGCATGGAGCTGGCGCTCTGCTGCTAGGCGAGCTTTCGCCAATCCAAGCCCCTGTCTCTAGGCTACTCCCCAAACAGCACTTCTAAGAACCTTTTGTATAAGATCAAGTGTAGTAGCGTTCTTATAAGTTTAGGATATGGCGGGTGAGGGGAATGTAAACAGATGCGCAAGAAGCGCATGATGCGCATGGAGCTGGCGCTCCGCTGCTAGGCGAGCTTTCGCCAATCCAAGCCCCTGTCTCTAGGCTACTCCCCAAACAGCACTTCTAAGAACCTTTTGTATAAGATCAAGTGTAGTAGCGTTCTTATAAGTTTAGGATATGGCGGGTGAGGGGAATGTAAACAGATGCGCAAGAAGCGCTGAAATAATATCCGTAAATGGTAAAAGTTTGCCAGTGTATTTTGTGGATAACACAGCAGGGTGGCGACAAAGTTAACAACTTTGATGTGGAATCCATGAAAACAACCCAAATTTCGGCCTGACAAACCTCGTTTGATAAAGGGACGATGTATGGAGGCAGCTATATGGACGACTTTTGGAGGTAGCAATGGAGACAACGTGTGGAGGCTGCTATGGAGAAAATTCAATTTGGATAGTGCCTGTATGTGGCAGTCCAAAAAATTTTTCAAACCAGAGGAGCAGGTAGGTGGCCCTCCAGAAAAATGGAATAGATTGAGTGCCTGTATGTGGCAGTCCAAAAAATTTTTCAAACCAGAGGAGCAGGTAGGTGGCCCTCCAGAAAAATGGAATAGATTGAGTGCCTGTATGTGGCAGTCCAAAAAAGTTTTCAAACCAGAGGAGCAGGTAGGTGGCCCTCCAGAAAAATGGAATAGATTGAGTGCCTGTATGTGGCAGTCCAAAAAAGTTTTCAAACCAGAGGAGCAGGTAGGTGGCCCTCCAGAAAAATGGAATAGATTGAGTGCCTGTATGTGGCAGTCCAAAAAAGTTTTTAAACCAGAGGAGCAGGTAGGTGGCCCTCCAGAAAAATGGAATAGATTGAGTGCCTGTATGTGGCAGTCCAAAAAAGTTTTTAAACCAGAGGAGCAGGTAGGTGGCCCTCCAGAAAAATGGAATAGATTGAGTGCCTGTATGTGGCAGTCCCAAAAAATTGTTTAAAACAGAGGACCGGAAAGGTGGCCCTCCAGAAAAATTGAATAGATTGAGTGCCTGTATGTGGCACTCCCAAAAATTGTTTAAAACAGAGGACCGTGTCGGTGGCCCTCCAGAAAAATTAAATGCATAAAGTACTATACCTAGAGCCAGTGGGCCCTGTCAAAAAACAGCCAGTTTCCTCTGCTTTACTGTAGAAAGAGGAGGAGAAGGAGGAAAATGAGGAGGAGGAGGAGTGGATAAATTATTCAGGTTGAGCTTCCTTCACCTGCTGGAGATTTGAAATTAGGAGAAATCCATGCTTTATTCATCTTGATAAGCGTCAGCCTGTCAGCGCTGTCAGTCGACAGGCGTGTACGCTTATCGGTGATGATGCCACCAGCTGCACTGAAAACCCGCTCTGACAAGACGCTAGCGGCAGGGCAGGCAAGAACCTCCAAGGCGTACAGCGCCAGTTCGTGCCACATGTCCAGCTTTGAAACCCAGTAGTTGTAGGGAGCTGTGTGATCATTTAGGACGATGGTATGGTCAGCTACGTACTCCCTCACCATCTTTCTGTAAAGATCAGCCCTACTCTGCCGAGACTGGGGACAGGTGACAGTGTCTTGCTGGGGTGACATAAAGCTGGCAAAAGCCTTGTAAAGCGTACCCTTGCCAGTGCTGGACAAGCTGCCTGCTCGCCTACTCTCCCTCGCTACTTGTCCCGCAGAACTACGCACTCTGCCGCTAGCGCTGTCAGAAGGGAAATACTGTTTCAGCTTGTGCACCAGGGCCTGCTGGTATTCATGCATTCTCACACTCCTTTCCTCTCCAGGGATGAGAGTGGAAAGATTTTGCTTGTACCGTGGGTCCAGGAGAGTGAACACCCAGTAATCGGTGCTGCAATAAATTCTTTGAACGCGAGGGTCACGGGATAGGCAGCCTAGCATGAAATCTGCCATATGCGCCAGAGTACCAACGCGTAAGAATTCACTCCCCTCACTGGCCTGACTGTCCATTTCCTCCTCCTCCAACTCCTCCAACTCCTCTTCTTCTGCCCATACACGCTCAACAGTGTAGGACTCAACAATGGTCCCCTCTTGTGTCTCGCCAACATTCTCCTCCTCTTCCTCCTCATCCTCCTCCACCTCCTCCGATATGCGCTGAGAAACAGACCTAAGGGTGCTTTGGCTATCAACAAGGGAATCTTCTTCCCCCGTCTCTTGTGACGAGCGCAAAGCTTCCGACTTCATGCTGATCAGAGAGTTTTTCAACAGGCCAAGCAGCGGGATGGTGAGGCTGATGATGGCGGCATCGCCACTGACCATCTGTGTTGACTCCTCAAAGTTACTCAGCACCTGACAGATATCAGACATCCACGTCCACTCCTCATTGTAGACTTGAGGAAGCTGACTGACCTGACTACCAGTTCTGGTGGAAGTTGACATCTGGCAGTCTACAATCGCTCGGCGCTGCTGGTAAACTCTGGATAACATGGTCAGTGTTGAATTCCACCTCGTGGGCACGTCGCACAACAGTCGGTGAGCGGGCAGTTGGAGGCGGCGCTGCGCTGCCCTGAGAGTGGCAGCATCTGTGCTGGACTTCCTGAAATGCGCACAGATGCGGCGCACCTTCGTGAGCAAATCAGACAGATTGGGGTATGTCTTGAGGAAACGCTGAACTATCAGATTTAACACATGGGCCAGGCATGGCACATGTGTCAGTCTGCCGAGTTGCAGAGCCGCCACCAGGTTACGGCCGTTGTCACACACAACCATGCCTGGCTTCAGGTTCAGCGGTGCCAGCCACAGATCAGTCTGCGCCGTGATGCCCTGTAATAGTTCTTGGGCGGTGTGCCTTTTATCGCCTAGGCTCAGCAGTTTGAGCACCGCCTGCTGTCGCTTAGCGACGGCACTGCTGCTGTGCCTAGAGCTACCGACTGATGGCGCCATGCCCACGGATGGTCGTTCGGAGGAGGAGGTGGAGGAGGGGTGGGAGGAGGAGGAGGCATAGTAGGCCTCAAACACCTGGACCGAGGTAGGCCCCGCAATCCTCGGCGTCGGCAGTATATGACCAGCCGCAGGGTCACACTCGGTCCCAGCCTCCACCAAGTTAACCCAATGTGCCGTCAGAGATATATAGTGGCCCTGCCCGGCAGCACTCGTCCACGTGTCCGTGGTCAGGTGGACCTTGTCAGAAACGGCGTTGGTCAGGGCACGGATTATGTTGTCTGACACGTGCTGGTGCAGGGCTGGGACGGCACATCGGGAAAAGTAGTGGCGGCTGGGGACCGAATACCGAGGGGCGGCCGCCGCCATGAGGCTGCGAAAGGCCTCGGTCTCTACTAGCCTATAGGGCAGCATCTCCAGGCTTAGCAATCTGGAAATGTGCACATTAAGGGCTTGGGCGTGCGGGTGGGTTGCACTATATTTGCGTTTCCGCTCCAGCGTCTGGGGTATGGAGAGCTGAACGCTGGTGGATGCTGTGGAGGATCGTGGAGGTGACGATGGGGTTTTTGTGGCAGGGTCCTGGGCAGGGGGCTGACTATCAGCTGACACAGGGGAAGGAGCAGTGGTGTGCACGGCCGGAGGTGAACGCGCTTGTTGCCACTGAGTGGGGTGTTTAGCATTCATATGCCTGCGCATACTGGTGGTAGTTAAGCTAGTAGTGGTGGAACCCCTGCTGATCCTGGTTTGGCAAATGTGGCACACCACAGTCCGTCGGTCATCCGGTGTTTCCTTAAAGAACCTCCAGACTTCTGAAAATCTAGCCCTCGCCGCAGGAGCCCTCGCCACGGGAGCTTCACTAGTTGACACATTTGGCGCTGATGCACCAGCTCTGGCCCTGCCTCTCCGTCTGGCCCCACCACTGCCTCTTCCAACCTGTTCTGGTCGAGGACTCTCCTCCGTCTCAGAAGCACTGTGTTCACCCGGCCTCTCAACCCAGCTTGGGTCTGTCACCTCATCATCCTCCGATCCCTCAGTCTGCTCCCCCCTCGGACTTCCTGCCCTGACAACAACTTCCCCACTGTCTGACAACCGTGTCTCCTCATCGTCAGACACCTCTTTACACACTTCTTCCACTACGTCAACAAGGTCATCATCACCCACAGACTGCGACTGGTGGAAAACCTGGGCATCAGAAAATTGCTCATCAGCAACCGGACAAGTGGTTTGTGACTGTGGGAAGGGTCCAGAAAACAGTTCCTCAGAGTATGCCGGTTCAAATGGCAAATTTTGCTGGGAGGGGGCAGACTGGGGGGGAGGAGGCTGAGGTGCAGGAGCTGGAGGAGTGCCGATTTCGGTGACATGGGTGGACTGCGTGGAAGACTGACTGGTGGACAAATTGCTCGAAGCATTGTCGGCAATCCACGACATCACCTGTTCGCACTGTTCTGGCCTCAACAGTGCTCTACCACGAGTCCCAGTAACTTCAGACATGAACCTAGGGAGTGTAGCTCTGCGGCGTTCCCCTGCTCCCTCATAAGCAGGTGGTGTCTCACCCCGCCCAGGACCACGGCCTCTGACCCCTGCAGTAGTTGGACGCCCACGTCCCCGCCCTCGTCCTCTACCCCTAGCCCTCGGGTTAAACATTTTGAAAATGAGAGTTATAACTTGTATTTTTTTTTTAACTTTTTTTTTTTTTTTTTTTGTGTTTTTTAGTTTTTAAAACCAAACGATGCTATCCTATTGCTATGGCTATTTTCTAGCCAAGTATTACAGCACACTACTATGCCAGATGAGATGACGCTGAGTTATGAAAAAAATAAACGTAAAATAAAAAAGGAAATGGCAGACTGTGCCTAGTTGAAATACAACCCCGGGCCCTAATAAATTTTCCCACTTCGGTCTTTGCGATGGATATGTGCGTCACTAAAACACAGTGGTCGCAAGTCTGACTCCAAATTGCTCCCAATTTGATAGTAGATGCACTGCAGCAAGTACAGCCACCAGCAGATCAACCAGAAATCAAATATATATAACGCTACTGTAGGCGTAATTAAGACGTTTGTATTCTCCTATGGCTATTTTCTAGCCAAGTATTACAGCACACTACTATGCCAGATGAGATGACGCTGAGTTATGAAAAAAATAAACGTAAAATAAAAAAGGAAATGGCAGACTGTGCCTAGTTGAAATACAACCCCGGGCCCTAATAAATTTTCCCACTTCGGTCTTTGCGATGGATATGTGCGTCACTAAAACACAGTGGTCGCAAGTCTGACTCCAAATTGCTCCCAATTTGATAGTAGATGCACTGCAGCAAGTACAGCCACCAGCAGATCAACCAGAAATCAAATATATATAACGCTACTGTAGGCGTAATTAAGACGTTTGTATTCTCCTATGGCTATTTTCTAGCCAAGTATTACAGCACACTACTATGCCAGATGAGATGACGCTGAGTTATGAAAAAAATAAACGTAAAATAAAAAGAAACTGGCAGACTGTGCCTAATTGAAATACAACCCCGGGCCCTAATAAATTTTCCCACTTCGGTCTTTGCGATGGATATGTGCGTCACTAAAACACAGTGGTCGCAAGTCTGACTCCAAATTGCTCCCAATTTGATAGTAGATGCACTGCAGCAAGTACAGCCACCAGCAGATCAACCAGAAATCAAATATATATAACGCTACTGTAGGCGTAATTAAGACGTTTGTATTCTCCTATGGCTATTTTCTAGCCAAGTATAACAGCACACTACTATGCCAGATGAGATGACGCTGAGTTATGAAAAAAATAAACGTAAAATAAAAAAGGAAATGGCAGACTGTGCCTAGTTGAAATACAACCCCGGGCCCTAATAAATTTTCCCACTTCGGTCTTTGCGATGGATATGTGCGTCACTAAAACACAGTGGTCGCAAGTCTGACTCCAAATTGCTCCCAATTTGATAGTAGATGCACTGCAGCAAGTACAGCCACCAGCAGATCAACCAGAAATCAAATATATATAACGCTACTGCAGGCGTAATTAAGACGTTTGTATTCTCCTATGGCTATTTTCTAGCCAAGTATTACAGCACACTACTATGCCAGATGAGATGACGCTGAGTTATGAAAAAAATAAACGTAAAATAAAAAGAAACTGGCAGACTGTGCCTAATTGAAATACAACCCCGGGCCCTAATAAATTTTCCCACTTCGGTCTTTGCGATGGATATGTGCGTCACTAAAACACAGTGGTCGCAAGTCTGACTCCAAATTGCTCCCAATTTGATAGTAGATGCACTGCAGCAAGTACAGCCACCAGCAGATCAACCAGAAATCAAATATATATAACGCTACTGTAGGCGTAATTAAGACGTTTGTATTCTCCTATGGCTATTTTCTAGCCAAGTATAACAGCACACTACTATGCCAGATGAGATGACGCTGAGTTATGAAAAAAATAAACGTAAAATAAAAAAGGAAATGGCAGACTGTGCCTAGTTGAAATACAACCCCGGGCCCTAATAAATTTTCCCACTTCGGTCTTTGCGATGGATATGTGCGTCACTAAAACACAGTGGTCGCAAGTCTGACTCCAAATTGCTCCCAATTTGATAGTAGATGCACTGCAGCAAGTACAGCCACCAGCAGATCAACCAGAAATCAAATATATATAACGCTACTGCAGGCGTAATTAAGACGTTTGTATTCTCCTATGGCTATTTTCTAGCCAAGTATTACAGCACACTACTATGCCAGATGAGATGACGCTGAGTTATGAAAAAAATAAACGTAAAATAAAAAGAAACTGGCAGACTGTGCCTAATTCTACTCAAACCCCTAATAAATTTTCCCACTTTGGTGTTTGAGGTGGATATGTGTGTCACTAAGAGCTAAACACAACGGTAGCAAGTCCCCCTGCTAATTCCTCACAATATGGTACTAGCTGCAAATAAAAAAAAAAAAAAATTATAACGTTATTGTAGCCCTAAGAAGGGCTGTTGGGTTCTTTAAGAATCACTCCTGCCTAACAGTAAGCTAATAGAACACCCTAACGCTTTCCCTGAGCAGCAGCAGCTCTCTCCCTAGCGGCATCCAGACAGAGAATGATCCGAGCAGCGCGGGCAGCGGCTAGTCTATCCCAGGGTCACCTGATCTGGCCAGCCAACCACTGCTATCTACGTGTAAGGGTACCACGTCATGCTGGGTGGAGTGCAGAGTCTCCTGGCTTGTGATTGGCTCTGTTTCTGGCCGCCAAAAAGCAAAACGGCGGGAGCTGCCATTTTCTCGAGCGGGCGAAATACTCGTCCGAGCAACGAGCAGTTGCGAGTACGCTAATGCTCGATCGAGCATCAAGCTCGGACGAGTATGTTCGCTCATCTCTAAAGACAGTGCTCCCGATTTCCTGCATGTGTCGCTTCCCCGCTCATGTCCGCCGGAGTTCACCTTCTTCCTCCCGGTGTATGTAAGTGCATGGTTTGCAACACAAATTGAATTGTTAAATCCCGCAGGTAGTCCGAATCCGCCTGATCGTCCGACGGCCAGCCCCCGATTTGTGTTGCGTCAAAGCCGCCGCAATTGCGACACAAAACAATCGCGTGTGACACAATCCCCGGCTCGATGCCCGAAAAGTCGTGAAAAATCACTGAAAATGAATATTAATAACTTTTCACTCAAAGCTTTTCACGCAGATAAACCTGTTCTCTAAACTGAAGTGAAGAGGTGCAACCACTGGAAGCAGCGCAACTGTGCTGCCTACAGTTGTGATTCTGTTAATTCTGTCTGTACAGTGGTCTGGCTTTAGTCCCTCATGTCATAAGGCCTCTTATGGGTCATGCTTGATGTCAAGGGGGCTGCCTTACAAAATAGCTAAAGAGGCAATGTTTTACTTATCATATCCTGAAAAACATATTTGCATATTTCCCACAATCCCCTAGTGGAGCAAAGCAAGTTGGCCTTATTTAGCAAAGTCTCCATAAGGAGAACTCTTACTTCTATATTCATCATAACATTCTTTAAATAAAACTCTGAAATGGCTGTAACTAACACTACAAAGACACATTTAGGAGATTCCTTTATGAGATTACATACTTTTCAAGTGGAGTGCCACAGTAGTTGATATAATTCCTCCTTTATAATATTTTTATCAAAGACCCTGTAGAGTGTACTAGTGACCCTGTAGAGTGTACTAGTCCGGCGCATGTTGGCTCCCAGTGCATGGAGAGGGCTCGCGGGTGTCTTCCTGCCTATCGCCGTCGGCCACGCTGACAACGGCTTCAAAAAGATGGCGGAGCTTCGGCACTGACATCTTGCCACGGATCGACGCTCCCCGTGACATCATTGGGTAGCAGGGATCCTTTGCCAAGACAACCTTGGGTCTTCCGAAGAACTGAGGCCGTCTCGTTTTAACCCTTTCATTACAATGTGCTATCAGCACATTGTAATGAATGGGGAGGAAAATCCCCATACACTGCCATACTGTAGTATGGCAGTATATAATAGGATCGATTAGACTACCATAAGTACCCTAGATAGTCTGGAGAATAGTAAAAGTAAAAATAAAAAAAAGTTAAAAAAATTATAATAAAATAAAGCTAAAATTTAAACTCGCCCTTCTTTCCCTACAACTGATATAAATATTAATAAACAGTAAAAATCATAAACACATTAGGTATCACCACATCCAAAAACGCCCGATCAAAGTACAATAACACTTTTTCACTGCATTTAACCGCATAAAGGAAAATAGCGCCCCAAAGTAAAAAATTGAGCTTTTTTGCTATTTTTTAAAAAAATATTTAAAAAATCAATAAAAAGTGATCAAAAAGTCGAACAGTCCTAATAATTACAGCTATGAAAACTTCATCAAAAGCCGCAAAAATGACACTATCCCCAGCTCCATAAACCGAAGTATGAAAAAGTTATTGGTGCTTGAAGATAGCAAAATGTAAAAAAAAGGCTTTAATTTTTGTAAATGTATGAAAACATTATAAAACCTATACAAATTTGGTATCCCCGTAATCGTATTGACCCAAAGAATAAAGTAGACATGTCACTTGTGGTGCACAGTGAAGGCTGTAAAATCCAAGCCCACAAGAAAACAGCGCAATTGCGTTTTTTCACCATTTTCACTGCATTTGGAATTTTTTTCCCGTTTCCCTGTACATGGCATGGAATATTAAATACATTCACTCTAAAGTACAATTTATTACGCCAAGATTTTTGAAAAAATAGTGGCAGTGAACGGTAGGTACTTGTGCAAATCAAAACTTCTTTATTAGTGTTTACAGGTGCATAAATACATGAATAAAAATGGACATCTGAGATCGATGCATTTTGACGTTATCACGTCTTAATCATGATCTCCACAACATACATATATGAATGAATACCTTAAATAGAATCACCCACCCAATGCCTGATCGTGAGGGCAGACGTAGAATATGATGCATGGCGTTCCTCGAACCAGCATAGCTCTACTCTGTCCATTGCTTTTGTGTCACCCAAAAATGACATAACGCCGGCATGGTCACGTGATATGAGTCACATAACTAAAGGTCCATCTCAGACCAGGCTATGGGTGAGATTATATAAAATTTAATTAAAACAGTGTAAAAAGCACATTATGTGCATATAACGTTGTTATGATAGGCTTTGATGCTCAATAGGAACCAAATTGATATACCGCATAAAATAAATGATTTAAAGAAAAAAAGGCGGAACAAAAGAAAGGAACAAAACATCATGAATGCATAGAATTTATACATAATGCGCAATAACATTTGCCCAACAAAACTATAAAATAGCACCTTCATTTCATAAACTGGTGATACCAAACATTTACAGGCCCTTGTCTAGGGATCCCAAGTCCCTTTTCCAACAGAAAATGGTTAAAATTTTAGACAATGGTGTTTCCAGAAGTCTTCTCAACAAATGAATTAGAGACTTCCTGTATGTTTGTTCTCCCATCACCCCAGTCTTCCACTCTCTGCCCAAGGTCCATAAAGGAGTTTTTCCTCCTCCCCCTATCGTAGCGGGCATTGGCAGTTTAAGTGAGAGACTGCGGGAATGGGTAGACCACTATTTGCAGCCTCTAACCAAGGTGACTCCTACTTTTCTTCAAGATACGGGACATCTTTTGAGAGCCATGAGTGATTTTGAATGGAGAAAGGATTATGAGTGGGCTACAAAAGATGTTGCCACGCTCTTTTCCTCGGTCCCTAATGAGAATGGTAATTCATTCTTCAACAACATCTTGCTAAGTATAGTACATACAGCAACAATTTGGTTGATTACATTTTACTAGTTGTAGAGTTTCTCTTGAAACACAATTTTTTTTCAGTTTGACGGACGGTACTACTTGTAGGTGGAAGGGGCCCGCATGGGCGCCAAATTTTCCCCCTCCCTTGCAAATATTTACACGTCCTAGTGGGAGGAACAGACCATAGTCTGGTCTGAGACAGACCTTTAGTAATGTGACTCATATCACGTGACCATCGCGGCGTTATGTCAATTTTGGGCGACCTGAAAGCAACGGACGGTGTGCAGCGATGCTGGTGTGAGGAATGCCGTGCATCATATTCTACTTCCACCCTCACAATCAGGCATTGGGCGAGTGATTCTATTTAAGGTATTCATTCATATATGTATGTTGTGGAGACCATGATTAAGACATGATAACGCCGAAACGCGTCGATCTTAGGCATCCATTTTTATTCATGTATTTATGCACCTGTAAAGGCTAATAAAGAACTTCTGGATGTGCACAAGTACCTTCGTGGCTTACATGAGTGCCGTTCACTGCCACTATTTTTTCTACACTTGGGATTGTTAAGGTCAAGGATCCAGGTAGCATGCACCGCCACGCGGTCTCTCCGCCGAGTGTATACAGGCGATTGGGTGAGCGATCAAATTTTTTCTATGTACCAATAGATTTTTGAAGGTGGGAAGTGAAAAATAGAAATGAAAAAACAAAAAAAAAGGCCAGGTCGTTAAGGGCTCTTTGATACTCTTTAGTTTTTATTATCACCAAAAGCAAAGCCACCTGTCACAGGCCTTGGGTCTGAAGATCTGGCCATGTAATTTAAAGATAAAATTGACTGCATTTGCAAGGAAATAATTTCCCAATCCACTAATTCCATTTATCCCATTCCCTCCGGCATCTCTATCTGTTTTCTCTCTTCCTTTCAGCCAGTTACTTTTTTGGGGGGATGAAGGCGATTCAGACAAAACATGTGTCGGGACTGGCGTTTCCCTGATGCAGGAACATACTCAAGCTACAAACACGGGTAAGATTGAATTACATTGGTGTTAGTAAATTTCTCCATGTAAATTTGGTCCACTTGGATTCTAAGATTTATTATTACTTTAAATAAGCTATACAGTTTATTAAATACTGTGATCATGCATAAATATGATAAGGCCTTGACCAATTGCTTATATCACCTGTGATTATTTTCTTGCATCATTTAGGAATAACTCCTTTTGTGTCCTACCACCTGTGGTTTTTTATTGATGTTTTACCATTGTTATAATTGATAATAAAGTTTACATTTTAATAAATACAATGCATATTCTTTGGCTTTTCACATCCCATGTTATGGGATACAATATGTGTCTTAGAAATGCTACCATGCAAAGATATAAGAAATTAAGCTTGAGATACACAGGGACGGGGAGATACATAATAGTCATCTACCATCAGGTAATCTGATGGTAGATGTCCTTTAACTTCTAGTCTTTCTACCATCTACTAACAGACCCAACTCTAACATTTCTGTCTGTGGACTCTCCTTTGCACCACATATTCCAGCAGGCAGGCTTTTCTTTCACACCAAACATTAAAAAGATTCCTCCAGTTTGTGCCGGTCACCCTCATCCACAAAGCTCTGCACGATGCCCTACCTTTTCATTTTTCATCTTAGTCTATTTCCCAACCCGTGTTCTTCGATCTGTCAGTGATTATTCTCTTTCTTAAAGGAAACCTACTATCACGCATGGCATGTCCCTGTATTCTATGACATCCCTCGCCCTTTTTTTTTTTATTAAGCTTTTAATGCCCCAGAAGATTAAAAAAAAAATTTCTTTATATATGCCAATTTACTGGTGTGACAATGGGAATATTGTGGTACTTAAACTGTGGTATTTGTCTCCTTTATTATAAAATCAACTTTTACAAAGGCTCTGGCTTTCACAAGCTTTTACACCGTGCGAGAGCAAGTCTCAAGCATAAACTTGGTTTATAAAGTAACTGAACGATTAGATAATGTGCATAAAAGCCCAGGTAAATAGAATAATGCACAAGAAAATAATGTTTTGTTTAACTACTATTTCTTTAGCAAAGTCTAACTAGACCTATATGTAAGTATTGCTACATTTCTTAATTTATAGCAACTGAAAGGATCAATTATGTCCTGGAGCTTTGTATCATCTTAGCATTTATTTAATAATGCTGATATGACTCATTGAATTATTTTCTAAGAAACACACCAATAATCGTATTAGCATGCCTGAATAAAAGAAAACATTTGCTAATGAGATGCACCCTGCCCCAAGTATAGAAGAAGATTTATATTTCAAACATCTAACTAATAAGCAAAAGGTAAAGATCTGATTGGCGCCTGTGTCCATCAATAATTCCAAAAATAATACATCATCAATAATACATAAAAGAATTAGGTATAAAAGGAGCACCAGCAACAACATGAAACATATTCACCTCAGCTGAAGCAGAAGAGTCATGTCTGCAAAGGGAAATTGTGGAGGAGGTGGAGGAGGTGGAGGATGTGGAGGTGGCAAGGTTGAAATCCCCCAAGACTGTAAGTTTAAAAACTATATTAAATATTACAAATTTATGTTTTTTTTTTTACTCAGAATGACCTAAATTTTGTACTATCATTAGGATTTGGAATAATACTTTCTTTACTCCGTATTGTTATGCATGAACGTGGTTCAAACCTTCCTGAAAGCTATGGACTATTATTTTCTGATATCTGTGTGCATCTCTTCCAGCTTGTCAACCAGTTGTACCATGCCAAAATGTCACACCAGTGCCTGCCCAATGCAAAGGTAAGAAGCTCTTATGGTAACTTCATATGTAGAAAAGTTTATATTTCTATGTATACATGAATTTCTTTTTTCTGTAGTCAGTTTCGTATCTTTGGTGCTCATTACATAAGTTTGTTGATAATTGCTATGATCTTTCTAACTCTCTAGCTTTCTGGCTTCATGAGAAATTGCAATCCCTAGATAAACTGAATTGTAATGAATGTTGAATACATCTATCTATATGGGGCTTTCCAATAAACAATATTGTAGATAAGAAGGTTTAGGCATATTGAAATTTAACATAACTGGTCCTCATGAGAGATCAGCTGAAGCCGAAATCATGGCTTATTCTACTTGTCAAATATGGAAGAAGTGGACATGTATGCTAGAGAAAAGTTCTCGGCTTAACTGTTGAAGTATGGCCCACCTTTGAGCCTCGATGTCTAATGCTGGGCCACAAGAGGAAGTAAACAACATAAGAATTTGTAAAATACCTGTATCTAAGCCATGTACTATACACAATATAAGACAGTATGCTGCATTACAATTTGTGCAAAGTCAATGTGGAAAAGTAGAGTAATATAAATACCTTTACTCAAATACTTTTTTTCTTCTTATCTTAGACACACCTGATCCCTGTCAAGAAAACCAGGGAAGCATTGGAGGAGGCTATGGTGGAGGTCAAGGAGGTTGTGGAGGTCAAGGAGGTTATGGAGGTGGGGGTGGAACCAAGAAATGAGCAACTCCGAAATGTTAACATTTTGTCCTAAATGTGATCTCGAAATACTGCATAAAAATGATTGTAAATTAAGAATGTGTATTTACCATGATATATAACACATTGCATGATCTAATTAAAGCATATATGGCTTAAGATTGTAGTGCATATTTTACTCAAATAATAGTTGATCACCACAAAACATACTGAACAAAAGTGACACTCCAGGAAAAACTACTTTTTCAATTCCACCAACCCTCATTACAATATACATTATAAAGGTTTGGTGAGACATTTACTTCCCTGCAATGCCACCTCCTGTCTGCTTTTATCATACACCATCTAGACTGTAAGATTTCTCTATCTCTGTGCTGTTGGTTATCTATCCAATAATCTCTTAGCACAGCATCACATACATATTGTACCAGATCCGCCTGCTGAGGGCAGTGTAGTTACTCTTCTCGCTATAGTCTCTTAAAAATCATTTTCGTGTTTCATATTACTTTAAATGGCAAACTAAATTTTCATGTTACTATTCCAAAGTGGCCCATCAATTGTACATGCAATGGACTTTACCTTCCTCTTTAGTAACACGAATATTTTTCATCTCTCTACTATCATATAAAGCATATATAAAACTTTGAGATTGATAAATGAACCTACCATACATATGCAATGCAAGGAGGTCAACCACACATGGGTGAGATTCATTATGCCAGTTTTTAAATATTTCCAACCCATCCGTCACTTTGGGCAAGTCTGAGTGCAGTGGGTGGTTGCCCACCACATTTACTATAGTCTACACTGAAAAACCGGCATAGTCTAAAGCACAGTGGCATAACTACCTCTATGGCTGCTACAGGGCCCGCAAAGTGAAGGTGCACGGTCTAGTCGTAATTTATTGCCCCTAGATCCACTTCCTCTGTGTCTCTGCTGCATTTGGAGGCCTGGTCCACCCATCATCTTTTGAGGATGAGGGCTTGCTCTAAGTGGAGATGTTGAGCGGCTAGACATTGAGAGGATTTTTCTGACAGCTGGTACATCCCTCTGCCTTTCTCCCTGTAGAAAGAAGGCTCTCTATAGGAGACCAGTGCTGGAACCATTTGGAGTTGAGTATAATAAATGTATTTACCTCTATATGTATCTGTGTATATATACACACACACATATATGCATTTTATATATCAATATGCACATACACAAGTTCTCCAAATGTAAGAAAAAGAAAAAAAAGCAGCACTCCATGGATGTAAAGTGATCAAGTGGATTTATTCATGTTAGCAGCAACAGCAGCTCTAGTGTTGAGCCTTTCTCAAGCTATATATAGACCTGCTGGTTTATCTACCAGAAGGTAGATGAATCTTGGTACTTCTGCATTAGATCTGACGTGGGGTAGAATTGCACCATAATCTGTATCTGAACAGGTGCAGGTTATAGGCAGTGCGCAGGTGGAGGGAATCAGCACCTGTCATCTGACACCATTGCACCGATTGGCATTGCCACCTTCAGGTCCAACTGGCGTAAAAGGGAGAGAAGTCCCAATTCCAGCCTCTGCGTCAGGAATTGCGACTATATGACTGCTTGTACACCCGTTTATGGTTCAATAAACTTTATTGTAAGTGAGCAGAAAGCCTACATGTCAGGCACATGTTCGGCTTGCAGCCCCATATTTAGTTATGTCATGACATCATATGCATGCACATCTTAAGTAGAGATGAGCGAACATACTCGTCCGAGCTTGATGCTCGTTCGAGCATTAGCGTACTCGAAACTGCTCGTTGCTCAAACGAATACTTCGCCCGCTCGAGAAAATGGCATCTCCCGCCGTTGTGATTTTTGGCGGCCAGAAACAGAGCCAATCACAAGCCAAGAGACTCTGCACTCCACCCAGCATGACGTGGTACCCTTACACGTCGATAGCAGTGGTTGGCTGGCCTGATCAGGTGACCCTGGAAAAGACTAGCCCCTGCCCGCGCTGCTCGGATCATTCTCTGTCTGGTTGCCGCTAGGGAGAGAGCTGCTGCTGGTCAGGGAAAGCGTTAGGGTGTTCTATTAGAATAGTGTTAGGCAGGAGTGATTCTACAAGAACCCAACAGCCCTTCTTAGGGCTACAATAACGTTTTATTTTACTTTTTTTTGGTTTGCCTGTGGCTGGGCTTGCTGCCATTAGTAGTGCAGCTAGTACCATATTGTGAGTAATTTGCAGGGAGACTTGCTACCGTTGTGTTTAGCTCTTAGTGACACACATATCCACCTCAAACACCGAAGTGGGACAATTCATTAGGGGTTTAATTTGAATTAGGCAGAGTCTGCTGATTTATTTTTTTTTACGTTTATTTCTTTTTATAACTCAAAGTTATCAGGCACAGCACAAAATCCAGTTGTGTGCTGTCAGTGTAGGTTAGAAACTAGCCATAGCAATAGGATAGCATCATTTAGTTTAAAAAAAAAAAAAGTAAAGTTTACACTTTATTTGGAAAATGTTTAACCCGAGGGCTAGGGGTAGAGGACGAGGGCGTGGATGTGGACGTGGGCGTCCAACTACTGCAGGGGTCAGAGGCCGTTCATCATGTCTCAAGTTACTGGGACTCGTGGTAGAGCACTGTTGAGGCCAGAACAGTGCGAAGAGGTGATGGTGTGGATTGCAGACAATGCTTCTAGCCATTTGTCCAGCAGTCAGTCTTCCACGCAGTCCACCCATGTCACCGAAATCTCCTCCAGCTCCTCCACCTCAGCCTCCTTCCCCCCAGTCTGCCCCCTCCCAACAAAATTTGGCATTTGAACCAGCATACTCTGAGGAACTGTTTTTTGCACCCTTCCCACAGTAGCAAACCACTTGTCCGGTTGCTGCTGAGCTATTTTCCGATGCCCAGGTTTTCCACCGGTCGCAGTCTGTGGGTGATGATGACATTATTGACGTAGTGGAAGAAGTGTGTAAAGAGGTGTCGGACGATGAGGAGACACGGTTGTCAGACAGTGGTGAAGTTGTTGTAAGGGCAGGAAGTCCGAGGGGGGAGCAGACTGAGGGATCGGAGGATGATGAGGTGACAGACCCAAGCTGGGTTGATAACCCGGGTGAAAACAGTGCTTCTGAGACAGAGGCGAGTCCTATAGCAGAACAGCTTGGAAGAGGCAGTGGTGGGGCCAGACGGAGAGGCAGGGCCAGAGCTGGTGCATCAGCGCCAAATGTTTCCCGTAGTCAAGCTCCCGTGGCGAGGGCTAGATTTTCAGAAGTCTGGAGGTTCTTTAAAGAAACACCGGATAACCGACGGACTGTGGTGTGCAACCTGTGCCAAACCAGGATCAGCAGGGGTTCCACCACTACTAGCTTAACTACCACCAGTATGCGCAGGCATATGAATGCTAAACACCCCACTCAATGGCATCAAGCCCATTCACCTCCGGCCGGGCACACCACTGCTCCTTCCCCTGTGTCATCTGCTAGTCAGCCCCCTGCCCAGGACCACGGCCCAAACACCTCCCGTGTGAAAACCCCATCTTCGCCTCCACGATCCTCCACAGCATCCACCAGCGTTCAGCTCTCCATACCCCAGACGCTGGAGCGCAAAATGAAGTATAGCGCAACCCACCCACACGCCCAAGCCCTCATCGTCCACATCTCCAAACTGCTTAGCCTGGAGATGCTGCCCTATAGGCTGGTAGAGACCGAGGCCTTTCGAAACCTCATGGTGGCGGCCGCCCCTCAGTATTCGGTCCCCAGACACCACTACTTTTCCCGATGTGCCGTCCCAGCCCTGCACAAGCACGTGTCAGAGAACATCATCCGTGCCCTGACCAACGCCGTTTCTGACAAGGTCCACCTGACCACGGACACGTGGACGAGTGCTGCCGGGCAGGGCCACTATAAAATCGCTGACGGCACATTGGGTTAACTTGGTGGAGGCTGGGACCGTGTCTGACCCTGGGGCTGGTCATATACTGCCGACGCCGAGGATTGCGGGGCCTACCTCGGTCCAGGTCTCAAAGGCCTACTATGCCTCCTCCTCCTCCCACCCCTCCTCCACCTCCTCCTCCGAATTACCATCCGTGGGCATGGCTCCATCAGTCGATAGCTCTAGGCACAGCAGCAGTGCCGTCGCTAAGCGACAGCAGGCGGTGCTCAAACTGCTGAGCCTAGGCGATAAAAGGCACACCGCCCAAGAGCTATTACAGGGCATCACGGCGCAGACTGATCTGTGGCTGGCACCGCTGAACCTGAAGCCAGGCATGGTTGTGTGTGACAACGGCCGTAACCTGGTGGCGGCTCTGCAACTCGGCAGACTGACACATGTGCCATGCCTGGCCCATGTGTTAAATCTCATAGTTCAGCGTTTCCTCAAGACATACCCCAATCTGTCTGATTTGCTCACGAAGGTGCGCCGCATCTGTGCACATTTCAGGAAGTCCAGCACAGATGCTGCCACTCTCAGGGCAGCGCAGCGCCGCTTCCAACTGCCCGCTCACCGACTGTTGTGCGACGTGCCCACGAGGTGGAATTCAACAATAACCATGTTATCCAGAGTTTACCAGCAGCGCAGAGCGATTGTAGACTGCCAGATGTCAACTTCCCCCAGAACTGGTAGTCAGGTCAGTCAGCTTCCTCAAGTCTACAATGAGGAGTGGCCGTGGATGTCTGATATCTTTCAGGTGCTGAGTAACTTTGAGGAGTCAACACAGATGGTCAGTGGCGATGCCGCCATCATCAGCCTCACCATCCCGCTGCTTGGCCTGTTGAAAAACTCTCTGGTCAGCATGAAGTCGGAAGCTTTGCGCTCGTCACAAGAGACGGGGGAAGAAGATTCCCTTGTTGATAGCCAAAGCACCCTTAGGTCTGTTTCTCAGCGCATATCGGAGGAGGTGGAGGAGGATGAGGAGGAAGAGGAGGAGAATGTTGGCGAGACAGAAGAGGGGACCATTGTTCAGTCCTTCACTGTTCAGCGTGTATGGGCAGAAGAAGAGGAGTTGGAGGAGGAGGAAATGGGCAGTCAGGCCAGTGAGGGGAGTGAATTCTTGCGCGGTGGGACTCTGGTGCATATGGCAGATTTCATGCTAGGCTGCCTATCCCGTGACCCTCGCGTTCAAAGAATTTATTCCAGCACCGATTACTGGGTATTCACTCTCCTGGATCCACGGTACAAGCAAAATCTTTCCACTCTCATCCCTGGAGAGGAAAGGAGTGTGAGAATGCATGAATACCAGCAGGCCCTGGTGCACAAGCTGAAACAGTATTTCCCTTCTGACAGCGCTAGCGGCAGAGGGCGTACTTGTGCGGGACAAGTAGCGAGGGAGAGTAGGCGAGCAGGCAGCTTTTCCAGCACTGGCAGGGGTACGCTTTACAAGGCCTTTGCCAGTTTTATGTCACCCCAGCAAGACACTGTCACCTGTCCCCAGTCTCGGCAGAGTAGGGCTGATCTTTACAGAAAGATGGTGAGGGAGTACGTAGCTGACCATACCATCGTCCTAAATGATCACACAGCTCCCTACAACTACTGGGTTTCAAAGCTGGACATGTGGCACGAACTGGCGCTGTACGCCTTGGAGGTTCTTGCCTGCCCTGCCGCTATCGTGTTGTCTGAGCGGGTTTTCAGTGCTACTGGTGGCATCATCACCGATAAGCGTACACGCCTGTCGACTGACAGCGCTGACAGGCTGACACTTATCAAGATGAATAAAGCCTGGATTTCTCCGCATTTTCATTCTCCACCAGGTGAAAGAAGCTCAACCTGAATAATATATGCACTCCTCCTCCTCATTGCCCTCCTTCTCCTCCTCTTTGTACACTAAAGCATAGGAAACTGGCCATTTTTTGGCTCTGGCTCTAGCTATAGTACTCTATGTATTTAATTTTTCTGGAGGGCCACCTACCCGGTCCTCTGTTTTAAGCAAATTTTGGGAGTGCAACATACAGGCACTCAATCTATTTAATTTTTCTGGAGGACCACCTACCTGCTCCTCTTGTTTGAAAACTTTTTTGGACTGCCACATACAGGCACTCAATTTATTTAATTTTTCTGGAGGACCACCTACCTGCTCCTCTGGTTTGAAAACTTTTTTGGACTGCCACATACAGGCACTATCCAAATTAAATTGCCTGTATAGCAACCTCCACATGTCCTCTTTTTTAGCTGGCTCCACACGTTGTCTCCATTGCTACCTCCACACGTCATCGCCATAGCTGCCTCCAAAAGTCGTCCATATAGCTGCCTCCATACATGGTCTCCTTATCAAATGAACTGTGTCAGGCAGAATTTTGGGTTGTTTTCATGGCTTCCACATCAAACTTGTTAACTTTGTCGCCACCCTGCTGTGTAATCCACAAAATATACTGGCAAACTTTTATCATTTACCGATATTATTTCAGCTCTTCTTGCGCATCTGTTTACATTCCCCTTATCCACCATATCCTAAACTTATAAGAACGCTACTACACTTGATCTTATACAAAAGGTTCTTAGAAGTGCTGTTTGGGGAGTAGCCTAGAGACAGGGGCTTGGATTGGCGAAAGCTCGCCTGGCAGCGGCGTGCCAGCTCCATCTCAAGATCCAACTAACATAGTTTTAACTGCAGCACCTTTAATCTACTACTACTTCACTGCCTCCATACATCGTCCCCTTATCAAACGAGCTGTGTCAGGCAGAATTTTCAGGTGTTTCACCAGATACATAGTGGAACTCGGCCCATCTGTCGCCGCCATGCTGGAGACCTGAAGTTGCAATCATAGCAGCGCAATATGAATGCCCCATACTGTCGCTCTTAATCATGGAAGTCGTCTCCATGGCTGCCTCCACATGTCGTCCCCTCATCAAAAGAGCTGTGTCAGGCTCATTTTTCGGGTGTTTCACCAGATACGTTATGGAACTTGGTCACTATGTCGCCACCATGCTGTGTTGTCGACTAAGTATACCGTCAACCTTTTGTTCACATAGGAAATCATTTCACCTCCTTTGGTGAAGCCTGAGTCCATTTAGGGTATGTCGCCATGACAATCTCTAGCCTGCCACTGCTGCCGCTGCCTCTGCATGCCGTCCCTTATAGTGTCAGGGTCAATTATTGGATGTTTTAGATGCTATCTAGCCTCATTCGGTCACTCTGTCATGGCCATGCTGTTGCCCATAATTTTGGCATAATGGTGCGATTAACGAGCCTCAGAGGCATCCATGCATGCTGCCCTTGCTGTTTCCTGTCCATTTCTGTGGTGTTTCCATCCTTTTCTGAGGTTCCCAGGTGTTTGGCCAAGCTTCCCTGTGCAGACCCTTGGTCCCCTTGAAAAATGCTCGAGTCTCCCATTGACATCGGGAAAAGTTCATCTCGAATAACGAGTACCCGAGCATTTTAGTGCTCGCTCATCTCTAGTTAAAACCCTTACACCTTTAAGTCTGAAAATTTGCTTAAGTGCTCCCGTCACTAAAACCTTTCCAGGCCTGGTCATCAAGGAGTTAAGTAATAAGAAGCTATTTAATCTAAATCTCACCTCACCCCTCATATTCTCATTAATCCCACTGAAGCCTCAGCTGTAAGCTAAACATTTACTTGACAGCTTACATTAAAAACATTGTGACAAGTAACTTTAGTGACTTCTTTATTGCTACCTTAATTAATTGACCATCCTTAATTTTGACTTTGTCTATTTGTATATTTAGTATATGGATCCCATATATTTCAAAAGCGATATTTTGAAAGCTTTGTGTTACTATTAATTATTAGAATGCTACAATAAATTAGTGAAAATTTCACAATTTCAGCAAAAGTTTAAAAAAATTACCATCTGAACATAACCTCACAAAAAAAAGAAAATAAAGAATCAAACAATACATTGAGTCAAATATAAATATATATATTTATTCCCTTTCTCCTATGGATGGGTTTTGTTAAAATGTTCATCCTCAATGAATACACCCATTAATTGGCAAGTTGTACAAAACTTGCTCTTTGCTCCACTTGATCCTCTGCTGCCTTCAACACAGACAACTATGCCCTTCTAACACAAAATCCTCTCTTCGCTTAGCAGACAAAGTGCTCTCCCAAATATCATTTTATTAAGTAGTCAGTGTTTCACTGCCTTCTCTGGACCTTCTTCTTCCGGCTTGCTCCTGTGACTGATCATGCCTCTATACCTTTGTTGAAGAAAAGCTCAGTAGATCCGATTTCTTGCTCTTTTGTAGATTTATGGGGTTCATGGTATCTATTAGTCACTTCTTCATCTTCACTTTTAAAACTGAACCAGTAGAAAACTGAATCCATCATCCTTCTGCCATCCCATTCAACCAATCCACCAGATCTATCATTGTTAATAGTTTACATACATGCAGACTAGGAACCTTTGCTTTAGGTCTGTGCTTCACACAACAGCTAAGCCCTTAACATCTACAATTTAAAACATTTTGTTTAACCTTTTGTTTATTAAAAAAGCTTTAAAATGCCACCTAGACATTCATCATAAAATTACTTATTCATTAGTCCTTTCCATGCCATTGTCATTACTACCCATTACTCATTGCTTTTCAGAATACAGTGTCATGCAAGAAAGTCTGCAACCAGTCTGCTTTTCATACATCTTGATCCATATCTTCTGATACTTCCACACATTATTCCAGGTACTCAGAGATCCATCTTCTGGATCTACTGTTGCTGCCTTATATCATAATTTTTAAAACCTCGAAGGGTCCGCACGGCGCATTTTCGATGGGTTTCCCGACTATTTCCGATTTGTGCTACATTTGAGTGGGGTTTTTTGCGCACGCAATCGGATTTTGGCGCAATCGCACCGCCTTGCATGCAACACAAATTGGGGGCGTGGCCGACTGACAACCCAACTGATTCGGTGAACTCCAGCAGACCTCAGCGGGGAAGCGAAAATGGACGCACGATCTTGAAGAATCGCACCGGACAACGCACCTCGGGGATTGCAACAGGACCGGATAAGTAAATCTGCGCCAGTGTGTTGTCCTCCACAACATGTTAAAGCATCAGGAAAAGGACTAAATCATGACTTCTCACGACCATGACTTATCACTGCCGAATCCACTGCAAGAAGTTTTCAGCTCCCACAAGCTTATCTCCACACCGCACCTACAAAAATTCTACAGTCATTTATACTATAATGTTACATGGATAACAGTGCTCCTAAATAATATATATCCCTTACAACACAACTGACCACTCTGTGCCCCACTTATAAAACAAACGGCCCCCATATAGAGCCTTCCTTTTAGATTTATGTAAAGAATTATTTGGTTAAACAGTCAGTTATACTCCCCTCCGATTCCTGTGGTCTCACGCTACCACTCCGCTCCTCTTCTCCTAACTTTTCTGCCTGGCCATGGCTTCTATGCAGGGATGCATGTGGACTGTGCATTGTGTCTATCAATTGCATGGGTGTCTTAAAGAAACCTATTTCATATCGATTTTTTCTCTTATCGTACAAACCTGCCAGCATTTGCCTCTATTAATCTTGCTTCATGGCAGATGCAGCACTGTTCACCCATTGGAAGATGCATGAACAATTATGGTCATGCGAAATATAAATATATATATACATAAGGTTGCCCAACGTTTTCACAAAGTGTTTAAATGACTGATTACATCCTTGTTCATACTATTCTGGCCACTGTATAAATGATCAACTACTCTTGACCTGCCCTTACCTATTCCTAACAAGCCATTTATTTTCTCTTCAGTTCTACACTACTGAGTCTCTAGACCCACCTATGTCAGCCACTACTTATAAAGTTGCCTCCTGTTGGTTCCCTGCTGCAAAGTCAAGATCCATGTACAGGGGGTCACTTAAATAGCCCGAGTCAAAAGTCAAGTCAAAAAGAAAAACTAAAACCTTTATAACCTTTAAAGGTCTTAAATAGCAACATAGTGAAGACAATAAATAAATAAATAAAACAAATACGGAGAAGTATAAAAGTGGTCCAAAATCAAAACTTAATAAAAGTTATTAAAAATCATACATGTATCTATCAGTTTAAGTCCTAAGTAAATTACTCTTGAGCTCATGACCCAGATTTATCAAGATGGATAATTCAGTCCAGTTTCATATGTCAATCATTGTTACTGTGATAGATAGTTGAGATTATTTTGATGATGTGTTTCCAGACTGAAATTCAATCTACATCTATTGTATGGACAATATAAGACAATGGCATTACAAGCATAACATAAGTTTATACAAAATAAGGTTATACAGACTGTGTGCGCATCAAATATCTAACTTTTAGTAATAAACGTGTCTTCGAAAAAAAGGTATTTACATAGTTTTACAATGAAACTATTAGACATTGCTTTCTTAGTACATTATTTAAACAAGATAACGCAGGTCCTTCAAGCCCAACCTTTAAGAATTAATTAATTGGTTTTATTTTTCCATGCAATGTGATATTTTTGCTCTCCATAAAGGCCTCCAGGCCTCTCTTGAACATGAACATAGAGTCCACCATAACAATCTTCTGCGGCAGGGAGCTCCATTGTCTCATTGCTCTTACGGTAAAGAATCCCTGCCTATGGTGAAATGCCTCTCCTACAGACCCAGGTATAAAACGATCCTTGTACTGCCCCTTCAGACATTGTAATGAGGTCTCCGCTCAGCCTTCTTTTATCTAAGCTGAATAACCCCAAGTTTTGTGATCTTTCCTTGTATTCCAGTTCCCCCATTTCCGTAATATTCTTGCTTGCTCTCCTCTGCAACTGTTCCAGTTCTATTATGTCCTTTTTATACACTGGTGCCCAAAACTGTTCCCTCAGCCTAATAAGCATAATTTTAAAAGCCATTTTTTTAATAAAATCCAGGGCATAAGAAGCTAAGAGAAGAGCACATCCTGCCAGAGGGCACACTTCAGTGTTTCAGTGTGCTTGGTTTACAATCCTTGATCCTGGTGGTTGATATCCTTTAAGTTTGCCATCTACCAATAACCCCAAGTCTTTTCAAGCTGCAGTTTCACCAAGTCATTGACTGTATAAATTATAATTGTACTTTTTGTTTCCATGGCCGAAGTGCATTGCATTTATCTATTTTACATTAAACCTCATCAACCATTTCTTTGCCCATGCCTCCATTTTCCATAAATTCTTCTGTAATATTATGCTCTTCTCACCAGTATTAATTACTTTACAGAGCTTATCAGAAAATATTGAAACTCTACCCTGTAAACCCTCTAACTAGTAAAAGTATTAAAAAGAAGCGGGCCAAATACTGACCCCAGTGGCACCTCACTTGTAACTTCTATTGGGCCGTTAAGCCACATGGCCACTGTACTTTTATGAATTTGTCTCGGTTTATAAATGGAAGATTTGAGTTTAAGCTTACAGCAGGAAGAAACAACTTTCTATGTGACATTCAAAACAAGTACTCAATCATTATGATAAATCAATTTTTATGGTGATGTCAAGGTTTTATCAAGCACACAGCAGTTTCACATGAATATTGATTATTATGAGATTATGACTCAATAATGCTAGTGATTCATAACTGAAACCATGTTTGGTTTCCTTCAGTTCTTAAAATAACAAGCTGTGATCTGCAGAGTGAAGAAACTGCAGAGCCCAAATGAAGGCTCTTCAAGCACAACGCTGTAAATAAAACTTAAAGAATGGGAGATAACTGGTCAGTGATGGAGAAGTGGTGCTCACCAGAGGACCAGTGCCATTTACAGCAGCTGAGGTTCAGATTTTCGCCAAGAAGGATAAAACTATATGCAGTCATGCTCTTCCTAATTTAGAACACAATGTACCCTAACCCCAATGTAAAGCAATGGGCTTTCTAAAGGACTGCTTTAAGAAAAAGGGATGCATTGTTAGATTTTTTTTTGTAACATACCAATAGTGCCGAGATTTCTTTTCAGTTTCTTCCATATCCTACCTCAGTCATGGTGCAGGTTGCATTATTTTAGCGATAAGGAGAGAATTATACAAGTATTATGGGCACAGGGGAGTACTATGTTTGAAAGTATCCAGATAAAAATTCTCCTAGATGCCTCAGCACGAAAAAAAAAAAATACATACATATATAAACATACATACATACATATATACATACATATGAGAATAGTAAATTTTGAGAACTAATAGATACACGGTTGTTAGACAAATTTAAAGGTAGGCAATAACACTCAGGAATAGAGGACATTTGCGCATTTGAGCACCTTAATATAAATATGGTTATACTAAATAGTAGTGGTCATCACTAAGGGAAGATGTGGGAGAGAGTAAGTAGTGTTGGTGTGGAGGGGTTATACTTGCACTTTGCATTGCATTTTTTTTGGACTTTAATTTTTTTTTTCAGTTTTAAAATTTTGTGTCCCTTTTCCTTTATTTTAGGGAACCTTCATACGTCTGGAAATATCAATATGCATAATGTTATTTTTCTTTTTTCTCTGTTCTTGTAACATTACCCCACCAGTAAAGGGAAATGATGGTGAAAATTAGCGGAATAGTATACACATGAGCGGCCCTGGTAGGGGCTAGGCATTGCATTTTTCAATATACCCCCCGGAACTAAAAGTAGGTTTATTAGAAAAAAAGGAAACCTACATGACCCTAGAGTACTGAGGGTTCGGGTCCTCGATTTCTTTTCTTTTTTTTTTTTCTCTTTTTTCCCCCACCCCCCTTCTGTTCCCCTTGCCTGGATTTAGACCTTGCCTGGCAGCATCGCGGTTTAAAACACTTTTTAAACTTTATGGCCGAAGCTGCTTCGGCGCAGGGAGGTACGCGCTCGGCGCACCATGCGCGCGACCGTGCACGTGGCTACATAGGAAGTGAATGAGAGCCGCGGGCACGGTCGCGCGCATGGTGCGCCGAGCGCGTACCTCCCTGCGCCGGAGCAGCTTCGGCCATAAAGTTTAAAAAGTGTTTTAAACCGCGATGCTGCGGTTTAAAACACTAACAAAACTTTGCTGCGGTACCAGCTCACCCTGAGCTGGTGCTCGGTAGTTCCCCCTTATACCTGCCACTTCAAGTGGTAGGTTTCCTTTAAGGGCTTACATAGCCCAGGTAAGAGGTCAATATTGTGGAACTACCTGAGGAGGAAAAAACTTCAGGTGGTATTTTTACAAGAAACACATCTATGTCTTTGTAAACTGTATTGACTAGCCTCTACCTTTTATCCTCATGCATACCATAGTTATACTTCAGGTCCGAAAGCCAGAGGGACCAGTATACTGATTTCTAGTTTCTTAGGAATGGATGGATACATATTCTGATGAGAAAGGGCGAGTGGTCTCGGTCAAGGGACGTATTGCGTCCCAGACATTTACAATTACCACCATATACCTTCCCAACAATGGTCAGGGTAGAACTCTGACAAATATTTTGTTAAGAGTTGCAGGATTTGAGGAGGGAATTGTGATCTTGGGAGGAGATTTTAATGTGGCTTTAGACCCAAGAGAAGATATTTCAACAGGAGTCTCAAAACACTCTGCCTCTGCATTGCGCTATATAAGGCACACTTTACATGGTCATAGATAAGTGGATTCCTGGAGATTATTGCATCCAACAGAGAAAGATTATACATTCTATTCTGTACCACATGATGTGTACTCCAGGTTGGATATGCTATTTGTTAAACATCAAGACTTGCAATAACTCCAGGACTCAACAATTGATACTATTTCATTCTCTGACCATGGTCTGATCAATTTAAGGTTATCTCTTGAGGTTTCCTTGGCCAAACAGTGGCAATGGAAACTTAACGTTTAACTCCTGGAAGATATACAAATATTAAATGAGGTAAAACAGGTAATAACGGAACATTTAGCCCTAACCCAGGGTAATGCCCATGACCCTTAATACCAGGTGGGAAGCTCAAATAGTAGTTAGCAGGGGAACTTTTATTAAATATGGGGCAAGACGGAAGAAGGAGAGGGATATACACCTAAATAACCTACTTGAACAAATAATAAAGGAACTTGAAACACAACATAAACGTTTGCCGGATAACGATCTCAGGATACAATTAATATAAGCCAGAGAGGAATTAAGATCTCTTTTGATATATATATATATATATATATATATGTCGCCATTTTTACTATGTATACGGGAATAAATGCTGTTGGGGCCTAGCAAGAGACTTGCGTAGCCAGTGGTCCACTACATATGTCCCGACCGTTAAGGATAAACAAGGAAATAAGGTTAATTTGCCAGACAGAGTGGTGTTTAGAGAATATTATGCTTCACTATATTCAGTAGATAGCTCTAATCAGAACACATTGTGCCCAGATTTCAGGGCACAGATTCAAGATTATATAAGGGAGTCAGGATTGCCTTCCCTGCCTGAGATCGACTTGGAAAATTTAGAGAGACCAATTACGAAGGAAGAACTGGAATGGGCAGTGGGTGATACACCATCTGGGAACATCTGGGAAAGCACCTCGTCCAGACGGGTTTTATTTAGCCTATTATAAACAACTATTTGAGGAATTGAGCCTGTATATGATTGAGGCATTTAATGCATTGACAACAGGCCAGTCTTTTCCAACTGACTTTCTTAGGGCATATATTACAGTATTGCCAAAGGAGGGTAAGGACTACACTCAGTGTCTCAGCTACAGACCAATTTCCCTGCTCAATGTATATAATAAATTGATAGCAAAAATACTAGCTTAGAGATTAAGGCCAATGGTGGCTAAGATCATACATCTAGATAATATAGGTTTCCTTAAAGGCCGGGAAGCCAGAGATAATACAACAAAGGTCATTAACACTATGCACAAGTACACAAACAGGCAGTTGCATTGCTTTCAACAGATGCGGAAAAAGCATTTGATAGGGTGAATTGGGTGTTTGTGGCTGAGACACTGCATGGAATAGGTCTGAAACATAACATGATGCAATGGATTTTATCATTATATTCAAATCCCACTGCAAAGGTCAGGGTAAATGGGATCCTGTCAGGAGATCTACAAATTCATAATGGGGTAAGACAGGGATGCCCACTATCTCCATTAATTTTTTTTCTAACCCTGGAACCATTTCTCCCGCGAAAAAGATCAGATCCAAATATAAGGGTTATAACTAGAGATGAGCGAACATACTCGTCCGAGCTTGATGCTCGGTCGAGCATTAGCGTACTCGAAACTGCTCGTTGCTCGGACGAATACTTCGCCCGCTCGAGAAAATGGCAGCTCCCGCCGTTTTGCTTTTTGGCGGCCAGAAACAGAGCCAATCACAAGCCAGGAGACTCTGCACTCCACCCAGCATGACGTGGTACCCTTACACGTCGATAGCAGTGGTTGGCTGGCCAGATCAGGTGACCCTGGGATAGACTAGCCGCTGCCCGGATCATTCTGTGTCTGGATGCCGCTAGGGAGAGAGCTGCTGCTGGTCAGGGAAAGCGTTAGGGTGTTCTATTAGAATAGTGTTAGACAGGAGTGATTCTACAAGAACCCAACAGCCCTTCTTAGGGCTACAATAACGTTATACTTTTTTTTTTTTATTTGCAGCTAGTACCATATTGTGAGAAATTTGCAGGGGGACTTGCTACCGTTGTGTTTAGCTCTTAGTGACACACATATCCACCTCAAACACCAAAGTGGGAAAATTTATTAGGGGTTTGATTTCAATTAGGCACAGTCTGCCATTTCCTTTTTTATTTTACGTTTATTTTGTTTAATAACTCAGCGTCATCTCATCTGGCATAGTAGTGTGCTTTCATACTTGGCTAGAAAATAGCCATAGGAGAATCCAAACGGCTTACTTACGCCTACAGTAGCGTTATATATATTTGATTTCTGGTTGATCTGCTGGTGGCTGTACTTGCTGCAGTGCATCTACTAGCAAATTGTGAGCAATTTGTAGTGAGACTTGCTACCGCTGTGTTTTGCGCTTAGTGACGCACATATCCATTGCAAAGACCGAAGTGGGAAAATTTAGTAGGGGTTGGATTTCAATTAGGCACAGTCTGCCATTTCCTTTTTTATTTTACGTTTATTTTGTTTAATAACTCAGCGTCATCTCATCTGGCATAGTAGTGTGCTTTCATACTTGGCTAGAAAATAGCCATAGCAATAGGATAGCATCGTTTGGTTTTAAAAACTAAAAAACACAAAAAAAACCAAAAAAACACAAAAAAAAGTTTAAAAAAAAATTAAAGTTATATAACTTTCATTTTCAAAATGTTTAACCCGAGGGCTAGGGGTAGAGGACAAGGACGAGGGCGGGGACGTGGGTGTCCATCTACTGCAGGGGTCAGAGGCCGTGGTCCTGGGTGGGGTGAAACACCACCTGCTGATGAGGGAGCAGGGGAACGCCGCAGAACTACACTCCCTAGGTTCATCATGTCTGAAGTTACTGGGACTCGTGGTAGAGCACTGTTGAGGCCAGAACAGTGCGAACAGGTGATGTCGTGGATTGCCGACAATGCTTCGAGCAATTTGTCCACCAGTCAGTCTTCCACGCAGTCCACCCATGTCACCGAAATCGGCACTCCTCCAGCTCCTGCACCTCAGCCTCCTCCCCCCCCCCAGTCTGCCCCCTCCCAGGAAAATTTGCCATTTGAACCGGCATACTCTGAGGAACTGTTTTCTGGACCCTTCCCACAGTCACAAACCACTTGTCCGGTTGCTGCTGAGCAATTTTCCGATGCCCAGGTTTTCCACCAGTCGCAGTCTGTGGGTGATGATGACCTTCTTGACGTAGTGGAAGAAGTGTCTAAAGAGGTGTCCGACGATGAGGAGACACGGTTGTCAGACAGTGGGGAAGTTGTTGTCAGGGCAGGAAGTCCGAGGGGGGAGCAGACTGAGGGATCGGAGGATGATGAGGTGACAGACCCAAGCTGGGTTGATAGGCCGGGTGAACACAGTGCTTCTGAGACAGAGGAGAGTCCTCGACCAGAACAGGTTGGAAGAGGCAGTGGTGGGGCCAGACGGAGAGGCAGGGCCAGAGCTGGTGCATCAGCGCCAAATGTGTCAACTAGTGAAGCTCCCGTGGCGAGGGCTCCTGCGGCGAGGGCTAGATTTTCCGAAGTCTGGAGGTTCTTTAAGGAAACACCGGATGACCGACGGACTGTGGTGTGCAACATTTGCCAAACCAGGATCAGCAGGGGTTCCACCACTACTAGCTTAACTACCACCAGTATGCGCAGGCATATGAATGCTAAACACCCCACTCAGTGGCAACAAGCCCGTTCACCTCCGGCCGTGCACACCACTGCTCCTTCCCCTGTGTCAGCTGATAGTCAGCCCCCTGCCCAGGACCCTGCCACAAAAACCCCATCGTCGCCTCCACGATCCTCCACAGCATCCACCAGCGTTCAGCTCTCCATACCCCAGACGCTGGAGCGGAAACGCAAATATAGTGCAACCCACCCGCACGCCCAAGCCCTTAATGTCCACATCTCCAGATTGCTTAGCCTGGAGATGCTGCCCTATAGGCTAGTAGAGACCGAGGCCTTTCGCAACCTCATGGCGGCGGCCGCCCCTCGGTATTCGGTCCCCAGCCGCCACTACTTTTCCCGATGTGCCGTCCCAGCCCTGCACCAGCACGTGTCAGACAACATCATCCGTGCCCTGACCAACGCCGTTTCTGACAAGGTCCACCTGACCACGGACACGTGGACGAGTGCTGCCGGGCAGGGCCACTGTATATCGCTGACGGCACATTGGGTTAACTTGGTGGAGGCTGGGACCGAGTCTGACCCTGCGGCTGGTCATATACTGCCGACGCCGAGGATTGCGGGGCCTACCTCGGTCCAGGTGTTTCAGGCCTACTATGCCTCCTCCTTCTCCCACCCCTCCTCCACCTCCTCCTCCGAACTACCATCCGTGGGCATGGCGCCATCAGTCGGTAGCTCTAGGCACAGCAGCAGTGCCGTCGCTAAGCGACAGCAGGCGGTGCTCAAACTGCTGAGCCTAGGCGATAAAAGGCACACCGCCCAAGAACTATTACAGGGCATCACGGCGCAGACTGATCTGTGGCTGGCACCGCTGAACCTTAAGCCAGGCATGGTTGTGTGTGACAACGGCCGTAACCTGTTGGCGGCTCTGCAACTCGGCAGACTGACACATGTGCCATGCCTGGCCCATGTGTTAAATCTGATAGTTCAGCGTTTCCTCAAGACATACCCCAATCTGTCTGATTTGCTCACGAAGGTGCGCCGCATCTGTGCGCATTTCAGGAAGTCCAGCACAGATGCTGCCACTCTAAGGGCAGCGCAGCGCCGCCTCCAACTGCCCGCTCACCGACTGTTGTGCGACGTTCCCACGAGGTGGAATTCAACACTGACCATGTTATCCAGAGTTTACCAGCAGCGCCGAGCGATTGTAGACTGCCAGATGTCAACTGCCACCAGAACTGGTAGTCAGGTCAGTCAGCTTTCTCAAGTCTACAATGAGGAGTGGACGTGGATGTCTGATATCTGTCAGGTGCTGAGTAACTTTGAGGAGTCAACACAGATGGTCAGTGGCGATGCCGCCATCATCAACCTCACCATCCCGCTGCTTGGCCTGTTGAAAAACTCTCTGATCAGCATGAAGTCGGAAGCTTTGCGCTCGTCACAAGAGACGGGGGAAGAAGATCCCCTTGTTGATAGCCAAAGCACCCTTAGGTCTGTTTCTCAGCGCATATCGGAGGAGGTGGAGGTGGAGGAGGATGAGGAGGAAGAGGAGGAGAATGTTGGCGAGACACAAGAGGGGACCATTGTTCAGTCCTTCACTGTTCAGCGTGTATGGGCAGAAGAAGAGGAGTTGGAGGAGTTGGAGGAGGAGGAAATGGACAGTCAGGCCAGTGAGGGGAGTGAATTCTTACGAGTTGGTACTCTGGCGCATATGGCAGATTTCATGCTAGGCTGCCTATCCCGTGACCCTCGCGTTCAAAGAATTTATTCCAGCACCGATTACTGGGTGTTCACTCTCCTGGACCCACGGTACAAGCAAAATCTTTCCACTCTCATCCCTGGAGAGGAAAGGAGTGTGAGAATGCATGAATACCAGCAGGCCCTGGTTCACAAGCTGAAACAGTATTTCCCTTCTGACAGCGCTAGCAGCAGAGTGCGTAGTTCTGCGGGACAAGTAGCGAGGGAGAGTAGCCGAGCAGGCAGCTTGTCCAGCACTGGCAAGGGTACGCTTTACAAGGCTTTTGCCAGCTTTATGTCACCCCAGCAAGACACTGTCACCTGTCCCCAGTCTCGGCAGAGTAGGGCTGATCTTTACAGAAAGATGGTGAGGGAGTACGTAGCTGACCATACCATCGTCCTAAATGATCACACAGCTCCCTACAACTACTGGGTTTCAAAGCTGGACATGTGGCACGAACTGGCGCTGTACGCCTTGGAGGTTCTTGCCTGCCCTGCCGCTAGCGTCTTGTCCGAGCTGGTTTTCAGTGCAGCTGGTGGCATCATCACCGATAAGCGTACACGCCTGTCGACTGACAGCGCTGACAGGCTGACGCTTATTAAGATGAATAAAGCCTGGATTTCTCAAAATTTCCAATCTCCACCAGGTGAAGGAAGCTCAACCTGAATAATTTATCCACTCCTCCTCCTCATTTTCCTCCTTCTCCTCCTCTTTGTACAGTAAAGCAGAGGAAACTGGCTATTTTTTGACAGGGCCCACTGGCTCTAGCTATAGTACTTTATGCATTTAATTTTTCTGGAGGGCCACCTACCCGGTCCTCTGTTTTAAACAATTTTTGGGAGTGCCACATACAGGCACTCAATCTATTCAATTTTTCTGGAGGGCCACCTACCTGCTCCTCTGGTTTGAAAACTCTTTTTGGACTGCCACATACAGGCACTCAATCTATTCCATTTTACTGGAGGGCCACCTACCTGCTCCTCTGGTTTGAAAAGTTTTTTGGACTGCCACATACAGGCACTCAATCTATTCAATTTTTCTGGAGGGCCACCTACCCGCTCCTCTGGTTTGAAAACTTTTTTGGACTGCCGTCTGCCACATACAGGCACTCAATCTATTCCATTTTACTGGAGGGCCACCTACCTGCTCCTCTGGTTTGAAAACTTTTTTGGACTGCCACATACAGGCACTCAGTCTATTCCATTTTTCTGGAGGGCCACCTACCCGCTCCTCTGGTTTGAAAACTTTTTTGGACTGCCACATACAGGCACTCAATCTATTTCATTTTTCTGGAGGGCCACCTACCCGCTCCTCTGGTTTGAAAACTTTTTTGGACTGCCACATACAGGCACTATCCAAATTAAATTGTCTCCATAGCAGCCTCCACACGTTGTCTCCATTGCTACCTCCAAAAGTCGTCCATATAGCTGCCTCCATACATTCTTATCAAACGAGGTGTGTCAGGCAGAAATTTGGGTTGTTTTCATGGATTCCACATCAAAGTTGTTAACTTTGTCGCCATCCTGCTGTGTTATCCACAAAATATACTGGCAAACTTTTATCATTTACCAATATTATTTCAGCGCTTCTTGCGCATCTGTTTACATTCCCCTTACCCGCCATATCCTAAACTTATAAGAACGCTACTACACTTGATCTTATACAAAAGGTTCTTAGAAGTGCTGTTTGGGGAGTAGCCTAGAGACAGGGGCTTGGATTGGCGAAAGCTCGCCTGGCAGCGGAGCGCCAGCTCCATGCGCATCATGCGCTTCTTGCGCATCTGTTTACATTCCCCTCACCTGCCATATCCCAAACTTATAAGAACGCTACTACACTTAACTTGGTGCAGGCTGGGACCGAGTCTGACCCTGGGGCTGGTCATATACTGCCGACGCAGAGAATTGCGGGGCCTACCTCGGTCCAGGTCTCAAAGGTCTAGTATACCTCCTCCTCCTCCCACCCCTCCTCCACCTCCTCCTCCTCCGAATTACCATCCGTGGCCATGGCGCCATCAGTCGGTAGCTCTAGGCACAGCAGCAGTGCCGTCGCTAAGCGACAGCAGGCGGTGCTCAAACTGCTGAGCCTAGGCGATAAAAGGCACACCGCCCAAGAGCTATTACAGGGCATTCCACATCAAACTTGTTAACTTTGTCGCCACCCTGCTGTGTAATCAACAAAATATACTTGCAAACTTTAATCATTTACCGATATTATTTCAGTGCTTCTTGCGCATCTGTTTACATTCCCCTCACCCGCCATATCCTAAACTTATAAGAACGCTACTACACTTGATCTTATACAAAAGGTTCTTAGAAGTGCTGTTTGGGGAGTAGCCTAGAGACAGGGGCTTGGATTGGCGAAAGCTCGCCTGGCAGCGGAGCGCCAGCTCCATGCCAAGATCCAACTAACATAGTTTTAACTGCAGCACCTTTAATCTACTGTGAGGGTCAAAGTAATGATTATGTGTCCATAATAATTATATGTTTTATGATTGTATACATTTGCCCTTTGCCCCATATTTTGTACTTTGTCTGTTGAGAAATACAGAGCTTTTCCCTTACATCAGTTTTAACCAGACATGCAACTGTCAGCGGAACTCAAGTCTTGTGATGGAAAGCAGAAGATGGAAAAGCAGATGTTTGTTAAGAATAGCATCAGCATCCAGACTAGTGGTCAATTTACTGTAGACAACGGTGACTGGAAATTCCCCTGGCATAGCAACCAAGGCCTAGTTTTGAGGACCAATCAGCAGGGGTCGGGGGGCCAGACATATATGCTTAGCTATAACCAATTATAATGATTTTAATGTCTGTAACCACACCTTTTTCTATGGGTATAAGAGGCTATGTAATCAGGAAATAAACCCAGTTCATTCTTCTTTTCTGTACGGCAAGTTAAGAGCATGAACCTAGGATAAAACAGAACTCCAGTCTTCTGTCTTTTCTTACCAAAACGTGCACGCATGCTCAAATAATTTGGGGTGTCTGAGAGAAGAGTGTAAGGCGGTTTTGCGCTGCCCCGTCAAATGGTGCCGAAACCCGGGACCTCTCGCAGCTGATACCGTTCACCCGAGGACCCGAGCCAGAGGACGGGGGACGAACGCTTGTCCACACCAATAGAGGACCGCGCGGCCTCACTGAGTCACGGTAAGTTAATGCATATTATATATGTGTTGGACTTCCCTGTGACCATTGGTGTGGAATAAGTTAGTAGCCTCTGATACTCTTCGGGTCTAAGGGCTGATTGTCCGAGTGGTGAGACTGACATAACGGTGATCACTGAGCTACGTTTAGAACTGATACATAGTGACACTTCCTTACTGTGTGTCACTGAATCACCACGCCTCATTCTCTCAGGCACTGAGTCAGACCTCTGGGTGGAAAGTGAAAGTAAAAGGCTTCATTGTGACATATAGAGTCTCTGCCCCCCTTCTGTAGAAGCTGGGGAGGAAGTTTGCGGACTGAGAATAGTACAGATTGACATCCTCTGTTCTGTGGACACTGGCTATTAGGTGTCCGGGGATTGTTTTTATTATTTTATACGGGGGGAGGGAAAAAAGGGAAATTAAGGTGGTCTAGGTTAGAGACCGGAAGATGGCTTTGGCTCACTAGGAGACCGGCTGATTGGGGTACCGAGGGAAGCACGGCTTTTGGGCTTTTTGATAGGCTCTAACGGGTGTGTGATTAGTGGTTTTGGTAGCGTAGGGACTTTGTTATTTTGCTGACACACGACGGTGAGCCGGGGCCCCTGCGTTGAGTGAGTAGCTACACCAACGTGTACCTTGTGGAACATGATGGTAAGTGTGTTTAAGAAAGTGCATACCCTCCCCGAGGGGGCAGAGACTGCAGTCAGGCTTGTTGAAAAACGGGAAGGAAAAAAGTATGTTAATAGTGTGAGGTTGTACAAGTATGTTGATATGCCCTCAAAGGGAAGGCTGCAGCCTTCAGTGTGGAAGCAAATTCTAACCACAAGTAGAGGTGAGTTAGAAGATAAGGGCATACTGGAAGCTGCTCAGGCTCACTACAGAGTGGCCAGTGCATTGCAAGTTGAAGGATGGTCAGAAGGGCAGGGAGATGGTGGTTCAACAAAAACGGAAGTGCTATATGGATATGTGAAGCTTTTAGATAGAGATGTGAAATGCGGAACCAAAATGGCGACAGTGCCATGTGCCCAGCCACAGCCCTATAATGGCGGCCAACCCGGTCCGGAAGGGTGGACCTGTAGAGTGTGTGGTTTACAAAACCTGGAATGGGCGGAGTCATGATAAGAATTAGAAGAATTAGAATTAAAAGGACGTTCTTCTAGAGGGAACCACTGGTGCGCTAGCGATAGTTCAGTGCAGATAAGGGAAAGATGTAAGTAGACAGAAGGTTGTTGAGTTAAGTAGGACTGATGGAAAAGTGCAAGTCAATATGATGGAACAGAAGGGCTGGTAGCATTGGTTTGAAAGTTTTGGGATGTGTTAAAGGATCTAATGAATGTACAAGTAAGAGAGAAAAAAAAAAAAAAAACTTGATTAGATTTTTAAGTAGACACTTAGAGCCTCTGACTTTGACAGACGGACACCAGGACAGAGTGACAGGAATCCTTCAGAATGCCCGTTGAGAAAGAGACAGGTGATAAGGGACATTTCAGAGATTTTGATGTGTAGAGAATTTGAGAAAAAGAGATTTTATTCCTTGACGGCTAAATTTCTCCATAGCTGCTTGTAATTGGTGTCTGACAACTGGCCTTGAAGCGATCAGTGACTTTGCAAGTGCAAGTTTACAAGAAGGGGGGGGCGATAGAGGGAACTGTGATTGAAAGACAGAGGGAAACTGAGACCATTGTTTCACAGACCACACCAAAGTATGACTGACAAAAGTTTCGATTCCGGACGAGCCCAGCTCAAGGGGGCGTGCTTCCACTTGCTGGGAGGAGACATTACTGAAGTGACTAAAATGAGTGGCTATATTCTAATATAGGTAACTAACGAGGACGTCAGTAAGAACATCCCCCCAGACAGCTTCTCTTATTGTCAAACCCTCCCCTGCTAGCCCAGTGATGATTTTAACCCATTCACAGTCAAGAAAAAGACCCAGAAAGAACAGCTGGATACATGTAGGATAGTCCATGGTCTCCAAGCTGCCAATGAGTGTCCCACACTGGCAGCAGTCCCCGAGAGTGACAAATTATTCACTGTTATTGATTTGGCAAATGTTCTACTTTTTGTGCCCCTGCATGAAAATTGCCAGTATCTATTTGCCTTTACCAGTTCAGTATTCTAGAACACCTGATGTAGACTCCCACAAGGGGGGTAAAACTCACCGAGCCAGTACCCCACGGCCCTACAGGGAGTAGACTGACAGACTAGCCCCTTACTGGATGTTCTCCTTATCAGTATGCGGAGGACCTACTGTTTTTGTTTCCCAGGATGCATTTATTGACCTTATGTGTTTTTTGTTCCAGAAGGGTTGTAAAGTTTCCGGAGACAAACTCCAGTACCGCCAGGAGAAGGTGGTCTTCCTAGGCCACTGCTTCTCAGCCACAGGCAGACACCTGACAGAGGAAAGAAAGCTGGTGGTCCAGAATATGCCCCTGTCCTGAGGCCCTAAGCCTCTTCACATGATTCTAGGACTGGACAGCTCCTGCAGGCCTAGGATAAAGGTCTGCTGCCTCCAGCCTGATGTTGCCCCTTGATACTGAATTGCCTCTTCCCCATTTGCTCTTAGTCAGGAGGCAATTGATGCATTCCATAGCCCTAAGCTGGCAAATCCTGTCTGCCCCGGCCCTAGGCACACCCCACTGAACCAGACATTTTATTTTATTTCGTTTTGAGTATCCAGTCCATGCCATAGGTGTCTTAGCCCAGGAACATGGTGGCCTCCTCAGTGGCCCACTATTAGGCCCGTTTAGACTCAGTCGTGAGAGGAGCCCCTCATGTGTCAGTAGCTGCAGCCAGCAATCTGCTCAGCAAGGCCAGTGAGTTGATCCAAGACCCTAGACCACTCAGTTACAGTGCAAACCCCACATACCTTGCACAGTGTCCTTACCCAAGTATAGCTCAAGCATCTGAGCAAAGGCCAGACAGCTCAGACTCCAGTGTGCACTCCTGATGCCCCAGGATACACTGATAAGGTGCACAGCTCTGAATCCTGCTGTTCTGTCACCAGTCTTCCAGGATTCAGAGGGGGGGGAGAGAAGGGTGATTAACGCAGATGTTGAGTTTTTTTCCCCATAGATGGCTCCAGGTCTGCAGGAGGAGACAGACGGTTCTATGCTGGATATACAGTGGTCAGTGGCGCACATGAGGTAGTACAAGCAGAATCACTCCCTCCACACAGGTCAGCGCAGGAGGTGCAGTGACGGCACTCAGGGAAGTGCTACAGCTGGTGGAAGGTAAAAGGACAAACATCTATACTCAAGGTATAGTCCTGGGGTCTAAACACGACTATGAACCCATATGGAAGGCTAGAGATTTCCTCACCTCTGCAGGGACCCCCTTTAAGCATGGCACGCTGATTAAAGAGCTCATGGATGCTCTCTTACTTCCAAAAGAGGTGGGGATAGTAAAAGTAAAGCACACACAATTTGGTAACTCTACAAGCCAAGGGCAAGTATGTGGCTGACGGGATGGCGAAGGCAGCTGCACAGATGGAACCCAGAGACTGTCCTGAAGTCTCAGTGGTGAGTTCTGAGCTAAAAGTTTGATCCACAGGTGTTCCAGTCCCTGGTGGCCCGAGAGTCATCAGAAGTGAAGGAAGTGTGGAGGAAAGCTGGAGCCCAGATGACGATGGGACCTGGATGCTGGGAGAGAGGGTGTGCCTGCCCGGAGCCCTGCACCCGACAGTGAGTCAGGTAGCCCACAGACACACACACATATCCAAAATGGCCATGCTAGTGCTCATAAACCATAAGTGGTTTGCCCGGGCGTTACTACCCGTCACTAGACTAGTGAAAGCCTTTATAGTCTGTGCCCGCCACAACCCGGGTAAGGTGGTAAAGACCCCACAGAAGGTGACACCCAAGCTGCTGTATCCCTTCCAGAGACTGCAGATGGATTTTATCCAGCTACCAAAAAGTGGTACGTAGGAATACGTGCCTGTGTGCATTGATCTCTTTCCAGGGTGGCCAGAAGCTTCTGCCATGACCAAGGCTACTGCTGGAGCCGCAGCCAAGAAGTTGGTGAGTGAGATTTTTCTGCAGGTTTGGACTTCCAGAGACCATAGAGTCCGGTCGCAGAAAGAACTTCACTGGACAGGTAAAGACCTGAAACCTTGTCCCTCCTGGGTGTAGAACAGGCGAGTGCTTTCCTGCTGCCCACCATTCAGTTAGGACCACCTCCAACAGAAAGATGGGATTGCCCCCTTTGAAGTACTTTTTGGCTGTGCACCTAGACTAGGCCCCTACTTCCCCACAGACCCTATAGCTGATGGCAGGAAACCAGATGGAATATGCCACACAGCTGAGCCAGGCCTTGGAAAAGGTCAGCAAAAGTGTTTCTGATTCCTTTTTCAGATGCAGACAGAGACCTCAGGATGCATAACTTGAAGCCCGGAGACTACGTGGTGGTAAAGAGACACTAGAGAGAGAGTCTGGAGCCTCGCTACGATGGTCCTTTCCAAGTCCTGCTGACCAGTGACACGTCTGTGAAGCTAAAGGGAAGTCAAGCACGCTTCCACGCTTACTATTGCAAACTTACTTATTCTTCTTGCTAGCTGGTCTCTTCTGACTGACTGTATGCTCAGGGACACCCCAACCATGACTATCACTGTAACTAGAGGGCTGACCAGGATACCCCCAGGGTAGGAGACTTTACCTACGGTTGGTGCAACAAGACAATGACCTTCTTTAACATTGACAGCACAGGTAACCCTGTATTAGCAGTGTCTGATGTGTACTGGATTTGTGGGGATAGGAGAGTCAGGTCAGGCCTAGAGGCTGGGAAGGTGAGTGTACTGTGATAAGGTTTGTGCTATCCTTCCTCATCATCCCCAGGGATAAGTTTGATCCGACACATAAGGAAAGGTAGAGAATCCCAAAGGATTCTGAAGGTCTAAGAGAAGCACCTAGATGACAACGTTTATATAGATACAGTGGGAGCACCAAGGGGGGGTTCCAGATGAGTACAAGGCCCACAATCAGATATGGACAGGTCTAGAGTCCATTATTCCCCAGATAGCTATGAGCAAAGATGTTGGTTGGGTTAACTGTTTTTATTGTAATCAACAGAGATTTGTGAATTATATCCAAGATGCTTCCCAGAACCCCATGACTCTGGACATGATCTTTGCTGAGAAGGGAGGAGTCTGTAAGATGGTGGGAGTGGCTTGTTGCATGTACATCCCAGATGACATCGCCCCCTATGGATCCATTACCCATGCTTGTGAAAAGATTGAAGGACTGTCCAGGGAACTCAAGAGAAACTCTGGGGTGGACACTTTGTCATTCACTTTGTGGGTGGGGGATTGGAAGGGTTTCCTTTAAGTGGGGGTGATATTGGGGATTGTGATTTTGCTCTCGTCACTTATTGCATGTTGTGCGGTCCCCCTCATCAAATCCACCATGTCCCTGATGGCCGTCCAGGTAAGAACCACGACAGGAGTGCCCGGAGCGGAGGATGATGCTGCCCGTTGGAGAACCAGCCTGTTTACAAACCTATGAACTATGAGAACTCAGTGATGTGATTTGAGTGTGCAGACCTGTAACCCCTGAGTGACTGGCCTCCAGGGGATCTGGTGAAGAGTTAACAAGTCCAGCAGGTACGGGCTTAGCCTACCTGTGGGTACCTGGAGTTTGAGGAGGTCACACAGGATGGAATTACAGGCCAGCAAAGCTCAAAAGGGGGAATTGTTGGTGATATATTCCTCTACGGCGGCCATCTTGAGCAAGAGAACTAAAACGGCATTACAGCTCCGTCCTGGAGTGTGTGTGTGTGGGGGGGGGTGTATGTTGCCCACTCAGCAGCTATTTTTCTTATTTAAACTGTTGTTATGGCCAATAGTATTACAGTATTTTATTCATATTTTTTTGATGACCCTACAAACTAGAATGGCTTTGGTCACTAAAATTAAGTTTACCATCCACCAATAACCCCAAGTCCTTTCCAGCTCCAGTTTTACCAAGTAATTGACTCTTTAGAACATAATTATACTTTTGTTTCCCTGGCCCATGTGCATAACTTTACATTTACCTACATTAAATCTCATCAACCATTTCTCTGCCCACCACAGAAGTTAGACTCACGGGTCTGTAGTTTCCAGGATTGCTTTTTGATTAGGTTAGTTAGGTTAGTGCTGGGAAATTAACCTGAGTGCCGCAAGGGCCTGTTGGGATGACGACTCAGTGAAGCAATCCACTCCCCTCTCCCACCACATGGACAGCCTATAGGAAAAACAAATCGCAGCGAAGTGTAGGGAAAAGCTCAGTATTTAGGGGGGAATTGTGAGGGTCAAAGTAATGATTATGTGTCCATAATAATTATATGTTTTATGATTGTATACATGTGCCCTTTGCCCCATATTTTGTACTTTGTCTGTTGAGAAATACAGAGCTTTTCCCTTACATCAGTTTTAACCAGACATGCAACTGTCAGCGGAACTCAAGTCTTGTGATGGAAAGCAGAAGATGGAAAAGCAGATGTTTGTTAAGAATAGCATCAGCATCCAGACTAGTGGTCAATTTACTGTAGACAACGGTGACTGGAAATTCCCCTGGCATAGCAACCAAGGCCTAGTTTTGAGGACCAATCAGCAGGGGTCGGGGGGCCAGACATATATGCTTAGCTATAACCAATTATAATGATTTTAATGTCTGTAACCACACCTTTTTCTATGGGTATAAGAGGCTATGTAATCAGGAAATAAACCCAGTTCATTCTTCTTTTCTGTACGGCAAGTTAAGAGCATGAACCTAGGATAAAACAGAACTCCAGTCTTCTGTCTTTTCTTACCAAAACGTGCACGCATGCTCAAATAATTTGGGGTGTCTGAGAGAAGAGTGTAAGGCGGTTTTGCGCTGCCCCGTCACTACTACTAGTTCACTGCCTCCATACATGGTCCCCTTATCAAACGAGCTGTGTCAGGCAGAATTTTGGGTTGTTTTCATGGCTTCCATGTTAACTTTGTCACCACCCTGCTGTGTAATCCACAAAATATACTGGCAAACTTTTATCATGTACCGATATTATTTGAGCGCTTCTTGCTCACCTCCTTTGGTTCCTCTCTGCCACCCATTGGTTTGAAGCCTGAGTCCATTTAGAGTATGTCGCCATGCCACTCTCTAGCCTGCCGCTGCTGCCTCTGCATGCCGTCCCCTATAGTGTCAGGGTCAATTATTGGATGTTTTACATGCTATCTAGCTTCATTCTGTCACTCTGTCATGGCCATGCTGTTGCCCATAATTTTGGCATAATGGTGCGATTAAGCAGCCTTAGAGGCATCCATGCATGCTGCCCCTGCTGTTTCCTGTCCATTTCCGTGGTGTTTCCATCCTTTTCTGAGGTTCCCAGGTGTTTGGCCAAGCTTCCCTGTGCAGAGCCTTGGTCCCCTTGAAAAATGCTCGAGTCTCCCATTGACTTCAATGGGGCTCGTTATTCGAGACGAGCACTCGAGCATCGGGAAAAGTTCGTCTCGAATAACGAGTACCCGAGCATTTTAGTGCTCGCTCATCTCTAGTTATAACGTTTTGAGAGAGCAGCATATGCAGATGATTTATTGTTTTTTATATCTAACCCCAGGATCTCTGTTCCAAACCTTATGCATCAATTGAGAGAATATTTTTGTCTAATTTTAAAATTAATTTTTCAAAATCGGAAGCGTTAGCAGTAAATATGTCTCTTGAAGAGTCAAAAAGGTCGGAGGATCTATTCCCCTTTAGGTGGCCAAGGGAGGGACTATGTTGCTAAACACTATTAAAGTGGATTGTAAAAATTGGAATAAAGGTATGTTCTCATGGCTGGGTCGCTGTGCCATATTTAAAATGAACTACCTGGAGTTCTGTATATGTTTCAGCCTCTCCCAATTCCTCTCCCGGGAGCATTATTTAGGAATATAGCATCTATACAACAAAGATTTATATGGTGGGGTAAAAAAATCACAGTTAAAAAAGGAGGTGCTTTACAGACCAAGGGATAAAGGGGGACTGGCCTTACCTGATCTTACAGAGCATATTACAGAGTATATTACAGAGCTTCCTACCTGGTTAGGGTGCTGGATTGGTGTAGGAACATTGAAAATAAGTTATGGATTACAGTGGAACAGCAATTTTCACCAGTTTTGTTATCTTGTGTTCCTTGGTTAGAAAACAATTCTCTCCCTCAATTATTGAAACATCCAACCATTGGTGGACTAATCCCAGTATACTCGTCTCTGTACCTGGTTCTGAATAACCCTAGATTCTCGATGGGAGTAGAAGATTTTCAGGGACTGGAATACAATGGGGGTAAATGGGGTTTTTCATTTTCAGATGAGCTTAAGATGGCGTTTGCCGAGGGAAATGTCAGAAACCTGGGGGGTAAGAAAATTGACTCCTTGGAGATCTTTATTTCTGTGTTTTTTTCCAACCCTATTACCGCATTTAGAAAGTTTTTAAAATGAATATATTGAAAAGCTGTGCATGAGCGTAGATCCGGTGTGCCATTCTTTATCTAAGACCTATAGTGTATTACTTAGAGAAACGTACCAAACAGTGCCCAGATTCACAACAAAATGGGAGCAGGAACTACAAATTAATTTTACAACAGAACAATGGAGACGAATATTTGAATTTACATATGTTTCTGTCACCAGCTCAAGACTTCAAGGGGGTAATTATAAAATAATATCACAATGGTATCAAGTTCCTCTTAAGATTCATGTCATGTTCCCAGAAGTTAGCCCACTGTTTTGGAGATGTGGAGAGGAGGAAGGTTAATTTTTACATGTATTTTGGTCCTGTTCCACGTTGATATAATTTTGGCAAGCAATACAATATGTTATCCAGCAGAAACTAGACATTAATATTCCGTTTGAAACAACTTTCGTCCTTTTGCAACACAGTGAAATCCCTAAACAGGTGCATGCAGAATCATTAGTGCGATATCTTCTAATGGCAGCTCGTTTGTGTATTCCAGTCTTTTGGAAATAAACAGTGGCACCCCCTGTGTCCCTCTGGCTTTCAAAAGTAAAAGATATTATGAATATGCAGGAAATTACTCTGTCTGCAAGGGGAACGAAAGATAGATTTGATGCTACTTGGAGTACCTGGGTGAGATTTAGGAATTCAGAGTATTATAGGTTGCTGCTGATATAGAAGTAAACAGATAGGGTTTGAAGTCTTGACTATAATGTACACTCACCGGCCACTTTATTAGGTACACCTGTCCAACTGCTCGTTAACACAATTTCTAGGCATTTAGGCATGTAGACATGGTCAAGACAATCTCCTGCAGTTCAAACCGAGCATCAGTATTGGGAAGAAAGGTGATTTGAGTGCCTTTGAACGTGGCATGGTTGTTGGTGCCAGAAAGAAGGGCTGGTCTGAGTATTTCAGAAACTGCTGATCTACTGGGATTTTCACGCACAACCATCTCTAGGGTGGTCCGAAAAAGAAAAAAAACATCCAGTGAGCGGCAGTTCTGTGGGCGGAAATGCCTTGTTGATGCCAGAAGAGAATGGGCAGACTGGTTCGAGCTGATAGAAAGGCAACAGTTACTCAAATCACCACCCGTTACAACAAAGGTAGGCAGAAGAGCATCTCTGAACGCACAGTACGTCGAACTTTGAGGCAGATGGGCTACAGCAGCAGAAGACCACACCGGGTGCCACTCCTTTCAGCTAAGAACAGGAAACTGAGGCTACAAGATTGGAAAAACGTTGCCTGGTCTGATGAGTCTCGATTTCTGCTGCGACATTCGGATGGTAGGGTCAGAATTTGGCATCAACAACATGAAAGCATGGATCAATCCTGCCTTATATCAACGGTTCAGGCTGGTGGTGTCATGGTGTGGGCAATATTTTCTTGGCACTCTTTGGGCCCCTTGGTACCAATTGAGCATCGTTGCAACACCACAGCCTACCTGAGTATTGTTGCTAACCATGTCCATCCCTTTATGACCGCAATGTACCCAACATCTGATGGCTACTTTCAGCAGGATAATGCGCCATGTCATAAAGCTGGAATCATCTCAGACTGGTTTCTTGAACATGACAATGAGTTCACTGTACTAAAATGGCCTCCACAGTCACCAGATCTCAATCCCAATCTTTGGGATGTGGTGGAATGGGAGATGCGCATCATGGATGTGCAGCCGACAAATCTGCGGCAACTGTGTGATGCCATCATGTCTATATGGACCAAAATCTCTGAGGAATGCTTCCAGCACCTTGTTGAATTTATGACACGAAGAATTGAGGCAGTTCTGAAGGCAAAAGGGGGTCCAACCCGTTACTAGCATGGTGTACCTAATAAAGCGGCCAGTGAGTGTAATTTGATACGGATGACCACTTGGATTAAGGTTAGGGGGAGTAGACGGGGTTTTTTTGTTCTCTTTTTTTCTTTTTCTCTTTTATATTATATATTATATACATAAACCGCCTATGCACTCTACATAGACTGACAGCTGCACTGCATTAAGCACAACCTAACAGGCATTTACTGCCGGCAGCCTTGGGGTCCTTCATCGGACTTCAGAGCTGTCATATCAACAATCTGCGTCTCCGTGCCCTGCACAAAGGGTGCTGATCATTTAGGTAATGCCCTATACATGCAGCGGTAAACAGACGGTTACCACACACTGCTGTGATGGCGCTGTGATCTTCAGGGCTCAGCTTTTGATCCCAGGAGATCATCATGACATAACTCTACGTCAAGGTGCGGGTACATCAGAGTGCTGGAAGAGGTAAAGGCTGCAGCTCCTAAGTTAGGCATTCTTAGGGCACGACAGAAGGAAGAGTTTATGACACATGTTCTTCAGGGGACAGCCCTGGATATGGTCCAAGGTCAGAACAGGTTAGTGTATAATTATATGTATGTGTATGTATAAAGAAGCTTATGTGGCAAAAAAACAGAGTTATAGCAACTTGTGCCAATAGGTATTCTGAAATCTATTTCAGGGCCAGAATAATATATTTAAGGGTATTTTAAGGGTTTAATAGAATGGGATCTTTCATTTGCCCATCTTCCTCCTACAGTGTTAGTCAAAACAGTCCTACTTAGGGTTGGAAAGACTTGAGTCAGGAAATCATTTTACGAAAATGTTGATATTGCAATTTCTTAATATACAGGTAAAAGTTCTCAGAATTAAGCTCTCTTGAATGCTTCTTTTTGCATAGATGTGAACAACCCAAAGTAATAACAATGAGTACAATTGTAAGCACCCAATGGCGTTTTACCAACAATGCTGGCAATTTTTTTTCCCTGTAAAATATAAATTATTTTGTTTTGCCAGCACATTACTCATTACCAATAATTATTCCATCCAGGAGTATAATTTGTAGATGTGCTAAAATGATGACACAACAGATACATTTATAACTTGCACTGACATCTTAAAAATTACATGTTTAAAATTGGCCCTGATAGAACTAAGATATTTCTGACACATAATTGACGTTATGGAAAATTACACCAAACTCCACCTTAACTACATGAATTACATTTTATGCATTTTACATAGCTGCATAAAAATGTACACAAGAGAACATTATGGGCACATCATGCACTGATGACTTAGGAGTGTTCATCTAATAGTAATTCTAGAAAATTGTCATATACATTTTATCATATACGTGTTAATATGAAAAATATGTACAATCACCAACAGAGTTTTTTTTCACTTGGACCACATTGTGACTGGGTTTGGATTTAGCATAACATAGAAAAATGTCCAACAGGGACATATAAACCCATTGGTCACTTAAAATATAACTTTTATTAATATTCGATAAAAGATGAATAGACTCCGTCCAAAAAAAAATGTTTAAAAGTTAACAGAGTGCAGATGCTGGAGTTTACACCTTAATTAGGTGGTCAGGATATATCTGGCAGTATATGTCAACCACAATAGGGGGGACTGATAGTACACTCAGTCCTCAGATCGAGGGGTTTAGGAGCTGAGACTACTTGGGGAGTCCATTTTCCTCTGTTTAATATATTTCACATTGGGTTATTTGACCCACTGTTGTACTCTATTGTTCATAGGACCGTAGATCCTATTCACTGGGTTTTTTGTGTATAACAGAGCCCCACGATGTTCTACAGCTCTTACTATTGCCCTCTCTATACTACTTCAGGTTATCTCTGCTGCCGCGGACTAGCTGTGTCTCTGACCATTCCTGCACCTTTGGTGTCCAGCTGTCTACTGCCTCTGAATTAAAAACTAGCAGATTAGCCCCCCCCCGACATGTTTCGCCACATGCCGTGGCGTCCTCCACATAGCCCCGATCCCCCTGAGGACGCCACGGCATGTGGCAAAACATGCCGGGGGGGCTAATCTGCTAGTTTTTAATTCAGAGGCAGTAGACAGCTGGACACCAAAGGTGCAGGAATGGTCAGAGACACAGCTAGTCCGCGGCAGCAGAGATAACCTGAAGTAGTATAGAAAGGGCAATAGTAAGAGCTGTAGAACATCGTGGGGCTCTGTTATACACAAAAAACACAGTGTATCGATCTGAGGGCTGAGTGTACTATCAGTCCCCCCTATTGTGGTTGACATATACTGCCAGATATATCCTGACCACCTAATTAAGGTGTAAACTCCAGCATCTGCACTCTGTTAACTTTTAAACATTTTTTTTGGACGGAGTCTATTCATCTTTTAGCGAATATTAATAAAAGTTATATTTTTAGTGACCAATGGGTTTATATGTCCCTGTTGGGCAATTTTCTATAATATGAAAAATATGTTACCACTTGTGCACGGCAAGTTGGAACACAGATCAAAAAGTCTACGCTGGTGTAGGCTGGGTACCACGAAATGCAAAAGATATGTCAGATAAAAAGACAACATATGTTAGACCTGTGCCAATACAAGGAGAAATTCATTGGAAACACCAGCAGCCAAACCTATGGCCAACAAAACCAAACAAGAAGATACAACATCACCGTGAAGACCAGCTGGCTAATGAAAACTTCTATAGGTCACAATCAGATATTCATTTAATCCCTACTACAATAGATAGCAAGTGAAATCTTCTAAACCTAATAGTTATTGCTGTAATGGAGAGTCTGCAGAGTATGAGGTACCTGTATGCCACTGTGGTCTACAACAGTTGCATCCACGTGATGTAGCCCAAATTAATCTTGTTAATATAAGTTCAATAATTCAGGGCAACCAAACATATTCTAGTGTCCATTAATTGGCAGAATAGCTATTAAAATTTTAAGATGTGTGCATGAACCAGTAGTATGATCTTACTTTGGATCTTATCATCGCCGATTCTATTCTATACTGTTTTCACTCTGAATTCACTCTTACTAGCATTTGGTTTACACAGAAGCTCTGGGAGTTACAGCAGCTAGGTCATCATCTAGCACATAGAGAATTGGTAATTTCTAGAAAGAAGCTGCAAAGATTAAAGCTGATTGGAAATAAAGATTTCAAGCCACATAATGAGCAGAAACATTATTGCTTCTTATGTAGACACACTAGACTACTTATTTAAGTCTGTTGGGTATAGATTATCATTAGAAATCAAGAGGCATGCTACACTATTCCATTCCAGTGTACAAGTGGTATGCAAAGGAAAAAAATGATAATAGTTTCTGCCGGGCACTGCCGACATCCATCATTCAGTGGATTTGTATCATTAGTCATAATACACATGTTAACAGCCTAGAGATAACCAGAATGTAGGAAATTAAAAAACTTCTACTTCAGTGTACAAAAAAATAACTAAATTTACAAAACTAAAGCTTAAAATGGAACCTGTCACCAGAGGCCCATTTTTAGCTGGGGACAGGTTCTCAAAGATACAGTTCTGTATTTGGTGAACATGTTTTTAAAATAGCTCTGCGTTAGTACCATCTAGTACCATCTCCCGTGGTGGTCGAGGGGGTCCACCGACCCCGAACTCTCTCTAACAGGCAGTATTCAACCCAAGGAAGTTAATAATATTCGTAGCATCTAGATTCTAGAAAAAGTATTCAAATAACCCTAAAGCACAAATATTTACAAAAATAAGAGATTCAATAAGATCTGATGGGGCTACAATGTTTTTGACAGCAGAAGCAGCACTGTTAAAAATCACCTAGAAAAAACTGGGAAGCACCATAATAAAAAACTGTTCCATTCCCTTCTTGACCAGTCCTTTGGGACCCTAATAGCAAATCAATTTTTTTTTCTCTTTTTAATTCATGTTGTTTTTTTCAGGTTATTATATTTATCTAGTTATCTTGTTTATGTAGATGTATATATAATGTATATACAAGAAAATAAATAAACCAAATAATGTATAAAAAATGACTATGTCAACATTTTTAATGACTAATGCATATCTGTAACATAATATTAGGAAAATTCTTTATAATATAATTTTGATAATTTTAGCATTGAAACCAGTAAAATTTCATATCTAATATATGGTTTGAGGTAGCTATAATATCTATTGGCGAGTCATGTAAAGGATAGTTTTACAGTGCCTAAGTAAAGCACAGTGCAAGGGAAACACCCTGCTTTCAAGCTTGCAGAATCTATTGACAAGGATAATTGGTTTCCAAATTATACACATTGCTTCACCCTTGTTAAAAAAAAAATGAAAGACAACCCAATTTAAGGCTAGCTCAAGGATATAAAAGGATGCTTTTCAACACAGCAGACATACAGCTCTTTCTCTGCACTGTTCTGTAAATAATTGGCTTTGTCTTACAATTTTTAACCATGTCTACTAAAGGTGGATCTGGTGGCGGATATCAACAAAGTGGATCCGGGGGTGACTGCGGTGGAGGTTCTGGAGGAGGATATCAGCAAGGAGGTTCTGGAGGAGGATATCAGCAAGGAGGTTCAGGAGGTGACTGTGGTGGTGGATATCAGCAAGGAGGTTCTGGTGCTGGATATCAGCAAGGTGGTTCTGGCGGTGGATATCAGCAAGGTGGTTCTGGCGGTGGATATCAGCAAGGAGGTTCTGGCGGTGGATATCAGCAAGGAGGTTCTGGCGGTGACTGTGGTGGTGGATATCAGCAAGGTGGTTCTGGCGGTGGATACCAGCAGGGAGGTTCTGGTGGGTCTGGCAGTGGATATCAACAAGGTAGTTCCGGAGGAGACTGTGGTGGTGGTTCCGGTGGCGGCTATCAGCAAGGTGGTTCTGGAGACTGTGGCGGTGGATCTGGCAAGCAGAGCTTAAGCTTTTGTGGTGACCAACAGGGAGGATCATATACATGTAAGTACTAAATTAACCACATATATACATATATGTACTGCCTAAAATGGAAGTTGTTGCATGAAATAAATACCATGTTGTTAGTTTGAAGCATGCAATCTTTGATATTTTGAATTGGGTCATGCAGAGCCTTCAAATTACAGCATGACTACCTGTAGATTTATGATAGCAAAATAAAAATTTGTGACATGATCACTATCAAACTATACATTTGTGCTAAACAGTTTTGCATTTCTGTTGCAGCTGGTGGCTCTTCAAAGGGTCAAGATCAAGGTCCATGTGGTGGTGGCAGTAAATCAGGTACAGTATTAACAACAAACAGTAAATACATGATACATGAAATATAAATTGCCTTGCTTTATTTAAACTCACTGGATATAGGGATGCAAATGAAATGAACACTGTGGGGGTCATTTACTAAGGGCCCGATTCGCGTTTTCCCGACGTGTTACCCGAATATTTCCGTTTTGCGCCGATTGTACCTGAATTGCCCCGGGATTGTGGCGCACGCGATCGAAATTTGGCGCATCGGCGCCGGCATGCGCGCAACGGAAATCGGGGGGCGTGGCCGAACGAAAACCCGACGTATTCGGAAAAACCGCCGCATTTAAAAAAAAAATTGTGTCGCGAAAATTTCACTCACCTTCATCCTGGGTAGGCCGGTGTATTTCGAGGCATTCCAGCGGACTTCAGCGCAGGAGCGCCACCTGGTGGACGGTGGAGGAACTGCATTGATGAATCCCGGCCGGACCCGAATCCAGCGCAGAGAACGCGCCGCTGGATCGCGAACGGACCAGGTAAGTAAATGTGCCCCTGTATGTCAAAAGCAATTCACCTAAATATCTTATGTGCTCGAAACCTTATGGCAGCTACTTGGCCTTTGTGAGTAGTTAGAGCTTGGTCAGGTATGGTCTGCATTGAGCTCTATTCCCCTAGAACAGTGATGGCTAACCTATGGCACTGGTGCCAGAGGTGGCACTCAGAGCCCTTTCTGTGGGCACTCAGGCCATCACCAGAGATGACTCAGGCATCTTCCTGCAGTCCCAGACAGCCCAGGACTTGCTGTGCACACAGGTATTTTAAAGTGACAGCTGTACCTGGGACTATCTTCTGCTTTATTGGTGTCCTCAGAGTGCTGATATCAATAAAAACTGTGACAGAGAAGGGAGTATAAATCACAAATTAAATTTCTGTGTTGGCACTTTGCGATAAATAAGCGGGTCTTTGTTGTAGTTTGGGCACTCGGTCTCTAAAAGGTTTGCCATCACTGCCCTAGAACCTATGTCTTACTGTGAATTATAACTAACCCTGCAGATTATAACTAACCCTGTATAGTTAAATAAGGAACCAACAGTGGATGGGTCCAGTAATCATACATCATAATACAGGAATGTGATTCAAAATAGTAATATAACAGTGGTTAGTCTTTAAACAAAGTCCCTGCTCCATCTGTTTAAGGGAAAGCCCCTCTCTGACACCAGTATTCCCTTTAGAAACACATGCAAAGCGTCCATCTTCTTCCAAAAAATCTTTAACATAAAAGTCAACCACTGTTATAGAACAAATAAATACATATATGTCTAAAGAGGAGCTCATGAGCTTGATTGAGATACCTTCAGATGGCTATAATGATGTCTAGGATAAGGCCTGTTTTGTTAGCGCACAAAATAAGATTAGATTAAATACATTTCCAAAGTAACATTCTTCTAAAAGTCTAACACTCTTCTTCTAAACTGCCATAGGTGGTGGTGGTGGTGCTGGTTGGGGCCAAGACGGTGATTCTTGTGGTGGTAACAAATCAGGTAATGCATACAATATGGACCTAGACACTGTTCCCCATCAGCTTGCTGGAATCAACAGAAGTTGCATGATATATCCAACAGATCATAAAATGAAATTTTTGTAAAAACCATTAAATTAAGTTCAATATTTTTATATCAACAAAATGAACATAGCGGGGCACATTTACTAAGGGCCGTGCGCCTGTTTTCTGTCGGACTTTGCAAATTCTTTCTAGTGCAAACTGCTTGCATAAGTACCTGTATTTAAGAAATTTCTGCACCATATCTGTGTTCAACATTTCTCTAACGAAATGGACGTTCCGGTGCCCAGTCCGACAGAAGTGTGTTGCACGCCCCATGTCAAAGGTACACCAAAAAAAGTTGTTGAGCTGTGCACGGGACACCAGATTAATGAAGAACATTCTGAATCTGGGCCCTCTGAGCAGTTATCACTGTTCATAGTAAATGTGCACTAATGTGTAATTTGAGTGTTCCAAACTAACAAAAAAAGATTAGGCTTCAATATTAAAAAAGTATATTATTCAGGAAAATGTCCTATAATGTCACAACAAATCAATCTGTGAAGTAGTCACACTCTGTTTTATAAACCAATTCAGTTTACATAGCCATTTTATGCCAGCATGGGCACTAAGGAGTAGAAGGTGGCACTACTGGTGATATCTAGTTAATACATAAGATACTAAAAAGTATATCAAATAGACTAACTCAAATGCATTAACTTTTTTAGGTGGTGGTGCTGGAGGTCACCATGGGCACCATGGACACCATGGTCATCATGGAGGTTCTGGAGGAGGTAAATACTTGAGATATATTGTAAGGGGATGATCTCTTACAAAGTTCTACATGAACATATAGTTTACAAAAAAAGTTTCTGTAGTTTTAGTAAAAAAATATTAACAGACACATAATTCTTATGTTTTCAGATGGCAAAGGAATAGGAGGATGCAAGAAATGAACAGAACTCTAAACTAGACTTTATTAAAAATGATAAATCCCTTAACTAAATCAATCAATACACTAACATGTTACTCTGATGTTTTAAATTATCAAATAAATATGATTTTTCTCGGTGATCAGATGCACTTGACATGCTGTGTTTCATTAATGCTTTTTGATAACAGCAATATAGGGATAATATTCTTATATTAATGATCTCCCACTGTTCAGGTTGGAGGATGAAATTTGCAGCAACATGATCATTAATTTCTGAATTAAAAAGGACATGTCTGCAGCATACATGGATTAGGCGTGTAAGATGTTCTATGGAGAGCCAATCAAATGAAAAGGGATGATGTGTGGTAGATTTTAGCTGCTAGAAGCCTGCACCCCTAGGGCATCTACATCAGCATTCTAGAGAAAAAACCTTCTGAAAGCAGGTCTTAGAGTTTTAAAGAAAGGGACGAGTAGTTTGATGGGGGTGCCTTTGGTGAGGTTTCGGAAAGGAAGGCATAAGATGGTGATGAGGGCTACAGAAAAAGGGACAAGTGAGAGGCCGAGGGTCCTATCATCCCACTGAAGAAGACCACAAGTAATTATAAATTGATCTTCCATAGCAGGAAGAGGCAACAACGTACATTATATACTAGATAAGCCGAGTTTTTCAGCACAATTTTTGTGAATTGCAAGGGGAGAAGTCTCATACACACTGCAAGACCTCCACAAGAAATCTTTATGGGAAGCATTGCAATAAGACTGTAGTGTAGGGGATAATCTGTGAATAGTGGACACAACAGAAGTAGAGATGGGCGAATCGATTCTAACAATTCTAACTTCGGTTAGAATTTCAGGAAAAATTCGATTCATCACAAAGCCGAAGTTTACGGTGATTCATGAGAACAAAGGTTTATTTCTCCTCCTATATTACCAAAATGAGCCCAAGTACAGCGTGTTACATGGGGCAGAGAACTCTGGGAAGGAGAAAGGAACACCTTCGATCACATGTGCAGACCTGTAAGCCTAACAGCGAGCGGCAGGCTTATGTGATGTCACAAAGACTATAAAAGAGGCAGCCATTTACTAATCTTAGCACTTCACACTGCATATGTTGCCTGTAGCTTCCAGCTGCTTCTACTGTACTGTGCTGTAGTGATTTTGTTCCAAGTGTGTCCATTTTGGGGGATGTGTATACCCCAAATAGCAGTTCTTTTTTGTCGCTAAAGTGAATAGGAAGAAATCAATGTGAAATCTACATACTTTCTGATTTCTGCTCCAATCCCAGGGTGTCCGTTTTGGGGATCTGTATAACAAACAGGACAGTAAACCGCAGGGGCAGCATGCATGGATGCCTCTGAGGCTGCCTAATCGCACCATTATGCCAAAATTATGGCCAACAGCATGGCGATGACAGAGTGACCGAGTGAGGCGAGATAACATCTAAAACAACCAATAATAATAGAACAAAACGTGCAGAAGAAATCAGACAGCAACCACAGGAGATGATTGCTATGGCAAGTTTCTAACCTACACACAGCACACAAAAGGATTTTGTCACTTTAACTTTTGAAAAATGCCAATGTAGCCCTAACAAGGGCTGTTGGATTCTTGGAGAATCACTCCAAATGCGTAGAAACACCCTAATGCTATCCCTGACCAGCAGCAGCTCTATCCGCAACGGCATCCAGACAGAGAATGATTCGTGCAGCGCGGCCAGTGGCTAATATATGCCAGGGTCACCTGATCAGGTCAGCCAACCACTGCTATCTGCTGGGTGTACTGCAGAGTCTCCTGGCTTGTGATTAGCTCTGTTTCTGGCCGCCAAAAATCTAAATGCCGCAAGATGACATTTTCTTGAGCGGGAGAAATACTCGTCCGAGCACCGAGCTGTTGTGAGTATGCTAATGCTCGAACTAGCATCAAGCTCGGACGAGTATGCTCGCTCATCTCTACACGTAATTAATTAACCTTTATGTCAGACAGAAAGGTGGCAGGTGGAGCAGGCAGCGGTCACAGTACAGTAAGAGGACGTCGCAGCAGGGGTGACTCTGTGAAGGCAGAACTGCCATGATCATCTAGCGGCAGTGTGTTGACTAGGTGACTAGGTCACCCAATTCCTCAAATATAACATCTGACAACCCCAGCCAAGAGTCCGTGGGTTTGTCAGACACAACAATTAGTTGGCATGGCCCAGGAGCAGGTCAGTGCCCCTCACCTGTCCTCAACCAGCCTCTGTCCTGTTCATTTCCCTCAGCCAGAGAAGTACTAGGTGGTCTGGGCTCAGCGCCACTATTCAGGACCAAGTGTATGAGGACAGTCAGCAGCTGCTTGGCAGTGAAGAGATGGGGCAGACATCCTCTGCTTTGTGCAGTAGGCAGGCTGTGCATACTGACCCCATTGAGGAGAGTAGCAGTGACAGGGAAACACAAATTGACGGTGATGTAGCCGATGAAACACTTGAGAGCCGGGTGTAGCAAGGGATTCATCATCGTTGGGCGAAGAGAATGTCAGCTTGCTTGTCAGGCAGCGGAGCAGGCAGCAAGTCTCTACTGTGGCTGTGAGTCAGCAGGGTGGCAACAGTGTGAGCACGGGAGCCAAATGGCCGCGGGGTACAAACCCTGCTTTAGAGGTCCAAGTAAGCAGTGGTACAGGGGCTCAGCAAGGCAACGGCATTAGTAGTCACTCAGCACAGAGTGTTGGAAGTAAAATCACCACCTCAGCAGTGTGGCAGTTTTTTGTTAAGACACCTGAGGAGCCGAGCGTGTATATACATAGAATCTGCGGGCAGAAATTGAAGCTAACGTTGGCAACACATTCAGCATCACCATCCAATGGCCTGGGAGAAACGTGGAACAGATGTGGAGGTCCATACTGCCGCCGCAGCAACAGCAGCAGCAGAACCTAGTAGCATACATGCCATGTCAGCCAGTCAATGCTCCAGCACCTCTGCCAAAGGAAGCTGTTTGTCTTTGACATCATCTCTAGGTCCAGATACTTCTGCTTTTCGCTATGCATGGCGCCAGCAGTCGTTGAAAGAGGAGATTAAACAACTGTATGCATCCTTTCCAAGTCGTGGGCTCTGCACCCTTCAGAGAACTAATGGCTTGTGCCGAACCGAGGTGGAGAGTTCCAAACCACAACTTTTTCCAAAAAGGCACTGCCAGCCCATCACCATTATGTACAACAGAAGGTGGGCCAGTCCTTGAACTTATCAGTTTCTTCCAAGGTGCACGGCAGCACGGACATGTGGAGCTGTTACTACAGTCAGGGCCAGTACATGTCCTTTACAGCCCACTGGGTTAATGTGCTTCCTGCACTTGGTGTCCATGCTGCCCTGAGGAGGGATGGCCCATGCGCCCTGCATGGCACACGTGTTTAATCTGGTTGTCAACAGATTCCTCAAGTCTTCCACCCATCTGCAAGACATTCTAACAATGGCAAGGAAACTGTGCACGCACTTCAGCCATACTTACAAAGCCAAGCACACCCTCCTTGAGTTGCAGCATCAGAACAGCCTACCCCAACATAGTCTGTTATGCAATGTTTCCATACGTTGAAATTCCAGCCTCCATATGTTAGACCACCTGTATGAACAGAGAAAAGCCATAAATGATTTTTTGATAGTGCAAGCGGACCGTAGTACTCCCCTGTGTAACTTTGATGTCAGCCACTGGCAGCTCATGTGTGACATCTGCCGTTTGCTCAGGCCCTTTGAAGAGGCCATGTTATTTGTCAGTCGCCAGGACTGCGGGATGAACATCATTCCACTGCTTCATGTTCTGGAACTCATGCTGCAAAATCTGTCTGGTCAGGGCACTGGGGAAGTGGAGACTACATCTCATGGCCACATGAATCCGGTGGGGGCTGAACTGGAGGAGGAGCAGGAGGACTACTAAAGCAGAGTCTGGTGAAATCAGTGGTTTTTCCACTCAGGTGACAAGAGGAGGAGCAGGAGCACCCGGAGGAGGTTGAAGACGAGGCAGATGTCCCAGAAGCACTGTTGCAGTATACAGTGGAGATGGAGGCCGGGAGTCCCTCAGAGTCACTTGCGCAGATGCCAAACAGCATGGTGCTTTGCCTAACTAGTGACAGCCGAATAGTCAACATCCGGCATAGGGATGACTTTTGGCTCTCCACCCTCTTGACCCTCACTACCGGCCAAAAATGGGTGACTTTTTTCCAGCTGTTGAGAGGGAGGAACAACTGGCATACTATAGAGAAATACTGTGCACACAGTTGGCCGCTGCCTATGTTTGCCATTGTCCATCCTCTGTCAGGTTTGACCGAGGATTCCTGGCAGTGATCGCTCATGTACTACTGCCATGGCTGCTGTTGGGAGCTGGGGTGTAGGAGCAGTAGCAGCTCCATCAGCAGCAGCTTAAGTCTGGATTCCTTATTGAGCAACTTCCTTCACCCGCGTAGTGAGGGTAGCCGCCACCAGCAGCAGGACATTGAGCAGACAGCCCTTTAGCACCTCAGGTAGAGGATCCCATGGACTACTGGGCAGCCAAACTTGATGTGTGGCTGCAACTTGAGCAGTTTGCAGTAGAGAAGCTGTCCTGCCAGGCCAGTAGTGTGGCATCAAAGCGGGTGTTCAGTGTTGTGGGGGCCATCGTTACCCCAAGGAGAACCCGCTTGTCAAGATGAATCAGGCTTAGATCGACCAGCATTTCAACTCACCAATGCCTTATGCATCAGATTAGATCAGCCATGACGCTTCTCCCAAACGTTGGGGTTCTAACTACCTGCCTCAGCCACTATTCTGATGCTGCCACCCACCTGATGCCACACATCTGCTGCTAATTGCTCCATCTTCCTCCTACCATCTTTACCAGGGAATGGTATTTTCCACCACCTCCACACTAAATAATTGTGTCACTCTTTGGGCTCCTGCTCCTGCTGACGCCACCTCCACATGATATCATTGTGCCACTCTGTGGGCTCCTGCTGCTGCCACCTCCACACTATATCATTGTGCCACTCTGTGGGCTCCTGCTGTTGATGCCACCTCCACCCTATATCATTGTGCCACTCTGTGGGCTCCTCCAGATATCCATCCGTTATGTTCTGTTACATAGCATTTAGAACTTTCCCATTTTATAGCTTAAAGGGGTATTCTCGTCTGGGCATTCACATTCAGTTTGATAAATATTCCATATTTAAACATTACTTCAATTAGATGTTATTAAAAAAAATGTTCCTGTGTGAAGATAATTTCTCATAAATGTAGTGATATTGTCCCTTAGAAACGAGATAGCTTCCTTGGATACGGCCACCTCTGCTGGATGGATTACACAAATAAACAAAAAGTTTTTGTATATGAAATGTCCGTGAGTTACTGCAGGTCCTGCAGCCGTCCTGTGGTAATGATTGCTGAATCCAGGAGGTCAGGCAGGACTCAATAGCGCATGTCTGGCCACGGCTGCCAGAGTGTGACGTGGTCGTAACCGAGGAAGCTATCTTGTTTCTAAGGGACAGCATGGCAACATTAATGAGAAATTATCTTCACATAAGAACATTTTTTTTAATAACATCCAATTGAAGAAATGTTTATATATGGAAGATTAGTGAAACTGAATGTGAATGCCTAGACGAGAATACCCCTTTAAGGCTCAGCCCTATTTTTTTTATTCTGACATACATCTCTTTCTATGGTTATAACTTTTGAACACTATTACTTATCAAAAAGATTCTGATAATTTTTTTCCCCACATGTTGTACTTCATTTTAATGTTAAATTTGGGTGATAAGTAGAGATGAGCGAGTATACTCGTCCGAGCTTGATGCTCGTTCGAGTATTAAGGTACTCGAAACAGCTCGTTGCTCGGACGAGTATTTCCCCTGCTCGAGATCGAGCATTTAATTAAAAAAACACAGTGAAGAACAATGAAGAATAGAATAAAAACAGTGAACACAGGATCATTTAAGTGAAAAATACAGTGAAGAACACAGTGAAGAATATGCAACATCCCCCACCGGGCCTAGCCTTTTCTTGGGGCCTGGAGACAGCCTGGGCCCGCAGTACCTGAGTGGCTGGCGGTTGCGGCCTAAGTATGCTTGTGTCACGGTGCTTGGTATGGGGAACCGGAGGGCTGTCCTACAGCCTGGCAGGTCTCCAGCAGGGTGGTGTTGGCAAGAAATGATGAGGGAGAGGCTGCTATAGCGGATCTCCCTGGGGCAACCCTTTGGTGTCTAGAGTATGAGTCTCTGTGTGGTGGACAGGGTGCCCGTGATGGTGACAGCCGGAGTAGCAGGGACCAGACGGAGGCAGAGGTTGAACAGAAACACTTACAGTTCTTTATTGGAACCGACAGGAACATCAGCAACGTGCCTTTAACAAGATGGTGGAGTACTGGAGAGGTATTTGGAGGGAGCCACAGGATGTAGATCACCAGCCTGGATGCAATGGCAGGCTGGGAGGCAGCTGTGTCCTAATAGGAAGCTTCAGCTTGATCCTGGATATCTTCAGGTATCACCCTTGAAGGTAGGATGATACCCCTTTCCTCGCTACCTAGCTATTAGCTCCACTTCAGGCAGGGGCTAGGCTCTTCCTGCTCTGGTCTGGTGTGCTAGCTGTACAGACTCCGAAGAGTCTGTACTGGAGAGACTCCAGTCTGCTTCTGAGCTACTGCTCAGCTAACTGCTCTCTAGAATATTCCTGGCGAGGGGTTTTATTATCTCCCCTTGGTCAGGTGATGGCTGCTCCTCCAATTACCTCTCAGCTCACAGTGACAGGATGTAACACAGATCATTGGATACTAGACTTTTACATCATACACAGATTAACTTCTGCCTTGCCAGGAAGGATTAACCACTGCAATGTCCCCTGTGTGATGTGATGATATGCTGTGGGGCTTATTCGCAAGCACTCCTTCGCCATTGCATCGGCGAGGGTGTTGCAAATAGATTACAGATGTTCAGCACATCTGCTTACTTGTCGGAAGATACGCGCGGAACGGCAGCAGGGAGACATCAAGCAGCACGGGGGAGACATCGGGCAGCACGGGGGAGACATCGGGCAGCACGGGGGAGACATCGGGCAGCACGGGGGAGACATCGGGCAGCACGGGGGAGACATCGGGCAGCACGGGGGAGACATCGGGCAGCACGGGGGAGACATCGGGCAGCACGGGGGAGACATCGGGCAGCACGGGGGAGACATCGGGCAGCACGGGGGAGACATTGGGCAGCACGGGGGAGACATCGGTCAGCACGGGGGAGACATCGGTCAGCACGGGGGAGACATCGGGCAGCACGGGGGAGACATCGGGCAGAACGGGGAGACATCGGGCAGCACGGGGGAGACATCGGGCAGCACGGGGGAGACATCGGGCAGCACGGGGAGACTTCAGTGGAAGAATTTGAGCGATCCCGGGACAGCGTATCACCCCGACAAGTAAGCAGATGTGCCGAACATCTGTAATCTATTCTTCACTGTGTTTTTCACTGCGTTTTTCACTTAAATGATCCTGTGTTCACTGTTTTTATTCTATTCTTCACTGTTCTTCACATCTGTTAACTTGTCGGGAGATAATATACGCGCGGAACAGTGAAGAATAGATTGCAGATGTTTGCATACATCTGCTAACTTATCAGAAGATATTCTTTTTCAATTAAATAACACATTTTATTCCTGAACCATGGTCCCTTTGAAAAATGCTCGGGTCTCCCATTGACTTCAATGGGGCTCGTTATTCGAGACGAGCACTCGAGCATCTGGAAAAGTTTGTCTCGAATAACGAGCACCCGAGCATTTTAGTGCTCGCTCATCTCTAGTGATAAGGTTTGCGTTTATTTACAAAAAAAAAAAAATTTTGAAAAATTTGCCATTTTCAAAATTCAAAATCATTGCGTTTTCAGACAGATAAATTTACCACGTAAATATGTTGCTGAATAACATTTCGCATATGTCTACTTTACATTTATTATAGACAATTTATTTTGAGGTCAAATTAAATATCAGTTTTCCGTATTTTCAGAATTGACTATTTTGGGGATAAATGTTTTGAATGAAATTTTACATATTTAACATCAAAACCCCCCTATAAAATCAGCCTATTTTCAAAATTTCAACCCTCATGCTATCAGAAACAGCTTTTAGGAAGATTGTTAAGATTGTTTGAGATCTTCATAGTAATTGAATCAAAATGGAGGTGAAATTTAGAATGGTCAAATTTTGTCGGTTATACGTTCATTTAGACTAGAGATGAGCGAGTATACTCGTCCGAGCTTGATGCTCGTTCGAGTATTAAGGTACTCGAAACGGCTCGTTGCTCGGACGAGTATTTCCCCTGCTCGAGATCGAGCATTTAATTAAAAAAACACAGTGAAGAACAGTGAAGAATAGAATAAAAATAGTGAACACAGGATCATTTAAGTGAAAAACACAGTGAAAAACACAGTGAAGAATAGATTACAGATGTTCGGCACATCTGCTTACTTGTCGGGAGATACGCGCGGAACGGTGCGAGCAAAATAGTATGTGAAGAACAATATATATGTGTGAAGAAGACATTGCAGAACACGGTGAGCAGGACAGAGACAACGGGGAGCAGCACAGAGACACCGGGGAGCAGCACAGAGACACCGGGGAGCAGCACAGAGACACGGGGGCAGAGGCGGCACGGAGACATGGGGCAGCGGCAGCAGCACAGAGACATGGGGCATCGGCAGCAGCACGGAGACATGGGGCAGGGGCAGCAGCACAGAGACATGGGGCATCGGCACGGAGACATGGGGCAGCGGCAGCACGGAGACATGGGGCAGCGGCACAGAGACATGGGGCAGCGGCAGCATGGAGACATGGGGCATCGGCACGGAGACATGGGGCAGCGGCAGCATGGAGACATGGGGCATCGGCACGGAGACATGGGGCAGCGGCAGCATGGAGACATGGGGCATAGGCACGGAGACATGGGGCAGCGGCAGCATGGATACATGGGGCATAGGCACGGAGACATGGGGCAGCGGCAGCATGGATACATGGGGCATCGGCACGGAGACATGGGGCAGCGGCAGCATGGAGACATGGGGCATCGGCACGGAGACATGGGGCAGCGGCAGCACGGAGACATGGGGCATCGGCACGGAGACATGGGGCAGCGGCAGCACGGAGACATGGGGCAGCGGCACGGAGACATGGGGCAGCGGCAGCATGGATACATGGGGCATAGGCACGGAGACATGGGGCAGCGGCAGCATGGATACATGGGGCATAGGCACGGAGACATGGGGCAGCGGCAGCATGGATACATGGGGCATCGGCACGGAGACATGGGGCAGCGGCAGCATGGAGATATGGGGCATCGGCACGGAGACATGGGGCAGCGGCAAGGAGACATGGGGCAGCGGCAAGGAGACATCGGGGAGCAGCACGGAGACATCGGGGAGACTTCAGTGGAAGAAGAGCAGCGGATCCCGGGACAGCGTATCTCCCGAAAAGTAAGCAGATGTGCCGAACATCTGCAATCTATTCTTCACTGTGTTTTTCACTTAAATGATCCTGTGGTCACTGTTTTTATTCTATTCTTCACTGTTCTTCACATCTGATAACTTGTCGGGAGATAATATACGCGCAGAACAGTGAAGAATAGATTGCAGATGTTTGTATACATCTGCTAACTTATCAGAAGACATTCTTTTTCAATTTATTAACACATTTTATTCCCGAACCATGGTCCCTTTGAAAAATGCTCGATTCTCCCATTGACTTCAATGGGGCTCGTTATTCGAGACGAGCACTCGAGCATCTGGAAAAGTTCGTCTCGAATAACGAGCACCCGAGCATTTTAGTGCTCGCTCATCTCTAATTTAGACCTAAAATTTACACTTTTCCAAAAGATAAAAAGAGAAAATCCCCCATACAATTTGTTACACATGTTCTCACGAGTACAGAGACCCCCACATGTGTCCGTTACTTGTTTTATGGGAGCACAGCGAGGCGCAGAAGGGAAGGAGCACCCTGCAGCTGCCAGGATTTTAGTTTCATTATTGGCCCCTTTTGTAAGCTCTAAAATTTTAGCTTTTTCATTATTGGGGCCATGAGACAGCATTTTTTTTGTGGGCTCAGATGCTTTTTTCAGTGTTACCATTTTGGGATTGGTATCCCCTATTGTTGAAAGTTTTTGGAACTTTTTCTGAGGGCAGGAATAGAAATGCATCAATTCTGTACTGGATTTTTTACTTTTTAATTTTTGGTGTTCACCATATAGCCTAATAATCATGTTATCTTTATTCTATGGGTTGATACGAGAATATTTTTTCTTAATTTTTACTAAATTTTCTAAATAAAACACTAATATGGGAAAAAATCTATCATTTTTGCATCGCCGTCTTCCAAGTGGCATAACATGTTTACTTTTTTGGCTACGGAGCTGGTTGATGGCTTATTTTTTGTGGGACATGTTGTACTTTGCAACAGTATTCTTCTGGAGTACATATGTTTTTTTGCTTCTTTGGTGGTGTTCATGGTGTGGGTTCAATAATCATTTACTTTTATTCTACGGATTGTTACTGACGTGGTGATACTATATATGTGGGGTTTGTTTTATGATTTAGACAGTTTTTTACATTACATGTCTCTTTATATGTTATGGAATTACGAGCATTTTTATTGATTTCTTACTTTATTTTTTATTGAATAACCTTTTTTTCACTTTTTTACTGTTTCCACCATGGGACATGAACAAGCAATCATCTGATTGCTTGTTCATGATAATATTCTGCAATACTGATGTATTAGCAGTGTCAGCCTATGCACTTGCATAGGCTTACGCTGTGCCCTTAAGATGATGTCAGAGGCGCCATCTTTCAGGCAGTGCCTACAGGCAGCTCTGGGGTCCTGATCGGACTCCAGGGCTGCCACAGCAACGATCGGCGTCCCCCTTAGCTGGCACATAGGGGAAAGACCCCCCAAATGATATATGTGTGGTTGAGCGCTAAGTCACTGAACTCAGCGGCGGCTATATCTGCCACAGAGCGTGAAGAGATTAGGAAAATGGTGCCTCTAATAATATGGAAGAATCCAGCAGCTCAAAGATGTTACTAGCTTTACCCTCAGTCAACTGTATTAAATTATCCAGACTAACTAGATTCATTTCCCATTTAGCAAAGGTACCAACTTGAGTTGCCAATTATTTCTTAAAAAAAGGTAATCACAAACCACATTGTTCAAATGATCTATATAAATAAGCCATCTTTATTCTAAACCTCTAAAATGCATTGTTAATAAATTATATGAAACGCCTGTGGTGTTAAAATGTTCATTATATCCCTTGATAGTTTGCAAAATTAAGTTGTTAGGAGTTTCCAGTGCTCTGGTACTTTAGGGGTTGTAATAAGTTTAAAAAGTGATGTTTTAACATATGCACAAATGATAACGTGTTATACTAACCCCAAAACACACAAGCAAACCATGAACACTTAACTATGTAATTCACCGGCTCACAGGTGATTCCTTTGCTGGTTGCTTTATATTTTTTACTCTTTTTTAACCCAGCCATCATGATGATTTCCTCTGAAGTGGCACCAAGATTGATGTTGCCATATCATGGAAGACGACACCTGTGTAACAGGCCAGAATACACCCCCAGTCCAGGCTATTCCCAGGGTATAGAGTGACCTAGGCCATCTTATACCCCCAGCAGTAACAGTGTTATATACACAAGAATTACTTAATTTTTGTATGTTTTATTTGGGATTCAGCTCTGATAAGTGAGAAACCTAACTGACTACGAACAAATAACCATCACTGTCAGGCTGTGTTCCCGCATTAAAGTTTTCTGATGCAGTCTTGTACCAGATGTGGATTCTCTGGGTGAGAACAAGTAATGGAGTGCTGCTGCTCCTCTTATTTTTACTCCACTCCTGGTTTGGATATGCTTTCTTTCAAAACCCCCCATTCTTACCTTGGCATTCACATTTAAAAATTTTAAAAAAGTGTCCCTGTATGAAGATCATTTTCCATAAATGTTGTCATTTTGACCTTTAAAAATAAGATCTGCCCTTGGCTACAACTGTTTACGTAATTGCGGTGTAAACATTGTATTCGCGTTGTGTTTGCGTAAATGATTTTTAAATCAATGTGATGCTACAACATGTCAAGAGCACCTGTGAACACAGCCTAACATCCCATTTACATAACCACAATGTAAACAATGTAAGAGGTAGGTGGAAGGTCCTTAAAAAGGATTCTGGTGGGGGAGTGGTGTCCGGATGCCTGAGGATTAGGACGTGTGGAGAGACAGCTCCGTCAACCCGGGCCAATTTGAGCATATTATAGAGCACAGCAGTCCGCCATGGGGAACCGCCGCCACACTAAAGCCCAGGGGACATCCTCTGACCGGTCGGGAACCCCTGCTTCAAGCACCTTAGACGAATATCTGGTGCGGAAGACATGCGCCGCACACAAGCTGGTGGCGAATAAGGAGCGCTCGTCGCCTTGCCGACACCAGAGCCCACCTCCCTCACAGAAGGCCCGCACGCTGCAGCGCAGGGAGGAAGACAAGGAACAGCAACAGCCAGTGAGGACAGGGAGCCTGAGGGCTTAAGGTACCTTTGGGGACAGAGGCACTCCAAAACCCCCTGCTGATAGTTTAAGGGTGACAACAAGAGGCATAGCCGCTACTAATTGATTTGGTGACCCCCAGCTAGCCATGAGTGCTTGCATTCCAGCCCTGGTCATCTTGCTGCCACAACATACACAACCTCACCCCACCTCAATATTGTTCCCCAAAGCATTCTCCTGCAGGCGAGTCCACAGAAATGGACTATGTTAATACCCAGCCAACCTTGAGGCTCCAATATGACTCCAGGGAATGATCTCCTAAATCCTGCCACTCATAACTTCAAGGCCAGTCACAACCTCCGCAATCAGACTTGTGGTTACATGTGCATGTTACCCACAAAGCAGGACTTCCAGGCACTGATACTTGAAGTTAAAGACACTTGTAGATCAGCCATAGCTGAAATGCGCCAAGATCGGACCGCGATTAGGGTGGATCAATTAGAAAAGTGATTAATTCACTTAACTCTCTTCTGGAGCAATCTGAGAAAATTCAGGACCTGCAATTTCATGTGGAGGACCTAGACAATAGAGGCTGCAGAAGCAACATGAGAGTCAGGGGGGTCCTTGAGGTTCAGCAAACTGAGAATGTTACAGCAGTACTTAATCTGTTGTTTAATACCCTTCTAAAGAGAAGCCAGGGGGAGCCGGTTAAGATGGATAGGGCACACCGAGCCCTTAGACCATCGGGCCACCCTAGAGAAATTATCTGCTGTATAACGGACTTCCTCTTGAAGGAGTAGATCATGGCTAAAGCACAGCCACAGATAGAGTTCTAGGGCTTCCAGGTGGAGCTCTTCCAGGATCGATCCTGGGTTACATTACAGCACCAGAGAATTCTACACCCATTCCTGAATAAACGTCGAGAGGCCAACATACCATACCGCTGGGGATTCCCGTTCAGCTTGACAGCTCGAAAAGAGGGTAGATGTCGCAGGTCGCGGGCTCACCCGTGCTCCCGGGGCTCGCAGACGCGGCGCCAGCGCAGCTCACCTCCCCCCGTTCCTGACTCTCAGCCGAGTTCCAACCGCACACGTCCCCACCTCCTAGGGCGCGTGCACGGCACCTTCAGGAAATTTAAAGGGCCAGAGCACCGCTAATTGGTGCGCAGGCTGATCACTTCCCCTTTAAAAATCCAGCACCATCTTTACTGCCTTGCTGGATCTTTGTGCCTCACAGCCTGAGAGAAAGATCTTCTGCGAGTCTTCCCGAGTCTCCTGCCTTGCCGAGCCTCCTGCCTTCCCGAGTCCCCTGCGTTCTTGATTCCCTCCGTGTTCCTATGTTACCTGAGCCCCTCCGTGCTGCTGTCCTGTATAACAGTGTTCTTCCGTGCTGCTGTCCTGTGTTCCCGTACCCATCTGCTTGGACCTCCAGTTGCTGTCCTCGGATCAGTCTCTGACATTGCATCTCTGCCGCCTGCCCTTACCCTTTGCCTGGACTTTGACCATGAGATTGTCTGCAGTCTCTGCACTTTAACCTTAGCCACCACTGCAGACAAGTCACGCATGTGGAACAACCTGGTGGAACCACGCCGCAGCTTGTCTAACCCGCTTTGCGGCCGGCCCTGGTGAAAACCGGGTACCCACTTAGACTCCGGTCCCAGGTAGTGGCTTGTGTCATCGTCTGCAGTGGTCCTTATTAGTCCGGAGTGGAAGGACCCACAGTGTCCTTCTAGTAACGTCTTCTGATGTGGGCGTTTAACGCGTTACCCCCAGTCAGGTATATATGCCTCCCTCTGTGCTGGCTCTGCATCTGAGGCCCTAGCGTCTTCCAGGGGCTATTAGCCCCGCCTGGATAACTGGGTATCTATTCCAGAATGTACTTTTTTGGTTATGCTTTTGGTTATGTTCAAGGCCCTGGAGGCTATGCTTCCAGGGCCCAACCACCAAGGGCCTGATCTCTAGCATATACTCAATTCTTAATGCAGGAAATGATACCCCACATGCTTACATGACCCAATGGGAATCCTGGATGGCAGAAGAACAGACGATGGAATAATGGCAGGTTGTTTGAGGGCATGTAAATCCTCTATATGTACCCTGAATAAAGGTTCATGGAATAAAGGTTCACCCCCTTTCAACACTACTTGGAGTGCTGCCTCTTCACTTTGATATATTCGGGATTCTCCACCAAGGAATCACCGGCTACTGCACTCACTGTGCTGCTCAGGACTCTCCCTTGTTTGTACCCTGAATAAGCTATAAATCTTGTTAAACTGGTACCGTACACCGGAACTTCAACACAAATTTCACCCCTTAGTCCCCAACTTATGCTGGAGGTGCGGAGGATCAGGTGCCACTTTATTCCATATTTTTTGAGGCTGCCCAGCCTTGATGCATTTTTGGCGGGAGGTCAGGTCCCTCATTGGGGATGTGCTCAATCCCGATGGACCCTGAAATATATCTTCATAATCTATACCCTAATAATTTCAGGGTCCGAGTGCCAGGTTGTTCCTACACATCATAACAGTGGTTTAGTACTTGACATCTCTGTATTGGAGGCTCTCTTTTACGCCATCTTTACTAGATCTAAATGCGCATATCAGGGATCTTTGATCCATGGAATAAATAACCGCCATGTATCATAAAACCACATCTAAATTTGAGAAGACCTGGACTCTTTGGGACATCTATAACACCAGATTTCCTGAACTTTATTGTTGTATTAAACAATTTATGGTGCTATCATATCATAACCTTTTATAAATAAAAAAGGGTGAGGAGTTGGATTATATGTGAAATCTTGCCTCAATCCTTTAACGCGAGATGACATCGGTGACGCAAATGAAAATGTGGAGTCCCTATGAGGAGGGAAAAATGAGGGAAAATATTCAGCAACTAAGGGAAGACCTTATATGCATAAACTGGGACAGTGGGGCAGATTTATCAAGCTGTCTGAAAGTTAGAATATTTCTATTTCAGATAAAGGCTGCAAAAGTAGACACAGAGAAATATTGCCAGGGTGAGCAAAAATAAAAATTATTTTTCAAGCATATAAATGATAAGAAACTAAAAACAAAGAGTTTGGGCCCTATGAGGATTAACATGGGATCATGGTGGAAGGAGATGAGGAAAGGGCCAATCTACTGAAGGTCGCCTTCTTTACTGTCTTTACCAAGGAAAATCAAAAAGTGATCCTGGAAACTACAGACCTGTGAGTCTAACTTCTGTGGTGGGGAAAATATTTGGCAGTTTTATAGAGATGCTATCCTGGAGTATTTTACTGCACTTAACTTTATAATCAAGCATCAGCATGGATTTGTGAGAGATCCGTCCTGTCAGACAAATCTGATTGGTTTCTGTTGTATATCTGGACTTTTCAAAGGCATTTAACACAGTGAAACACCTGATCAAACTAGACAGGTTTGAAATACTAAGGCATAAGGAAAAGCAAACAAAGGGATTTTTAGCAAATGGAAGCAATTTATTGTTTCACACATTACAAGACAAGAAATAGCAAAGTTAGTTACCCCTTTCAGGCTTACAACATGGTATAATACTGGAATTCTGAAAGGTACACTGGGTGAGCTACAAATTTGAGGGCCACAGTGGAGAGAGCCATCTAGTCTTCATTTATACATCCTCCAGTGAATCGGACAGTTAGTCACCAGGAAAGATGATAAAGCAACCCCCACCCCTCCATGCACTAGAGATCTAGAGGTTTCAATTTCTGGATGCAGGCAAATTGTACAAAGTAGCACTTTACATATATTCATTGAGTATCTAGCCAAATTTTTATAAATGTTGTTGATTTGTCTACATTATGTATATTTTCTTTAGAAAACCAAATAGAATGTTGTTTTAAAAAATGAGACTGCTGTGACTGGGGGAAAATCTGTGTATTTGGGTAATTGGCTTAGTTTTAGAAAACAGAAGGTCATCTCTAATGGCACATTCTCAGATTGGATTGAGGTTACCAGCTGAATGTCACAGGGGTCAGTATTGGGGCCACTTCTTTTTAATATTTTTATTAATGACCTTGTAGGGGGTTAACACAGTCAATTTTCAATATTTGCATATGTTATGAAGCTGTGTAAAGTAATTAATACTAAAGTCGATAGTTTAGCATTACAGAGGGATTTGTGGAAGCTTGAGGAGTTGGCAGAGAAATGGTTGATGAGGTTTAATGTAGATAAATGTAAAGTTTTGCACTTGAACCATGAAAACGAACACTATAGATATGTTCTAAACAGTCAATTACTTGGTAAAACTGGACCTGAAAAAAATTGGGGGTATTAGTGGATGGTGCACTGCACTACAGCCCAAATTTTATAAGATCTATTACAAAATCTTTTTGTTCCTCCAGAATAGTTTCATCTTTTTTCAAGAATAGTTTCATAGCCGCAACGTCCGAATTCTTGAAGAAAGATGAAACTATTCTGGAGGAACAAAAAGATTTTGTAATAGATCTTATAAAATTTGGGCTGTATAAAAATTATTTCTGGTTTAATGATATGTTCTTTCTTCAGACGTCCGGCACGGCAATGGGGGCTAAATTTGCCCCCTGCTATGCCAATTTGTATATGGCAACCTGGGAGGATGGTTGTATTTTTAATAATAATCCCTATAAAAAATTTCTAAAGCTGTACAAAAGGTACATAGATGATATTGTAATTCTATGGCAGGGCCCTCCAGAGTTGTTAGAAGAATTTATATTATATATAAATAATAATGATTTTAACCTCTCTTTTACTCATAATTTTAGTCGGACAAATATTTGTTTTTTAGACTTGGAATTGATTAAAGAAGGAAATGAAATCTATACAAAAACCTATTTTAAAGAGACTGACTGTAATAGTTACATAGATTTTAATAGTTGCCATTTTACCCCCTGGTTGAAAAATATTCCAAAAGGACAATTCAAAAGAATTAAAAGAAATTGCACTAAAGAAAAAGACTACGAGACACAAGCGACATTACTAAGGGAGAGATTTTTAGAACGTAACTATAGCAGTAAGGATATTGAAAAAGCACGGAGGGAAATAGAATTAGAGACTATCACACCACAGGGAGAAAAAAACGATACCCATGGGAAGAGCAATGAGGAAAAACAGAACAAACTGACCATTCCATTTATCACTAATCACACGTATGATTCACATAAAATAAGGAGGATCATTAAAAAACACTGGCACATCCTACAACATGATCCGATTGTAGGACATTTGTTAGATGAACCAAAAATAGTTCACCGTAGGACAAAAAATCTAAAAGATCATATAGTTCATAGTAGTCTTAATAATCATGCACTGGGATCAGAAATGTCCCACACGGGTTTTTATCACTGCACAAAATGTAAAGCCTGTAGAAGTATAGGCAAATTAAACACAGGAGGCATTCATCAATTTATATCCTCTGATAACAAAAGAGTGTTCAACATCAAACATCTTACCAACTGTGACTCCTCTAGGGTTATCTATATGATCATATGCCCGTGCGGTTTGAAATATATTGGCAGGACAGTAAGAAAGCTTAAAACTCGAATAGGAGAACATCTCAGAAATATTAAAAAAGGAAAAACTGACCATTCTCTATCCGCACACTTTGCAAAAGTCCATGATAAGAATCCCAAAGGGATCGCATTTATGGCTATAGAACACATATCTCCTCATTGGAGAGGAGAGGATATAGAAAAAAAGATAAATCAGCGAGAAACTTTCTGGATTTTCCAACTAAAAACACTATCTCCATATGGTCTTAATGCCGACCTTGAAATTAAGTGTTTCCTTTAACTAAATAAGGTTCTTTCATTACAAGAAGTTTTATACTTTTTTATACATTTTTATATATATTTTTTTGTCTGTTGCACTATTGTATTAATATATTCTGCACTGACACTTTATCAATATATTTAGCATTTGACACTTTACACATAATGGTATAGAAATTCCGAAAATGGTTTACACAGAGTATATAGGAATATATGTCTCTTCCCCTTTAAGGAAGGGTGTGGTATAGGTAACTACACAGAGGATATAGTAATATATGTCTCTTCCCCTTTAAGGAAGGGTGTGGTATAGGTAACTACACAGAGGATATAGTAATATATGTCTCTTCCCCTTTAAGGAAGGGTGTGGTATAGGTAACTACACAGAATATATAGTAATATATGTCTCTTCCCCTTTAAGGAAGGGTGTGGTATAGGTAACTACACAGAGTATATAGTAATATATGTCTCTTCCCCTTTAAAGAAGGGTGTGGTATAGGTAACTACACAGAGTATATAGTAATATATGTCTCTTCCCCTTTAAGGAAGGGTGTGGTATGGGTAACTACACAGAGTATATAGTAATATATGTCTCTTCCCCTTTAAGGAAGGGTGTGGTATAGGTAACTATAAAAAAATCCTAACTTGTGCACGACGGCCACCCCGGAAGAAGCCGCTACTGGCGAAACTCGAGTCGGGTATTGACGCCGAACGTGCACCACAATTTATTTTTAAGGCCTGTTTTTTATCTATATTTGTGAGTATAATATTAAAACATTTTCTTCACTAAATAGAAGCTCTGCTGCACTATTTTTCCGTATCCCTTTCTTTCCTATACGGACCACTACGGAGTAAAGCGGAACCAAAAGGGCTGCGATCGAGTTTCCATCTGGAGGAAATAGTAAGTCACACAGCCACCCGCTGCATACCGCAAGTGGAAACATGGGATCCACGTGAACATCGCAGAGCCAGTGACACATGGAGAACCTGATGATCTTACCTTGTTATTACATCGCTTACCAGACTTAAGGTACTGTCCCACATCTACATTGAATACCTGAAAGACGTTGATGCAGAGGGAAAAGCTTCTTAGACAATTTATGTACTGGGCATAACTCAAAAGAAATATACAATAAAAATCCATCGTGATTATCCAGATACACTTACTCATAGATCCAGGCACCGTTACTGTGGTAATATTCTTATATTTGATATCCATGGCCTCCTTTCTTCTAAAATCAACTTTTAAAATTATAGTGATTACCTTAGGGGTAATGCCGTCCCAACCACTGTTACAACCTAAACTCCAGGTAATATGCTATCCTATTAAGGCAATCTAGATAAAATAATTTAACTTATTGGCGGTTAGCATCCGTAATATCCGATGCTGAGCTGATGCCTGTTCAGTTCAAAATCAGATATGGTCCGGTACTGGTATAAACGGGGTGTTGGCTGTAACTAACAGCTGACTAAGTAACTTGTTCAATGCAGTGGTTAGCGCCACCGTAGCATTTAAATTTCCTGCTGGGGATCTCTCCTTCATGATAGCACCCCTTCTATGGCAGCGCTGGGGTCCCATGCCTGCAGGCAGTGCCTGTAAGATCCTTCCTGTGGGGATGGGATTTTAAAGGACATCTACCACCAGGATGAAGGATTGTAAACCAAGCACACTGGTGTGTGCCCCCCTCTAGCAAGATCTGTTCTTCTTTAAGATTCTTATGCCCTTGTTTTTAAGAAAAAAAAAGGCTTTAAAATTATGCAAATGAGCCTGAGGGGCTCTAGGCTCCATTAACACCTATGGACCACAGGGCTCCTCAGTCTCATTTGCATATTTTTAAAGCCTTGTTCTCTAAAAACCAGGAGACAAGAAGCTTAAGGAAGAACAGATCCTGCAAGAGGGGGCACACACCAGTATGTCAGTGTGCTTGGTTTACAGTCCTTCATCCTTTTTGGATATTTCCTTTAAAAGCACAGTATCAGCCTATTCATGTGCATAGATTGACTGAGCTAACAACCTTCAATACTTCAGTATTGCAGGGTTTATCATGAACAAGAAATCAGATAATAGCTTGTTTTCATGTCCCATGGTGTAACTAATACAAAAAAGTTAAAAAAAAAGTTAAAAGGAAAAAAAAGTTCTTAAATAAAAATAAATTAATAAAAATGCCCATAAGCTATATATACATATATAGAGATAGATAATGTGAAAAAAGTCAAAATCATATCACAAACAGCACATATATTTCATCACCGCATCAATAATGACCCATAGAATAAAAAAAATTAAACCTGTACAATGAACACCTTAAAAAAAATGTTAAAAACCCACCATAAATTATGATTTTTACCTATTTCATCCCACAAACAAAAAGTGAAAACATTGGGGGTCATTTATCTTACCTCTGTTTATTTTGGCTAGTTTGCCTGTCATCTGCTTCTTTGGTAATTTATCAATCTCACGTTTTCCTTGTGTTAAATCTTTTTTTATACAGTATATACCTGTTTGAGAAGTGTTACAAATGTCTCAGAAATGTTGCATTTTGTAAGTTTTATAAATGTCATGTACGACATTTAGCACATCTGGAATAGAATGAATAAATGTGTCTTAGTGAGGAAGAACAAATGTCCAGCGGACATTTCAAAATGTCCATATAAAGGCGCAAAAATTGCAATGCGTCAAAAAGTATCTCGGAAAAAGACAGAAAAAAACAAGAAAAATTAAGATATATGACCCCCATCTACTCCAGAATGGTTCCAGTGCAAAGCACATGTCCCACAAAAAACAAGCCATTAACTAGCGCCGTAGTCAAAAATTTAAAAGTAAAAATATCTAAGAATGGTATCCCTGTTATCGTATTGACCCACAGAATAAAGATCTCATGTTTATTAGTCTATATGGTGAATACCAAAAAAAAATGAATTTCCATTACATTATTGATGCTTTACTACTCCGCCCCTTAAAAAAAGGTTAATAAATTTCAACAATAGGTCACAGCAAGCCCAAAATCACTGTAAAATGCATCTCATCCTGCAAAACCTGCAAAAATTGCCTCACTTGGCCCCACTAACAGAAAAACAAAAATGTTATAATTTTTCTCATTTTATCTCTTTGAAATATGTACATTTTAGGGCTAAATGAACGTATTACTGACAAAATTAGACCATTCTAAATTTCACCTCCATTTTGTTTTAACCCCTTTACACTCTGTGACGGATATATCCGCCACAGAGCTATGAAGGGCGTATGAAGAGGGCTCACGGGCTGAGCCCTCTTCATACAGAGATGGGCTTTTCTGCATATCGCAGCAAAGACCCATCGCTAACACCCACGGTCGCTGCTTGCAAAGGCGGCGGCGGCACTGAAAGCATGGCGGTGCATGGGCCATGACGTCACCGAGGAGCGGCGATCCGTTGTCATGACAGCCTCGGATCACGCAAAGATCCGAGGCTATCATGTTTTAGGCTATTACAATGTGCGATTTGCACATTGTAGTAGATGGTGTGCAAGATCCCCATATACTGCTATACTGTAGTATGGCAGTATATGGTAGGATCAATCAGACAACCTAGGGTTAAAGTACCCTAGGGAGTCTGAAAAATAGTAAAAAAATAAAGTAAAAAAAAAAAATTATATTTAAAAAAACATAAAAATTCAAATCACCCCCCTTTCCCTAGAACTGATATAGATAAACAGTAAAAATCATAAGCATGTTTAGTATTGCTGCATACAAAAATGTCCAATATATCAAAATATAATAACGTTTTTTCACTGCGTTTAACCTCGTAACGGAAAATAGTGCCCGAAGTCGCAAATGGCAATTTTTTGCCATTTTGAAAAATAAAAAAAATTCTATAAAAAGTGATAAAAAGGTTGCACAGTCCTAAAAATAGAAGCATTAAAAACGTCATCAGAAGTTGCAAAAAATGACACCACCCACATCTCCGTACACTAAAGTATGAAAAAGTTATTAGCGCAAAATGAAGAATTTTTTTTCTGTACAGGAGACTTAAATTTTTGTAAATGTATGAAAATATTATAAAACCTATACAAATTTGGTATCCCTGTGATCGTATTGACCTGGTGAATGAAGTAGACTTGTCATTTGGGGCGCACTGTGAAAGCTGTAAAAACCAAGCCCACAAGAAATGGCGCAAATGTGTTTTTTAATCATTTCCACTGCATTTAGAATTTTTTTCCCGCTTCCCAGTACACAGCATCACTACGAAGTGCAATTTGTTACGCAGAATATAAGTCCATACACAGCTCTTTATATGGAAAAATAAAAAAGCTATAGATTTTTGAAGGTGTGGAGTGAAAAATAAAAACGCAAAAAAACAAAAAGGGCCTGGTCCTTAAGGGGTTAAGCATCCAAGATGCCGCACCTGTACCATGGATGAATAAAGTCACTGCAGTTTCCAGGAGCGCTGCTTCTCTGTGTCCGTTTTGCTATTATCTATATCACACACTCTTTACAGGCTGTCCTTGAGTAACCTACAGGATAGGTTCATTAGGTTTGTTCTTAAGTTGAATTTGTATGCAAGTCTGAACAGGTAGATTTAATATTTGTAACACTTTTTTTTTGTCCATGTGACAATTCCATTTTCACAATTTTGTGATGGGAACAAGGATAAGAGAGCTTCAACAGGAGTTATCTTTAAGTCATGTGTCCTTACGTAGGGGACCACATGAATAGAGCTGTTAGTAAAGGTTTACACCTCTTTGGTCTTTATAAATGTATTTCTTATCCTCTATACACATTAGAATAGAAATACTATAAACATGTGGCTGCTATATATGAACTACAGATATGCTATGTGTTTTAATATGATGGAGAAATAAAGAAAAAAGTTATTACAAAAAGCGCTAGACTAAATGAATTAGTGTTGTTTTAATACATATTGATTTCTCAAATGCCCTTTAAAAATATTATAATACTCATCCAAAATAGTGATTGTTCTGTATATAGGAGAGTCAACTTATACAAAATACCTATTAACTAGGAGTTAGTAGTGCCAACGTCCACCCATTTTTTTACCCATATTGCAGTATTCCTAGTGCCAGGATACCAGCGAGATCACAATAATTTACAATGCCTATATGGCACATGTAGTGCTACCACAATACATTTGTTATCCTTAAGATGTGCCTAAATCTAAATCTGTTATCCGGCTGCTGTGTGTGAAGGTTTTTTTCAAATACACTGCTCACTACAGGATTAGAAAGGAGCAGAAAAATGGGGACAAAGACACTATTTTCCTTATTAAAATATATTGCAGTTATCCATTTTCAACTTGGACTTTAATTATAAATGTAGTTACAATTTTATTCATATATAGTCTGCTTCACTCAACTGTGTACTTTAGCCAGGGGTGGCAAGTAAAGCCTCTTGCCTCAGGCAGCACCACCTGCAGCAACAGCATAATTCTGGGACAGCACTTATTTAGCGTTTCCTGGCTTACATGAAATATAAAATTACACTGTACTGAACGGCCCTCATAAATATTGTTGAAAAAATTTCCTACACCAACATAACTATTAACACCTGTCTGCCTGCATCAAACTCTACACATACATTTTATTGGGGTGGAGGCCGTCATCTTTAAATTCCTGACACAAACTAATAACTTCTTTGCGGATGCCAAACGGTGTAATCAAAATCCTTTACAAGCTCCTGCTCATCTTTCGTCACAAAAACAAATGTTTTTTTTATAGAGTAAGTAATTTCAGCTTTGTGTGCATTGTTTTCATTGACAGCAAACTACCATATACTTAATATAAATTGTATAATAAGAGCAGCCACCCTGACCCAGATATCCACATCTCAGAGAAATAGATCTCGGAATAACAAAGTTAGTGAGTGACAAATAGTAAAGAGAAATAGATTATTTTTTTTGTGTACTTATTAAGCTCAATAAAATAAATGTGTTAAAGGCTCCCAGACCAGCTGGGTTACACCCGAGAGTTCTTTAAAAACTCTGTTCTACTATTGCTTTGCCCATGTATAAAATCTTCCTTAATGAAGGTGTCAAGTGACAAGGCAAATGTGGTACAAATATTCAAAAAGGCTTTAGATCTTTGCCAAGCAATTACAGGCCTGTAAGTCTAACTTACTGTGGGGAAAATATTAGAATAGTTACTAAAAGACTACATGCAGGGGTATGTGACATCAAATAGTATAGGTGATAGCCAGAACAGTTTTACTAAGGATAGAAGTTGTCAGACTAACCTGATCTGCTTTTATGAAGAGGCAAGCAGATATCTGGACAGAGCAGCTGCTGTGGATATTGGAGCACAATTACTAAGGTCTGTGCGCCAGTTTTGGGTGGATGTTGCACTTTCATTTACTAGCAATCTGCTTGCACATGTATTTAAAGGGGTATTCTCACGAAGACAAGTTTCGTAAATGTACTCAGGACAACAAAAGAACACATTCTCTAATTCACTGTTATTAACAAAAATGCAGCATTTCACAGATATAATTCCAACTTCTCTCCATCATTACTGGTATACACAAATTCAGTTGCCCCTAGACACAAACCTTTAACTTCTGACTTTGGGTCGGGAAGCCATCTTGGTTTTCTGTCTGACAGCCGTAGAACTGAGATTTCAGTCTCTCTCACTGCTCCCTGCACTCTAGACACTCCCATTACAGGACGGAGCACACATATATACACAGACACTGACTTCCTGCCAGAAAATAGACATTGAGACACAAATTAAGAGATCCCCCTCACATTAAGTGTTTGGGTAGCTACTTGACAAATGAGGTTGAAACATGTAAATAAATGTAAAGTTATGCACCTGAGGAACAATAATCCACATGCAACATATGTCCTTGGTGGGAGTAAATTTGGGAGTATCCCTCGTTGAGAAAGAGGGTGTACTAGTAGATCATAGATTAAATAACAGCATGCAATGTGAATTGGCTGCTTTTAAAGCAAGGAGTATCTTGTCATGTATCAAAAGTGGTGTGCAATCTTACCACTGTAAAAAGTATTGATTCATCTACACTTGGAATATGCAGTTCAGTTGCCACCAGTCCATAAAAAAGATGCCCTAAAGATGGAGAGGGTACAACAAAGAGCCTCACAAAAGATAAGTACCATGGAGTGTCTAAGTCATGAAGCAAGAATTAGATTTACCGTATATACTCGAGTATAAGCCGACCCGAGTATAAGCCGAGGCCCCTAATTTTACCACAAAATACTGGGAAAACCTATTGACTCGAGTATAAGCCGAGGATGGGAAATGCATTGGTCACAGCCTCCCCAGTATATAGCCAGCCAGCCCCTGCCCCAGTGTATATAGCCAGCCCCTGCCCCAGTGTATATAGCCTGCCAGACCCTGCCCCATTGTATATAGCCTGCCAGACCCTGCCCCAGTGTATATAGCCTGCCAGACCCTGCCCCAGTGTATATAGCCTGCCAGACCCTGCCCCAGTGTATATAGCCTGCCAGACCCTGCCCCAGTGTATATAGCCTGCCGCCGCTGCCGGTCAGATCGCACAGAAGATATACAGGGGTCGCCGGAAAGGTGAGTTTAGATATATTTATTTTTTTGACTCGAGTATAAGCCGAGTTTGGGGTTTTCAGCACATTTTTTGTGCTGAAAAACTAGGCTTATACTCGAGTATATAAGGTATGTGGTCTGGAGAAGGAGACGATTAAAGGACTTCTACCACCAGGTACTGAACTCAGCATGTCAGTTTAGTTCAGTTGGGGAGGCAATCTAGCGGTCTGTGTTATGTCCCTCACTAAGCTCATGCTCACTCTGTCACACTTTTATACATTTTTTGTAAAAAGTAGAGATGAGCGAGCACTAAAATGCTCGGGTGCTCGTTATTCGAGACGAACTTTTCCAGATGCTCGAGTGCTCGTCTCGAATAACGAGCCCCATTGAAGCATTGAGCATTTTTTTAATAAATCTGAACAGTAAAAGAACAGTGCAAAAAAAAAAATTCCAGATGTTTCCATATGTTTTACTTGTAAGAACACATTGAAATAACACTATTCTTCACTTTGCAGGTGTTTGCGCGTGTCTCCCGCTAAGTTAGGAGATGTGCACGAACATCTGGAATGTGAAGAATAGTGTTCTTTCAATGTGTTCTGCACTTAAATGCTCCTGTGTTCGGAGATACGCGTGCACAGCTGCAAAGTGAAGAATAGAATTAAAACATTAAAAACAGTGAATACAGGACCATTTAAGTGCAGAACACATTGAAAGAACACTATTCTTCACATTCCAGATGTTCCGAACATCTCCTAAATTAGCGAGAGACACGCGCGAACACCTGCAAAGTGAAGAATAGTGTTATTTCAATGTGTTCTTACAAGTAAAACATATGGAAACATGTGTAATATTTTTTTTTTTTACAATAAAAATACTTTTATTCAATTTATTTTATTAATTTACTGCTCGATCTCGAGCCGGCGAGATACTCGTCCGAGTAACGAGCCGGTCCGAGTATGCTAATACTCGACCGAGCAGTATACTCGGACGAGTATACTCGCTCATCTCTAGTAAAAAGGTTCAACTCTAGACTTCAATGATGATGGATTCAGCATGGCTATGGCAGTGATAAGTCAGCAGTAACTTAATCATATAGATTGAAGAGAAAGGACAAGTCTTTGATTACAATTAGGGAATATTCTAAACTTAGAATCCAAGGTCAAAAGATTGGTAATCTTTTATACAAAATGTATTGAATATCAGAGGTCCCTATTTTTTTATCTTAAATTAGATTACATTAAACTAGCAAAAGCTTGCATGTTCAGGTGGTAGGCAGATCATGATAAACCTGCTGTAGCCCAAGCGTGTATATTGTAAAGTAAGTTTATGTTTATTGCACTTCTCCCTATGATTTATACAGATACTTGGTAGAGAACTTTTGATTTCCTTAATAAATATTTTGAACACAAGTCTCTACAGGTAACTTAAAATCTTGATACCACAAGGCCATAAGCTCATAATTCTTGATGAATATTTATTTGCAGAAATTAGATCCTCTTATGTAGATCCATTGGACACTTACTGATGTCAAACCCCAAACTTTTCGTAAAACATTTAGCTCATCGACAGATTTTGTAACTTGTGCGGGTATTGACACAGAGCAAAAAAATTTGGCACCTGTAATGTTGGATGCCTCACTGTATAAGCATGTTTTCTTATAATTCGTATTCCTGTGACTGTACTCTTCCATGTTTAGTAATAGTGACAGAAAAAATATTGTACTAACTGTACTGTTACTATTGCATATATAATGACGGCGTCATGCTTTCCTAAGTATATTGGGTTATTGGAGGCCATCAATGTTGGATTAGTGGAAGATGAATCTCTGTGCTATTTGATCGTACACATGGACTGACTGAGTATGTAGAAAACAAACAAGGTTAAAATTAAGGTCCACTTTCTCTGTTATAAAGATAAATTTTGTTTTTTGTCAATTCATGAAATCCTTACACACCAGCACATAATTAAGAATGTTTTTTAAAAGCTCAAAATGCATTTTTTTTACATCCTTATCCCACTTGCTAATCTTTATGGCGTGTATGGATTTTATGGATTGAAGAAAAAGAAACCTTTAATCACGAAAGCTGACCTTATTGTGATAGATCCAACCTAGTTTGTTTTCCTAATTTCCCGGAAGTGCCACCAAGTTTCGATATCCCCAATGCCTATGGCACTGGGTTATATAGGAATCTTGAACTATACTAAGGTTAGGTCATCAATATCAGATACTCCAACTCATCGATTGTTATTGGTGGTTAAAATTCCCATTAACATAAGACCATATAAATTATATATTGGCTGTGCAATGGTACTGCAGTTCACTCTCAACTTGTATGGGCTGTGTTTGCTAGATTCCTGTAGTAAGCATGTAACTAGAACATATTAAATAAAAACATTTGTTTTTACATAGAGGTTGGTGAAGTGCAATATAAATTTTAAGCTGTATTCCAAAGGCTGTCAAGAGTTAAAAAAGACAGCACACACTAAAGAGCACGCCTATGTCATGAAAAAGCATCAAAGCATTCAGAATGGTCTCATCTATATATGAGTGTACAAGTCTACCCTCCCATCATTGCAACTAATCATAGTAAACATCAAAAGACGATGGTAAATCTGTTAAGGTTGTCAAGATTTGAGTCTCTTCAAAACGGTGTTGCTCATATTATGATTACCATTTAAAAATTAAAAAGAGTACTCTTTTGGGTGCGTCAAAGAAAAATTGACCAATACAAGAGTGTTAAGTTGTTATTAATATTGCTGACAAAGTATAAAAGCTACTGCATCAGTAAGAGAAGAACACAACATCTTTGCATCATTGAACTGTTCTAAGAAGCCTTCAGCAAACCAGTGCAAAAATTATGTCTGGAGTTAAAGGAGGTCATGGACATGGGCAGCAAGCCCAGCAATGTCAGACTCAGACCCAGCAATGCCAGACACAGCAATGCCAGACCCAGAGTCAGCAATGTCAACAAGGGCAACATGGAGGGCATGGAGGACAAAGTCAGCAATGCCAAGCCGGGCAGCATGGTCAGAGTGGACACCAGGGTGGACATCATGGAGGCCACCAGGGGGGTCACCAAGGACAACATGGTCGACAGAGCTTGTCCCAATGTGATGATCAACATGGTGGTGGACATTAATCAAGTTCTTACAGGTAACATTTAACACTTCTATAACTTTCACTATATTCAGTTTTGGTTGTGGAGTGTGTGTGTGCGCCTGTGTATGGGGGGGGATACAAACCCAGAAACAAAGTACTGAATTCTGACCGTAATTAATATAGACCCCTTGCATTAAATAATAATACAGACCCCAGACTAAGCAATAAAAACAACCAAAGCATAAAATGCATAATAGAGACCTGATAGTAGACAAACAATAATAAAAAAGACTCTCAGTGCATGCAGTAATGTAGACTCCCCATAACCTCCTAATATTACGGGAGCCTACCCTAAAAATAATGGAGACAAGAAAAATAATTATTTAATACACACCTTAAGTTTACTTCTCTTCTACCCTGCAGCTTAAGCTCCATGCACTGACACTGGTTACATGTGGCTGTGTCAGGACCCAGATCAGAATGGCATCCAGTGCACCTAGTGCTACCTGACGCGCCAATGTGCACTTACAACGGATAGAGGCGCTCATTGGTCTCTGCTAAGCAGTGGCTGTAGGCAGCAATCTGAGGTTCTGTGGGTCGTGCACCCTTGCCTTATGGTAATCACTCCAGGCACTAATACATGTAAGAAACTAATTGTGACCATAAAACATTCAATAGCATGCATTTGGGGTCAGCCAACTATCTGTATAAATGTCTGCAAAGATCATGATAGAGATGATAGAGATAGTGATCATTTGTGATGGAAATTATCTCCTCATCCAAAATATATGTATATCTCTATCTATCATGATCTTTTATACAGACATTTATACAAATAATATAGTTGGCCATTCCCTCACAACAAAATGTCCGGGAGGCTTTGCAGTTGAATCTGTATTTATGAAAGTTGGCACATAGCTGTTAGTAAAGTTGAATGGACACAATCTTGAACAGACACAGGTAGTGCAGTCTGCACGAGAATGGTCACAAAATTATAAACAATAGCTGCTGAGTCATAAAAAAATACTTTAAAATATCCATTAAAACTTTAGAGAGCTGCTTGGCAGAGAACAAGCTTCAAGCATAAAATTTCTAGTTCACACCAGGGTAACCTACAATTTGAGACAATTTTTTTTTATACAACTTCAATTGGTGTAGGGTTGTCACTGTGGACTGCACAGTTATATTTACTTTATTTCAAGTTTTAGACATATTTATTAAAGGTTAAGTTTTAACCATAAGGTATACTCTCTAGACTCCCGTTCAGTGAATACTAGCAAATAACAGAGAGATCAACAATAAATATATCCCTTTACAGTGAATGCCTTCCCTATTCTTCATGTGATACAAATGTCATCATTGAAATGGGCGTTGTTGGACGATGCACCACCTTTATCATGCAAAGTTCGACATTAGTGTGCTGCACGCCCCATGTTAAAGGTGCACGCAAATAAAATGGTGCACTCTGTCAGAGCAGTGCAGGCAGCACCAGATTCATGAAAAACTCTCAGTAACTCATCCTCCCTCTTATGCTCTGCTGCCAGTGATAATACCAAAAAG